>NC_068435.1:18403996-19086496 GCF_023373465.1 Oncorhynchus keta
CTGTCCTCCTGCCTAGCCTGTCCGCCCTGTCCGCCTAGCCTGTCCCCCGCCTAGCCTGCCCGCCTAGCCTGTCCTCCGCCGCCAGCCTGTCCGTCCCGCCTAGCCTGTCCTCCCTCCCCTAGCCTGTCCTCCAGTCTGTCCGTCCGCCTAGCCTGTCCTCCCGTCTGTCTGTAGCCTGTCCTCCCGCCTAGCCTGTCCTCCCATCTGTCCTCCCGCCTAGCCTGTCCTCCCGTCTGTCCGTCCGCCTAGCCTGTCCTCCCGCCTAGCCTGTCCTCCCTGTCCTCTGTCCGCCCGCCCCTGTCCTCCCGCCCGCCTGTCCTCCCGTCTGTCCGTCCGCCTAGCCTGTCCTCCCGCCCTAGCCTGTCCGCCTAGCCTGTCCTCCCCCTAGCCTGTCCTCCCATCCCGTCCGTTAGCCTGTCCTCCCGCCTAGCCTGTCCTGCCCGTCTGCCTAGCCTGTCCTGTCCGTCCGCCTAGCCTGTCCTCCGCCCCCCGCCGCCTGTCCGCCCGCCCTCCGTCCGCCTAGCCTGTCCGCCTGTCCGCCGCCTTGCCTGTCCGCCCGTCTGTCCAGCAAGCCGCCCGTCTGTCCGCCCGTGCCTGTCCCGCCCGTCTGTCCGCCTAGCCTGTCCGCCCCGTCTGTTCGCCCTCTGTCCGTCCGCCTAGCCTGTCCGCCCGTCTGTCTGTCTGTCCGCCCGTCGTCCGTCTGTCCGCCTTGTCCACCCGCCATGCCTGTCCGCCTTGCCTGTCCGCCCGTCTGCCGTCCGCCCCGCCCGCCTCCGCCCGCCTGTCCTGTCCGCCTTGCCTGTCCGTCCGCCTTGCCTGTCCGTCCGCCTTGCCTGTCCGTCCGCCTTGCCTGTCCGTCCCTGTCCCCGTGCCTGTCCGCCGCCTTCCGCGTCTCCGTGCCGCCCCGTCTGTCCGTCCGCCTAGCCTGTCCGCCCGTCTGTCTGTCCGTCCCGCCTGTCCGCCCCCTGCCTTGCCGTCCGCCCTTCGTCTGTCCCCGTCTGCCTTGCCTGTCCGCCCGTCTGTCCGCCTGCCCGCCTAGCCTGTCCGCCCGTCTGTTGGTCCGCCTAGCCTGTCGTCTGTTCCCGTCTGTCTGTCCGTCCGCCTTGCCTCCACCCGTCTGTCCCGCCTGTGCCTCCACCCTGCCTGTCCTCCGTCTGTCCGCCCCGTCTGTCCGCCCGCCTAGCCTGTCCGTCCGCCGTCCGTCCATCTCTGCCTTGCCCGTCTGTCCGTCCGCGTCTAGCGTCTGTCCGTCCGCCTAGCCTGTCCCCGCCCCGTCTGTCCGTCCGCCTAGCCTGTCCGCCCTGTCTGTCCGTCCGCCTAGCCTGTCCGCCTAGCCTGTCCTCCCGCCTAGCCTGTCCGCCCCTGTCCTGTCTGTCCGTCCGCCTAGCCTGTCCTCCCGCCTAGCCTGTCCTCCGCCTAGCCTGTCTGTCCGTCCGCCTAGCCTGTCCGTCCCCGTCTGTCCGTCCGCCTAGCCTGTCCTAGCCTGTCTGTCCGTCCGCCTAGCCTGTCCTCCCGTCTGTCCGTCCGCCTAGCCTGTCCTCCCGTCTGTCCGTCCGCCTAGCCTGTCCTCCCGTCTGTCCGTCCCCTAGCCTGTCCTCCCGTCTGTCCGTCCGCCTAGCCTGTCCTCCCGCCTAGCCTGTCCTCCCGTCTGTCCGTCCGCCTAGCCTGTCCGCCCGTCTGTCCGTCCGCCTGTCCTCCCGCCTAGCCTGTCCCTCCCGCCTAGCCTGTCCTCCCGCCTAGCCTGTCCTCCCATCCGTCCGCCTAGCCTGTCCGCCAGTCTGTCCGCTTTGCCTGTCTGCCCGTCTGTTCGCCCGTCTGCCCGTCTGCCTAGCCTGTCCGCCCCGTCTGTCTGTCCGTCCGCCTAGCCTGTCCGCCCGCCCGTCTGTCTGCCTTGCCTGTTGCCCCCCGCCTGTCTGTCCGCCCGCCCGTCTGTCCGCCGCCTTGCCTGTCCCGCCCGTCCGTCCGCTAGCCTGTCTCGCCCGTCTAGCCTGTCCGCCCGCCCGTCTGTCCGTCGCCTGTCCACCCGCCCGTCTGTCCGCCTTGCCTGTCCGCCCGCCTTGCCTGTCCGCCCGTCTGTCCGCCCGTCCTTGCCTGTCCGCCCGCCTGTCCGCCTTGCCTGCCCGCCTTGCCTGTCCGCGCCTTGCCTGTCCGTCCGCCTTGCCTGTCCGCCCGCCTTGCCGTCCGCCCCCTGTCCGCCTTGCCTGTCTCCGCCTGTCCGCCCCGTCTGTCCGCCTTGCCTGTCCCCCCGTCTGTACGCCTTGCCTGTCCGCTGTCTTGCCTGTCCGCCGCCTGTCCGCCCGTCTGTCCGCCCCTTGCCTGTCCGCCCGTCTGTCCGTCCGCCTAGCCCGCCCCGTCTCCGCCCGCCTTGCCTGTCCGCCCTCTGTCCGCCTTGCCTGTCCGCCCCGTCTGTCCGCTTGCCCGTCTGTCCCGTCCGCTAGCCTGTCCGCCCGTCTGTCCGCCCGCTTAGTTTGTTCGTCCCTAGCCTGTTGCCCCTCCCGCCTAGCCTGTCCTCCCGCCTAGCCTGTCCTGTCCCGCCCGTCTCCGCCTTGCCTGTCCTCCCGCCGTAGCCTGCCTTCCTCCCGTCTGTCCGTCCGCCTAGCCTGTCCTCCCGCCTCTGTCGTCGTCCGCCCCCTAGCCTGTCCTCCCATCTGTCCGTCCGCCTAGCCTGCCCTTGCCTCCCCGCCTGTCCTCCGCCGCCTGTCCGCCTTGCCTGTCCGCCCGTCTCCGCCTTGCCTGTGCCTGTCCCGCCTGTCCTCCCCGCCTGTCCTCCCATCCTGTCCGCCCGTCTAGCCCGTCTGTCCGTCCGCCCGTAGCCTGTCCCGTCTGTCCGCCCGCCTAGTCCGCCCGTCTGTCCTGTCCGCCTAGCCTGTCCGCCCCGTCTGTTGGTCCGCCCGCCTAGCCTGTCCGCCCTGTCTCCCGCTTAGCCTGTCCTCCCGCCTAGCCTGTCCCGTCTGCCCGCCTAGCCTGTCCTCCCCGTCCGCCTAGCCTGTCCTCCCATCTGTCCGTCCCCTAGCCTGTCCGTCCGTAACCTGTCCTCCGCCCTAGCCTGTTTGCCCGCCTAGCCTGTCCTCCGTCCTTGCCTGTCCCACTAGCCTGTCCACCCGTCTGTCCGCCTTGCCAGTGCCTGTCCGCCTGTCCACCCGTCTGCCTAGCCTGTCCGTCCGTCCGTCCGCCGCCTTGCCCGTCTGTCCGTCCGCCTAGCCGTCCGTCTGTCCGCCTTGCCTGTCCGCCTTGCCTGTCCGCCCTGCCTGTCCGCCCTGCCTGTCCGCCCCTGCCTGTCCGTCCGCCTGCCTGTCCGCCCGCCCGCCTAGCCTGTCCGCCCGCCTTCTGTCCGCCTTGCCTGTCCGCCGCACCTGTCCGCCCGCCTAGCCTGTCCGCCCGCCTAGCCTGTCCGCCCTGCCTGTCCGCCCACCTGTCCGTCCGTCCGCCTGTCCGCCTTGCCTGTCTGCCTAGCCTGTCTGCCTAGCCTGTACCATGTGGGACTCCATAGAGTTGACACAGGGTTGTGTCTCAGCTTATTGTGTATAATACAGTAGCTAGTTACAGAGTTACAATAACAAGTTACAATATGATATTGTGTATACTGAACAGGTACAGGTAGCCTGTTCAGATACGATCAAATTAAGGCACTGTCAGGGCCTGCCTGGGGCACCTATAGTATTGATGAGGGATGTCTACAAATACTATTTCTGTATAAATAAATAATCTGGTGGAAGGTGAATGCAACTAAGAGTTTAACTGGACCAAGTATGTGCACAAAGGCAAATATTGGCTCACAAAGTAAATATTTGTTTCCATAGAATTAGAGAAATAGGCTAATTATCCAAAATACAAAACTAGAGAGCCTAAACAAAGTAAATGTGGTCTTTTAAAGACATCTTCTTGGTTGTATCTGAGTGTAATAATTTGAGTGCCTGGGAGGTAAATTAGATGAACACAGAGTCTTAAAGTACTAGAGAGTGAGTGGGTGGCAGTGTAGCCCACAAAACAGGATAGATATCGAGTTGATCTTCACTGGCACAGTATAACAAGACTGTGTGTGAGTGTGTGAGTGATACCCTCCTACACAGACCTGTTAAAGACTCCACTCTCATGTATTTTCACAGCTAAACATTGTATCATTACTTCCCAGGGCCACCTGTATGTAAAATATATGCACATATGACTGTTAGTCGCTTTGAAATAGATAGATAGATCAAAGATCATAGATTCAAATAAAGTTGTGTCAAAGTGGAGAGCACCCATGGCCCTTCTTTAAATCAGCAGTGTCATATCATATTACCCTCGCCCACACTACAGCATGACGCACACACACATCTGAATGAGACCCTCTGCACAAAACAAATCAGGAATCAAAGCCTAATTAGGCAGCAGATTGCTGCTTAATTTCTCTCTTTTCAACAGAAGCCTGGCAATTAGAAACTGCAGTAGCATCTAAGCTGCTGTAACAACAGCTTTTTTGCATGAAAGGATGTGAAGATGAATTAAGGGGGTGCTGGATGATTGAGAGGAGGACAGTGCAGTGAGCCTTGTGGTTGGCAACTTGTCCAACCATTTGTGAGATGTGTCTGTTTCTCTGGCATCGTCACTCAAAATGCGTATACACAAGACAGAGGCGTGTGTTTGTGCGTGGATGTGCATACGTCTGTTTCCCAAAGCCAAGAAAGTGTTGACAATCTGAAACATCAGCAACTCCAGCTCTCACTTACATCATCCCTGTCAATCATAGTCCCTATCACACAACATTTCAACACAAATTAATTGAAAGTCTTGAGACAACCGAAGTGAAGAGATTGGACACACACACACACACACACACACACACACACACACACACGTTGTATCAATGTTGTTTCCATGTAATTTCAATTAAATTGAACAAACGTGGAATAGACGTTGAATTGATGTAGACGGGGACCTACATCCTCCCTGTCACTATCATCATTGTCCTGCTGAGGTTTGATTGTGAATAAGTGCTCTGGTGGGTGTGCAGTGTGTCTCTGTTCCAGCTAGAGGCGTCGTGGGGGGAGGGGTTGCCTCAGGAGAGACAAGGCCTCCGGGGCTTCGGAAGAACACACAGAGAGAGAGAGAGAGAGCGGCTGAGGTGTAAGGAGATGGGGGGGCTGGCTAGAGGAGTTTTGAATAATAAGAAAAACACAGAACAGAAACGATATCAAAGAGTTAACAACAAAAAAATGGGGGAAAAAAATGGCAAACGGAGTATTTGGGGGAATAAAGAGGGAGAAAGAAAAGAGAGGCTATTACATAAAAACTAAGGCTCCGGGCCTCAGTCAAACTCTCCTGATGCCAACTGGTAACGTTATACAAAATCTAGCTGGAAAACGTGATGAAGTCAGCTTGTATTTGTGTGAAAAGGAAATGGAGCACTTTGTTAGATACAACACCTTATTTGACATTTATATTACTATGTGTTCCCCAGGGTGAAATGAATGTAGCCCGTAGTTAAACATTTAGCAATCAATTTGTAATAAATGGCACACACACGCAAAGTCACACATAGCAATAATGACACAATTATGCAATTCTAGAAAGTCATTCAGTGCAAAGAGTATCTCTAATTGAACCGCTATTGATTTTGTGAAAACCAAAAGCAATTTCTTATTGCACAGAATGTGGCAGTGTCATTAGATTACTCTACTCAGAGCCTCCGTTTCACTCATTTTGGCATTCTCATTATTAGCATGCACTGAAAGGAGGCCATTACTGCAACACAAATCAGCTGTGAAAATCTATTTTTGTGTACGTGTGTAAGCCCTGCACTACCAAGGGTATTTGAATTAAGAGTAGGATGCATACCCTACAAAGTTACGAAATACGCAATTCTTCCAAAATAAGTCAGATAGCATCATTTAGACAGAGACATACTTTTGTTTTATATAGTGTATGTAAAAAATGTATGTGGACACCCATTCAAAACAAATATATATATATATATAAAATAATAATAATTTTTAAAATTGGTGGATTCGGCTCTTTCAGCCACACCTGTTGCTGACAGGTGTATAAAATCGAGCACACCGCCATGCAATCTCCATAGACAAACATTAGCAGTAGAATGGCTTTACTGAAGAGCTCAGTGACTTTCAACGTGGCACCGTCATAGGATGCCACATTTACAACAAGTCAGTTCATCAAATGTCTGCACTGCTAGAGCTGCCCCGGTCAACTGTAAGTGCTGTTTTGTGAAGTGGAAATGTCTAAGAGCAACAGCGTCTCAACTGCGAAGGCCACACAACAGGACCGCCGGGTGAACAATGACTGTATGTCGGGAGCTTCATCAAATTGGTTTCCATGGCCGAGCTACCTAATACAACCTATTACAGTTTATTACATTACAATTACATTAAATTACAATTACATTACAGTTTGGGGAAGGCCATTTCAGGTTTCAGTATGACAATGCCCCTGTGCACAAGCGAGGTTCACACAGAAATGGTTTGTCGATCGGTGTGGAAGAACTTCACTGGCCTGCACAGAGCCCTGACCTCAACCCCATCTAACACTTTTGGGATGAATTGCAATGCCGACTGCGAGCCAGGCCTAATCGCCCAACATCAGTGCCCGACCTCACTAATGCTTGTGTATGAATGGAAGCAAGTCCCCAAAGCAATATTCCAACATCTAGTGGAAAGCTTTCCCAGAAGAGTGGAGGCTGTTATAGCAGGAAATGGGGGACAAATTCCATATTAATGTCCATGATTTTGGAAGGGGGATGTTCGAAGGGCAGGTGACCATATTATTTTGGTCATGTAGCGTATTTCAATATATGTCTCTGGCATTACGCATGGAGACAGAAACCACAAAGCAGAATAGAGTATTGCACCTTCTCTGTCACTGTCCATTCTCAGACAGCCCTGAACTTTAGAGCTGGGAGTTTAGTAGTACACTGGAACGCTACCTCTGGTGATATAACCAAAGATATCCCTCTGCAATATCTGTCAACTCCACACTAAGGTCACCTCCAGTAATAACATACAGTTCTGTCTCATCTCAGCACAGAGTGTGACTCACCTCCAATACTGACATACAGTACTGTCTCCTCTCACCTCCAAATAGGGTTGCAAAGGGTCAGAAACCTTCTGCTAAATTACCAGAATTTTTCCATGGGAAGTTTGGGAATATTGCTTAAATTCATTTTTAAAAAGTTAGCTTATAACAGTGAACCTTTTTTGTGGGATACACATAAGGCAATTCTAGATCTTGTGGCATATTTTGGTTAAACTATCCCCAATTCAATGGAATTGCAACCCTCTGTATGCACAGTGCATTCTTCCATCACCTGTGCAGTGCACTCTTCTATGGCATTTACAGCTGATTCTCAAGATCTTGCACACTAATGAGATGCTATTGAGCCCACACTATTACACTGTCTGAGCCAAGGACTACATGCTTTCCGGTAGGTTTTGATTACAGTACTGGGTGGGGTGGATATTTTATATGACATACATTATTTTTTGTTAACTAGTAAATAGTAGCCTACAGCAAAGTGTTTTTAAATCATTTCTGGTAGTAAGTTTTTTATACCATGTGGGTTTTAGCTTGCTTGAACCTGCTAACTGAGGAGTGTTAATTCACCTGTTTCCATACATGTTAAAACATTTATCTTACAAAGGAGTTGATTAATCTAACTGCTTAACTAATTACCTGTACATGAAATTGTATGGGTTTCTTTTTAACTAGTTTTTTCCCCTAATCTTTACAGGAAAATGCCACGGGCACTATCTGATGTGTGGAGACATTTCACTGCAGCTAATATAGAAGGAAAATCTGTGTACATTTGCAAATACTGTGCCCAATTATATGTGAAGAATGCAAAAAGATGCAGAATCATCTGGGCAAGTGCATCAAGTTTCCTCAGCGCACATAACCTCTGACAAAAGTCCCTCTACCTCTATTCGAAGGTGAAAATTATGAATCAGACACCTTATTGATAGCAACAGCTCATGGTCCTCCTGGAATCAGATGTTTTTTTGACTCAATGGAGGAAAGTAGTCAGAGAAATTCTGATGAATGTTTTGTTCGAGCTGTGTATACAACTGGTTCACCTCTGATGCTCACAGGCCATGTGTATTGGAAGAGATTTCTGAATGTTCTTCGCCCAGCATACACCCCTCCAACCAGACATGCTTTATCTACTAATTTGCTGGATGCAGAGTTCAGAGTTTAAGTGAAGGTCAAGCAAATCAGAGAAAGCAGACTGTATTGCAATCATCTCTGATGGGTGGTCGAATGTTTGTGGGCAAGGAATAATTAACTACATAATCTCCACCCCACAACCAGTATTCTACAAGAGCACAGACACACCGGTCTCTACATTGCAGATGAGCTGAAGGCAGTCATCAATGACCTTGGACCACAGAAGGTATTTGCACTGGTGCCAGACAATGCTGCGAACATGAAGGGCGCTTGGTCTAAAGTGGAGGAGTCCTACCCTCACATCCCACCCATTGGCTGTGCTGCTCATGCATTGAATCTGCTCCTCGAGGACATCATCGCACTGAAAACAATGGATACACTCTACAAGAGAGCTAAGGAAATGGTTAGGTATGTGAAGGGTCATCAAGTTATAGCAGCAATCTACCTCACCAAGCAAAGTGAGAAGAATAAGACACACCGCCCCAGACCATGACGGACCCTCCACCTCCAAAATCGATCCTCCTCCAGAGTACAGGCCTCGGTGTAACGCTCATTCCGTCGACAAATGCAAATCCGACCATCACCCCTGGTGAGACAAAACCGTGACTCGTCAGTGAAGAGCACTTTTAGCCAGTCCTGTCTGGTCCAGCGACAGTAGGTTTGTGCCCATAGGTGACGTTGTTGCCGGTGATGTCTGGTGAGGACCTGCCTCACAACAGATCTACAAGCCCTCCGTCCAGCCTCTCTCAGCCTATTGCGGACAGTCTGAGCACTGATGGAGGTATTGTGCATTCCTTGTGTAACTCGGGCAGTTGTTGTTGCCATCCTGTACCTGACCCGCAGGTGTGATGTTCGGATGTACCGATCCTGTGCAGGTTTTGTTACACGTGGTCTGTCACTGTGAGGACGATCAGCTGTCCATCCTGTAGCGCTGTCTTAGGCGTCTCACAGTACAGGCATTGCAATTTATTTGATGGCCACATCTGCAGTCCTCATGCCTTCTTGCAGCATGCCTAAGGCATGTTCACACAGATGAGCTTGGACCCTGGGCATCTTTATTTAGCTGTTTTTCAGAGTCAGTAGAAAGGCCTCTTTAGTGTCCTAAGTTTTCATAACTGTGACCTTAATTGCCTACCGTCTGTAAGCTGTTAGTGTCAAGTAGGTCAAGTTAACCCACTGTTCCCAGGCCGTCATTGAAAATAAGAATATGTTCTTAACTGACTTGCCTGGTTAAATAAAGGTAAAATAAAAACATTTTAAAAACTGTCTCCTCTCCCCTCCAATAATAACATACAGTACTGTCTCCTCTCCCCTCCAATAATAACATACAGTACTGTCTCCTCTCCCCTCCAATAATAACATACAGTACTGTCTCCTCTCCCCTCCAATAATAACATACAGTACTGTCTCCTCTCCCCTCCAATAATAACATACAGTACTGTCTCCTCTCCCCTCCAATAATAACATACAGTACTGTCTCCTCTCACCTCCAATACTAACATACAGTACTGTCTCCTCTCCCCTCCAATAATAACATACAGTACTGTCTCCTCTCACCTCCAATACTGACAGCTACTCTCTCTCCTGCTACTCATTGTACCACAACACCTGTTACAGAAATCTTAAATTCCAAACATCCACAGTACAGTATGCAAACGCATGTAGAATCACGCATGAATGCAGGAGCATAGATCAGGCACGCACATACCATTCCCTTAAACACACTCCCACCCCCATCCATGTAAACTCAATGGCAGGGAGGGAGCAGAGGACTACTGGTGTGTCTGACAGGTGGCTCCAGCAGTCCAGGACAGCCTGCCCCCCTGGGGTGCCTCGTTCCTGGGTACCCTCCACGCTCCGCCAGCCTTCTCTGATCCACCCCTCCCCGGCTAGCTCCCATTTCCCCACTTCTCCTCCCTTTGACTTTGTGATGCCTTCTCTCTGCAGTTAACAGTCATGTCAAACTGTAGCCTGACACTTTCCTCTGTTAATTACACTTCTCCTCCCTTTGACTTTCCTCACTCGCCATCTCCCCTGTCACTCTGCAGAATAATACCACTGTAATCCAAAGTTCCTCGGTGGTTAAGTTACAACTTGCCCATCACATTGAAATGAGTCATTTACTCAAATAACTATGAGACATCAGACAGAAAATAAACATGACGTAACACCAAGCACAAGATTCAGTCAGGACGCAACCATCACAGAACCGATGACAGTGTCTGTAGGAGAGAGACCTGAGGGGCTGACGGTTGACTGTGTGTTATTGTTAAAACTTCTTTGGGATAGGGGGCAGCATTTTCACTTTTGGATGAATAGCGTGCCCAGAGTAAACTGCCTCCTACTCTGTCCCAGATGCTAATATATAAATATTATTAGTAGTATTGGATAGAAAACACTGTGAGTATAACATGTCTGTGAGTATAACAGAACTCATATGGCCTACCCTCTCTACCTTGTCTGTGTTAGGTAGAGAGGGTAGGCATATCCATACTAACACAGACAACCAAACAGTTGGTATGGATATGCCTACCCTCTCTACCTAACACAGACAACCAAACTGTTAGTATGGAAATGGCCTACCCTCTCTACCTAACACAGACAACAACTGTTAGTATGGAAATGGCCTACCCTCTCTACCTAACACAGACAACCAAACAGTTAGTATGGATATGCCTACCCTCTCTACCTAACACAGACAACCAAACAGTTAGTATGGATATGGCCTACCCTCTCTACCTAACACAGACAACCAAACAGTTAGTATGGATATGCCTACCCTCTCTACCTAACACAGACAACCAAACAGTTAGTATGGATATGCCTACCCTCTCTACCTAACACAGACAACCAAACTGTTAGTATGGATATGGCCTACCCTCTCTACCTAACACAGACAACCAAACTGTTAGTATGGATATGGCCTACCCTCTCTACCTAACACAGACAACCAAACTGTTAGTATGGATATGGCCTACCCTCTCTACCTAACACAGACAACCAAACAGTTAGTATGGATATGCCTACCCTCTCTACCTAACACAGACAACCAAACAGTTAGTATGGATATGGCCTACCCTCTCTACCTAACACAGACAACCAAACTGTTAGTATGGAAATGGCCTACCCTCTCTACCTAACACAGACAACCAAACAGTTAGTATGGATATGCCTACCCTCTCTACCTAACACAGACAACCAAACAGTTAGTATGGATATGGCCTACCCTCTCTACCTAACACAGACAACCAAACAGTTAGTATGGATATGCCTACCCTCTCTACCTAACACAGACAACCAAACAGTTAGTATGGAAATGGCCTACCCTCTCTACCTAACACAGACAACCAAACAGTTAGTATGGAAATGGCCTACCCTCTCTACCTAACACAGACAACCAAACTGTTAGTATGGATATGCCTACCCTCTCTACCTAACACAGACAACCAAACAGTTAGTATGGATATGCCTACCCTCTCTACCTAACACAGACAACCAAACAGTTAGTATGGATATGGCCTACCCTCTCTACCTAACACAGACAACCAAACAGTTAGTATGGAAATGGCCTACCCTCTCTACCTAACACAGACAACCAAACAGTTAGTATGGATATGCCTACCCTCTCTACCTAACACAGACAACCAAACAGTTAGTATGGATATGGCCTACCCTCTCTACCTAACACAGACAACCAAACAGTTAGTATGGATATGGCCTACCCTCTCTACCTAACACAGACAACCAAACTGTTAGTATGGAAATGGCCTACCCTCTCTACCTAAATCAAACAAGCAACAAAACCGTACCGCGAGTGGCCCCCCCCAAAGTTTTAGTCATCTTAAAATGACCATGAAATCAGCTAAAAATGAGTTTAATTTAGGAAAGCTGTTAAATAAAAAATAAAAAGAGACATAACGGTATGTGATTATGTCTCAACGTAATCAAGGTAAGAATTTACTGTTATTTTTAAATACAATCTCTTTTTGGTTGTGGTCAATTTGCAGTGTACAAATTATTATAATTAGGTTCCGGCACACGACCATGCGAACCAACAAAAATCAGCCAGCGACTGAATCTAGTTGCCTACCCCCGCCATAGACAAACAAACCCATCTAAGAACCCATTACAGTTCATTCTAATCTACAGCGCTCAATAAAACCTTATGAAAGGGAGATCCTCTCCTTTCTGGGTTTACCTACACACAGACCTTCAATCCACCTCGCTAAATCTCTCCAGAATCCCTGGGAAATCCAGCAAACAAGACAGCTAATAGCACGTAATGAGCGTTAATGAAGTCAACGCTGAGCTTGACACTCCCACTTAGTAGCTGAACGCTAGTGGGAATTGTCACTTCAAAGACCCAGAATCTGGAATCCAGATTGATTAACCGATTTGGAATGTCTTAGATTCTACGGATTTATAATTTCTTAAATTCTACTGAATGTCTTACAGTAGACAAGTGTAACAGTTTAGCTTACTCTCCTCGCCCCTCCCTGGGCTTGAACCAGGGACCCTTTGCACACATCGACAACTGACACCCACGAAGCACCCATCGCGCCACAAAAGCCACGGCCCTTGCAGAGCAAGGGGAACAACTACTTCAAGGCCTCAGAGCGAGTGATGTCACAGATTGAAACGCTATTAGCGCCTCCTCGCTGCTCTGGCCCCCAAACTGCAGAGCAGGACAGGGGAACACACCTGAAACCCCACCTCTTCAAGGCCTCAGGGTAAGTAATCCTTCTCACCCCCTTCTCCCCCCAAAAAAAGATTTAGATGAGTGGCTGTTCCACTGGATGTCATAAGGTGTATGAAAGTCGCTCTGGATAAGAGCGTCTGCTAAATGACTTAAATGTAAATGTCCTCCTTTTCCACAGCGATCAGTGATCCGGGTCAACAGCATCAATGTAACAGTATTCCTTCCGTCCCTCTCCCCTACCTGGGCTCGAACCTGGGACCCTCATGCACACATCAACAACAGCCACCCTCAAAGCATCATTACCCATCACGCCACAAAAGCCATAGCCCTTGTAGAGCAAGGGGAACAACTACTTCAAGGTCTTAGAGTGAGTGTCATCACAGATTGAAACGCTATTAGCGCGCACCACCGCTAACTAGCTAGCCATTTCACATCGGTTACACAAGGACAAAGCTAAGTTAAGCTGGCCTGTCTGGGAGAGAGAGTATGTTGAAGAACATGCATGATGGGTTTCGGGGGCTTATACAGTGGAGCATTTCTTTTTGCCTGTGGATGTGCGAGTCCGTGGGAATGACCTTCATTTTCTCAACAAATTAACTAATTTCACTTCCTTAGACCGAGATTTGAGCGAACATGCATGTGCATACAGAATACATACATACACACCACGGATGATAGTCAGCTGCTAGCATGATACTAGACTTGAAATGTCACTCCCACAGAGTTCTCCTCAAGGACCCAGTCCCAGAAACAATCCAAAAATATCAGCTCGTTCCCTCTAGTCTACACAAACACAGCATCTCTCACGCAATTAACTTGTGTTTACCTTACAGTAAGATAAAGTACCTACTAGTTACTCTCCGAAGGGAAGTTTATCAAACAGACTGTTGTTTACTCTGAGTCAAGCCTACAGGGAGTCTTCCAGCAAGTACACTTGATGACGGAGCAATCACAGCAGTCCAGAACAACAAAAGCATCCAACTACAAAACAAACAATCCAGCAATAGATTCAAGACTGTTGTTGAGAATCATAAGAGAAGTGTTGAACTATGGGAAAGTTCAGTCATACACACGGCTCATTTATGTATTAAATGCCACCCCATACAGAACGCTACTCCCCCCCCAATAGGACCATGCCTATTAACATAATATTTCCAGTTGCACGTCAGTGTAAAAGTTCTGAAGACATGGTAGTTATTCAGTTCATGCATATTCCCTGTGAGGATGAACTGTCAGTCATCTGTAACTCCCAGATACAGTACTGGTCCCTTGTTATGCATGTCAATGAGCAAAGAGGGGACAGAGGCACTAGGAGACAAACAGACAACAGAAACCATCTTCAGTGAGGTCCTCCCAAGTAGGCCTCTCAGAGAAACAAGTCAAGTGTACAGTGCAATGGGAAAAATCTCATTTATGCAAATTGCTCTAGCAACAGCTCACATCCATTTTTCTGAATAGTGGTAATGTACACTGCACAAAGATAAAAATGAAACATGTAAAGTGTTGGTCCCAAGTTTTATGAGCTTAAATAAAAGATCCCAGAAATGTTCCAGATGCAAACAGCTTCTCTCACATTGTGAGCACAAACTTGATTACATCCCTGTAAACTTAAACGTAAAACGTTAGTGAGCATTTCTCCTTTGCCAAGATAATCCATCCACCTGACAGGTGTGGCATGTTGAGAAACAGGTTAAACAGCAGGATCATTACACAGGTGCACCTTGTGCTGGGGACAATAAAAGGCCACTCTAAAATGTGCAGTTGTGTCACACAATGCCACTGATGTTTCAAGTTGAGGCAGCATGCAGTTGGCATGCTGACTGCAAGAATGTTCACCAGAGCTGTTGCCAGAGAATTGAATATTAATTATCTCCAATGTCGTTTTAGAGAATTTGGAAGTCTGTCCAAACGGCCCCACAACCACATGCAACCACGCCAGCCCTGGCGCTTCACATCCAGCTCCTTCACCTGCGTGTCACACCCTGATCTGTTTCACCTGTCTTGTGTTTGTCTCCACCCATCACCAGGTGTCACCCATTATCTCCTATGTATTTCTACCTTTTTTATGCATCCGTGACCAACAGATGCATATCTGTATTCCCAGTCATGTGAAATCCATAGATTAGGGCCTAATTTATTTATTTAAAATGACTGATTTCCTCATATGAACTGTAATTCAGTAAAATCGTTGATTGTTGCATGTTCCATTTATATTTTTGTTCAGTAAATAGGGGCCAGAATATATGCCTGTTTTCACAGACTACATGTCGGTGGAAGTTTGAGGGCTACTGGTGTGGTGTTGTCAATGATGTGTGTGTGTTGATGTTTATTTGCTGGTAAGGCCTTATCTGTCCTCAGACAGTGATTTGTCTGAGGACAGAGATAATCCCGGCCTGTTACCCAGAGATAATCCTGCTCCCTCCGTCTGAACACACATCACCTGGGAGAAGGTGTCTTTCACATACATACATCATGTTCTCACTCTTTCTCTCAGAAACCATCCCTCCCCAACTCATCTTGTCTTAAAAACGATGTTCCAAAGACAATCCCTCACTGCCACACATCCAGATACAAATCCTACACCAGGGATGGGCAACTGGTGGCGACTCCCATCCGTAGGCCAGCAGATCAGTTTCCAAAAACACTCTTGCCAGAGTGTGTAAAGCTGTCAAGGCAAAGGGTGGCTACTTTGAAGAATCTCAAATATAAAATATATTTTGGTTACTACTTAATTTCATAGTTTTTATGTCTTCACTATTATTCTACAATGAAAAACCCTTTAAATAAGTAGATGTGTTTTGGGACCCTTCCCCAGAACTGTGCCTCAACACAATCCTGTCTCGGCACTCTACAAACAATTCCTTTGACCTCATAGCTTGGTTTTTGATCTGACATCCACTGTCAACCGTGGGACCTTATATAGACAGGTGTGTGCCTTTCCAAATCATGTCCAATCAATTGAATTTACCACAGGTGGACTCCAATCAAGTTGTAGAAACATCTCAATGATGATCAATGGAAACAGGATGCACCTGAGCACAATTACAAGTCTCATAGCAAAGGATCTGAATACTTATTTACATAAGGTATGTTTATTTTTAATACATTTGCAAACATTTCTAATAACCTGTTTTCACTTTGTCATTATGGGGCATTGTTTGTAGATTAACAAAAATTATTTGATCACTCATCAATTTTAGAATAAGGCTGTAACGTAATGCTGGACATGCAATTGCCAGTCAGGATCTCTAGTCTCCACCGAGTGTTGTAAACACCCCATGGTTCCTCTTACCCAACAGTCGGTGGAGAAACAAGTTTGAGTGTTCAGAGACAAAACAAGTTCATCTGACTGGCATGGAAGTGCCTCGAGTCTTCAGAGGTGTAAGGATAATTAGGAGTCTGAAACTAGGGAATTTGGTGCAGTGATACTGCTTTTGTTTCTAGCAAGAAAAGGAATGGCCTCCCACTGTGATAAGTAGCTATCACCAGTCTATGATAAGTAGCTATTGGCAGTGAGAATCTGTGTGTGTCATGCTTTAGCTTTTATCTGGGGGCTCTGTAAATCCTTTAAGTTTAGGGAGTGAGGATGAGAGGTAAAGATTCTCTATTTTCTTAGAAAAAACAGCTTGCAGCTCTTTATTAATCTGATGATAACAATTGTTATCACAACCAATTTCTGCATACCATACATGTCATACTGATCCGCCCTCATAGAATCATTACCGTAAAGTCAATAACATACCAAAGAAACAGAACTCTGAAGTATTGTCTACTATAATCATGCAGGATCAGTGCCATTCAGCATCCTTGGGACATCTCTACCTAACCAGAACCCTTACCTGACTAGAAATTATCATTTAAAATGTCAACTTCAATGGGGTAGGGATGTCTCAAGGATCTTTCCAGACTGACAACTCACAAGGTAAAGACATAAATGTGTAACCACAAGTGAAAACTGTCATTTGACAGCAAGAAAAAAGAGCACCAATAGACAATGCAAACAAACCAACCTACTACCTATGGTGTACAGTTATATTCACAAGGACAAGCGATTCATGTCCTGTCTTTGTTCCATAGACCATTTTCCATTTGTGTGTGTTGCCAGACTTCTCAGGATGACTTCCACCCATTTGAGGGTAACCAGGTGTAAAATACAGTAGAGATAGCTCATCCTTTACTACACAGACATTTTAAAAATCTATTATTGATGTCACCTCATAAAAAATGCAATCTCAATTCCTAAAACACTGAATAATTCAAGACTTTTATTCTCTAGCCTCACCTAAAATATGTTCATTCACATCTGTGATTTTACCATTTGGTGAGAAGTTTACAAGCATAATGAGGAGATGTTACTGGTGGCAAAAACATAAAAACTGGGAAGGGAGTGAACACAACCTGACTGCCACACATGAATAACCAAGAGTAAGGTTGCAAAATTATTTCCAATTATTTTTTGGCAAACACATTTGGTGTTTGCCAAAAGGCATGTGGGAGACTCTCCAAACACATGGAAGAAGGTACTCTGGTCAGGTGAGACTAAAATTGTGCTTTTTGGCCATCAAGGAAAATGCCATGTCTGGCATATGGTAGTGACAGCATCACACTGTGGGGATATTTTTCCCATCGGCAGGGACTGGGACACTGGTCAGAATTGAGGGAATGATTGATGGCGCTAAATACAGGCAAAATCTTGAGGGAAGCCTGTTTCAGTCTTCCAGAGATTTGAGAGGTTCACCTTCCAGCAGGACAATGACCCTAAGCATACTGCTAAAACAACACTCGAGTGGTTTAAGGGGAAACATTTAAATATCTTGTAATGGCCTAGTCAAAACCCAGACCTCAATCAAATGGAGAATCTGTGGTATGACTTAAAGATTTTGCATCTTCAAAGTGGTCGGCATGTTGTGTAAATCAAATGACACAACCACCCCCCAAAAAAATATATATTTTAATTTGAGGTTGTAAGGCAACAAAATGCCAAGGGGGGTGAATACTTTCACAAGCCACTGTAAGGAGTTGGGAAGAGAGCACAAACAGATCTGGGAACATGGCTAGTTGAAGCACACAGAATTTGGCCAGCTTGTCAATAGCCTCACAGCCTTTTGGATTTAAATGTTTGAGGTTCTCTAAAAACACACATCTGGAATGATGCAAAGCCAGAACAAACTGCAGTCAATGGACTAAATCCCTGTGGCTATTCCAGTAACTATATTACACAGGACTCAAGCAGTTGATATGGTCTTCGAAAGTGTGTATTTGGTTGGTCTGTATTGGTTGGTTTCTAATGTCTTAAGCATATTATCTCTTGTAATATACAGTGTCCTCTCACTGGAATTGAGCCTTTATTCTCAAACAAATGTTTCCGGTCATTAATGTCCTCACGGATCATCATTATCTTAATTTCAATGTGGGCACACACACGGGCACACACACACACACACCCGGGCACACACCCGGGCACACACACGGGCACACACACGGGCACACACACACACACACGGGCACACACCCGGGCACACACACGGGCACACACACACACACACCCGGGCACACACCCGGGCACACACACGGGCACACACACGGGCACACACACGGGCACACAGGCACACACACAGGCACACACACACACACAAAGCAAGCTTTAAACTGTGAGAAGACAGAAATGAAAAACAGGAACAGAGACAGGGAAGCAGCAGCATGCAGAGAAAATATGTTCTTCAGAAGAATGAAATCGTTCAGAGGAGATAGGAGCCTTTGAAAATCATGAGGAACCACACAGCTACCGTATCCAGCAACCATTAGGAGGACTGTCAGCGGTTTCCCTCCCGCACACACCGTTGCCAGGCAGCTCGAGGGAAGAAAGTAACAGATGAAAAGCACATCTCTGGTTCAGAACGATGCAGCAGAGACACCACGGGGGAGCTGCTTCATTATTCATAAGCCTTTGTAAACAGGGGAGAGAAACTTCTCCAAGTACAAAGACACACTGGCCTACTCTCTTCCTCGCTACACTGTACCACCTCCAGCCCTACACTGCACCACCTCCAGCCCTACACTGCACCACCTCCAGCCCTACACTGCACCACCTCCAGCCCTACACTGCACCACCTCCAGCCCTACACTGCACCACCTCCAGCCCTACACTGTAGTCACCTAGGTAATGACACCCAAGCCAGTGATGTCTGTTTTTTGGAGTTTGTAGTGTCACCCACCAAATACTGAACCCTGGTCATCAGTGCGAATCGAGACTGTGTTAGACCATTGAACTAAAGCCTTGACACTGGGATGCTTCAGGTCTCAGGCAAGGTTAGCTTAATCTGCATGGGCAAAAGAGGAAGTGCCAGGCTTTGGCAATTTAACCCAGATGAAATCACTGTCAGCAAACAGCTGGACTTTGACCCAAGGACCACAGAAAGAGTACCAGTGTGTTACACTCCATGTAAATGTGTGAAACTGATCTGAGGCCCGTAACACACCCCAGAATAGAGCTGGGACGATAAACCGCAAATGAGCAATACCGACCATTTATCACTGACATTTTACTGATAACATTCCTCTAGTAAAGGCTACTTATCGTTAAGTTAGAAATAAAATAAGTCTGCTAATATGGGTTAACGGGACAATGATAGTCACAACATTGAAAGTAGTAGTTTTAGGGGTAATATTTAAAAAAATAACCAGTGCACATTAATGTTAAACTTATCGTTGAATTAACCGTTATCGTAATAAACCAGCCAATTATTAGCGATATAGATGTGTCGATATCGCCCAGCTCTACCCCAGAACACATTCACACACCTCACCGCCACACCTGCACTGCTTCAATGCCTCCAACAATGGATTGTTCAAGTGAGAGAAAACCATTTCCCCACTCTGCTAAGGAATGAGGCATTCGGGCCAGTGAACATAATACTGGTTTATACTGGTCTAGTGCACATCCAACTATTTCACTCAAATGGCAGACTATACACATGCACACCAGAGGCTGGTGGGAGGAGCTATAGGAGGACACCTCATTGTAAATGGCTGGAATGGTATCAAACATACCAAAACCACATAATTGATTCAGTTTCATTCATTCCATTCCAGCCATTACAATAAGGCCATCCTCCTACAGCACCTCCCACCAGTCTCCTCTGATGCACACCTGACAATAGTTGACAGATTATTTTGACTGAGCAGAATGATACTGCATTCCAGAAACAATTCAGGTTGCTGTACCCAGCGGGCACTCCAATACCAATCGACTGTGTCACAGAGAGCCTGGTATTCAGTAGAGCAGAGGGAAATATCCTGTAATTATGAACAACACAGCAACAATAGCCAGTAGACTAGTGTTTCGTGGTGGCTTAATGTCCTTGAAGACCAGAAGTAGACTAGGAATGTTTTTGTGGAACGCATCAGAAAATAGAGGTCATTTTAATGTTGACAATAATAGAACATGTTTCTTGCATCATAGAATTCTCTGCGCACTTAAACAGGTATAGACTGCCTGTGTGATTTGTGCTCAAGGTTTAGTGCGCAAAGGGCAACAGTAAAATAATTTGGATCGTCTAGTTATTAACTAAAATACAGTCATTGGCCTATAAAAGTAGCCCAAAAAATGATGAATAATGTTAAATACAGTTCACTGTCAGATGAGGTTGCAGTACAGTTGCCATCCTGCATATATACGGCGCCGAGATTTGCCCTGTGCGCGAGCGGCACACGACGTCTTAGCAACAAAGTTGCATCCCCGGCAATATGCAGGCGAGCGGCTCGTGCCATTGGTTAACCTCCGCGGCTTCGATTCGGACGCCGGACCAAAATAGCAAAGCTAAGTTAATGCGGAGTTCACGCGGGGTTGTTATGTCATAGCTAGCATTCATCATGTCCCATAGACCAACATTTCATAATCCATGTATTTGGATGGCAGGTGGAATGCTCAAGGAGGCTCGAGAACGCGCTGGAATTAGTGGTCAAATTAACACCATAATACCCTGAGACTTAAAATCCTCTTTCCCTGTTGCTTTGAGAATATTTGAAAACTATTTCCCCTTATGGAATAGAAATATCATGTGCCAGGCGGGTAGGATATCTGAGGGTACAATTTCTCACCTATGCTATTGCTACATACGCTGTTAATATGCCATATTTATTTAATAACAGACCCCATCAATGTGACACACTTTACTTCAATGAGCCTAGGTTAGGCTACTCACCGTAATAAAGGGAAGGGACGTCCGTTTTTCTTGCCATTTCACTGTGAACGGTAGAATTGTCTGGTGTGTAGTGATGCGATGGCATGGATGTTGGGAGTCAATGAACACTCCGGTATTTGGCTCCAAGTTTATAGGAAAGGTCCTCTCACCTGTGTGAAGCTAGCCACAATAAGGATTAGCCACAATTGTGGAATTTGTAGTTCGCCTTCAAAATAAAAGTCCCTCATTGAAAGCGATTCAAACGGATACTATATGCCATATTTGGACAATATAATGAATGCTAAACTAGGTCGGAATGTATTATAATTTCCACAAAATAAAATAATTGGCTCATTCCTTCTAAATGGTGCCTTTTCTGTCGCCAGGAAATATCACTACTTAGTGTAAAATCTGGATTCCAAAAGGCTTTCAATATCAGGTAAGGTGTCCTTTTACCTTAAAACCACTAAATATGAATATTGAATGGTATTTTATGTATTTTGAACAAGTATTTTATTTCAGTTGATGTAGGAGTTTTTGATGTCCCCAACTGTTATTCGTCAAGTTCCACAAGAAATAGAAGCCATAAAATAAACAATTTAAAAATACACCCTTACCTATGGATCTTGGATCCATGAAAGGGGTATCAGCCTACTCAGTTACTTCAACAGATTACAATTATGAAACGTTTATATAAATAACATCGTAGCTCTTTGTGGGACTGTGAAACCACATAGTAGGTTTACTGGTGATCTTTTGCGTCTCATTTCACAGTGGTTTCAGAGTCCTACAATAAGAGCTCGGACGCTAACATTTGTGAAAATCTCTTCACAGCTGTGTTCTGTTGGTGTCACAGAGTAGGCTGATGCCCCATTTCATGGACCCAAGAGCCATAGGTAAGGCATGCTAAATTAATGTTCAATACGTACAACAGGTTCGAATAACCTGTACCCCTGCATATTTCACTCGGTACTGGTACCCCCTGTATATAGCCTCGTTATTGTTATTTTATGGTGTTATCTTTGTAAACTTTTGTATTGAGTAAATATTTTCTTAACACGGCATTGTAAGCAAGCATTTCACGGTAAGGTCTATTACACCCGTTGTATTCGGCACAGGTGACAAATACAATTTGATTTGAATACGGAGGTGACTTCCCACAGTTAAAGTTCCCTAATATGAGGTACAACACTAATATTTGTGTAAACTCTTCACAGCTGTGTTCTGTCAGTGTCACTGAGTAGGCTGATGCCCCATGTCATGGACCCAAGATCCATAGGTAAGGAATTATAGTGCATACAGTATGCCCCCAATGCAATACTAAAGTATAATACATCCAGTGTGATTTCAACAGATTTGAGCTTTTTTTGTGTTTTGTTGAATTGATACTCACCAGCCAGTGTATCACCCAAGTCACAGACAGTTCTCTCTGCTACCGCATGTCAAGTGGTACCGGAGCGCCAAGTCTAGGACCAAAAGGCTCCTTAACAGCTTCTCTCACCAAGCCATAAGATTGCTGAACAATTAATCAAATGGCCACCAGACTATTTACATTGACCCCCCCCCTCCCCCTTCATTTGTTTTGTACACTGCTGCTACTCACTGCTTATTATCTATGCAGTCACTTCACCCCTACCCACATGTACATTTGGTACTGGTACCCCTTTTTTGCCTCGTTATTGTTATGTTATTGTATTACTTTTTATTATTTTTAACTTTAGTTTATTTGGTAAATATTTTCTTAACTCTTCTTGAACTGCACTGTTGGTTAAGGGCTTGTAAAGTAAGCATTTCACGGTAAGGTCTACACTTGTTGTATTCCACGCATGTGACAAAAAGTTTGATTTGATTAGGTACACCAGCCCATTCATGAAAATGGATTGCTCCCTACAAGACAGTGAGTCACCGTGGCTTGCTGGGTAACACAGGCAGACGGGTATCAAGGCATTCAGTTACTGTTGGATTGAACATTTGAATGGGTAAAACGAGTGACCTAAGCGACTTTGAGCGTGGTATGATCAACAGGTGTGCCGGACCCAGTATCTCAGAAACGCCCTCTTGGGCTTCACGCGCACATTGTTTAAGGTTTACAGAGAATGGTGTGATAAATAAAAACCATC
The DNA here is from genome assembly GCF_023373465.1 of Oncorhynchus keta. Taxonomy (NCBI): domain Eukaryota; kingdom Metazoa; phylum Chordata; class Actinopteri; order Salmoniformes; family Salmonidae; genus Oncorhynchus; species Oncorhynchus keta. The sequence continues at coordinate 18,427,156 of NC_068435.1, forward strand.
CAGTCAGCGGCAGTCCTGTGGGCAAAAACAGCTTGTTGTTGAGGTCAAAGGAGAATGGCAAGAATCGTGCAAGCAAACAGGCAGGCCAGACAGACAAATAATGGCGCAGTACAACAGTAGTGTGCAGAACGGCATCTTGGAACGCACAACTCGTCGATGCTTGTCACAGATGGGCTATTGCAGCAGACGATCACACCGGGTTCCACTCCCATCAGCTAAAAGCAAGAAGAAGTGGCTCCAGGGGGCACGCGATCACCAACACTGGACAATTGAGGAGTGGAAAAACTTTGCCTGGAACATGAGAGTTCAGTTTACTAGAGTGGTCTGTGCAGTCCCCAGACCGCCACCCAATAGAGCATCTTTGGATGAGATTAAATGGGTTGTTTGCAGCATGAATGTACCGCCTTCCAATCTGCAGCAACTGTGTGATGCCATCGCATCAGCATGAATGTACCGCCTTCCAATCTGCAGCAACTGCGTGATGCCATCGCATCAGCATGAATGTACCGCCTTCCAATCTGCAGCAACTGCGTGATGCCATCGCATCAGCATGAATGTACCGCCTTCCAATCTGCAGCAACTGTGTGATGCCATCACATCAGCATGAATGTACCGCCTTCCAATCTGCAGCAACTGCGTGATGCCATCAGCATCAGCATGAATGTACCGCCTTCCAATCTGCAGCAACTGCGTGATGCCATCGCATCAGCATGAATGTACCGCCTTCCAATCTGCAGCAACTGCGTGATGCCATCGCATCAGCATGAACCAACATCCCTTTTGGACATCCCTCCCCCTGCTACTACTTCCCCTATTTAGCCCATATCCCAATGCCCCAGGGCAGTGATTGGAGACATTGTCCTGTGTAGGGTGCAGTCTTTTGGATGGGACGTTAAACGAGTTCCCTGACTCTCTGTGGTCACTAAAGATCCCATGGAACTTATATTGTAAGAGTAGGGGTGTTAACCCCGGTGTCCTGGCTAAATTCCAATCTGGCCCTCATACCATCACAGTCTCCTAATCTTACAATTGGCTCATTCATCCCCCCCTCTCCCCTGTAACTATTCCCCAGGTCGTTGCTGTAAATGAGAATGTGTTCCCAGTCAACATAAAATAAGGATAAAATAAAGAATATAAATCTCTGAATCTGGAACATTTCCAACACCTGTAGAATGCCCTGAAGAATTCAGGCTGTTCTGGAGGCAGGTCTGACCCGATACTAGATGGGTGTACCTAACAACATTAAGACATCGTTCAGCATTATCTAGTTGAAATATGTCATTATTCCACTATTTGTATCCATTTGAATCACTTTCAATGGGGGACCTCTATTTTGAAGGCCAACAGCAAATTCCACTATTGTGGATAATCCTTAATGTGGTTATTTTCACCCAGGTCCTCCTCACCTCTCCCTCCTTTCTCCCTAAGGATGCATCCACGTACATAGCTCAGAGAGCCAATTTATGCCTTGCACCACTCACATTTTGTAACAATGCGGAGAGCTCAGTATAGCTCCGCATTGGCATAATTGGTTGATGGTAGTTGAGGGCGGGAGGTCCTGTATAAAACACAAACTCACTTCCTTGACAACAGCTCTGCGCTGCTCAGCGAAGGTTAAGAAGTATGAATGCCTTGACCTCAGAGGCCACTGCAGAAGTCAGGGAATTCATACTTCTTGCACTTCACTAAGCAGTGCAAAAGGAGGTGATAGTGCAAAACTGTTGTGAGGGAAGTTGTCAAGGAAGTCACTGTGTTCATACAGGACCTCCCACCCACACCTAGTCAACCAATCATGTCGATGTGGAGCTATACTGAGCCCGCCACATTGTTACAAAATTTGAGAGGTGCACCGCGATGCGGTATGGAGCTATTCCCTCCAAGGCAATCAAACAAGCTAAGAGTCAGTATAGAGACAAAGTAGAGTCGCAATTCAACGGCTCAGACATGAGAGGTATGTGGGCAGGGTCTACAGTCAATCACAGACTACAAAAGAAAAACCAGCCTCGTCGCGGACCACGATGTCTTGCTCCCAGACAGACTAAACAACTTCTATGCTCGCTTTGAGGACAATACAGTGACACGGCCCGCTACCAAAACCTGCAGGCTCTCCTTCACTGCAGCCAACGTGAGTAAAACATTTAAACGGGTTAACCCGCGCAAGGCTGCAGGCCCAGACGGCATTCCAGCCACGTCCTCAGAGCATGCGCAGATAGCTGGCTGGTGTTTTTACAGACATTCAATCAATCCTTATCCCAGTCTGCTGTTCCCACATGCTTCTAGAGGGTCACCATTGCTCCTGTTCCCAAGAAAGCTAAGGTAACTGAGCTAAATGACTACCGGCCCGTAGCACTCCCTTCCGTCATCATGAAGTGCTTTGAGAGACTAGTCAAGGACCATATCACCTCCTGCCTACCAGACACACTCCAATTTGCTTACCGCCCCAATAGGTCCACAGACGATGCAATCGCAATCACACTGCCCTAACCCATCTGGACAAGAGGAATACCTATGTAAGAATGCTGTTCATCGACTACAGCTCAGAATTTAACACCATAGTACCCTCCAAACCGGTCATTAAGCTCGAGACCCTGGGTCTCGACCCCGCCCTGTGCAACTGGGTCCTGGACTTCCTGACGGGCCACCCCAGGTGGCGAGGGTAGGTAACATCTCCACCCCGCTGATCCTCAACACTGGGGCCCCACAAGGGTGCCTTCTCAGCCCTCTCCTGTACTCCCTGTTCACCCACGACTGCGTGGCCATGCACGCCTCCAACTCAATCATTAAGTTTAATTACCAACAACGACGAGACTGCCTACAGGAAGGTGGTGAGGGCCCTCGGAGTGTAGTGTCAGTAAAATAACCTCATACTCAATGTCAACAAAACAAAGGAGATGATAGCAGACTTCAGGAAACAGCAGAGGGAGCAGCCCCCTTTCCACATAGATGGGACAGTGGTGGAGATGGTGGAAAGTTCCTCGGCGTACACATCACGGACAAACTGAAATGGTCCACCCACACAGACAGCGTGGTGAAGAAGGCGCAGCAGCGCCTCTTCAACCTCAAGAGCCTGAAGAAATTTGGTTTGTCACCAAAAACACTCAAACTTTTACAGATGCACAATCGATAGCATCCTGTCAGGCTGTATCCTGTCGGGCTTCACCCCGCTATCGTCCAGAAGTCAAGGTCATTACAGCTGCATAAAAGCTGGGACCGAGAGACTGAAAAACAGCTTCTCTCAAGGCCATCAGACTGTTAAACAGCCATCACTAACATTGAGTGTCTGCTGCCAACATACTGACTCAACTCTAGCCACGTTAATAATGGAAAAATGTATCACTAGCCAATTTAAACAATGCCACTTTATATGTTTACATACCCTACATTTCTCATCTTATATGTATATACTGTACTCTATACCATCTACTGCATCTTGCCTATGCCGCTCAGCCATCACTCATTCATACATTTTTATGTACATATTCTTATTCATTCCTTTACACTTGTGTGAATAAGGTAGTTGTGAAATTGTTAGACTACTTGTTAGATATTACTGCATGGTCAGAACTAGAAGCACAAGCATTTTGCTACACTCGCATTAATATCTGTTAACCATGTGTATGTGACCAATCAAATTTGCGCTCATTTTGGCCTTGGGATCCCTCTGGAGGCTCCACAATCGCGTCACACCATCCATACGGCGCCGCTGACCACATATGCAGATCAAGCATAAATTGGCTGTAAATGCTGCACGGCCAAAGCAGACATTGGATTGACCATGCACAGCCTTTCAGTGTGCACTGCTTAGAGCATGTAACATCAAGAGAGCCAAGGAAGGGATGTATGGGCATTGCGCACCTTAGACAATAACCTTAATCACTTATGATTTGCATTGTGAAATGTCTGTTCTGGAATACATTATTCTCACATAAATGAATGCATTTAAACTATCAATGGAATACATTTCTGTGCAAGAAAACATTTTTGGTACCAGACTAGAATTTTTGTTGCACTGTATTTCAGGCTGCTTGGCTTCTGAGGGTTCCAAGAACGGTCTATCCCCTCTGTGACACCAGTGACCTCTAGTGAACAAAATGTAGTATTCCAATGTCCAAAATAATCTCACCACTACATTCATTTTTTAATTTTACCTTTATTTAAGTAGGCAAGTCAGTTAAGAACAAATTCTTATTTTCCAATGAAGGCCAGTGGGTTAACTGCCTGTTCAGGGGCAGAACGGCAGATTTGTACCTCGTCAGCTCAGGGATTTGAACTTTCAACCTTCTGGTTACTAGTCCAACGCTCTAACCACTAGACTATGCAAACCTACACCAAGGTCAGCATGAGTAAGTCAACTGTACTTCACATCTAGATAACAATATTGCAATTCTCTCCAGATGAGATAACAAACTGAGTAACAACTGAAGAGTCAGGAGGTTAAATCAGATGTTTAAAAGATTATCTAATACATTAAATGAATACATCAAATCTCCCCCAGATGCATCCATTGTATTTGGAGACATCTGGGTTTGAATCCAACTGTTGTCACTCACTAGCCTGGCTGACGTGCAGACCGACATGGTACACAGCGAGGAGAGTGAAGTGCAGACCGACATGGTACACAGCGAGGAGAGTGAAGTGCAGACCGACATGGTACACAGCGAGGAGAGTGATGTGCAGACCGACATGGTACACAGCGAGGAGAGTGAAGTGCAGACCGACATGGTACACAGCGAGGAGAGTGATGTGCAGACCGACATGGTACACAGCGAGGAGAGTGAAGTGCAGACCGAGTCTCTCTTTAGTCAGGAAAGTAATTGACAGGACTAGAACAGGTTTTAAATTCTCCACAAGATGGGGCTATGATCCCACAATCACCAAGTAACCACATTTAGTACCTGGTCAGGGATCATTCCAGAACCACCGGAGATATAAAAAATATTTAAAAAATGCCTGACAGAACACTGATTTCAAACTTTTTACTATTAATAAATGTCCCATTATCATTTTGCTTTCAACAAACACATTTAAAAATGGATAATGTTCAGATAAACAGTTACACAAAACATGATGCTAAAAGAGCAATAATTAATATGTAACAGGACACATGGTTGAAATAAAATTATTAGCTCATATTGTCAACTCTTCAGTGTCAACAGAAAACATCTTCCTTTAACCAATAAACAGCTCAGTTGTTCAAATGTAAAGGGTAGGTTCAGAGGACAAATACTGTATTTGCAAACTCGGAACATTTTAATTTATCCTAACCTTCCGATCCAATGCCTTGCACCTCTGTACAGAGACACTGGATGCATGTGCATTATTACTTCATTGATTATCCTAATGGCAGTAGAGTAAACCGTCATCAGGCTACTGTAGACTTAGAGAACTTCACAAAACTAGTCCAGTACACACAGGTAATTATCCTTTACATGACAGTTTAAGCTTCTCTACTAGGCCTTTTCTAATGTGTATTGTGCATGTGTGCGCATGAGGTAATCTAACCGCTAATGACAACATTGCAGTATACTGTACCTCCATACTACTCTGTGAAGTTGACTTCAATTCAACATCTGTGGTTCTGGTTATCACTGTCGGTGAAACTGGTTCGACCTCAAAACAATGGACCTTTTACAACAAGTTAACATAAAAATACAAAAAACCAAGTGCGTCAATAATAATAAAAACCTTCCAATTTTCCTTTAGGCCAAAAAGAGGACGTATTCCACTGAACGGTACAAGAGTGAAATAGCTACCAAATTTAGCAATACTTACGTGTCAGTGTAGTGAGCTAACACCATATATTTATGCTACAAAAACACAATGTTACATCAACTTTTTTTAAGGTAATACATTAATTTTTTGATTACCAATACAGCCTACACATATAATTTGTCTGCAGAGTTAAACTAGTAAGTAGGCTTTTCTTCACACTAAAATTAATTATAAACAAGAATAAAACAAGTAAAAAGAGAAAATACAGAAACATGACAGGCAGTATTAATCTCCTTTGAGGCACTAATATTACAGAGTATGTTGTCTCTTTTTCCCCCCTCTTCTCTACTCCACCTTCTTGACGCGTCCTTTGAAAGCATCCATAAAGTTGAAAGCTCCCAGATACATCCCCAGCAGAATCCCAAGCTTGGCAGGTATAATACTGGTGATAAAAACAGTCAATTAGGATACATATTATCAATGATCACTGCAATGCGCAATTTATAGCTTATTAGGAGAACAAACATCGTCTAGAAGAGTCCAAATTACTTCATTGGAACTTCATAAAAACCAACTACATTAAGTAATCTATTCTGTTAGCTAGCCTAACTAACAGAATAGATCACTAGCCTAACTAACAGAATTAATCACTAGCCTAACTAACAGAATTAATCACTAGCCTAACTAACAGAATTAATCACTAGCCTAACTGGTAATCAGTGGGACTAAATTAAACCCCTTAATTAAAGAAGAAAACACTGATGAAAATCCAATAAATTATTCAGGGTATAAATTGACGCTGTTTGAATGTCTTCCAGTCCAGTAACAAAACTTATTTCAAAGGGCATAATAACCTCATAATTGCACTACTTATGATGTTAAGAGAAGCCATTTCATGCTTTAATCGTTTTGTCTAATTGGTGGCGAGTGATTACATCTACCATATTAGTCATGCTGTATTGTGTTGTAGTCGACATAAAGCCAACGACTCACTCTTTCATTCAGACTTGTTCTCAAAGGGCTCAAGGAACTAAACTAGCCATTGAAATCATTCCTAATCAAAACTTCCCCACCAGACATACTCAGCCTGTTCAAACCTCTAAAAGCCCTCTTTCTCAAGGACATTTCCATAACACAAAATGCCTTGTGTAGATTTAAAATGTTGAGGTTGCAGATAATTTGTCAATTGCCATCCTAATCAGGTCTGAATAAATATGTTGTATCCAGCCAAATGTAGTCTGGCAGTCCACTCAACCAGGTGCTTCTATTACAGCAACTGCTCATTGGCATCCGGTACTTAAGGGTGCAACAGGAAGTAGCATTAGCCACTAGCCTGGTGGTGGAAAATGGTGTTTCAGAGAACGTACTCATATCTTCAGTTTATTTCCTCCGTCTCGCAATTTAAATGTAGGAAATCGACACCTTTGCAGCCAGAATAGAAAATGTTTCAGGTATGGACCTGGTGTATTGCCAGCTGCATACAATGCGTTTGGACCGTAAGATGGAACCATCAATTCCAGATCAATAGCGCCATCTGCCAGCCTTTGGATTACCGGTACCTGCCAGCCTTACGAAGATACAAAGGCAGCCTAATTCTGATCTTTTTCCCCCACTAATTGGTCATTTGGTCAACACCTCAGAACTTTTCACATAAGATTTTTCAGAGCTGATCAGATTGGGCAAAAAGACCAATTAGTTAAATTATCAGAATTCAGCTTACTGTTGAAATACAGCCAAAGACAAGGTGTTGTGATGTCACGTTGGCAGAGGGGGGGACATTGATGACCTTTTGATAGCCTTCAAAATAAATTGAAAAAGGTGTTTTTTTTATTTTTATATATGATCGATGCAATATGCTCTGGGGGTGTACCCAAGTGGCCCTGCCATCATGTTCAGGAGGGTACAAAATTACAAAAAGTTGATAGAAATGCATGGTGTAGATAAGAAAATATATGATTGTCGTACAATGAGAATCATACCAGCTGTGTATCAGGTTGTTTCCCCTCATTAAATACACCCCTGTAACGACTATTAGCGCTGACTAGGTTTGCACTGGGTATGAGTGAGGGTTTGCTGAATGATTGTAGAGTCTAGACTAACAGATGACTTCATCTTGTCTTACAAAAACACATTTTTTATTATAATTCTTGAAGTAGTCACATATCCCAATGGGATTTACAATTAAGGCCATATAAAAAGTTGAAAATACACCCAACCACAAAAGTGCATTTCTACATACTGTAACAGGTATTTAATTGATGCACAATGCCTCTTTAACAACTGCATTAGGCCCAAGTGAAACATTCAAACAGCTTTGACAGATTTGTAATTCAGTAGTCAAAAACAAAGTCCCTCACTCTCACTAGTTCCCTAAAATATGCATCTGTATGCAAATTCATCAATGCACATGAACAATCCTTCTACAGGGCTTTGGGTGAGGTCTGTTTCACAAATAAAGTGACAGAATGTACCTTCAGTACTAGTGATAATGCAGTAACACTATGCAGATTCAATTTTCACCAGAGGTATCAGGGAATTCAATGCTGACAATTTACCTTAAGCTGTTGGATAATGTAAATGTTATGCTAACAGATCACCTCGGAGCCCTCTCTTAACAGTGTGAAATGTAGACAATCGTTAAATCTACATTTTGCTATCGGTAGCCAGTGACGCTGATGCACGAATGGCTTCGTATGTTACAGAAAACACAATTCACACCCTAAGGGTGTGTGAGTTTGTTGACCATAGGCATGGGTTAAACGAGGGTCAGAGTGCAAGGGGCTCAAGTGAAGATCAGTGCAGCTTAAGGCTTGTCTCACAGTGCTCTGGGTTCTCGAAGGCACCCAGGTACTTCCCCAGGAGAGCTGACTGCTTCCACCTCAAGGAGCTATAAGGACACGGTGAAGGGAGGTCAGCAACTTTATAAAACTCACTTCACTCTTTGTGCATTAACCATCTAAGATTAATAACCAACAATAGTGGATGTGAAGTGACATTTTCAACCAGAACCTGTGATCATTAATATGTGCCCCCAAATAACCACATTGTGTTACAATGTCTTAAGATACATTCAAGTACATGTGGTATGTTAGTGAAAAAAATAACATGTAACAAGTTTCTTTGAACTATATCAGAACTGACAGCCTGCCTGATGTAGTGAAGTAACAAGCTTCATAAGTGCTCACAGTTTAGCCTGGCAATGCATTCGTCCCTAGACAAAAATACTAAAGCTGTTGCTTGGCAACCCAGCTCAAATGCTTGGGTCCACATACACCAACAGTATAAAAATGCTTTGACTTAAAGCTTGGGGTGGTTTGGTTTCTCTACAAGTGCTAGTCACAAACCAGATGTTTGTCTGTCCATCCTTGCTCGTCAATTACTACAGTAAATAATTCAACATCCTGTCCGAGACTTGTAGACTCACTAGCAGGCTAGTTTGGGTCAGGAACAGTAAAACCAAAAAACTAACATCTAGGGAAGATGTGGACTACACTAATTGAAAGACTTGAACGTAAACAACTTGTGTCAGGGAGGGAGGCTAGAAAACTAGACAGAGGGCACCCTACCCGGGCATAGAATATAGTGAAGGAAACCATTTGTGACCAGGGGTATGACATTAATGTGCATTTTGAGCATGTAACCATTTCTGAGTATTGGAATGGAGTGACTGACAGTGTCATTGTGCGTGTTTGTGCAGCAGATCTGAGGCAGTGCGACAAATAGCTAAACCCAGCATGCTATCCCATCATGAAGTGTAGAGTGGAAGAACAAAGGGACTCACTTCTTCAGGCCTATGATAAGATACATGGTCCTTGGGAGCAGAAGGTAGACCTGGTCAGTTAAAATGGCTTCAATGATCTTGTTTGCTACGTAGTCTGGATCCAGGACGGGCAACAAGAGAGGCCACCTGTGGGGGAAACAATTTATTTTACCTCCTAGCACAACTGTAGCCAGTCCATAGTATGTAATGTTTCTTCTTGTGTACAGTACACACTTCTATGTTTGTTATTGATAGTGATAAATTATACAACGTGTGGGTATAATCCTGGATGCCGAGTGGTTAAAACCGCATTCTAGTCGGTATCCATTTCACAAGTTACCACTGGTTAAATCTGACGTTCAAATGCCTATTTACTCTGTTCCATCGCACTTCGCAATCCACTGTTTTATCAGCCCAGCCAGGCAATTTATAAACTTGATCTCCACTATAAAGAGCATCTATACATGATCTCCCATTTATTTTATACTAGCATTGATTTTTGAACAGAGATTTGTATAAACCTTGCTGTCAGTCTACGACATTTGCAACATTGTTTCAATATTGAAATTCGATCTTCTGGTGTCCCATAATAATGAACATGTCGGGAGGAGACAGACATGCATCTTTTCTCAGCCAGTCTAAATCATGAATCAGCTGGCATAATTTATGGATATATACAAAGAAACAGCTAAAACAAAATGCAGCGAGTTTGCCGTCTTTCCAGCTCCAATTTAAAGTGATTGTGTTAGCTGTGTTGTTGGCTAGCTCCTCTGAACAAGTGTCCCGACGAGAGAGCAGATTTCCTATGCCAGGTGAAATTGCACATCGTTAGCTCATTGTTATGGATGTATCCAAATAAATGTCACTAGAAAACAGATTAAGCAAACGCAGCTACTTCGCCATTATTCTGGCTGCACTGTTTGATGTTACTGTAAGTTAGCCGTAATTGGGTAGCTAGCGAGCAAGCAAGGGATAAAAACGTTGCCAGACCGTTCTAAATGTTCCATTGCCATACTAACAACTGGGTCGAGTCTCCGGCAACCGAACCGATAGAACGAACGACCAGCCGGCTTGGGTAGGAACCCTAGATTTGTGTCAGGACTGTATCTTGTGGGAGGATGAAATAGTATGAATAAATTAATCAAAATTACACAAATGAAAATATGTCAATCATTTGAATATGTTGGTAACTCATAGTATAAAAGTGATAATGCCTTTGAAGCCAGTGTTTGGAGGATATATTGGAACGATTTGCCCAACACCCCTACCAATATATCCTCCAAACGCCAGCTTCTCTGGCATTATCACTTAATTGTACCATAGGGCTAGCAATTTTGACTAGCAACATTGATTAACAGTCCACATACTTGACCTTTTATACATAGTGTTGTGACAATATGCATTAGTAACTCACAAGCACAGCTCAGAGAGGAAGTCTCACAGAACTTTTGTAAGTCATGCCTCAACACAACCTATTTTGCCCTGTCAATGCTGAGACAAGGTCATTCAAAAAAAACCATACACAATTTCAAAAGTCTCCCATAGGGAGTTTCAAAGGAACAGAACTGGCCCTGGCATTTAAAGAGATTGCATATTAAAGTAGTTTTCTACATGGATGCAAACCCTTTTAGCAGGATTCAATCTCAAACTTTTAATGAGAAACTTTTAAAAAATATATGCAAAGAGGATAACCCTTTATAAAAACATTAAAAATAATTGGACAACTTTAAAGTCAAATTAAATCCCGTATAACACCTTATGGCAAATAACTTACTTAGTATTGCAGCCATCGAACATGCCAGTATTGATGAAGAATGGACACACTATGGTAGTCTTGACTCCATCCTTCCCAGTAGCCAGCAGCTCCAGAGCCACAGACTCAGCAAAGCCAATAGCAGCAAACTTACTGGCACAGTAATCTATCAGGAGAGGGAAACATGTATTTGCAAACAGTTTTAGAGCAGGTTAAACAAAGGTCTCTACAGAAAGATAATGTTTGTCTATACTAAATTGTGAAATTGCATTGCAACGTCAACGTCAATTAAGTGTTGAAATAGACTGTCCTTGAACCATTTTCAGTCCATCTACCCCAGTCTGTTTTTGGAACTTTCAACTACAGTACAGTAGTACAATAAGTTACACATTAAACCTCTACCCCATTCGAGGTCAACTGATAACATCTGTATTGATCAGCTCCATGATAAGAATCTGATTGCATAATGTACTGGCCAGAGTTTCCAGCATAGACAAAGGTAATGTTCTGCACAATAGCTACAGGGTGTGTAGCACTGTTGGGAAAAGGACCTGTAACTAAGCATTTCACTGTTAGTCTACACCCGTTCTTTACGAAGCATGTGACAAATAAATGTCCTTAGATTTTCTGTGCAGGCTTTTGTTCTTGCATTGCACCAACACCTGATTAAACCAGTCATCAAACATTGATTAGCCATCAGGTGTCTTGGTGCTGGACCGGAACAAAAGCCTGCACATCCCGTCGCTCTCCGGGTCCAGTATTGAGGAACATTGGAGTAAGTCATGGATAGTGGGTGATTTACCTGCTAGCCCATTGACACCAATCAGACCAGCTGAACTGGCAATGCTGACCAGATGACCGTGGTTGTTGGCAGTCATCGCTGGAAGAAAGGCTTTATATGTCTAGAGAGAAATTAGCAGGAGAACTTATACAATGAAATATGAATCAATACACAGATCTGTGTTCATTTGATGGTTGAGGGTGGAATTGACACTACAAGGGACATAGGCCTACAATGAGGTTAGAGACATCTATTTTTTTTTTTTAATATATTGGCAGATTTAGGATAATGCTTTAACATTTAAAATGCCTGCACTGACAGATAAAGACAGCAAGTGAGCGAAACCAGACAAGACAGTGTGCGCAGATGTGCACTAGTCATCTAATTTTCTCACCCAAAAGTGTGCCATGGTGTTAACTTCAAAGGTTTTCTCAATGAGGGAGTCTGGTGCATCCATGAACTTCCTGCCTGTGACGATGCCTGCGTTGTTTATGAGAATGCTTACATCCCCCACTTCTTCCTTGACCTAAACATAGACATGTGTTACCTTACCACATTACTTCAAAAACAAGCGTTGACCTTACCACATTACTTCAAAAACAAGCGTTGACTCGACACACACAACATATTTTTGTTTCCTACATCCTGGCGACTCACTTATGGTAAGGATTATATAACATTGTTGCTGTGTAATTATGGACATGGGTAACAGGTTGAACCTGGGGGGGGTATTTTAAGAGGGACTGAACTGGTCGATTCCTCATCGGTTTTTCTGTTGCTCAGATTTCAGTCTTGGGGTTGTGGTTCAATGCGGGTGTGTACCCTGGCAGTTTGGGGCAGTTTTCAACCCTCCGGAATCTATTTAATATCACTGCCATCCAATCACAGGAGACCATAAGGCTTGCTGAGAATTACCCAACAAAGCAGCAACACTGATTCTGCAAAGTATAGTCTTGATGGAAGACTAGTTGATAAGAATCGGGTGGATTACCTTGTCAGCCACTCTGTAGACTTCAGACTTGTCACTGCAGTCACACAAGTAGTAGTGGACCTTAGTTGACCCTTTCTCCTTCACTAGCCTTGAAGTCTCCTCCATGCCCTCCTGGTTGATGTCCCACAAGACCAGAGAAACGCCCAGGGGGGCAAACTTCTCAGCAAGGAGCCGGCCAATGCCGCTGCCCGCCCCAGTGATGAGGACGATTTCACCGGTGACATTTTTGTTCTTGGGTGGGATGAACAGTCGGACAAACGCCTCCATGTTGTAATAGATCGACATTACGATCACTTGAAGGGTTTCCAGGAGGAAATTCATTCTGATCCCTGGAAAGACAGTTGTCACAATTAAAAAGTTCATTTGTTTACCAACTTCTGTTTGATTTGTTTTATTTTTTTGTCTATTGAATAGATTGCAGATGAGTGTTTTATAGCCCAAACTTTGCAGTTTAGTGTTCTGCTTTTGTAGTTGGTCAAATACATTTCTGTAGCCTATAGGATCAGCATTGTTTGATCTGATAATATAATGCATGAAATGCAACTAGGCTATTCATGAAATCACAACAAACTCAAAACACACAAGTTTGATTGTGACGTAAACAAAAATGCATGTGCACTAAATTAGGGCTGGGCAATATGGAGAAAATATCAGGATGGTATGACAGTACTTAATGTTTTTGAATAATAAAAAGTTCTACTCTAATTTGCTTTATGAGTAACGCGCAACCCGCGGGTGCTAAGGATGACAAAAATCAGTCTTCTCCATTCTGATTGTTTTATATGGTTCAATTCAACCCAAAATCATTTACACATTTTCTGCACTCATTTGAGATCATTTCCACACTGCCATGTAGGGCTGCACAATATTGTCAAACCATCTAGGCCTCATTTCAAACCAAATGTTGCAATTGCAATTTGACTTGCGATTTAGAGCAAAACACTGAGGATAGAATGATAATTCAAATTCTATAGTTGTAATATAATAGTGGGGACTTTGAATACAGTGTTTGACAGGACAATGAATGAAAATGCCACGGGAAGGAGTTATTGTGACAGGGTACACACCAAAGTGTTGACAAGTGTTTCCTAGGGGACCCTATAATCTTTGGCTACATTGAATGTTCTCTCTTAACTACATGAAGTAGCTAACAATCTTACATTGCACATTCCTCTGATTTAGAAGTCACAGCTGCACAAACATGCTGATCTAGGTCTACACCAACACTGGTATTATCAGGCTGTATAGCCAATTTGCTCTGATTCAGTACAGTACAGTACATTTATCAGCTAGCGATTAGCTTTACAAGATTTAGGCCAAACTTGTTAAGAAAAGACAAACTAGCTGTTGGCAGATGTAAGAAAAATGAAGTGTATTTATAGAACGCTAGTGGATTTATATTAAAAAGCAAACTGAATACAGCATTGTTGTCCTCAATATTGTTGCATGCGCTGCATTGACCATGAAGACTGAACGCAAGAGTCTCGTGGTCGAGGAACAACAAATGTGCTCCTTGAGTGACAGAGGGCGGGGCTAAGTCTGTGTGGAAAGCGGCACGGAGAGAGACGGCTGAAGTAGCGCAGTGAACTTTTTTCCCCCAATGGACATTACACATGCCGTATCACATTTAACAAACATTCAAATACCGTTATAGAAGGTAAAGTAAAAACCCAAACCGGTCCGTGCATCAATACCGGTATATTATAAAATGCGGTATACCGCCCAGCCCTACATGACAGCCTAGAGCGAATACAAAGTAGCAAAATATAAAATGTCAGCGTTTTAAAATGTATCCACATTTCACCCATTTCCATCAAATAGCCGACGGATTTTAATGCAAATATTCAAAAATCCTCATTAAAAAAAATATGCCAGAGGGGTGTCACCATTAAAATGTGCGTGATGACATAGTGCAAATAAAAATTACTTTCGTGGTTAAAATTACCATGTACCGAAAAAGTTACATTTTCAACTCAAATGGTTGTTTGTAAGAATGTTGTGTTATATAGTGGATGTGCCGACTGGTCTTGGCACGTGTGCTCTAGCAAATAGTTCACAGTCATGGCCAAAAGTTGAGAATAATATTGAACTGATGGCAGCCCATTCTTGCATAGTCAATGCTTGGAGTTTGTCAGAATTTGTGGGTTTTTGTTTGTCCACCCACATCTTGAGGAATGACCACAAATTCTCAATGGGCTTAAGGTCTGGGGAGTTTCCCCGCCATGGACCCAAAATATCGATGTTTTGTTCCCCGAGCCACTAAGTTAACACTTTTGCCTTATGGCAAGGTGCTCCATCATGCTGGAAAAGGCATTGTTCATCACCAACTGGTGATTGTCAAGCAAATAACTGTAGATCTCACAGTAATTGGCATTACACATTCAGCATCTCCTGGCTTCCCAAAAACCACTGATGCAGACCTTTAGAACATCTATATTTACAAAAAAAGTAATAAATCCATGTCATATAGCCTACGCCTTCACAATAAATCCATTATTTTAGACAGGTCTAAAGAAACATGATATGAAGAAAATGTAGTCTATTTCTGAAGAACAGAATAGCATACTCTTGAGTTAGGTCCTGATCTGGCTATGCCAATTGGCTGTGGGCTACACTACTTCATTTAGCCGACAATGTTTGCTTAGAATTACGTGGCATTATGATAGGTGAGAATTGTCTGTTAATTGAATGATTCGAATATTCCGCCCTGAAACATAATTGATTATGTATAAAATCATAATCAATAAATGTGTAGTCCTAGTCAGAATTAGGGTAAAACAATATGTCTTTATGGTATTTTAAACAGACTGAGTGTAACAGTACAACTTTAAACCGTCCCCTCGCCCATACCCGGGCGCGAACCAGGGACCTTCTGCACACAACGACAACAGTCACCCTTGAAGCATCGTTACCCATCGCTCCAAAAAAAGACGCGGCCCTTGCAGAGCAAGGGGAACTACTACTTCAAGGTCTCAGAGCAAGTGACGTAACCGATTGAAACGCTATTTAGCGCACACCGCTAACTAAGCTAGCCGTTTCACATCCGTTACATGAGCTTGGTGCCGACCTGACTATAGAGATTTGGGAGAGAACGTCTCAAGGACAAGGTCACTATCTATAGCGTGAGGTCTGCACAACGCATCACCAGGGGCAAACTACATAGCCTCCAGGACACCTACACCACCCGATGTCACAGGAAGGCCATAAAGATCATCAAGGACAACAACCACCCGAGCCACTGCCTGTTCACCCCGCTGTCATCCAGAAGGCGAGGTCAGTACAGGTGCATCAAAGCAGGGACCGAGAGACTGAAAAACAGCTTCTATCTCAAGGCCATCAGACTGTTAAACAGCCCCCACTAACATTGAGTGGCTGCTGCCAACACGCTGACTCAACTCCAGCCACGTTAATAATGGAAATTGATGTAAAAATATATCACTAGCCACTTTAAACAATGCTACTTAATATGTTTACATACCCTACATTACTCATCTCATATGTATATACTGTAATCGAATACCATCTACTGCATCTTGCCTATGCCGTTCTGTTCCATCACTCATTCATATATCTTTATGTACATATTATTTATCCCTTTACACTTGTGTGTATAAGGTAGTAGTTCTGGAATTGTTAGATTACTCGTTGGTTATTACTGCATTGCCGGAACTAGAAGCACAAGCATTTCGCTACACTCGCATTAACATCTGCTAACCACGTGTATGTGACAAATACATTTGATTTGACCATCTCCGTCAGCTGGGTAGTGAGACTGACAGTGTGTGCGTAGCAGGACATGTGTTTCTGCGTATGTGAGAAGTCAGTATAAAATTAATTGTTTTATATTCTTGACTTTAGAACATTCCCGTGAATAAACCTTTGACTATTTTAGCTGGGCCTCAGTCTGTTTCATTCGACCAGGATCTTACAAATTCTGGTTTGCAGACAGAGTAATAATTAAATTGGGTTATGTACCTGGAGAACATAATTCTCCTATCACATTATTTTATAATTATGAAGAATACAATTGAACAAAGCTGAATAAAATAAAGGATATTTTCTCCAAACGATTTGAGGGAGTGCGCACATGCGGCTATTCTGTGTTGAGTAATTAACAAATAAATAGGTATTCCACACACTTCATAAGTATCTAATTCACAATTTGATAATGTCTAGAATTTCATGGCGGCATTCTCTGTGTGGCCATAATGCACCCTAAAAGAATACATTCCTATGGTGGCCAGTGGCCGTTGTACCCTTGGCCCAGAATGCTGCGTGCTCCGAAGCACCTCTCACTAACATGGCTCTCCATCAAGTGATCGGGTCTTTCTCACAGGCTACAAGTGAAGACAGACATCGGTGAAACAACTGCGCACGTCCTTATCTAATTTTTTTATTTAACCAGGTAGGCTAGTTGAGAACAAGTTCTCATTTACAACTGCGACCTGGCCAAGATAAAGCAACGCAGTTCGACACATCCAACAGAGTTACACATGGAATAAACAAACATAGTCAATAATACAGTAGGGAAAAAAGTATATAGTATGTATATACAGTGTCTGCAAATGAGGTAAGGGAGGTAAGGCAATGAAATAGGCCAGTGGCGAGGCAATTACGATATAGCAATTAAACACTGGAGTGATGGATGTGCAGAAGATGAATGTGCAAGTTGAGATACTGTATTTATTTTGCACCCCAGTATGGGGATGTGGTAGTTGGATGGGCTATGTACAGGTGCAATGATCTGTGAGCTGCTCTGACAGCTAGTGCTTGAAGTTATTGAGAGAGATGAGTCTCCAGCTTCAGTGATTTTTGCAGTTCTTTCCAGTCATTGGCAGCAGAGAACTGGAAGGAAAGGCAGCCAAAGGACAAATTGGCTTTGGGGGTGATCAGTGAAATATACCTGCTGGAGTGTGTGCTGCGGGTGGGTGCTGCTATGGTGACCAGTGAACTGACATAAGGCGAGGATTTACCTAGCAGACTTGTAGATGACCTGGAGCCTGTGGGTTTGGCAACGTATGTAGTGAGGGCCAGCCAACGGGAGCATACAGGTCACAGTGGTGGGTAGTATATGGGGCTTTGATGACAACCGATGGCACTGTGATAGACTGAATCCAATTTGTTGAGTAGAGTGTTGGAGGCTATTTTGTAAATGGCATCGCCAAAGTCGAGGATCAGTAGGATAGTCAGTTTTACGAGGGTATGTTTGGCAGCACGAGTGAAGGATGCTTTGAGGTGCATATTGAAGATATTGTAAAAAAAAAAAAAAAAAAAAAAAAAAAAGTCCACATTTACTTTGCCAGCCAACAAGATAAGTAGGCCTAACGAACAGCAAAAGCACTAGCCTATGTCAATCTAGCCCATCCAACTACCCCATCCCCATACTGGGGTGCAAAATAAATAAATACAGTATCTCAACTTGGACATTCATCACTCCAGTGTTTAATTGTGATATCGTAATTGCCTCACCACTGTGGCCTATTTCATTGCCTTACCTCCCTATCCCCCATTGTACAAAAGTCAACCTATTCTATGCGAGAAATAAGTATTCCAAACAGTCTGGAACAGTTGTATTAATTTGGGATCTATTGCATCCCACAACCACTAGCATAAAAAAAGTTGTATTTCTAAGTTTGTAGTCTTAACATCTGGCACAATTGCCAGAAAAAAGCACAATATCGTTTTGAAGTTCTTCCAAGTGTTTCTTGCACAGAGATTTCAAGATCCTCGTTTCAACACTCAAACTCTATTGTCGGATTTGTCTATAGTTAATCGACAACCATTGATGGAATATTATCTGGAGAGTTTAATAAGGGCAATTCATATTTTAACTTGCGACATTCAACTCACAATTATTTTGATTGAAAACCGAATTAGCTGGTTTTTAGCAGTCGTCACTCTTGAAATTTTAGCTAGACCTGGCAACCCTGATCTTTGTTAACGGTTGAGAAAGGCAAGGGACAGCAGCAAAGTCCTGTATGGCAGAACTTCGAGAAGTTAAATGAGAAGGAAATACAAACTTTGCGAGGTGGAATTGAAATACAGTAATACTACTACAGGTGCAATGCTTAACCATCTGACATTGACGCACCGTGAGACCCAAACTGTTGCAGCAGCATTGTGAATTCACGTGGAATGTTTGTTTTTTTATACACATTTTACCGAATTTCATCTTGTTAGTCACCCTAACTCAGATATCACATTCAAAACTGCTAAATGTTTCTCCACCCAAAGGCAAAATTGGTAGAGTAGCAGGAAATGTGTTATGAAATTGCTAAATATTTTAACAGCCACATGGCAAAATTGCAAAGGCTAGCACTGACTTCATAATTTGTATGTCAAAACAGCAGCCAGGACTCCATCATTTATTGGAAAGGAGCATCAAGATCATTACCGTGCATAAATTCATAACTTATTTCATCTGTAGCCCAATAAACGGCATGCTTTCCCGAGTCGTAGTGGGAGAACCACACACCTGTATCGTGTGACTTTCGATAGGATGGTTTAATATATCAAAGATGGTCTATTATATTGGTAAGATAGACAAGTGACCGCTCTAAAAATGGAAATACATGTTCTCAAAGAAGGAAAGCAGGCGAGAACAGGTGGGACATTCTAGACAATGAGGGCGTATGAACAGGCCATTTGGATTGATGGCGCAGCTTTGTAGCCCTCAGTGGCAATGTCCATACTAATGAGTCCATCACTCTACAACTGATTAAAAGTTGTATTTCCAGTTACCGAAATGCCACGTGCGTACACTTATAGCAGGGAATACCAACCTAACCATTGCGAAACTTCTATTCGATAAAATAAGCATCACGTAGCGTATGATTAATTACATTTTTTTTAACCAAATGCAACACTCGGACCTCCATACAAACATTCCTCACTTCGTGGACATATTTGTTTGAGTAGAACCCCTCGCTTCGCCTCTTCCACTGAACATCAAAACCTGTGCATAAAGGCGTTTCCGCCGTAAATTTCTCGCATAATACATTTAGCGTATTTTGTCAACATTTGTCAAGTTTACCGACAAATTCAATGTTTCCATCAGGCCAACCGTGGCACTCTAACAGACACGTCCTTGACTCACATTAAAAATGCTGGATGTAAACCAGATTTCTAAATCAGCTTCAACCTTACATATTTTGTAACAACTATCGCTTCATTTCAACACTGTAAATGCGGGTCTGTTTAACGACCTATGCACTCGCGAATCAAAGCAACAAAAAAAGACGAACTGAAACAGGATTTTGTCTCCTTATGTTGAGATATGTCTTCAGTGACGTTACCTGCACCTTCAGCGTGGTTTATTCGTTGCTTTCCCGTCGTCAAATGCCTGAACAGTGCAGCCTATTTTCCTTGAACTGAGCTGGAGCCTGGTTATGTAACGTCACATGACCCCCAATCAAAGCCACTAATCAAAGCCAGAAGGGAAGAGAGAAGCCCAACGGGAGGAAATCTGTCTCCCTCCAGCAGGTGGCGTTTCATCGTTGTTTTGCCCACCAAGCAAGGAGTATGGAGGTCAATGAAAGTGTTGAATATATATATATATTTTTTTTACCTTTATTTAACTAGGCAAGTCAGAACAAATTCGTATTTACGATGACGGCCTACCAACAGGCAAAAGGCCTCCTGCGGGGACAGGGGCTGGGATTAAAACACATGACAACACAGCATGGTAGCAACACAACATGACAACAACATGGCAGCATCACAACATGGTTGCAGCAGAAACAAGACGGTAGAAACAACAATACATCACGTGAAGCCCACCCATCACGTGGGAGCTAGACAGCTTGTTGCTTTGTGGACAACAACTCCCATTGTTAGGGCACAGAGACTTGTATCTTGTCAGTATATCCATGTTCGTTGTCAAAACTCGAGCTCTGGAACTACACAAGGAATTGTGGGATTTATTGATGTTTGTCATTCACAAGTGCCTGCAGACTATATTTTACAACACTATTTCGATAGTTTCTCTTGTAGAATGTCAAAACAAAAATTTCCACACAAAAAAATGACCGACTACATAATCACATGGTACATAACAATTCAAATTTTCTGAGGGAAAAGGGAGTGGAGAGCGGGTAACTCAATGGCAGTTAATTAAGAAATGAACATCCTTAGGTTCATGTATTATTTTGGCTACCTTAGAAGAAAAGATCTCAGTGACTTTTAAAGAGCGGTCTCAAAGGAGCATAGGCGGTTTTCTGTTTTTCTCTATGTGTGTGTGTGTGTGTGTGTGTGTGTGTGTGTGTGTGTGTGTGTGTGTGTGTGTGTGTGTGTGTGTCTGTGTTCAGATCTCAACCCAATTGAACACTTATGGGGGTTTCTGGAGTGGTACACGAGAAAGTGTTTTTCACCACCATCAACAAAACACCAAATGATGGAATTTATCATGGAAGAATGGTTTCAGACACTTGAAGAATATATACCAAGGTGTATTGAAGCTGTTCTGGCGGCTCGAGGTGGACCAACGCCCTATTGAGACACTTTATTTAGGCAGTTACCTGTATTTATACCACAGCATAGTTGAATACTAGTTTCTGATTGGCTAGAAGGGCATTATAGAATGGACATTAAGTAACGGATAATCAACGAGGGGCTATGCGTTTCATGGAAAGTGTGTTCCACGACGTGCTAGTGGAGTGGAACTGACCTTCCGCGGAGTTGCATTATATTCCAGAGAACCCATAGAGCCCCGAGTTGATCCCTTTTATACCATGACTGCATGTAGAAATGTGTTCATTTGCAGGTAGAAATGTGTTCAACATCCACTGAAGTAGCTAGCAAGTTTACTAGTTAGCTACAGTAGTTGCCGTGGTAACTAAACAAACATACTTGCTAGTTTAGCTAACCAAACCATCAGTCCTAGCTTGCTATTATGAAAATCAAATTCAACAATACCAATATTCTATTCAATTTGAAATTTTTCAATTTTTGCTTTTAAAGGCAGCTTAAACAAAACATGCACAAATTAACTAGCCATTGAATTCTACCGTGCAAATATACCATGCATTATAGGGAAATAATGCATTCTCTAGAATGCCCTTCAAGCCAATTAGAAAGGAGTATTCAACAACACTCTGGTATATTCTGGTTGCTAGCCGGCTAGCTAACATGCAAGGGATAAGAACATTGCCAGCGAGCATGGCAATGGAACATAAAGAACTTACGACTGGGTCGAGTCCATAAATATTGAACTATCAGGAATCAAGGTAAGACCCAGGTGCAGACTGTGTCAAAGTAACAATGTTTATTACAGCAACAGGGGCAAAGGTACAAGACAGCAGGCAGGCTGAAGGTCAGGTCAGGCAGAGGTCGGTAATCCAGAGGTGGGGCAAAGGTACAGTACAGCAGGCAGGCTCAGGAGCAGGCAGAGTGGTCAGGGGGGCGGGTACAGGGTCAGGACAGGCAAGGATCAAAAAACAGGAGGACGAGAAAAGAGAGACTGGGGAAAAGCAGGAGCTGAATACAAAAACGCTGATTGACTTCACAAACAAGACAAACTGGCAACAGACAAACAGAGAACACAGGTATAAATACACAGGGGATAATGGGGAAGATGGGCGACACCTGGAGGTGGGTGGAGACAATCACAAAGACAGGGGAAGCAGATCAGGGTGTGACAGAACTAATCAAACGAACAACTGGATCCTGTCTCTAGCAACCAAAAGATGAGAAAGTATGAAGTTGCTTATATAAATTAAAATATCAACGACAACATTTTATTTATGTTGCTTATATAAATTAAAATATCAACAACAACATTTTATTTATATTCGGTATTATATTGTGTATTAGTAATGTTTTCTTTGGCAACTGGTATAAGTGGGATAAACAGTTTTAACAAACGCAACAGAATAAATTTTGCTGTTATTCTGGCTGCAGAGGTAATGACTGTGCAGTCGTGGCTAGTTGGCTAGCTAGCAACAAGCAAGGGATTAGAACGTTGCCACTGAACATGGCAACGGAACATAAAGAACAAATGACTGGGTCACGTCTATAAATATCGAACTAATCAAAAGAATGACTGGGTCGCATCTCTAGCAACCAAAAGATGAGAAAGTATGAATTTGCGTTTAAAAATCAAAATATCAATGAAGAAAAGTATTTTTACCAGTAAATGTGTTCTTTCATATTGTTTTCTTTGGCAACTGTTATAAGCGGGATAAACGCCAATGTTCTGTACATAGAACCCCACAGTGGAGGTGTCATAAGACCCATCAAACCTAGCGGTCAAACAGGGAAATGGTTCCAATCATTTTTAAACCATTCATTTTTCCTATAGGAAATTTTAGAAAAACTTAAATTAAGGGCTGTGTAGGCTTACCCTGGCGTGACGTTTTGATAACATGTAAATCTCTCTCGGACAAGGTGACATATCAATATATTCAGCTCTATATACTCTCAGATTCGAAAATGATAATTAGCATCAACGTAGACCTCATGCAAAACTACAAATCCCTGCAAGCTCCTGCACATCATCTCTAGCTGACATCTTTGCTAACAGGTATTGTGTCACTTGCATGAGACAGTCCACAGAATTGTCCATTTAAAGAAATGTAGCCAAATTATGAATTACTACATTTAGCTAACATCAGAGATTCTTACCTTTACTCCGATTCGGCAGTCTCATCCAGGTCATCATGTCATTTGTAATTCTTTATGAATTACAAATGACTGGTGGAAAAACGATTGGAATCATTTCCCTGTTTGACCGCTAGGATTTATGGGTATTACTATGGTACTCTATAATCTTGGAAAAATTAACTACACAAAGGCACTTGGCTCTGCCTCGTCCCGCTGCGTCGTCCATTATTTCCCAAGGTAATGTACAAAACATCAGCGTTTATTCCTTACATTATGTATGTATCTGCCAACATTTTGGAAGTTAATGGCTGTGGATATAGATATGGTGGTGCCTTTGGAAACAACTACGATTGAGAAGTGAAGTTAGAGAAATGAATGATATAAATGAATGTGTCAGACAGGAGAGGGGGCTATTTATCCTGTTTTGTATATTTAACTTGCATTTAAAATACGTGAGGAAGAGCATTCTTCATATAAACCTCTGGGGGGAGATTAAGTTAAGCAAAATATCAATCAGTGAAGTTTTGGTAGTCTGAGACATTAGGGAGCTAAGAAACTAAAAACTGTTCATATTTTGCGCTCACTTGAGCAATCTGTACAAAAAAAAGGTAGACATAGGGCTGAGTGAATGCGTCAAATAAATACAATCCTCACCATTAACACCAGAGTTATTATCTCAGGTGGGCTTGGCAGAGTGAGGCAGGAACATTGGCTCCACTTCCCAAGCAGAAAAACACATCAAACAGCCAGTGGAGTCCACTTATTTTTGCAGGATACATGGGTTTATTATGTTTTGTACAACTAATTGGTCTGAAATGCTGCTCTGTTCTCAATAGAAAGAAGAAAAAATGAGGGCATTTATCGACTGAAAGCAACATGTTTCAACATCAGCATACTGGGATAAGTGTGAGCACTGTGGAAAGAGCAACATGGTTATTATAATAACAATGAAAAGCGACCCACACACTGCCATTAGATGGATAACTACAACACACTGGTATAGCAGTACTTAGGTACTTAGAGGAGGGTACCTCCATGTTCCAACAACAAAGCAGATAACATTGAGTTCCAGATAACCTTCAGTTCCAAAGACCAAACCACCAATGGGAAGGCCACAATAGCCTGTTCCCCCATAGTTACAGCCTTTTGTGAGACTTTGTGGTGGAAATGGAAGCTTCAGAAAATGTTCTATGGCCACTTAAAGGGATAATTAACTTTTTTGAAGCTGTAGCTTATTTTAATGTTACCTCGCCAGGAGAGTCTGGCCATTTCTAAATAACCAACTAACAAACTTAAAAATAGTTTGGATGACAGTTTTTAAGTGGAAACTCAACTAACATTTTAAAAAAGTGAACTATCCCTTTAAAAACCAATGGCAAGACAAAGGGAAAGAAAACATACAGGTCATGCCACGATTTGTTTTTCACACATGCCCCAGTCTCGTACACCACAACGAACACAGGTTATTTTATAAATAACCAAAACCATAAAACATACAGTACTCTTTTTTTTGTCACATTATACCCAATCAAACAAAAATCATGACAGTGAAGCTCTACAGCGGAACAAGAATGGATAATCTAATCAACATTGAGAGTCCAGACTCAGGAGAGATTGGAGGAGGGGCCGACCCCTAGTCCATGAATCCTCCATATCTCTTCTGTATTTCAGCCAGGGGGGAGTCACCCTGCTCCCCCTCCCAGGAGCGCTTCAGGAGACCCCCCTGGTTCTTCTGATCCTCCAGCCACTCAGGCCTTCCCACCCTTCTCATGAAGCCCCCATAGCGCTTCTTCAATGGCCTGCCCACCCCCTCCAGGCCCCCCAAGTCCCCCCCTCTTCTCATGTACCCCCCATAGCGCTTGGCCACTTCCTCATCCCTCTGGCCCTCAGCCTCTGCATTCAGAATCTTCAGGATCTCCAGACGGATGTCCTCTTCCTCAGCCACCGGGCTGTTTTCTCCTCCCTGCACTCGCCCCTCTACGGGTGGGCTCCTCCTGATCATGAACCCCCCGTAGCGCTTCATGAAGCCGCCATACTTCTTGGCCAGTTGGTGCTGCTGACCCTGCACCTCTTCCTGTTTGATGTCATCTACCTCCTCCAATAGGACGTCTCGGCAGAGGCGGAGCTTCGTGGTGTCCAGACTGCCCTCACATTCTATTGAGCATGTCTGTCAAGACAGGAAGGGAAGAGGAACCTCAAAACACAGAGGTGGATCAGCGGCTCACAAACCCATACCATACTGGAAATCTAGTTTCATTGGAGACTTGTCTCTATCAAGGGGCTCATGGTACACAGCCGTGAAGCAGCAATTGCAAGAAAAAGTATGTGAACCCTTTGGAATTACCTAAATTTCTGCATAAATTGGTCAAAACATTTTAAGTCACAACAATAGACAAACACTTTGTGCTTAAACTAATAACACACAAATTATTGTATTTTTCTTGTCTATATTGAATACATAATTTAAACATTCACAGTGTATGTTGAAAAAAGTATGTGAACCCCTAGGCTAATGAATTCTCCAAAAGCTTATTGGAGTCAGGAGTCAGCTAACCTGGAGTCCAATCAATGAGTCGAGATTGGAGATGTTGGTTAGAGCTGCCTTGCCCTATAAAAAAACCACTCACAACATTTGATTTCCTATTCACAAGAAGCATTGCCTGATGTGAACCATGCCTCAAACAAAAGAGATCTCAGAAGACCTAAGAGGAAGAATTGTTGACTTGCATAAAGGTGGAAAGGGTTACAAAAGTATCTCTAAAAGCCTTGATGTTCATCAGTCCATGGCAAGACAAATTGTCTATAAATGGAGAAAGTTCCTCACTGTTGCTACTCTCCCTAGGAGTGGCCGTCCTGAAAATATGACTGCAAGAGCACAGAGAATGCTCAGTGAGGTTAAGAAGAATCCTAGAGTGTCAGCTAAAGACTTACAAAAATCTCTGGAACATGCTAACATCTCTTTTGACGAGTCTATGATACGTAAAACACTAAACAAGAATGGTGTTCATGGGAGGACACCACGGAAGAAGCCACTGCTGTCCAAAAAAAAACATTGCTGCACGTCTGAAGTTCGCAAAAGAGCACCTGGATGTTCCAGTGTGCTACTGGCAAAATATATTCTGTGGGCAGAGGAAATTAAAGTTGAGTTGTTTGGAAGGAACACACAACAAACACTATGTGTGGAGAAAAAAAGGCACAGCACACCAACATCAAAACCTCATCCTAACTGTAAAGTATGGTGCAGAGAGGATCATGGTTTGGGGCTGCTTTGCTGCCTCAGAGTCTGGACAGCTTGCTATCATTGAAGGAAAAATGAATTCCCAAGTTTATCAAGACATTTTGCAGGAGAATATAAGGCTATCTGTCCGCCAATTGAAACTCAACAGAAGTTGGGTGATGCAACAGTACAATGACCCAAAACACAGAAGTAAATCAACAACAGAATGGCTTCAACAGAAGAAAATATGCCTTCAATAAAGACATGAAAGCATATAATTGTTTGCGTGTTATTAGTTTAAGCAGACTGTGTTTGCTAATTGTTGACTTAGATGAAGATCAGATCAAATTTTATGACCAATTTCCAGGTAATTCCAAAGGGTTCACATATTTTTTCTTGCCACCGTATTGACTGGAGTGACAGTGATATATATTTTTGCAATACAAAAGGCATATTTTACATATAAAGTAGTGTTTAATTAAACAATATTTAACAGGGGATACAATAAGTCAAATTCTGGTGCATGGAAAACTCTGGGTGTGGCTGTTACTCTCGCCAATGTTGGAGAGACACGGTTGGATGTATGAACAAATTCATTCTATTTGCCAGTTCCAATGTGATGTTCATGCTCTACTCGTTTTAAGAGTCATTATATTGAAACAGATGGAAAGACACTTATCTGGTGCATTTGACCACTTTTTAGAATCACAGTTAATGAGACATGATGTTACTGAAAGCCTGATGTTCTTCAAAGCCTACATCTTTAATGCCTCATAAACATGGATTTTTATGTCTGAACTGTCAAAGCAGAAGAGAAGAGTGCTTTTGTATAGCCTACATATAATTCTAAATACATTATCTGATAGAAAATAACTTCTCATATGAATGTTTATTTTATTGGGGGTATTTGAATGATATGAAAATATGCTATCTACCAACATTTTTATTGAGGCTATATTGAACCACCAACATGCCACCTGATGGGGCTAAAACACACTAAGGGCCACAAATAAAGACAGGTTTGATGGAGATACTGAATTCATGCCATTGTGGTAAGATTTTAGACTTTTTGTTCGATCTTGAGCATTTGGGATAGGCCAGTACTATTGAATTGCTAATCTGACATGGATTCAGTCACTCCTCAATTGCCTTTAATAGCCTACATTTCAAGAATCGAAGTGACACGGCTCCCATTAAATTGATGATGCGCAACAGTCTTGGTTTTACTACAGGCTATATGTAATAAATGAAACAAAATTCTCTTCTAATTTCAAAACTTCATGAAGCATGGCAAAAATAAATGCCTCGTGGTCTCATGTTGTCGCCAGTTAGACCAACAACACAAGTTGTAGCCTAGATTCAAATCCAACCGACATTAATCATTAATGTCATATTGATGCAATTGACATTATGGGCTGCCTAATTTTAATTGGTATTACATTGTCTACGTGGATCAAAATAAATGAAAAATAGTTTAATAAAGTCGTGTTCCAAGGATACACGCACCTCATGGAATATTGCCTATCCATTGCTTCTTTAGGTGACCAAAAAACACAGGTGCGTAGCCTACTGTGCAATCTTTCCCTACGAAAAAGTTAGACGCGGGAAAAAGCATCACCCCGTTACTTTACTTGAAATATATGCTTTAAAACATGTCCAAATGTACTTGACCTACCAGAGTGGTAATCGCCGTCTGATGCCCCCGTAGACGGTTGAGGCAGAGCGCACAGTCCTTCTCGCAGTCTGCTCCGACCGTCAGCGCAAAATACGCACCGAGAAGCAGTATCCGTAGTGAGTTCCCCGGCACAGCCATAGACTAGAGAAAATATTTTGGGCAGAGAAGTCAACACATATCATGGATTAGAATGCGTTTGTGATTAAGAGTTTTACTTACTGTTAATTTCTCACGAAGTGATAAAACATGGACAATACGAAAAAGCCATGTATGTGCCCAAGTGGACACTAAATTAAACTCAATGGTCTTCTTTCCAAAGTAACAAAGTTGCCAAGAAGAAACAAACCAAGAAAAGCCCATACTTGCCTCTGTTTTTCTGTTTAGTTTCAAGTCCTGTTGTGTTGCTGTAGGAACTGTTGATTGTGAGGCTTTGTAACAAATATATTACCGTCTTGCCGCTAGAAAAAAAGCACTTGCGATTGAGCCAATCAGCTTTCTCTGAAGTCGCACAGCTGGACAAGCTTGTGGATCACGAAGCCAAATACTCAGGAGGATGCTCAAAATGTATACTGAGTTAAGTATACTGCGTCTGAGTTAAGTTCATAACGCAATTTTTGTGTCGTGATAGGTATAAGTACTTCTCCAAAAACGTCATTATAATGTATCCAGTCGTCAGAAGAACATTTCATGCATAAATGGTCGCAATTTTTTATTTATTTATTTGACCTTAGATAATAGGATATTTGTGAAATTGTACTTTGACATGTATTATAATATGCTTTGTGTTTGCATTTAATAATGGAGTAAGTATGTAAATGTACATAATGAAAATGTTCACTAGATAACAGAGATCAATAACATGACTTCTCAGTCATAAAAAATGAGATGATGATCCTGATGCTATCACACTAGGTTCTGTCATAAGGTAGGGTGCTAGACATTGCAGCTGAGATATTCACAGACACACTCATCCTGCTCTGAGAGATTATATCACATAGAGCCAAGAGTTAGCAGCTGTATAATATACTGAATATGCACCTACATAAAACATAAAAGTCCAGATGAATCATGAAGTTAATGTTTGATTGTGCATTGGCAATCTCTTCAGTCAATATATGTTTCACACAGAGATTTGTTACAAAAGCGTCCATTGAAATAGGTCTAACTGAGTCTAACTGATTTTCTTCTAGGAACCATATCTGTAGAACAGTCCTAGTCAGTCAAGGACTGATCGTTTTGTATTGGCCTGAATGTAGGCCATCATCTCTCTTTTAGTTAAAACTGTCTTGATACTGTTAACAGCCTTGTTAACTGTGAAGATGTTTGTTGGGAAAGAAGAGCTACAGGCAGATAAAGTCGAATGCGGTCAGTTGCCATAATGACAGCTGTCTTGTCCTTATCACAGTTTGCCCAGTGAGTAAACAGTCAAAAGGTAGAGGACAGGATGGGAAGGAATTAAGCAATTACTTTCACCTCTGATGATTGCTGATGTTGCCTCTGTCTAGGGTATTAATGGACCTGAATATTATAGTTCATATAAACCAGAAACCCTAGACCCACTCCAATTAGCAGACCACCCCAACAGATGATGCAATCTCTATTGCACTCCACACTGCCCTTTCCCACCTGGACAGAAGGAAAACCTATGTGAGAATGCTGTTCATTGACTACAGCTCAGCGTTCAACACCATAGTGCAGTCAAAGCTCATCAATAAGCTAAGGACCCTGGGACTGTACACCTCCGTCTGCAACTGGATACTGGACTTCCTGACGGGCCGCCCCCAGGTGGTAAGGGTAGGTAACAACACATCTACCACGCTGATCCTCAACACAGGGGCCCCTTAGGGGTGCTCGCTCAGTCCCTCCTGTACTCCCTGTTCACTCATGACTGCACGGCCAGGGACAACTCCAACACTATCATTAAGTTTGCCAATGACACAACAGTGGTAGCCCTGATCACCGACAACAACGAGACAGCCTATAGGGAGGAGGTCAGAGACCTGGCAGTGTGATGCCAGGACAACAACCTCTCCCTCAACATGATCAAAACAAAGGAGATGACTACAGGAAAAGGAGGACCAAGCACGCCCCCATTCTCATCGACGGGGCTGCAGTGGAGGAGGTTGAGAGCTTCAAGTTCCTTGATGTTCACATCACCAACAAACTAACATGGTCCAAGCACACCAAGACAGTCGTGAAGAGGGCTCGACAAAACCTATTCCCTCTCAGGAAACTGAAAAGATTTGGCATGGGTCCTCAGATCCTCAAAAGGTTCTACAGCTGCACCAACGAGAGCATCCTGACTGGTTGCAATCACTGCCTGGGATGGCAACTGCTCGGCCTCCGACCGCAAGGCACTACAGAGGGTAATGCGAACGGCCCAGTAAAACACTGGGGCCAAGCTTCCTGCCATCCAGGATCTCTATACCAGGCGGTGTCAGAGGAAGGCCCTAAAAATTGTCAAAGACTCCAGCCACCCTAGTAATAGACTGTTCTCTCTGCTACCG
Source organism: Oncorhynchus keta (assembly GCF_023373465.1). Taxonomy (NCBI): domain Eukaryota; kingdom Metazoa; phylum Chordata; class Actinopteri; order Salmoniformes; family Salmonidae; genus Oncorhynchus; species Oncorhynchus keta. Next base: position 18,458,151 of record NC_068435.1, read on the forward strand.
CACGGCAAGTGGTACCAGAGTGCCAAGTCTAGGTCCAAGAGCCTTCTAAACAGCTTCTACCCCCAAGCCATAAGACTCCTGAACACCTAATCAAATGGCTACCCAGACTATTTGCATTTCACTGTTGTATTCGGCGTATGTGACTAATAAAATTTGATTTGATAACTGTGTTTAAAAAGTTAATCCTATTGAAGTGATATGAATGTGCACGCTGTTGTGTGAGGCAATGCCAAAGATTATGCAGATAATGATATTGATGACAATGATGATAATGACGAAGGTGAGAATGATGGTGACAATGATGAAGACTAGTCCTGGTTGAGTCACAGTTTATGTAAACCCATTGTGCTATTACACCCACATTACAGCACTCAGCTCTCCTGATGAGATCGGCATGTCAGATGGCACCTGTAATAGCTGTTATTTCATATAAATGTGTTATTTTTCCCGCGACCGGGTTAGGGAGGGTTTGGCCGGTAGGGATATACTTGTCTCATAGCGCACCAGCGACTCCTGTGGCGGGCCGGGCACAGTGAGCGCTAACCAAGGTTGCCAGGTGCACTGTGTTTTCTCCGACACATTGGTGCGGCTGGCTTTCGGGTTGGATGCGCGCTGTGTTAAGAAGCAGTGCGGCTTGGTTGGGTTGTGTATGGGAGGACGCATGACTTTCAACCTTCATCTCTCACGAGCCCGTACGGGAGTTGTAGCGATGAGACAAGATAGTAGCTACTAAAAACAATTGGATACCACGAAAAAGGGCAAACATTTTTTTTTAAACTATGAACTACAAGCTTAGTCTATAAACTCAATTGAAATGGTTATTCCCTTATTTTTGCAGTTTGTGTGTAATGTGAAAGTCCACTCCAATCCAGTGATATCTGATTTCTAAACTAAATACAGTGTAGCTCAACCGTGCGTGATGTGTGTGCGCCTAAACATTAATAGTGTAGGAAATCCTTGTTAAGCCTTTCACAAAAATGTCCACTGTACAAACAAACCATCCCCGATGATGACTACTAATATTCAAACTCATCCCTGTTTACAATACAACAGCATCACAGGAAATTATTATCCTGGCAACAGAGCTTCTAGGAACCTACTCAATATGAGAAGTCTATTAGTTATGGGAAATAAATACTCTGTGTGCGTTCCACATGGCGCCCTATTCCCTATGCAGTGCACTACCTTTGAACAGGGCCCTCTGGTCAAAAATAGTGAACTATATAGGGAATAGGGTGCCATGTTGGACGCATCCAGAATGACATCATGTTAAACAAAATCAGATATCAGTTTTGACTGCATATCCTGGATGCTGAGCCATATGATTAGGTTTTGCGGTTGTGAAACCATTAGGATTTAACCAATCCTGTGTCATGTTGCATTTGATCATTGTGATCCCCTTTTTTTAGGTGATCTGTAGTATTAGCTGTAACAACAATTCCCCCTCCTTATATAAGCTACTGTCCATCTTTGAGTTGTGGGCTTTTACGTCAAAGAGACCCTAGGACTGGTCTCTGCTCTATGCTGCCGCTGTCATACGATTTACATATGTAAAATGATCAAATTACTCATCTGATTTAAAAACAAAACCCTTGGTTTTCCACTATGATGGGAATGATAGGTTGTGTTATATGCCCACACATTGTAAATGTCAACCTTTGTTTTCTCATCATAATTTTCATTATTTTCATCATGTTCATCTCTTTCTCTCTTTCCAAATTGCTGTCTGCTATTGTAGAATGCTACATTGTTATCAAAACAATGAAAAGATGCATCATGCTGTTTCTGAGAAAGAGCCTATTACGTACACTATGCAGTATGTGCATGAATGTGAATAAAGGATCTTTGTTGGAGTTTAGTACATTAATTCCAGAACCTAGATTATACCCTTTCTGTCTATAGGTCCCTGTCACCCCCTTCTCTCATTACCTCAGTAACTTTGATTTTAATGTAGGCCATTATTCAGTATTCACACTTTGATTAAATAAGCTAAAAGAACAATAAACACAGAGTCTCTTGCAATTAAACTGCCAGACAATAGTCAGGCTCTAGTAAAGTGCAGTGATGCACCGAGCAAGCAAACCTTTAATATTCTCCCATATTCAATTTCCTGAGATGTGAGAGAAGCAGGGGGGGGTTCAACCTGGTAATGACTGTGTAGGTAAGACTAAAGCATCGAGAGATGACAGGAGAGTTAATAGGTAAGACTAGAGCATGGAGAGATGACAGGAGACTTCAATTTCTGTGTAGGTAAGACTAAAGCATGGAGAGATGACAGGGGAGTTAATGAATGTATAGGTAAGACTGGAGCATGGAGAGATGACAGGAGAGTTAATGAATGTATAGGTAAGACTGGAGCATGGAGAGATGACAGGAGAGTTAATGAATGTATAGGTAAGACTGGAGCATGGAGAGATGACAGGAGAGTTAATGAATGTGTAGGTAAGACTGGAGCATGGAGAGATGACAAGAGAGTTAATGAATGTATAGGTAAGACTGGAGCATGGAGAGATGACAAGAGAGTTAATGAATGTGTAGGTAAGACTGGAGCATGGAGAGATGACAAGAGAGTTAATGAATGTATAGGTAAGACTGGAGCATGGAGAGATGACAAGAGAGTTAATGAATGTGTAGGTAAGACTGGAGCATGGAGAGATGACAAGAGAGTTAATGAATGTGTAGGTAAGACTGGAGCATGGAGAGATGACAAGAGAGTTAATGAATGTGTAGGTAAGACTGGAGCATGGAGAGATGACAAGAGAGTTAATGAATGTGTAGGTAAGACTGGAGCATGGAAAGACGACAGGATAGTTAATAGGTAAGACTAGAGCATGGAGAGATGACAGGAGAGTTCAATTTCAGTGTAGGTAAGACTGCAGGCTGCATGTAGGGAGTCAGGTGCACTCTAACATTTACGTAGGCCTGCTGAACTGCATGGAGTCCCAATGCCAGAATATTGGTTAATTTGAGTCCTTTATTGCCATTACACTAGTAGCTACACATGGATGTTCTAGAGTTGTATGAGTTGCACTCTGTGACTCCCTCTAACTAAAGACAAACAAGACAGATGAACTCTACCCTTCCACCCCAATATAGTACAGTACAGAGGAGACATATTGTCATCCCTGTTTGGTTTGTATGCTAAATAGGGCACACTGTTGAATTATTCACTATCTTCATCAGCAAAGTGCTTGGCTCAAGAGTAACTGTTTTTCCTGAAGAGAGTTTTTACTATCGATGCGTCATATGATTAGTCATCAAACAGCCTGTTCTATCTAATCAACCACTCTGCACTGTTCCCCTGCCCAGTGTTGAATAGAATATGATCCTCTCTTATTACTATAATGGTAACTTAAAGCTGCAATCAGCAGTAGAAACAATAACAAGGCTTTTTCCCCTGCCCATATTTCGTTAAAAAACTGAGGGATGGGGCTGGAGAAATTTAACCACTCAAATCATAGACGGAGTTATGGATGTAAGCACTAACCACCCATGATATCAACATTAGAGTTTGAATCATGTTTTGAGGCTATATGGTGTTCGTTTACATTTACTTTGTTTATAGAAATTGGAGTAAAACATGCTTATATTTTGAGTTCTGATAGGGTACAACAGTTGAACGTAAACTCATGCGGCATTTTTTAATACGTTATATTCTTCAAAACTCAGTACATAAATGTGTACATATCATGAATTTCTAAATCCAAAAATGAATGTAGCAACTGCTGATTGCCCCTTTTAAATGTAAATCCATTTCTATCTAAGGCGTATGATTTGTATAATTGCAGTAACCTCAATTGCAGTCTTAATAGGAACTTTATTTAGTTATATCTTAATGTACTAATTCAAAGTTCAACATTTACATAAAAGAGGGGACAATAACAAATCTGCATGCGTACAGGACACAACTGTGTGGGCTTTACGTTTGGGTCACCGCAGAAGATTGTCTGCGAAAGGGAAAGTGAAACACTTCATTAACAGGAAGAACATGGTTAAGGGGGATGCTTAAACAGAGTCAGCACCACGTCCTGTATGTTTTTAATCTAACTGCCTGTTGAAATTCAGACGTTGATTTAGAGTCTAGACTCCAGAGCTTTGTCCTAGTTTGAAGAGATATATTCAGCAATAACCCACTCAGTAATGAAGGAATGTCAACGTGACTTACTGTGACACTGACTGATTCAACTCCCCCACTCTAACAGAATGTGAAACCAAGATGCCATTTGAGTGAGAAGGGAAGGATTCGATTTTTGGCTTTGTTTTTTAAATCCTGAAAATCTATTTGGGGTCAGCCACACTTCGGGAAAGTCTGTGGCTTTGCTGAAGGTTTTTCAGACACACATCTCACTCATGTATTATTCAATGTTGGGACATTCAATCATTTTTTCAAGTTCAGGAGGGTCATGGACACCGAAATACATAGGTATGGATGGCTAACATACATTTCTTTTACAATTACACACAATCTAGAAGACTCAAAATGCACTCCCACTCAAGCTTTATAAGGACAAACCATCAAAGAAACAAATCTGTTTCACTGAATAAACATTCGACAAATCAATAAAAGCACAGAAGCATGTTGTTTGTTGGGATCCATCAGTAATATCCCAGCTACTTTCATCAGGCACAATAGCCACAATAGTACTTTGATATGAAATGGTTTTGTTGGGTCATTTGATGTCAAACTGTAGTAGATGTTACCCATTGTCACGACTTCCGCCAAAGTCGGTCCCTCTCCTTGTTCGGGCGGTGTTTGGCGGTCGACGTCACCGACCTTCTAGCCATCACTGATCCATTTTTCATTTTCCATTGGTTTTGTCTTGTCTTCCATCACACCTGGTTCCAATCCCATCAATTACATGTTGTGTATTTAACCCTCTGTTTCCCCTCATGTCCTTGTCGGTGATTGTTTGTTGTATGTATTGGTGCTATTATTTTCTGGTGTGCGCCGTGCTTTGTACCCACATTCATTCTTTTTGTATATGTTGGTTTTCGGAGTTTGTGAGCACTTATTAAACGACTAAGTTCGTTGTCCTGCGTCTGACTTCCCTGCCACCAGCACGCACACATTACACCCATTGTGTCATCTCTCTTGTTTCTGCTGCACATTATCTGCTATACATATAGGCTAACTAAGGGATGATTGTCAGTGTAGCATTACACTCTACCCATGTTTTATGCTAAATGCATTGCCATGGCGATTGGTTCAGGGAGAAACTACAGTGCAATCGGAAAGTATTCAGATCCCTTGACTTTTTCCATATTTGGTTACGTTACAGCCTTATTCTAAAATTGATGAAATAAACAATTTAAATCCTCATAAATGTACACACAATACCCCATAATGACAAAGCAAAAAAAATGTTTGCAAATGTATTAAAAATAAAAAACAGAAACACCTTATTTACATAAGTATTCAGACCCTTTGCTATGAGACTCGAAATTGAGCCCAGGTGCATCCTGTTTCCATTGATGATACTTGAGATGTTTCTTGATTGGAGTCCACCTGTGGTAAATTCAATTGATTGGACATGATTCGGAAAGGCATATAAAGTTCCACAGTTGCCAGTGCATGTCAGAGCAAAAACCAAGCCATGAGGTCGAAGGAATTGTCTGTAGAACTCCGAGACAGGATTATGTCAAGGCACAGATCTGGGGAAGGGTACCAAAAAACATCTTCAGCATTGAAGGTCCCCAAGAACACAGTGGCCTCCATCATTCTTAAATGGAAGAAGTTTGGAACCATCAAGACTCTTCCTAGAGCTGGCCGCCCAGGCAAACTAAGCAATCGGGGGAGAAGCGCCTTGGTCAGGGAGGTGACCAAGAACCCAATTGTCACTCTGACAGAGCTCCAGAGTTCCTCTGTGGAGATGGGAGAACCATCCAGAAGGACAACCATCTCTACAACACTCCACCAATCAGGCCTTTATGGTAGAGTGGCCAGATGGAAGCTACTCCTCAGTATGGTGAGTCCAGTGAAGCATGGTGGTGGCAGCATCATGCTGTTGGGATGTTTTTCAGCAGCAGGGACTAGGAGACTAGTCAAGATCGAGGAAAAGATTAACGGAGCAAAGTACAGAGAGACCTTTATGAAAACCTGCTCCAGAGCGCTCAGGACCTCAACTTGGTTCACCTTCCAACAGGACAACGACCTTAAGCACACAGCCAAGACAATGCTGGAGCGGCTTCAGAACAAGTATATGAATGTCCTTGAGGGGCCCAGCCAGAGCCCTGATTTCAACCCAATCGAACACCTCTGGAGAGACCTGATGATAGCTGTGCAGCGATGCTCCACATCCAACCTGACAGAGCTTGAGAGGATCTGCAGAGAAAAGTGGGAGAAACTACCCAAATACAGGGGTGCCAAGCTTGTAGCGTCATACCCAAGAAGATTCAAGGCTGTAATTGCTGCTAAAGGTGCTTCAACCAAGTACTGAGTAAGGGTCTGAATACTTATGTAAATGTGATATTTCAGTTGTTGTTTTTTTAACACATTTGCACAAAAACAATACTGTTTTTGGTTTGTCATTATGGAGTATTGTGTGTAGATTGATGAGGAATTTCAGAATAAGGCTGTAACTTAACAAAATGTGGAAAAAGTCAAGGAGTCTGAATACTTTCCGAATGCACTGTATTTATAGAGTAGATAAGGGGTCCCCAGAGCTCACAATATCTGCTGCTTTCAGCTCTTTCCTCTTTAAAAGTGGTTGATTTAGACCTAAGAAATCAGACGTGTGAGCTCTTTGCCTTGTCTTAAAAACAGAATTGCCCATAATGCATCAAAGACGCAGGGGTCCGTACACCTCTGAGTGGATAAAACATTAAAACATGGACTTGAACCACTAACATGTCTTTAAATCTATATTTACATGCAACACTAAATTAGCAGAAGGCTCCACGTTTTCTCAGAAACAAAAGTAAACTTCTGTCAAGGTAAATCCAAATAGGGTGACCTTTATGAGATGAATTGGAATAGCATGGGGCTACAACCTTTGGTTAAATGGGAACCCTCCTATATTAGCCACTTTGACCTTTGGTAAGGTTAAGTGTCAGTCTGAGCCAGAGACTGTCCACTGAGCTATGGCTGCCGGATAATTACCACACTGCATAATGAGCAATTACACTAAATGAAATTAACAAAAGCACCGGTCAGTCATCATATGGATGTAATTATCATCAAGCCAAGCCGTGCAGCCTAATTGTTTGCATAACTGTTAAGTGTAAAATAAATATTTGTTTAGATACTTTTCGTAAATATATTGAGCGCTAATTGTAAGTATTCATTAGGTCTGAGTGTAAAAAATATATATAATTGCTCCTGAAATATGTGAACCAACTCAGAAATCTAACCTTGCTTGATATCAACAGTGTCTAATCATTAGGGATCCAATAATAAAATTGTTTTTCAAAGATGAATAACGACAAACAACATTGTTGCCTAAGTGTTTTTGTTTTAGAGCAATTTACCTGAAAGGTACAGATGAATGTTGTTCTCAACTGACCAAGGCAAACAGGTATAGATGTGGGATCTTAATTTGAGCCAGTTTGCTACAGCAGGAAAATAATCCTGCAGCAACAGGAAATGTGATTTATTTTTGTGGGTTATAATTCGTGGACCTTTTTGTAGGGGTTGATAGATTTTACGTCAGGGCCTATCAGGTCTGAAATGTCAAATTTTGGAAGCTTTTTAAAACTCAAATACACAGCAAGTTTGCAAAATTCTCAGATACAAAAGATTGATCAAATGAATATCCTACATCTGTGAATGGGTAAATGAGCTATGAGTAATGACAGTCATCCTCATCTCGGAATGAGACCTGTCAAACGGAACTATGGATTTGAATAAATCTTCTATCAAGAGTGATTGGGCTAAAAAACTTCACAGAACATTTCTCTATTCATTTATACACATGTAATTGCTGGGTTTGCTTTCTGCAGACTCAGATGACTACGTTTCTCAATCTTCTCCATCTTTTCACCCACTGTTTGAATATATATGAAGAGGACAATCTGTCACTGCTTTCTGTCCCTCAAATAGGTCCAATTACTGAAACCCCAAGACAAGACTTGATGGCTTAAGCACAGCCACCATCCATTTATTTCCCAGTTTGAACATCGACAAAGACAACTTACATATGTACCAAGACTGAAGGGTTCTTGATAACGCATTCCACTATAAATTTAACACACGCAAAAAAAAGAATTGTGTTTGAATAACAGTGATTATGGCTAGAGTCTGATTTCTTATTTGAAATGGAACATAGGGCAGAGAACATCATTCTGCGTATTGTTAACATCTTTTGACCGGACACAACAAATTCAAGAGGTGGAGGGTGAACTCTTAAAAAAAAAGGTTATATCTAGAACCTTTCCACAGATGGTTCTAAATGGAACCAAAAATGTTCTTCCTGGAACCCAAAAGCATTCTTTAAAGGATTCCCCCACGGGGACAGCCAAAGAACCCTTTGAGAACCATTTTTCCAGAGTGTAGATAATGGTAGAAAACACTTCCAAGCCCATCTACAAGGCAGAGTGCAAAGTGCATTCTGGAGAGGGTCTTTGGTTTGGCCAGTAGGTCAAAAGGACCTGATCTGTGATGCACTGAGGAGCCATACTAATCCTCTCCAGAGAAAACACATGCATTTTCAGACAATGATTAATGACACGAGTAAAATATAACGTACAGTGCCTTGCAAAAGTATTCACCCCTTTGGCATTTTTCCTATTTTGTTATCTTACAACCTGGAATTCAAATGGATTTTTGGGGGGTTTTGTATCTTTAGATTTATACAACATGCCTACCACTTTGAAGATGAAAAATATGTTTTACTGTGAAACAAACAAGAAATAAGACAAAAAATAATAATAATAATTGAGCGTGCATAACTATTCACGCTATGGGACTATGGGGAGACAATTTGCTACAGGAAACTCTGGGGTTCCACTGAGAAGAGGAAGGTAATTAAGCAGAGTGGTAATCTGGCTCAGACAACACTGAGTCAACTAACAGGAGTTTGTACAAAACACCCACCCTGGATACTTCCACACACAGACCAGAGATTAACAAAGGAAAGTAGGCTTATCACTGTCCGTTTGCGGTCTTAGTGAGATGGTGGAATGTTCTAGACTAGTGATAATGATTGGCATTGCCAACGACAAAACACTTACCAACAAAGAACACCCAAATGTAAGTAAAAATATTGAAACATAATATAACATAAGTATCACTGGTCATAGGTCCAATTTACATTGAGAGATCCATATTTGCAACAACATTACACATCATATACACTACATGACCAAAAGTATGTGGACACTTGCTTGTCAAACATCTCATTCCAAAATCATGGGCATTAATATGGTGTTGGCCCCCCTTTGATGCCAAAACAGCCTCCACTCTTCTGGGAAGGCTTTCCACTAGATGTTGGAACATTGCTGCGGGGACTTGCATCCATTCAGCCACAAGAGCATTAGTGAGGATGGGCACTGGTGTTGGGCGATTTGGCATGGCTCACAGCTGGCGTTCCAATTTATCCCAAAGGTGTTTGATGTGGTTGAGGTCAGGTCTCTGTGCATGCCAGTCAAGTTCTCCACACCGATCTTGACAACTATTTCTGTATGGACCTTGCTTTGTGCACAGGGGCATTGTCATGCTGAAACAGGGAAAGGGCCTTCCCCAAACTGTTGCCACAAAGTTGGAAGCACAGAATAATCTAGAATGTCATTGTATACTGTAGAATTATGATTTCCCTTCACTGGATCTAAGGGGCCCGAACCATGAAAACCCATTCCATGATGCTCCCGACGAACAGTTAATGTGCTGAGGTTCCTTCCAAGGGCAGTTTGGAACTCAGTAGTGAGTGTTGCAACTGAGGACAAACGATTTGTACACACTATGTGCTTCAGCACTCAAAGGTCCTGTTCTGTGAGTTTGTGTGGCCTACCACTTCGCAGCTGAGCTGTTGTTGCTCCTAGACATTCCCACTTCACAATAGCAGCACTTACAGTTGACCGGGGCAGCTTTAGCAGAACAGAGATTTGACAAACTGACTTATTGGAAAGGTGGCATCCTATGACGGTGCCACTTTGAAAGTCACTGAGCTCTTCAGTAAGGCCATTCTACTGCCAATGTTGGTCTATGGAGATTGCATGTCTGTGTGCTCAAATCTATACACCTGTCAGCAATGGGTGTAGCTGAAATAGCCGAATCCACTAATTTGAAGATGTGTCCACAAACTCTCGTACATATAGTGTATATCTCAAAATATTGTATCTCCAACTAGATTATACCCGACACATGTGAACAAGTGATCCTATTACGTATGAAGAAGGATGGTACTTGCGAGAGACAATAGGCAGACAATGGACAGGGTAGCCTAGTGGTTAGAGTGTTGGACTAGTAACCGGAAGGTTGCAAGTTCAAACCCCCGAGCTGACAAGGTACAAATCTGTCGTTCTGCCCCTGAACAGGCAGTTAACCCACTGTTCCTAGGCCATCATTGAAAATAAGAATTTGTTCTTAACTGACTTGCCTAGTTAAATAAAAAATCAAATTATCTTTTAAGTGGGCAGCAGGTAGCCTCGCAGAAAGGTTGCAGATTTAAATCCCCAAGCAGATGAGGTGAATAATTCTATATACTGTAAAACAACTGTTAAGGATGTACTGTAGCATAGCACAACTAGTACAAATGGCTTTGACCATAATGTACATTAAAATCCTGCTGGAAACCCTGTTTCCTATATCTTGTGAGTCCACTTACTTTGGTCTCGTAAAATACATGAGTTCACTCAACTTCTCCAGAATCCTTTGCCTTGTACCTTTCAGGCATGAACTCCCATCTGCTTCACAGCACATGCAGATGGTTTGGATAATTACTACACTATATGCCTGAGGAATACTACTCATTGACGCATATATTCTACGCCAACCTCTTTCTTACTGTCTTTCTGCCTATCTGTATTTCTGTCTTTCTGTCTATCTGTATTTCTGTCTATCTGTCTTTCTGTCTATCTGTATTTCTGTCTGTCTGTCTTTCTGTCTATCTGTATTTCTGTCTTTCTGTCTATCTGTCGTTCTAGCTGTCTTTCTGTCTATCTGTCATTCTGTCTATCTGTCCTTCTATCTGTCATTCTGTCTATCTGTCTTTCTGTCTATCTGTATTTCTGTCTATCTGTCGTTCTATCTGTCATTCTGTCTATCTGTCGTTCTATCTATCATTCTGTACTATCTGTCTTTCTTGTTTCTTTATCTCCATGTGTATGTGTCTCTCTCTCATTTACACAATCTAAAACTAGATCGACCACACAATCTAAAACTAGATTGACCAATATCTCTTTATGGTTACTCCCTATGAAAAGCAAACAGCAGCACAGGAGGAAGTTAATTAACAGCTACAGTGAGGGACCAATAAAGTGAAGAACCGGCAGTGTCACCTGTCCGATTATCATCTCCAAACGTGTAGCCAGGCACATTCAAATGTGTGTTTTGTCACTATCTGGGTGGCCTCCACCTTTGCTTAGCCTGTGAGGATGTGTAAATGTTAATTTAAAGAAAGGATGACATCATCTCAACTATCAGGCCGGGACAATATTCAATTAAGCACGGTTACAGTTTTTCTCAGTCGCTTTGGTGCATTCCTTAGATCAAAAGTGTAATTCTTGATACTACTTGTACAAATTCCAAATCATCTAGTCACTTGTGCACATCATTAAAGCAATTTTTTATTCCTTTGAACAAATTGCATTTGATAATGTACAAGTGTCAGCTTTTTTCCACATTATCAATTGCTCATGTCATGTTGATCAAAATATAGTAGATGGTTCTCTGTTGAATAGTCTTACCCCTCAAAACATCTAGGCATTAGTTCCTTGCATAAGCCATTACATGCAAAATGATTGAACTATTTGTCATAAACTGTCAAGCATAGTTTTACACATTTCTATTAGACCTTTTGTACAAAAACGTGAATTGATGAATCGTGCAGGTGAAATTGACCCTCACTCATGAAGGAATGTAAAGTGTTAGTTCAACCAACAATCAACCAGTTGCCTAAATTGCTCAAAGGTGCATCTCATGAAGAATCAATTGGCAAGCATATATAGACAGACCACAACACAGAGTTGCAATTTTCCAATAATGGATGGACCAGGAAACAAACAGGGTCAACAGCCAAGAGGAGGAAGAAGAGGAGCAAGGATGCGTGGTGGAAGGCAAAACAGAGGAAGAGGCAGAAGAGGACATAGGCGCATATCTGATGACATAAGGGCCACTATTGTAGACCATGTTGTCAATCATGGCCTTACAATGGCTGAGGCGGGTCGAAGGGTGCAGCCGAATATTGGGAGATCAACCGTGTCCTCAATAGTTCAAACGTTTCGTTTACTGTATATAAGCAGTATACTGTATACTTCCTACAATGCTTCATATTACAGTAGTCCACTTGTATTTCACAGCATACAGAAATATACTCTATACAGATACATACTGCACCTTACATGCACCCACCTGTATGTTTTACAGTAAAATGTGTGTTCGTATAGTTTTTGTCTATGTGAAAGTGTGCGATGCATCACTGCATTTATTCCCCACATAGGACTGCAAGATTACCTCAAACCGGTGGCAGAGGATGCCTTTTCACACCTCAACAAGAGGAGGCTATTTGCACCATGGTCCTAGCAAAGAATGCCATGAGACTCAGGGAAATACAAAGGACCATTATAGAAGACAACGATGTCTTTGAAAACATCCATACGTTTAGCATCTCAACCATCGACAGGGTGCTGCATAGAAACCAGATGAGTATGAAACGTGCTGTACGGGAGCATGGTGTACCATTCCAAAGGAATGAGGACAGAGGGGTCTGTTTAAGGAGCTACGGTACCAGTATGTACAGGTAAAACATATATCTATGTAACTACTTTACAGCAACATTTTATAGTGATACATAGTACAGTAAGCATGGACTGCAAACACATTTCCATTGCTGTGGAAGGAACATGCAATATATGTATATATAATATTCTTTCTAATTTAGTTTTTTTCCCTTTGTGCCCCTTGGGTTGTCCAGTCTCTTTCAATCAATAACCCACATACAGTAATGTGTAAATAGTACTGTTGAAATTGATATATGCCATAGAAGTGCAGCCTCGTGCATTTTCAATACAGTAACTGTCATCCAATCTGTAGCCTAAGTTTACATCAGGTAATACTGTCAAAGTACACAGTTACATTGACAACATGCCTAAACATTTTGATGACCTTGTTCGTGAACAATGACTCAATGACTTATCATTCTGATGACACTGACATGATCATTGGCATGAATATTTACTTTTGAGAGATGTACTAAGGATTTTTAGTGACTGACTAGCTTTAGAAACATATCTATTGTATATTGCAGTTTGTACAAATTGTTCTGAGAAATGCACTTATTATTTTGCACATGTTAGGGATGATGTGAAAAATGCACCAAAGCGACTGAGAAAAACTGTAATATATCAGCGCTTCAAAACTGCCATACTGGTGTATTAAAAAGCAAGTCTCTGGACAGATAGGACAGTGTCACTGCTCAGTGCTCAAGGCCCTGGAATGGAGGCAGTATTGTAATGTAGTTCTAATGAACTTAAATGCCTGGAGTGTAATAAAAGATAATAGTGTTAAGTAAAGTATTTCCACTTTGGTGTAGGCTATCAAATACAGTCACCCACCAAATCTCTCTGGGTGACTCTGTTGCTCAGAGAGCCATACTGTTGGATACAACAAAATAAGTGAAAAATAGACTTACCTGATTGTATTTTGACTTGAGAGGATCATTGTTCATGTTGTTTATGTGAATCCCAGCAATTCAAAAAGAACACATCCACTGAAACAAAGCTAGGAAACAGCCTAAACAGGTGAATAAAGGTTAACACATACAGTCGGTTGCCTTCATGGGTTTAAAAAACAAATCACCACAGCGTGAACAGGTCAACAAGGTTTTGATGGTGGAATGGGGGGTGACTCATGGCCCTTAGGGACCTGAGCTTTTCACTCCTTGAAGCAGGGGGTTATAGTGGAGGGTGAAGGAGGGCTCACCCCCGCTGCTACACCCCTCTCCCCCTCAGGCCACAGAGAGCTCCTCCACCCTCCTCATCCATCGAATTCTCCATCTCAAGAAGACCAATGACCTATGATTACAATCCCTCTTCAGCTACGCTCTGCACTTGAAAATTGGAATTTGTTTCCTTGGGAAATGCCCCCTGGAAAAATGGTTGTACTCAATGGAATCACTGATAATAGCCACTTATGAATGAAGGATGAATAAGATAAGATCAATAAATAATATCCCAAACTGTCACAACACCTTGGGGCCAAATTGCAACCATTTTTTTGGGGGGGTGGGGGGTATATCAAATTGACACTTATTTTAAATCACAGAATACAAAAACAATCCCTCCCAATATGAGATCAAGTCAGATTTTACATCAGTTATTATTACTGAAAGACAGTAGTGCTAGGAATGGAGTTACTCCCAAATGTACATAATCGTATATAAATTGTGGGGTTTTATTTGTGCACTAAAGTACGCTAGAATGTCATTGTATGCTGCAGTGTTAAGAATTCCCTTCACTGGAACTAAAAGGGGCTTAGTCCGAACAGTGAAAACAGCCCCAGACCATTATTCCTCCTCCACCAAACTTTACAGTTGTCACTATGCATTCAGGCAGGTAGTGTTCTCCTGGCATCCGCCAAACCCAGATTCGTCCGCCGGACTGCCAGATGGTGAAACGTGATTCATTACTCCAGAGGACGCATTTCCACTGCTCCAGAGTCCAATGACGGTCAGTTTTACACCACTCTGTACGACGCTTGGCATTTCGCATGGTGATGTAAGGCTTGTGTGTGGCTGCTCAGCCATGGAAACCCATTTCATGAAGCTCCCGACAAACAGTTATTGGGCTGATGTTGCTTCCAGAGGCAGTTTGGAACTCGGTAGTGAGTGTTGCAACCGAGAACAGACGATTTTTGCACACTACGTGCTTCAGCACTCGGAGGTCCCGTTCTGTGAGTTTGTGTGGCCTCCCACTTCGGGGCTGAGCCATTGTTGCTCCTAGATGTTTCCACTTCACAATAACAGCACATACAGTTGACCGGGAAAGCTCTACCAGGGCAGATAATCTCAGATTAAGAGCCTGTCAATCATCTCAGATTAAGTAGATACATATTTGTGCAGCATGTAGCCATTTTATTGCACTGTGTGCAATCTGTGACATTAAGGGCAATAATAATAAAATGGACAGCAATCACAACAAAAACTCCTCACAGAATCGAACAATGTTTGTTGATGGATAATTTCAGCAGCCATTAATGAAAGTATAAAACCTGTGTGCTGAAATCAATGACAACAACAACACGTCAATGATAGACAGGGCATGTTCAATGACTGAAACATCTATATGAAGCCTTCTCTAGACAAAGGGTGCTTTCGTAAATTCACTCTAGCTATCTACTCCGATTTCTGAGCACTCTTGTCTGAGTGTACCAGAGTGCAGAATAACTGATGAATTTACCAAACCTCAACACCAGTTGAATATGGCCGGTGTCAGTAAACATCTGCAAAAAAGCATAATAATATTTTTGCCCACAGCACAGTTACAGTCACCAACGCTCTAGATAACATGAAAACAGCCTAACCAGCTCTGCTAGGGAGAGTAAAATGGTCAGAGTGAGGTGCTCTCTTATTTGTGTGTGGAAGTAGCTAGCCAATGTTAGCCAGTTAGCTTGGGTGCTTGACTGCCGTTGTGAGGTCAGAACACTCGGATCAACCCTACTCCTCCTGAATTTACGAAGGACAATCTGACAATGCTCTGAGCACACTCTGGCTGTCACGTTTTGACCATCGTTCATATGTGTTTTCCTTGTTTTAGTGTTGGTCAGGACGTGAGCTGGGTGGGCATTCTATGTTGTGTGTCTGGTTTGTCTATTTCTATGTTTGGCCTGATATGGTTCTCAATCAGAGGCAGGTGTTAGTCATTGTCTCTGATTGGGAACCATATTTAGGTAGTCTGTTTTGTGTTGGGTTTTGTTGGGTGATTGTTCCTGTCTCTGTGTTTGCACCAGATAGGACTGTTTAGGTTTTCACACATTTATTGTTTTGTTAGTTATTTCATGTCTAGTTCCTTTATTAATGAACATGAATAACCACCACGCTGCATTTTGGTCCGCTTCTCCTTCAACACAGGAAAACCCTTACAGAATCACCCACCACAACAGGACCAAGCGGTGTGGTGATGGGCAACAGCAAAAGCAGCAGCAGGAGAGGCAACAGAGGCAGCAGCAGCAGGAACAACAGCAGCAGTGGGAGAGGTTGCACTACTTGGAGAAATGGACTTGGGAGGAGATTCTAGACGGGGAAAGGACCCTCTGCCCAGGGGAATATTGCCGCCCCAAAGCCGAGCTGGAGGCAGCAAAAGCAGAGAGGCGGCATTATGAGGAGCTAGCACGGCAGAGCGGATGGAAGCCCGAGAGTCAGCCCCAAAAATTTCTTGGAGGGGGCACAGGGAGAGTGTGGCAGAGTCAGGAGTCAGACCTGAGCCAACTCTCCCTGTTTATCGTAAAGAGCCAAGGAGGAAACCAGAGCCAGTGTTGGAGGTGAGCGAAGCAGAGACGGTGAAGGAGTTAATGGGGAGATTGGATGAGAGAGATATGAGGGAGTTGGTGCATGAGACACGGAATTCGCCCGACGGAGCGTGTTGAGGATTTGATGACACCTGGGTCAGCTCTCCATACTCGTCCTGAGGTGCGTGCTAGTTGTCTGGTGAAGACTGTGCCAGCCTCACGCACCAGGCCTCCTGTGCATCTCCCTAGCCTTGCACGTCCTGTGCCATCTCAGCACTACAGTGCTCTTAGCAGTGCTAACCGTGGCGAGCGTGGTGCTGGTCAGGCACCGTGTTATGCGGTGGTTCGCATGGTGTCCCCAGTACGCGTGCTTAGTCCGGTGCGCTACATCCCAGCTTCCCACATCTGCCGGGCTAGGGTGAAGATCCAGCCAGGGTGGTTAGTGCCAGCCCTGCTCTCAAGATCTCCAGTACGCTTTCACTGTCCGGTCCATCCAGTGCCATCTCCACACACTAGCCCTCCGGTGGCAGCTCCCCGCACCAGGCTTCCTGTGCGTGTCCTCGGCCCAGTACCACCAGTGCCAGCACCACGCATCAGGCCTACAGTGCGTCCCGCCTGTCCAGCGCTGCCGGAGCCTTCCTCCTCTCCAGCGTAGCCAGAGTCTCCCGCCTGTCCGGCACTGTCAGAGCTCCCGACCCTCATTCCAGAGGCGCCAGAGCCCCTCATTCCAGAGGCGCCTGTGCTCCTCAGTCCAGCGCTGCCAGAGCCTTCTTCTCCAGCGTTGCCGGAGCTACCCGTCTGCCCAGCGCCGCCAGTGCCGCCAGTCTGCCCAGCGCCGCCAGTGCCGACAGTCTGCCCAGCGCCGCCAGTGCCGCCAGTCTGCCCAGCGCCGCCAGTGCCGCCAGTCTGCCCAGCGCCGCCAGTCAGCCAGGATCTGCCAGTCAGCCAGGATCTGCCAGTCAGCCAGGATATGCCGGGACCACCAGCCAGTCAGGATCTGCTAGATCCATCAACCTGCCTGAGCTTGTCCTCAGTCCCGAGCTTGTCCTCAGTCCCGAGCTTGTCCTCAGTCCCGAGCTTGCCCTCAGTCCCGAGCTGCCCGTTGTTAGGTTTCCTAGGCCAAGGTTAGCGGCGAGGGTCGCCACTCAAGGGACGCTAAGGAGGTGGACTAAGACAATTATAGGGGGGTTCTGTCTCGTTCTGACCATCGTTTGTATGTGTTTTCCTTGTTTTAGTGTTGGTCAGGACGTGAGCTGGGTGGGCATTCTATGTTGTGTGTCTGGTTTGTCTATTTCTATGTTTGGCCTGATATGGTTCTCAGAGACAGGTGTTAGTCATTGTCTATGATTGGGAACCATATTTAGGTAGCCTGTTTTGTGTTGGGTTTTGTGGGTGATTGTTCCTGTCTCTGTGTTTGCACCAGATAGGGCTGTTTAGGTTTTCGCACATTTATTGTTTTTGTTTGTTTATTCATGTATAGTGTCTTTATAAATTAAACATGAATAACCACCACGCTGCATTTTGGTCCGCCTCTCTTTCACCAGAAGAAAACCCTTACACTGGCACTCCAGATTGAATTTACGAATGGCCTGCACGCACTCTGAGCACACTCTGGCACTCCAGATTGAATTTACGAACACTCTAAATTGGATAGATTTAAGCATTTCTTGACACAGTGACCAGTGGTGGAAAAAGTACTCAATTGTCCAACTTGAGTAAAAGTAATGATTTTAAAATGACTCAAGTAAAAGTGAAAGTCACCCAGTAAAATACTACTTGAGTAAAAGTCTAAAAGTATCTGATCTAAAATATACAAGTATCAAAAGTAAATGGAATTGCTAAAATGTACTTAAGTATTAAAAGTTAAATTTTAAACCATTTAAAATTCCTTATATTAAGCAAACCAGAAGGCACATTTATTTTATTTTTTATTGACGGATAGCCATGGGCACACTCCAACACTCAGACATAATTTACAAATCAAGCATTTGTCTTTAGTGAGTCCGCCATATCAGAGGCATTAAGGATGACGAGGGATGTTCTCTTGATAAGGGTGTGAATTGGACCATTTTCCTGTCAAAACATAACGAGTACTTTTGGATGTCAGGGAAAATGTATGGAGGAAAAAGTACACTTTCTTTAGGAATGTACTGAAGTTAAAGTAAAAATGTAAATGGTAAAGTACAGATACCCCCCCCCCCCAAAAACTGCTTAAGTAGTACTTTAAAGTATTTTTAAGTACTTTACACCACTGACGGTGACCTGGGTTTTGTTGCCAGGCAACAGACATACACTCTGACATATGTAGACCGGTCGATTGTCCCGCCAGACCTGACCATTGTTAGCTGGTTTCTCGCTATTAGTGTTATAAAAAGGTATTCAGTGTTGAAACACTGAACCTCTGAATTAAAGAGCACGGGGTACAACATATAGCTGTAATGAGAGGGCGAAAACTAGACACAGAGAGACATAGACAGAGAGACCAGAGATAGAGACAGGGACATAGACAAGAGAGACAGATATAGCTGGACAGAGAGAGAGAGAGACCGACCAAGCTAGAAAGAAGCCTTTTACCTTTACAGGAATCAAATAGAAAGGAATTTCTTTTGATTACATTTTAATGAAAATTGCACCTTTTATCCCCCCAAAAAACTTACCATCACTGTGTGAACAAAATCACAGTTGGTAAACCACTCTTTCAGTCCAAAAAAGTTGTGAAAAACCAGGCAATTTAATTAAAGGAAATCATTTATATAAAAGAACATTAATCTTGCTCAATTTCAGACATGGCAGGAAGAAAACAGAGTGCTTCTGACATTCACAGTCAATCCATTGCATGCAAATCCACGCTATTCATACTTTTGGGCACATTTTAAGAAGACAACCTGTCATCACAGCAGTTTCTAATTCACTTCAAGGGCTATTTTGGAAACAGAATGAAAGCAATTAAAAGCGAGCGAGGATTCAGAGGGCATGTGTGGGTTGGAGTTTGGTGTGTAAAATTGAAATGAGAGAATACATTATTGAAAAATGGTTGTCTGTGCCTCATAAGCTAGAGATGGGTGCTGGAAGGTAGGACTTTGTAAGTGAATAGCTGTTGTTTGGGTCATTCATGAGTTTAGTTTTACCATGGCACATCATGTGATTGTGTGCCTATACAGGGTTATGGTAAATCTGCTATTTAAATACAGAGTTCAACCTTGAAACACAATAGGGTCGTAAAATAGATGGACTCCAGTCGGAGAACTCAGCTAAAACAATGTTGTTTGATAAACGGAATGGCCATGCAAATGTCTCCATCTTCTGGTAAAATTGTATGTCACATCCGCCGAATACAACAGGTGTAGTAGAACTTACAGTGAAAAGATTACTTACAAGATTCAACCAACAATGCAGTATAAACATTTAAAAACGCCTAAAAATAAAACAATATGAATAAGAAATAAAAGTAACAAATAATGAATGAGCAGCAGTAAAATAACAATAGCAAGGCTATATACAGGGGGTGCCGGTACAGAGTCAATGTGCAGACTATATACAGGGGGTGCCGGTACAGAGTTAATGTGCAGACTATATACAGGGGGTGCCGGTACAGAGTTAATGTGCAGACTATATACAGGGGTGCCGGTACAGAGTTAATGTGCAGACTATATACAGGGGGTGCAGAGTTAATGTGCAGACTATATACAGGGGTGCCGGTACAGGTTAATGTGCAGACTATATACAGGGGGTGCCGGTACAGAGTTAATGTGCAGACTATATACAGGGGGTGCCGGTACAGAGTTAATGTGCAGACTATATACAGGGGGTGCCGGTACAGAGTTAATGTGCAGACTATATACAGGGGGTGCCGGTACAGAGTTAATGTGCAGACTATATACAGGGGGTGCCGGTACAGAGTTAATGTGCAGACTATATACAGGGGGTGCCGGTACAGAGTTAATGTGCGGGGGTACCGGTACAGAGTTAATGTGCGGGGGTACCGGTACAGAGTTAATGTGCGGGGGTACCGGTTAGTCGAGGTAATATGTACAGTGGCAAGAAAAAGTATGTGAATCCAAATCCCTGGATTTCTGCAAAAATTAGTCATACAATTTGATCTGATCTTCATCTAGGTCACAACAATAGACAAGCACAGTCTGCTTAAACTAATAACACACAAACAATTATACATTTTCATGTCTTTATTGAACACACCGTGTAAACATTCACAGTGAAGGGTGGGAAAAGTATGTGAATTTAATTTAATAACTGGTTGACCCTCCTTTGACCCTCCTTTGGCAGCAATAACCTCAAACAAACATTTTCTGTAGTTATGAATCAGATCTGCACAACAGTCAAGAGGATTTTGGACCATTCCTCTTTACAAAACTGTTTCAGTTCAGCAATATTCTTGGGATGTCTGGTGTGAGCCACTCTCTTGAGGTCATGCCACAGCATCTCAATTGGGTGGAGGTCAGGACTGGGCCACTCCAGAAGGTTTATTTTCTTGTGTTGAAGCCATTCTGTTGTTTATTTACTTCTGTGTTTTGGGTCATTGTACTGTTGCATCACCCAACTTCTGTTGAGCTTCAATTGGCGGACAGATAGCCTTATATTCTCCTGCAAAATGTCTTGATAAACTTGGGAATTCATTTTTCCATCGATGATAGCAAGCTGTCCAGGCCCTGAGGCAGCGAAGCAGCCCCAAACCATGATCCTCCCTGCACCATCATTTAAAGTTGGGATGCGGTTTTGATGTTGGTGTGCTGCACCTTTTTTCCCTTCCACACATAGTGGTGTGTGTTCCTTCCAAACAACTCAACTTTAGTTTCATCTGTTCACAGAATATTTTGCCAGTAACACTTTTGCAAACTTCAGACGTGCAGCAATGTTTTTTTGGACAGCAGTGCCTTCTTCCATGGTGTCCTCCCATGAACACCATTCTTGTTTAGTGTTTTAGTGTATCATAGACTAGTCAACAGAGATGTTAGCATGTTCCAGAGATTTCTGTAAATCTTTAGCTGACACTCTAGGATTCTTCTTAACCTCATTGAGCATTCTGCACTGTGCTCTTGCAGTCATCTTTGCAGGATGGCCACTCCTAGAGAGAGTAGCAACTGTGCAGAACTTTCTCCATTGATAGCCAATTTGTCTTGCCATGGACTGATGAACATCAAGGCTTTTAGAGATACTTTTGTAACCCTTTCCACCTTTATGCAAGTCAACTATTCTTAATCTTAGGTCTTCTGAGATCTCTTTTGTTCTAGACATGATTCACATCAGGCAATGCATCTTGTGAATAGCAAACTCAAATTTTGTGAGTGTTTTTTGTAGGGCAAGGCAGCTCTAACCAACATCTCCAAGCTCATCTCATTGATTGGACTCCAGGTTAGCTGACTCCTGACTCCAATTAGCTTTTGGAGAATTCATTAGCCTAGCGGTTCACATACTTTTTCCAACCTACACCGTGAATGTTTCAATTATGTATTCAATATAGACAAGACAAATACAATAATTTGTGTGTTATTAGTTTAAGCACACTATGTTTGTCTATTGTTGTGACTCAGATGAAGATCAGATCAAATTTGATGACCAATTTATGCAGAAATCCAGGTACTTCCAAAGGGTTCACATACTTTTTCTTGCCATTGTACATGTAGGTAGAGGGGCATCAAGGTGGCAAATAGTCTGGGTAGCCATTTTATTAAATGTTCAGGAGTCTTATGGCTTGGAGGTAGAAGCTGTTTAGAAGCCTCTTGGGCCTAGACTTGGCGTACCGCTTGCCAGGCGATAGCAGAGAGAACAGTCTATGACTAGGGTGGCTGGAGTTTTTGACAATTTTTAGGGTCTTCCTCTGACACCGCCTGGTATAGAGGTCCTGGATGGCAGGAAGCTTGGCCCCAGTGATGTACTGGGCCGTACGCACTACCCTCTGTAGTGCCTTGCGGTCGGAGGCCGAGCAGTTGACATACCAGGCCATGATGCAACCAGTGCTCTCGATGGTGCAGCTGTAGAACCTTTTGAGGATCTGAGGGCCCATGCCAAATCTTTTCAGTCTCCTGAGGGGGAATAGGTTTTGTCGTGTCCTCTGTCTTGGTGTGCTTGGACCATGTTTTTTGTTGGTGATGTGAACACCAAGGAATGTTTGCCGATGACACAACAGTGCCTAATCACCGACAACAACGAGACAGCCTAGGTAGGAGATCAGACGGCCAGGTCTCGTCGTTGTCGGTGATCAGGCCTACCACTGTTGTATCATCGGCAAACTTAATGATGGTGTTGGAGTCATGCCTGGCCGTGCAGTCATGAGTGAACAGGGAGTACAAGAGGGGACTGAGGACGCACCCGAGGGGCCCCCGTGTTGAGGATCAGCGTAGTAGATGTGTTGTTACCTACCCTTACCACCTGGGGGCGCGTCTGGAAGTCCAGGATCCAGCTGCAGAGGCAGGTGTTTAGTCCCAGGGTCCTTAACTTAGTGATGAGCTTTGAGGGCACTATGGTGTTGAACGCTGAGCTGTAGTCAATGAACAGCATTCTCACATAGGTGTTCCTTTTGTCCAGGTGGAAAAGGGCAGTGGGGAGTGCAATAGAGATTGCATATTTTTGGTATTTTATTAGGATCCCCATTAGCTGTTGCAAAAGCAGCAGCTCCTCTTCCTGGGGTTCACACAAAACATGAAACATAATAGAGAATGTCATTAGACAAGAACATTTCAAGGACAGAACTACATACATTTTTTAAAAGGCACACACAGCCTACATGTCAATACATACACACAAACTATCTAGGTCAAATAGGGGAGTGGCATTGTGCCGGGAGGTGTTGCTTTATCTGAACCAGGTTTGCTGTTTATTTGAGCAATATGAGATGTTAGGAAGTTCCATGCAATAAGGGCTCTATATAATAATAATTGTTTTCTTGAATTTGTTTTGGATTTGGGGACTATGAAAAGACCCCTGGTGGCATGTCTGGTGGGATAAGTGTGTGTGTCAGAGCTGTGTGTAAGTTGACTATTCAAACAATTTGGGATTTTCAACAAATTGTTTCTTATAAAAAGAAGTGATGCAGTCCGTCTGTCTTCAACACTTAGCCAAGAGACTGTCATGCATAGTATTAATATTAGCACTCTGATTACAATGAAGAATCTGTGGATCTGTTAGGGCGGTATGCAAATTGGAGTGGGTCTAGGGTTTCTGGGATAATGGTGTTGATGTGAGCCATTACCAGCCTTTCAAAGCACTTCATGGCTACGGATGTGACTGCTACGGGTTGGTACTAGTGTTCTTGGGCACAGGGACTATGGTGGTCTGCTAAAACGTGTTGGTATTACAGTCTCAGACAGAGAGGTTGAAAATGTCAGTGAAGACACTTGCCAGTTGGTCATCGCAAGCTCGGAGTACACGTCCTGGTAATCCGTCTGGCCCTGCGGCCTTGTGAATGTTGACCTGTTTAAAGGTTTTACTCACAGTACCCATTCTACTGTATTTTGGCCTTTTCAGTGGTTTTACACTGGGTTTTTATTCACAGTAGTTCCACTCAATGTAAGACATGTTGGTAAAAAACTAAAAATATTCTGCTGTTATCCCTTCACAAAAATACATTCTCCTTTCAAAACATTACCAGCACTTATAGCAATGGGTTAAATTTACAGACAGTGATAGCTTTGAACATGTATTTCTCATCAACAGTACAACATAACCATGAGGGCATGCAGCAGTAGTAACACCACACATCAAACGATCTAGATCACGTAGGAAGTAGTCATAACCCAGTCAGTGATCTCATGCACAGCACCATTTCATTTAAAACACAGAGGGAAGTTGGAGAAACACAGTCACATTATAACAGCTATATGTACAGGCTTAGCATACACAGCCAGTTCAGACATACAACATACGCTCATGCTGTACAAAAAGTAATTTTGAGAAAGCACAGTTGGACAATAAAAATGTGTTTTGGCCAAAATGAGCATTGAGACGATTCGCACTCAACATCCCAACTGCCACTTAGCAATATTTCAAAATTACAGATTTTTTTCCAATTTATGTTGACTTATTCAGACTATTCTTGAGGGCAAAGTAGTAATGACAGTGGTTCCTAGGTGACAGAGTCATGGGAAGAATCCCATGCCAATTCCACCTAGTCGGCAACAGGTTTACTACTTGACAGTGAGGCTTCCGAAGGGAGCAGTGGAGCCCTCGATGACTCGACAATCAGCGTTTGACTCCGGAGTGATCAAGTGCGATCCGAGTGCTCGGTTTGATATCCAGCCTTAGTATTCACAGTGCTAGAGCAGGGATATCCATGTCTTAATGGTCTATTGTGAATCTGAACATCCCTACTGTATATGGGAAAAATCATCAACAAACATCTAAAAAAAAACTGTTGCTGACAAATTAGCATGTTTAACTAATAAGATTATTTGCAACAGAATGGTTTCTTATTTGCAAATGTAGCAACTACACTAGCTACATATAGATGTAACACACTGTATAGCCTTGCCCCAGAGGAGGAGTCAGGAAAGCTGCAGTACCTAGTGAATTCACACATGCTATTCATAAAAAATAAGTGGAAATTGCACTTTCACATACATACACACACAGTAGTACACTAAAACTAATGTGCATATTTAGGAAGTATCATGCTTTTAAAAACAACCCTCAAACTCCATTCACATTGTAGCAGCCCAAATCCCACCGCTGCATCATGTGTTAAGCTATAGTTAAATAAATGATCCCCTCATAGTTACCCTGTCTAGCATAATGTAAATGTTCTGTAGGAATGAGCAACTAAAAGAAGAAACCTCACAGGATCAAGGTTATTGTGCTACAATGAAAATGACTTCTATGAAGAAAACGCTCTTCATTCATCCCTGTACCTTCACCAGCAATCATATCCCACAGGTGTCAAGAAGAACGACAACTACAGAGTGTTCCAACACATTTGTTCCTTTCCACACCAGGCATTGACTAAGTTTCCATGCCAATCAAAGGCACCCATCTCTTAGCAACAAACTGAAGCTGGGCACATGGCTTTTCCTTGTCCAACTTGTTAGCACTTTCTATGATAGAAAATGCAAGGACTGACTTATCTTTTTACAAATACTTTTTTTTTTAAATGGTGAAAGGAGTTTGAAGAAGAAACTGGTGGGCTTTGTAATATTGTCTTGTCCCAGATTGTGCGGTCCTCTCATCTGTGTTTGTTTGGTCTTCAAAGCTTGTGGTCATCTTGTCTGTTTGTCCTTGATCATCTGTGTATGAACATAATGGAGTGAGTATAAATATCTGTGTGTGTTTTTCAGTGTTTGTCAGCAGAGTCCCATGCAGGCAGTTTCGCCACCAGGGCTTGGTGGTCCACCTTGACACTGGCTAGCAGACCACCATTGTTGCCAGTCACTCCAGAATAGGCTATATCCTCGCCCTTCAGTGTGATCATGTGACCTCCCAGGGCTGTGAGCAGGCCATTGCCGGCACAGATGTCTCACTTCTTGATGAAGGTCACGAGGATGTACATGTCTGCCTTCTCAATGTCCTCATCACTGGGGTCCAGCAGAGCAAGCACCTTATAGCCTATGGAGAGTAGAAATTACCAGATCAACATCCATAAAACAGTGAAATAAATGATGTAAATACCTGACAGGGTGTTATTCCAATCATAACACCTATTAAAAAACTGAAGCCCACAGAAATATGTATACTTATAAAAATGGCAAATGAATGCCTAATCGTATGACACATTCACAGCTCACCCAAGACTACTTCTATGGCCAGATAATGATTAAGAAATTATACATTTGGGTGAACAAACTTCACACAAACAAAAGTGCAGTACCTGCGCCCTCTGCTGGGAGGATGACTGTTGTGGTCCCGAAGGCCTCGATGAAACCCTTCACCTTCCCAGCGTGGGACTTGGACACAATGACCTTGGGGGAGTTCATGGTGTAGCTGGTGCGAGGCTTCAAATTAGACCCGTCACCAACTAAGGCTCAGGCTGTGGACAGGAACATATGTATTGTGTAGAGCAAGGGTATTCAAATCTTCTTTTGCGCAATCAGATCAGCTCTGAAAAAAATCTGATGTCATTAGTCAAGACCAATTAGTGAGATTTTTTTTTTAGACTGCCTGTGTAAGTATCCCAGGTCTAAATCAGTCCCTGATTAGAGGTTATGAAATAATTAGCTTTGGGCCTGGACTGGACACCCGAGCCTATGCCTCCTGTACCATCGGGACTCAATGCAGCCATCTTACAGTGAGCTCCCCTCCTGGGTGATTCCTCAAAGGACTGACTTAGCCTCTGATGTCACTAGTGGTGAACAACTCAAGAATTTTGAGCCGAATTCTGACATTTTCAACGTTCTAGTTCCGACTAGCACATAAACACGGCAACGGTATATGAATCACGCACTGTCGGCAGGGCCAGAGTTCAAAGGTAAATTGTTTATTTTTCGGGTCATGCATATCCCATAGCCTTTCGAAATGTATTTGTTTTCAGCAAATAACAGTTTACATTTAGCTAACAGTCTTATCCAGAAGGTCAGTGCATTCAACTAAGGTAGGTAAGACAACAACACAATCATTGCTAGTAAAAATGTTCCTGCTAGTACTAGTAAGACTAGTGTTAGTGCAAAGCCTTTTTTAACAATCACTCCGTATTTTAACGTACATAACACATTAACACACGTGACATTTATGCAGTGAATTCGTAATTATTAGCTATACAAATGATTGAATTTTATTTAACCGTGCTTCCAACCACTAGATGCCAGCAAATACTACAAGGTCTATCACCAGCGTCTACTTATTTTACATGATTTGTTAAAAAAAATATAGCGGAGAGCAAAACTATATCGAGTTACCATGATCCATATGCAGGCTTGATTGATTCAGCAATACCTTCAATAAATCATCCCTGTACAAAAAAGGTTAAATATATACCCCTCATGTCTATTAGGATACATACAATTTCAACAAGGCTGGGAATGTGACTCCCAGAATGGGTTAATTTGTTTCTTAGCACATAGTGATTAGGAAGGAAGGAAAACAAATTGATCATGGCCTAAGACAATCCCCTATCTGGTCTGAGCCTGTGTAGCTCAATTGTAAACTTAAAAAAAAAAAAAAAACTTTACATTTTCTTCCACAGTATTTCATCTGTATGCCAAGCACACATGCCAGCCTATGTGGGCATCTCTATAATGATGTGAAATAGGTTACCCCATGGGGATGGGGGCATGTTGTACTGTGTCTGTGGTAACAGTCATTTGTCTGTCTCAGCCTCTTCCTGGCCTCCTGTCTGCCAGCCCCAGACATGTCCTCCCCAGGAGGGTGCTGTGTGGAGAGGGGATTTGATGTGTGTGTGTGTGATAGAGAGAGGGGGGACCACATGTTTGCTGGTGTGAGCAAAGAACAGTCGTCATTGAAGAAGTGTAGCCATCAGGATTTCATAGCAATGATGAGTACAACATGATTTTGACATCCGTGTGTCAACGAATTGAGTAGAGCCCCCTTTTCAGTAAGATCATTTCACATAGCAATGACTTCACATAGAAATGATTGAGGCAGGAATGAGGTGAAATATGCATCCCTGTACCCATAGAAATGTGTATGGGGTTTTGACTTACAATCCTTTCAGGTGATGTAAAAGAGCCATAAGTCAAAAACCCATACACCCTTCTATGGGTGCAGGAATGCATATTTCACCTCATTCCTGCCTCAATCATTGCTATGTGAAATGCTCTTGCTGAAAAGGACGCTCTACTCACTTCGTTGACACACGAATGTCAAAATCATGTTGTACTCAACCTTACAGCATCATGTCATCTCTACAATAGCTACATTTTTACACTAAATCAACTACCAAGGACAACAAGACATTCCTCTATCCCAGTGGTTTTCAACCTGTGGTCTACACATTTCTTTCAAGATTATTTTATAGAATGACTATTTTTGTGTGTGATTTTATTATTTTTCTTCTTCCAATAATAAAAGTTGGGAGTATTAATGGTATTAGAAGGAATTTTACATTACATTTCACAATACAAATGGTTTATAATAACACTAATAGGTCTTTAATCCGTTACATTCCCTGATAAAATGTAGTCTAAATTTGCCAAGATATTCAATGTTAACAAATTCTGCGAAGCCACGATAGTGGTTCTCAAGAGCTTTTGACTGTGATTTGGTGACCACGGAACAGAAAATGTTGGGAACTGCTGTTCTATCCATTACACACAGGAATGTTATTTAAGATAAATCCTCACAGATTCAACTTCTGAACCTGAGACCTTCAATTTCTTCATGTTTTACATCGAAATAACACACATTTGGGTGTAACAGGGATCATAAAGTATCATCTGAACACTGGTATTGCCTACCCTCCCATGGTCCACTTGACCTGCTCACCTGATGGCAAAATACCCCATAACTAGGACCTAGAGTTATTCCTGGTCAGTTCATTTGGTCAGGCAGAAGTCTAAAAAATAGAAATAGAACTAGAAATACTAAAGTAAGACTAAAGTACAATTAACTTTAACTTACGGATGAGCCCCCACTTATCACAGGCCGGCTCATAGCCTGTGGCAAAAATGAGGGGACACAAACAACAATCCCTGCAAAATGAGGGGACACAAACAACAATCCCTGCAAAATGAGGGGACACAAACAACAATCCCTGCAAAATGAGGGGACACAAACAACAATCCCTGCAAAATGAGGGGACACAAACAACAATCCCTGCAAAATGAGGGGACACAAACAACAATCCCTGCAAAATGAGGGGACACAAACAACAATCCCTGCAAAATGAGGGGACACAAACAACAATCCCTGCAAAATGAGGGGACACAAACAACAATCCCTGCAAAATGAGGGGACACAAACAACAATCCCTGCAAAATCCCAACCAGCGCCTGATGCGTTTGGGCTTTGTTCTTGCAACCATTCAACCTTGATATTAGACACATTAGTGGTAAGGATAATATCATTGCTGATGCTCTGTCCCATGCTCCTTTAACCTAGTTTGTATCTTTTCTCTGATCCTGTTTTGTTTGTTCCTTTGTAGTTTTGCATAGTTTTCACTCAGTCATATTCACACACACAGATTCATGCATCCCTGCACTTTACATACACCCTACATTATGATACTTTCACACCTCATACCTTTTTCTTTGTTTAAAGTTAATAGTTTTTGGTTTATAATAAAGAACCTTTTTGATTGGCCTGTTGTTCGTGTCCCCTTATTTTTGCCACAGGCTATGAGCCGGCCTGTGACAACATCTACTTTCTGCATGACAAGTAATTTGTCCAACAATTGTTTACAGACAGAATATTTCACTTATAATTCACTGTATCACAATTCCAGTGGGTCAGAAGTTTACATACAGTAAGTTGACCGTGCCTTTAAACAGCTTGGAAAATTCCAGAAAATTATGTCATGGCTTTAGAAGCTTCTGATAGGCTATTGACATCCTTTGAGTCAATTGGAGGTGTACCTGTGGATGTATTTCAAGGCCTACCTTCAACCTTGGTGCCTCTTTGCTTGACATCCTGGGAAAATCCAAATAAATCAGCCAAGACCTCAGAAAAATAATTGTAGACCTCCACAAGTCTGGTTCATCCTTGGGAGAAATTTCCAAACACCTGAAGGTACCACGTTCATCTGTACAAATAATAGTACGCAAGTATGAACACCATGGGACCACAGAGCCGTCCTACCGCTCAGGAAGGAGACGTGTTCTGTGTCCTAGAGATGAATGTACTTTGGTGTGAAAAGTGCAAATCAGTCCCAGATCAACAGCAAAGGACCTTGTGAAGATGCTGGAGGGAACAGGTACAAAAGTATCTATATCCACAGTAAAACAAGTCCTAAATTGACATAACCTGAAAGGCCGCTCAGCAAGGAAGAAGCCACTGCTCCAAAACCGGCATAAAAAAGCCAGACTACGGTTTGCAACTGCACATGGGGACAAAGATCGTACTTTTTGGAGAAATGTCCTCTTCTCTGATTAAACAAAAATAGAACTGTTTGTCCATAATGACCATTGTTATGTTTGGAGGAAAAAGGGGGATGCTTGCAAGCCGAAGAACACCATCCCAACCATGAAGCACGGGGTTGGCAGCATTATATTGTGGGGATGCTTTGTTGCAGGAGGGACTGTTGCGCTTCACAAAATAGATGGCATCATGAGGTGGGAAAATTATGTGGATATATTGAAGCAACATCTCAAGACATCAGTCATGAAGTTAAAGCTTGGTTGCAAATGGGTCTTCCAAATGAACAATGGCCCCAAGCATACTTCCAAAGTTGTGGCAAAATGGCTTAAGGACAACAAAGTCAAGGTATTGGAGTGTCCATCACAAAGCCCTGACCTCAATCCTATAGAACATTTGTGGGCAGAACTGAAAAAGCCTGTGCGAGCAAGGAGGCCTACAAACCCGACTCAGTTACACCAGCTCTGTCAGGAGGAATGGGCCAAAATTCACCCAACTTATTGTGGGAAGCTTGTGGAAGGCTACCCAGAACATTTGACCCAACTTAAACAATTTAAAGGCAATGCTACCAAATACTAATTGAGTGTAAGTAAACGTTGACCCACTGGGAATGTGATGAAAGAAATAAAATCTGAAATAAATCACTCTCTACTATTATTCTGACATTTCACATTCTTAAAATAAAGTGGTGATCCTAACTGACCTAAGACAGGGAATTTTTACTAGGATTAAATGTCAGGCATTGTGAAAAACTGAGGTTAAATGTATTTGGCTAAGGTGTTTGTAAACTTCCGACTTCAACTGTACATTTTATACCCTTATATAACCAGGCAGATTAAGTATGTTAAAAAGCAGCTTTTCTGTGTTGGAATGGTATACTCTAACGACAGAATGGCGTGGGCCTATACCAGTCATTAAAAATATTAATGTGATGGGCCTCCCGGGTGGCGCAGTGGTTAAGGGCGCTGTACTGCAGCACCAGCTGTGCCACCAGAGACTCTGGGTTTGCGCCCAGGCTCTGTCGTAGCTGGCCATGACCGGGAGGTCCTAGCCTCGTCCGGGTTAAGGAGGGTTTGGCCGGTAGGGAAATCCTTGTCTCATCGCGCACCAGCGACTCCTGTGGCGGGCCGGGTGCAGTGCACACTAACCAAGGTTGCCAGGTGCACTGTGTTTCCTCCGACACATTGGTGCGGCTGGCTTCCGGGTTGGATGGTGCTGTGTTAAGAAGCAGTGCGGCTTGGTTGTGTTGTGTATCGGAGGACGCATGACTTTCAACCTTCGTCTCTCCCGAGTCCATATGGGAGTTGTAACAACAAGACAGTAGCTACTAAACAATTGGATACCACGAAATTGGGGAGAAAAAGGGGTAAAATTAAAAAAATAATAATAATAATGTAAAAAAATATTCATGCGAGTAGACTGCTGATTGGCCAGCTCATTCTTCTCAGGAAGATGACATCATCCTCTGAGGAAATTGCAAGCATTTTTTAAAATTTGAGGTATTTTGAATGTGTTTTTCTCTGATTTATGCTTTGGCCACAAATACGAGCATAGGAAATCAACAAAATGATTTGGGTATGAGTTAACAGAATGTGAACCTTTAAAAGTGAGATTTTCACTGGACAGTTACTTTTGCACAGGGAGTACAGTAGAGTGGCCTTCTAGGCTCTTTTCCCCTCCAGTTAAGCGGCTCCTCACTGAAAGATTGATTATTCCCACCACTTAAAACACAACTCCATGGAGCTCAGTGGAGGAGACTCCATGATGGTGGTGGTGACAGCACGTTTCTGAGTTAAGGAGATAAGGAGCCTGTCAGCTGTTTACTCAGAGCTAAACGTCTCCTCTCTATTTCGCACAGCGGATGGACTTAGGCTAAGCTGCTGCAGTTGAGTAGAATGTCTCAGAAGGCTTAAAAAGCAGCGTCTGTCTTTCTACTGTGTGTGCAGGTGTGGGAGGAAAGAAGCTGACGAATCCAATAGCCTGACAGAGATACTAGAGCGGGACCTCAGCACAGAGAGTGGGATTTTAAACAACATTTAAAATAAAATAAAAACAACATGCAACAATTTCAAGGATTTGACTGAGTTACAGTTACATATAAGGAAATCAGTCAATTTAAATACATTAATTAGGCCCTAGTCTATGGATTTCACGACTGGAAATACAGATATGCATCTCTTGGTCACAGATACCTTTAAAAAAACAAGATTAGGGGCGTGGATCAGAAAACCAGTCAGTATCTGGTGGGACCACCATTTGCATCATGCAGCGTGACACATCTCCTTTGCATAGAGTTGATTAGGCTGTTGATTGTGGTCTGTGGAATGTTGTCCCACTCCTCCTGAATGGCTGTGCGAAGTTGCTGGATATAGGCAGGAACTGGAACATGCTGTCATACACATCGATCCAGAGCATCTCAAACATGCTCAATGGGTGACATGTCTGGTGAGTATGCAGGCCATGGAAGAACTGGGCCATTTTCAGCTTCCAGGAACTGTGAACAGATCCTTGCAACAATATCATGCTGAAACATGAGGTGATGGCAGCAGATGAATGGTACGACAATGGGCCTCAGGATCTCGTCACGGTATCTCTATGCATTTGCAACAGTATAACTTTAGTCCGTCCCCTCGCACATACCCGGGCTAGAACCAGGGACCCTCTGCACACATCAATAACTGACACCCACGTAGCATCGTTACCTATCACTCCACAAAAGCTGCGGCCCTTGAAGAGCAAGGGGAACCACAACTTCAAGGTCTCAGAGCAAGTGACGTCATCGATCGAAACGCTATTAGCGCGCACCACCGCTAACTAGCTAGCCATTTCGCATCGGTTACACATTCAAATTGCCATCGATAAAATGCAATTGTGTTCGTTGTTTGTAGCTTATGCCTGCCCATACCATAACCCCACCGCCACCATGGGGCACTCTGTTCACAACGTTGATATTAGCAAACCGCTCACCCACACATATATACAGTTGCCATCTCCCCAATACAGTTGAAACCGAGATTCATCTGTGAAGAGCACACTTCTCCATCGAGCACACTTGGCCATCGAAGGTGAGCAATTTGCCCACTGAAGTCGGTTACGATGTCAAACTGAAGTCAGGTCAAGACCCTGGTGAGGACGATAAGCATGCAGATGAGCTTCCCTGAGACGGTTTCTGACAGTTTGTGCAGAAAATCTTCAGGTTGTGAAAACCCACAGTTTCATCAGATGTCCGGTGGGCTGGTCCGACGATCCAGCAGTGAAGAAGCCGGATGTGGAGGTCCTGGGCTGGCGTGGTTACACATGGTCTGCGGTTGTGATGCCGGTTGGACATACAGGCAAATTCTCGAAAATGACGGAGGCGGCTTATGGTAGAGAAATGTACTTTCAATTCTCTGGCAACAGCTCTGGTGGACATTCCTGCAATCAGAATGCCAGTTGCACACTCCTTTAAAACTTGAGATATCTGTGGCATTGTGTTGTATAACAAAACTGCCCCTTTTAGAGTGGCCTTTTATTGTCCCCCAGCACAAGGTGCACCTGTGTAATATAAAATAAAAATGTATTTAACTATGCAAGTCAGTGAAGAACAAATTCTTATACAATGACAGCCTACTCCGGCTAAACCCGGACGAAGCTGGGCCAATTGTGCGTCACCCGATGGGACTCCCAATCATGTCCGGATGTGATACAGCCTGGATTCGACCCAGGGACTGTAGTGACGCCTCTTGCACTGAGATGCAGTGCCTTCAACCACTGTGCCACTCGGGAGCCATGAGTAACGATCATGCTGTTGAATGAGCTTCTGGATATACCACACCTGTCAGATGAATGGATTACCTTGGCGAAGGATAAATGCTCACTAACAGGGATGTAAACAAATTGGTGCATATTTGAGAGAAATAAGCTTTTTGTGCTTATGGAACATTTCTGGGATCTTTTATTTCAGCTCATGAAACATGCGACCAACACTTTACATGTTGCATTTATAGTTTTGTTCAGTATATTATATTCAACTTTCTGTGATTATTAGAGCTACAGCCTCGTCAGGTGTCATTTCACTTAATTTTAATGTCCAACTAACCAAACAGAAGCTGTTTGTTTTGAGTCTGTGATGTTGTTGTTTGATCCTATGACATTGAAACAGGCCGTACTTTAGCTGAATGTAGGCTATAGTTAATTTTCAGGGCAGCCAAGCTAAGAGGGCTGTCAAACACTCATATTTACTCTCCTGGCAGCACACCAGGAAACAGAAGCTACCATTTGAGACTCCAGGGTGAGGCTGAGGTCACGGTGAGGTCATGCTGTTCTTAATTTTTTAATTTTTTTTATTTATTTCACCTTTATTTAACCAGGTAGGCTAGTTGAGAACAAGTTCTCATTTGCAACTGCGACCTGGCCAAGATAAAGCATAGCAGTGTGAACAGACAACACAGAGTTACACATGGAGTAAACAATTAGCAAGTCAATAACACAGTAGAAAAAAATGGACAGTCTATATACAATGTGTGCAAAAGGCATGAGGAGGTAGGCGAATAATACAATTTTGCAGATTAACACTGGAGTGATAAATGATCAGATGGGCATGTACAGGTAGAGATATTGGTGTGCAAAAGAGCAGAAAAGTAAATAAATAAAAACAGTATAAAAACAGTATGGGAATGAGGTAGGTGAAAAAGGGTGAGCTATTTACCTATAGACTATGTACAGCTGCAGCGATCGGTTAGCTGCTCGGATAGCTGATGTTTGAAGTTGGTGAGGGAGATAAAAGTCTCCAACTTCAGCGATTTTTGCAATTCGTTCCAGTCACAGGCAGCAGAGTACTGGAACGAAAGGCGGCCAAATGAGGTGTTGGCATTAGGGATGATCAGTGAGATACACCTGCTGGAGCGCGTGCTACGGATGGGTGTTGCCATCGTGACCAGTGAACTGAGATAAGGCGGAGCTTTACCTAGCATGGACTTCTAAATGACCTGGAGCCAGTGGGTCTGGCGACGAATATGTAGTGAGGGCCAGCCGACTAGAGCATACAAGTCGCAGTGGTGGGTGGTATAAGGTGCTTTAGTGACAAAACGGATGGCACTGTGATAGACTGCATCCAGTTTGCTGAGTAGAGTGTTGGAAGCCATTTTGTAGATGACATCGCCGAAGTCGAGGATCGGTAGGATAGTCAGTTTTACTAGGGTAAGCTTGGCAGCGTGAGTGAAGGAGGCTTTGTTGCGGAATAGAAAGCCGACTCTGGATTGTGAGTAGATGAAGACCGGGAATGTCTCTCCCGAGAATACTGTAGAAGCTATAACCACATTGACTACGTTTACATCCGCAGAGTATTCCGGATAATAGCTCTTATTCCTGTTAAAGATGTAATATGCAGACATCTCTGCCATTTCCTGGTTGCTAAAATGCAAATAGTTTGCCTAATTTCAGTTTATGTGGCAAAACAAGCCAGCAGTGTAGAGAATCATTGTACCATCTAAACCGCTGTGGAATACTTTATCAAAAATATTGTATTTTCAGCTGTTTTAAACTGGTTTACAAAAGCAAAACTTAAAAATGGGAATCATAGAAATTGCGCACATAGAACAAATCTTCTGCTTTTTAGACTTTGTCAATGAGAATGACAGATCTATAACTCACATTTATGTGAATTTGGTCAGGTCTCCCAAAAAGTTACATATTGCAGCTTTAAGGTCTAATTCAGGATAAACTGTTTAAATGCACCTTTGATATCCCGCTCACAAGTATCCCTGTACCCATGAATAAACATATTCCTAATTAGCCCAGGGACAGCAGTACAATTTTTTTGACATGGGGTGCGGGGGAAAAAAGTTAAGCCTCTATTTTTCTGCTTATAATTTCTGAAATTATGTAGGCTATTTGTTAGTCAACTTGTCTATAATTAGATACAGTACATGCAGTTTATCTGCTGTCATTACTTGATGCTCTACAACAGGGATCATCAACTAGATTCAGTCACGGGACAATTTTTTCTTGAGCGGATGGTCATGGGGCCAGAACATAATTACAAATCATTTGTAGACTGCAAATTGACTGAAGGAAGCCTAAACATATATAATATTTGACTAAAACATAATCATTTCAAACCTTGCTTTATACGATCACATATCTCTCTATTATGTGTGGGAATACTTTGGAACAGATTTCCAAATAAAGAATCTGTGGGAGCTGATTTGTCTTATGTCAAATAACATTTACATTTAATAATATACATTTTTTTCTCAGAAAACTTGGGGAGGCCAAATAAAAATCACCAGAGGACCAAATTTGTTCCGTGGCCCACCAATTGGGGAACAATGCTCTAGAATACTAAATAAAGCCTTGCTCACTAGAATGATGTCATAAATCGATAAATGAATGCATTATCAACAACCTAATTAACATCGGTAAAGTTCTCTCTTTCATTTCTGCTTCTCTCCTGGAGCAAAAGACAGTTAGGGACCAGGGAGATCTTCAGTGCAACATTTCCAAACGATATCAGTTTGTTGACCGGTTTTAAGGAAATGAAAATCAGTGAAAACGATCCAACATGTTTCTGATAGTATTTCACTTTTAATCTTGAATGCATATTTTGTGGTTAAATGTGAAATACTTTCAGCTTTTATGTTGCTGAAAAAAATTGCACGTTTAGGATACACAACACGGTCCCTAATCGCATGTTCACATTTTTTAAAGATGAAAGAAATTAATCTCATTTCTCCATTCCTGTTCCCGAGACAAAATTAACATTTGGTCTATAATTTTACAACACTTAATTCTGCAGGAATTAATATTATAATAGGCTACGTGAGGCCTACAATCAATGTCCAGACTACGGTCAGTATTCCAACTAGAATCGTTTCCATCTGACCTTCAAAAGTGATACTATTTGAAACAGCCTTCGCAACTGCAAAAACAACAGTAAATGGGATAATATGTTTACATGCCACAGTATCTCATCTAATATCAGCATATCCCAGGCATCTTATTCAGACTTCTAAAAACCGGGATACAAACTTATTCAGGTCATTTTAAACAGGAAATTATGTTTATATGCATCAACTCAAAAACAGAATACTTGAGTATTCCGAATAATAACCGGATATTGGTGTGCATGTAAACGTGGTCATTGTCCCTCTAGCAGTTGTAGTTTTACAGTATAGTATGGGTATGTGAGGTCAATTGATGTGCCCTTGGTGAAACACCTTAGGATGTGGTGACTGGACCAATTACATTTGAGAAATAATCTGAGGGTGAGCATGTTATCTTTCATTCAATGAGTGAGGTGCTTCCATCAGTAATGTTTCACAGTGTAGCCTAACATGGGACCTTGTGCTTCATGGGTTGAGTAAACTGTGCTTGATAGATGAGTGAATCTTAGTCTTATCACATTGGTTTTGGATTAGGTCCAGTGGTGATTTTAGCATGTAAATCTTGGTGGGGCAAACAAAAACAAAATAATGTGGGATGCAGCAAAGCCACTGCACAACACAACACTAAACAATACATTCATTGCACTATAACGGTGACAAACAGCGCCAACAAACTGTTAGGGCCTACATAAAGCTGTTCCATCACTGCTACACCTGGCTATCAGCAGAGCCTTGTCTGGCAGCAAAACAATTCATTCAGTCTCATTTACTGGCTTTTATAAAAAAACATAGCTGATATGGCTGATTTGCTTAAACAAATGTGGTTTTACTGACGATTGAGATGTACAAACTATGGCACAAGCGGATAAGAGGCAATCCGTAATTTCAATTAAAACGTTAACGAACGAGCTAGGACGGACGTAGTCAATACAACTATTTGCTCAGCACTTCTTAAATGTATAGCGACAGAATTCACCAAGTCAGAACCGTGTGATAAATAAATGGAGCATATAAGCAGACAATGAAAGTTCTTACAATATTCGATGATTACATTTCTCTAAAACAGGTTATAGGCTACATGTGCACCACCAAGTCAGAACAGTAGGCAAAATTAAGAGGGGAAAATAGACTAAATTATTTGGGTGAGGCACATGGGCTACTAACACCATACTACACAACATACAATTAGTATTACTTTCTTAGCTACAGTATACATATCTCCCTAGCATATTTCATAATTTATGCAGCAGCATACAAGAGATTTTTGGACTCACCTTGTTGTGCTGTGCTCACTTGAACAGGAAGGTGGCGCGGCAGTCATTTGTGGGCAAATTTTGTCATCAAACTTTGTCAACAAAGAATGGCATTGTCTGGATATATGGTGCTTTCAAGACAACTGAAAAAAACAATGTGGAATCATGATGACATCGGTGATCTTCAGGTCGTGGCTCTAGAAAGACACCCAATTCTGAGTTGGATGACCGTTCAAAACGTATCTTCCCAGTCAGAGCTATTTTTTCCCCGTTCCCAGTTGTCTTCAACTCACCGAAGTCAGATTTCCCAGATCTGAATTAAGAGTCGTTTTGAGCACTGCAGAAATCATGCTGGATTGACAGCATGGCCAATGTTGAATGTTTATCATTTTAAGTTTGCAAAGGAGACCCTTAAACCCAGACTTAGGACCACACAGTCACTCCACTGAATAGTCGGCTAGTGATTGCTTTGCAATGCTTGCAGTGAGCCATTGATTCCTTCCAAACCACTCAATGTTGAATATGCGATTTCAAACTTGTTGTGTAATGTTTATGTCCAATAGCTGATGAGCACCGATATATTATCTATAATTTCTCTTCATATGACAAGGATTAAAAGGGATTTGCCAGTAGATTGCCGACTTGATTCATGATAATGACTGCATGCTAAGTGTCATGTTCTGTCCATCGTTCGTATGTGTTTTCCTTGTTTTAGTGTTGGTCAGGACGTGAGCTGGGTGGGCATTCTATTTTGTGTGTCTGGTTTGTCTATTTCTATGTTTGGCCTGATATGGTTCTCAATCAGAGGCAGGTGTTAGTCATTGTCTCTGATTGGGAACCATATTTAGGTAGCCTGTTTTGTGTTGGGTTTTGTGGGTGATTGTTCCTGTCTCTGTGTGTTGCACCAGATAGGGCTGTTTTTGGTTTTCCACGTTCATTGTTTTGTAGTGTTCATGTTTATCCGTTTTTGATTAAACATGAGTCAATATAACCACGCTGCGTTTTGGTCCTCCTCTACTTCACCACAGGAAAACCCTGACACTAAGATTTCAAAACTATGATGTTTAGATGATCAGTCCAGTCAAAGCTACATTAGATATAACGGGATTTGTTTGTGGCGCTGAATGATGGGTCGCCACTGATTAGGTCACTTCTTCTCTGAGCCGGAGACAGACAATTATGTAAAGAAACTGCTGCATTACCCAGACGTAACATTTCCCACAGCCTGGTAAACCTGGAACATGGAGAGTGGAGATGATAATTTGCCATTGAGCAGACGCTTTATTCCAAAGCGACATACAGTCATGCGTGCACTGCATACATTTTTATATATGGATAGCCCCGGGAATCAAACCTACAATCCTGGCGTTGCAAGTGCCATACAGTTTTACACACTAGCTCAGGTTTCTTGTACAGCCAGTGAAGCGATACACAGAAGCATGGAAAATGGCAGGTTCTCTCTTTCCAGGATCACCCAAGGAAGGTGATATTGGTATCCTCTGAACAGACTCCACTCACATGGCCAGTGCTGTACACGGACCCTTTTTTGCAATGAGCACGTGTGCATCTACGTTGAAAAGTGTAGGCGCACAAAAATACATTTAGGAGCATAATGCAAAATAATTAAGGTAATAAAGCTAGAATCCTTCATTTTTCTAGGTGCACTGTGTTCCTAAATAAAAATTACAAGTCGCACAGCAAAATATTAGGTGCATATGCAAGTCAAATTGATGCACTGTAGAGCAGTTAGATGGATGGCGTAATGGTAACCCTTAAATGCAATGCCCTGCAGTAACCATACATAATGTAGTACAGAAAATGAACAAAGCGCACCGTTTTATCATCAAATAAACTACAAGACCAAAAGTCATGGGCCTTAATATGGAGTTGGCCCCGATTTGCTGCTATAACAGCCTCCACTCTTCTGGGAAGGCTTTCCACTACATGTAGGAACATGCTTCCATTTAGCCACAAAAGCATTAGTGAGGTTGGGCACTGACGTTGGGCGATTAGGCCTGGCTCGCAGTCGGCGTTAGATGGGGTTGAGGTCAGGGCTCTGTCTGTGCCTCACTTTGTATGGACCTCACTTTGTGCACTGTCTTTGTGCACTGTCATGCTGAAATAGGAAAGAGCCTTTCCCAAACTGCTGCCACAAAGTTGGAAGCACAGAATGTCATGGTATGCTGTAGTGTTAAGATTTCCCTTCATTGGTACTAAGAAGTCTAGCCTGAACCATGAAAAACAGCCCCAGACCATTATTCCTCCACCAAACTTTAGTTGGCACTATGCATTGCGGCAGGTAGCGTTCTCCTGGCATCCGCCAAACACAGATTTGCCAGATGGTAAAACGTGATTCATCACTCCAGAGAACGCATTTCCACTGAAGGTCCCAACGAACAGTTCTTGTACCGATGTTGCTTCCAGAGACAATTTGGAACTCGGTAGTGAGTGTTGAAACAGAGGACAGATGATTTTACACTCTATGCGCTTCAGCACTCGGCAGTTCCGTTCTGTGAGCTTGTGTGGCCTACCACTTCACGGCTGAGCAGTTGTTGTGCCTAGGTGTTTCCACTTCACAATAACAGCACTTACAGTTGACTGGGGCAGCTCTAGACATTTGACGAACTGACTTGGAAAGGTGGCATTCTATGACAGTGTCATGTTGAAAGTCACTGAGCTCTTCAGTAAGGCCATTCTACTGCCAATGTTTGTGTATGGAGATCACATGTCTGTGTGCTTGATTTTATACACCTGTCAGCAACGGGTGTGGCTGAAAATGCCGAATCCACTCATTTGAATGGGTGTCCACATACACATTTTTATGAAATAATACTCACAAAACTTTCCGAAGTAGACGGCAAAACAAGCCATTTATTGAAATAATGCAAAATAAATGAAAGTGAACACAATTAATTGCCTTCATTTTGAAGTACTGAGTACCAAAACAGTTCCAACTCCAATATACTGAACATGTACACTACAGTTAAAAAGTTTGGGGTCACTTGTCCATTAAAATAACATCAAATTTATCAGGGATACAGTGTAGACATTGTTAATGTTGTAAATGACTATTGTAGCTGGAAAAGACTGATTTTTAATGGAATATCTACATAGGCGTACAGAGGCCCATTATCAGCAACCATCACTCCTGTGTTCCAATGGCACGTTGTGTTAGTTTATCATTTATCATTTATCATCATTATCAAAAGGCTAATTGATCACTAGAAAACTCCTTTGAAAACTGTTGTGTTAATTTAAAGAAGCATTAAAACTGGCCTTCTTTAGACTAGTTGATTATCTGGAGCATCAGCCTTTGTGGGTTTGATTACAGGCTCAAAATGGCTAGAAACAAAGAACTTTCTTCTGAAACTCATCAGTCTATTCTTGTTCTGAGAAATGAAGGCTATTTCATGCGAAAAATTGCCAAGAAACTGAAGATCTTGTACAATGCTGTGTACTACTCCCTTCACAGAACAGCACAAACGGGCTCTAACCAGAACAAAAAGAGTGGGAGGCCCCGGTGCACAACTGAGCAAGAGGACAAGTACATTAGTGTCTAGTTTGAGAAACAGACGCCTCAAAAGTCCTCAACAGGCAGCTTCATCAAATAGTACCTGCAAAACACCAGTCTCAACGTCAACAGCGAAGAGGCGATTCCGGGATGCTGGTCATCTAGGCAGAATTCCTCTGTCCAATCTCTGTGTTCTTTTGCCCATCTTAATCTTTTCTTTTTATTGGCCAGTCTGAGATATGGCTTTGTCATTGCGAGGCCAGCATCCCGGAGTCGCCTCTTCACTGTTGACTGGTGTTTTCTGGGTACTATTTAATGAAGAGGCTAGGTGAGGCTTCTGTTTCTCAAACTAGACACTAATGTACTTGTCCTCTTGCTTAGTTGTGCACCGGGGCCTCCCACTCCTTTCTATTCTGGTTAGAACCAGTTTGTGCTGTTCTGTGAAGGGAGTAGTAAGAGATCTTCAGTTGCTTGGCAATTTCTCGCATGAAATAGCCTTCATTTCTCAGAACAAGAATAGACTGATGAGTTTCAGAAGAAAGTGATTTGTTTCTGGCCATTTTGAGCCTGTAATCGAACCCACAAATGCTGATGCTCCAGATACTCAACTAGTCTAAATGGCCAGTTGTATTGCTTCTTTAATCAACACAACAGTTTTCAGCTGTGCTAACAATTGCAATTTTCTAATGATCAATTA
Organism: Oncorhynchus keta; assembly: GCF_023373465.1. Lineage (NCBI taxonomy): Eukaryota > Metazoa > Chordata > Actinopteri > Salmoniformes > Salmonidae > Oncorhynchus > Oncorhynchus keta. Next base: position 18,501,043 of record NC_068435.1, read on the forward strand.
GCCTTTTCAAATTAGAAACTTAGATTAGCTAACACAACGTGCCATTGGAACACAGGAGTGATGGTTTCTGATAATGGGCCTCTGTACGCCTATGTAGATATTCCATTCAAAATCTGCCGTTTCCAGCTACAATAGTAATTTACAACATTAACCATGTCTACACTGTATTTCTGATCAATTGTATGTTATTTTAATGTACAAAAAAAATAAGCTTTTCTTTCAAAAACCAGGACATTTCTAAGTGACCCCAAACTTTTGAACAGTAGTGTATGTCATCATAACGTCGTAAAAATTTGATCATGAACTGGGTTTGACGCAGTCTCACAGTCAAGCCAAGAGAGAAGACTGAACAATGTAGTAAGTTAGCTTAATAGGCGCCCTCTGACAAACATCTAACAGTTTTGAAATTATATACATTTTCTTACAGCATTTACACATATCTTTAAAAAAAGCAAGTACCACAAAATCAAACTGCCAATGAGAATGTTATGGACAACAAACTAAACAGAAGCAAAAACCACGTAATGCTGAATTATTTCATGATGCTGCCTGAATGCTATCACCATAGTAACACTGAAAAAGGGGATAAATATGGGGTTTCCCCGGGAAGGGGGCAGGGTCTGGAATGTACCAAACAAACTCTCCTGGTACCAAAGGGGTGAAGCAGGTTTGGACTGTACCATGCTTTCACAGCCCTTTTTTCAAGGAAGTTTTTTTCTATAGACACTCAAAGCTCAGAATTATCAGACTAAAGACTGGTTACACACTGAAGCGCTGCATTCACACCCGTATGGCTTCCAGGCTCAGTGTTGTTCAGAAAGAAAGGACATTAAGAAGACATCTAAAAAGAGCTGGCGTCATTGTGCTGGTCTAAACAGACAGAAAGCATAACAATGAGAGAGAGCTGTACTGCTCGAAGAGACGGAACTGAACTGCTGCCATCTTGAAAAAGGCAATATTTTCCTAAACCTGTTGCTGGAGGCCGCAGTGACGGGTGGGTGGGAGGAGCCATGCAGATTCAGAGGACAACAAACACTGAACGCAATAGCGACCGCAAGATCCATCCAAGGGCGTCTTGCCAGTCAATACTTTGACATTCAGAGATTCAGAGTGTCCAAAGACCTTCATTCCATCGGAAGTCTTTTTTGTTTTGTTTTGTTGCAAGGACCATCTAATAGTTTGTTTCTTCCTTCTCTTTTAGACATGAGACACTTTCTGCGACTCGCGCGCCTGTTTGATGCTGTACAGCCATTTGATGACGCGGGCGTTTCGTTCCACGGCCGAGATTCCGTACGGCACGCGTTCGCTCACGTCTTCCTCCTCGTCCGTCATGTCCTCGTTGCTATGCCGTGATTGGTCACAGTCCGAGCTGATCATGCTAGCGCTGCGGAAGTTGAGGGAGATTATGTCGGAGTTGGCGCGGGCAAAGCTCTCCACGCCCACGCTCTCCAGCTCCTCAGGGTCCAGCCCACAGTAGTTAAAGAAGCGTTCCACGTCGGCGCCTGCCCGCGCATACCGGTCGCTCAGGTCCGACTTGGAGCGGTGCAGAGAGGGCCGGCGGGCCAACGAGCTCCCCAACTCTAGCTCCAACTGCTCATCTGGGGTGGCAGAGGAGGGCGGCAGAGGCTCCCTCTCAGGGGACTGAGGGGCATTGTCGCAGAGGGGGGCCAGGACTTTGGTACTGGGCTTGGGGGGTAAGGGAGGTGCGGAGCTGCTGCTGCTTCGGGCCGCCCTTAGAGGCTTACCGTTGCACAGCCTGCGGATGTCGGAGGAGCTGTGGGAGGCATGGAGGGGTGAGTGATTGCCCTCGCCCCGCTCCTCCAGCAGCCGGCGGCTGAGGTTCAGGTTCCCCCCCTGGGGGCTCTGTCGGCCAGGTGCAGGCGGAGGCACCTTGAGGGACTTGGCGACGGAACGGAGGCTGGTGGGCTCAGTGCAGTCTGTGGTGGGTGTGGGGGTGGAGCGGTGTGGGGCCAAGGTCCTGGCCCCAGGTTTTAAAGTAGCGCTTTTAGCGTGGCCCTCAGAGACCGAGCCGGAGCTGTTCAGGAGGTTCTTGAGGATCTCCAGGTTAAGGTTCTCCCGTTTGCTGGTGGTGGCGCACGTGTCCGACTTGGAGTTGTTATTGAATGTCTTGAGGGCCACCCCACCACAACCGCCACCATTCGCCCCTCTCTTGGCCACGGCGGGGCAGACAGGTGGCTTGGCCAGCAGCTGGAGCTTGACAGGCTCCTGCTTGGCGTTGATGACCTCCTGGCTCTTCACGTACTTGGACTTGTCCGCCTCCAACCGCTCCACGGCGCTCAGCCGCTTAGGGTTGGTTTCCACCTGGCGCCGGAAGTACTCGGGTCCCTTGTTGAGTATGCGCAGGGGGACAGTGGAGACAAAGGCTGCCCCAGGGCCGGTGGGTTTGCTATCTGCCAGCGACGGCAGGGTCTCGGTGGGCATGTCTGGATGGCTCGGGGTGGCCACCGTGGCTGACGTGGGGGGTGGCTCTGCTGCTGCTGCGCGTAGGGCAGCCTGCAGACACGCACATAAAGCCAGGCGAGCGGAGAATGGGAGCAGTCTCCACTGGCCTTCAGCAGCCAGGTCTCATCCCCACAGAGCATCAATCAGTCCTTACTGCTGCCCTGATCCTACTGCCCCACAGCTTGCCTGCCTTAGGGTGGGGGGGAGAGGGAAGTGAGAAGGCAGAGCAGTGGTCCGGATCAGTAGGCCCAGTGACTAAAGGATTGTGGGAAGGATCAGCCTCTTCTCCCCTCCTTTGTTCGCCCGACTGGAGGCAGCAGATCTGAAACACAGACGGAACAATTGCGTTAGGAGATCAGGTGACATCAGGTCATAACAACAATATGAAGAGCTGGGAGACATGCATGTACTTGTCTGCTGAGGGGAACACTATATAAAACACACACAAAGGAATACATGCAGATGCAAACACACACACACACACACACACACAAATATGGTGTTAGTCAAAGGAAGAAAGACTGACTAGAAAAGCACACAGTACATTTTGCTCTAACATCAGAAGAGTTATGAAGGATAAGATGTCTGTCAGTGAGAGGAGTCAGACTATTCCAACTCACTCTCTCTCCTCCTCTCCCTCAGACACACAAGAAAGTGCTGACACTGCCACCAGTGGTGTGCTTTTTTTCACCACACACACACACACACACACACACACACACACACACACACACACACACACACACACACACACACACACACACACACACACACACACACACACACACACACACACACACACACGGCCAGAAAGACAGAAAGGGAATGACAGAGAAGGAGAGCGAGAGTGTAGAGTGAAATAGAGAGTGCAGTGAAGTATAGACTGAAGCACTCAGCCTTGACCAGAACCTCAGGGAACTTCACAGAAAAAATAATGAAGTGGAATTTTGGGCTGTCATAAATAAAAAATCATTACAGTGGCATCAGGGAGAGGGCTGTTTGTGTGCCCGCTGATAGACAGGGAAATTGCAAACCAGTTTTATAGCCCCACCGTATTGTGTATGTGTGTCTGCTTTGATCTTGAGGCAGCGCTGGGGGAGTCTGGGGGAGCGATGCGGAGCAGACACCTGGACTGCCTCAGTCAAACCAAAAACACATCCTGATGTCTGGCTTACTACAGATAAGAGTAGACTAATGAGTTCCTTTTAAAAGGGACAATTTGTAGTTTACTTTGTCATTTTCAAGTGGTGGCACTGCCTGGACGGAGAGTGTGATGGGGTCATGGATCAGGGCAAATCTAACCATTTTGTTGTGGGTTTGTTTATGGATTGAACGGGGTTATGGTACCTCAATTTGCTACTATGGAAATGTAATTATCAGAGGCAGCTTTGGATGCTACTGTTTTTAATTTGTGAATCCCCTCAATCACTGAAATTAGGAGGGTTGTTACTACAAAAAAATGTAATCACAATCTGCAAACATGTGACTTTCTCCACACCCACAGTCCTCATCATATCAGAAATAATTGTTTCATATACACATGCCTGAATCCAATATCTCCAACTTTATCCACCCGAATCACTAATTATACAAACGAGATGGGGTGAGAGGGGACTATAGTCCAGACTAGATTGAGATCCAAAGCCTCACTCCCAATCCCCCCTGTCGTACAGCATAGAAACACACTACTAGTTTATATCCTGACCCACACACAAAAAGACCCGAGGCGAGCCTGCTTCCCTCTATTTAGTAATATAATCACATTAGGGGTCTGGGGACTCCCACAGCAATCTGCAAAGGAATATTTACATAATTCATGCAATGACAGACTCCCAGCTCCAGCCGAAACACAGCAGTGGCCGCGGGGTAACCGTGGGGACCCATTTCATCATCTAAAGGTAAGACACTCCAGGAGAATAAACCAAACCATTGTAGTCCCTAGTGGTTAATACGGAGGGACAGTGTTTCCCCTTATTATAAATTAGGAGGGCTACCTTGCCCATTGACCCCACTTACATTTTTCTTCAATGGAATACATTTGTTTGGTTAGCCCTGGATGCAGATTCGGGGGCCTCTGCAACACGCCTACATGAAAATACATAGGGGAAACACTGCAGGGTCATCCACAGAAGGACGTCTGAATGAACAGAAACTCTCCCAGGCCCCATTTCCTCCATAGATATGGTCACGGATAGACCTTAGAGCTAAAGGACCCTGTAGATCGCCTATATTATAATGTAAACATGAGAGGATTATATGACTATGACTATGAATGTTATGGGAGACAGAGGACTGTGTAAAACAGCATGACAAAAGGAAACTCTCATTAGAAGTGGGTGGGTCAGTGTCAGGGCCCATACATATGAGGCCGCAGTCTGCCACCACACTGTCTGCAGTCCACACACACACACACACACACACACACACACACAGTAATTAAGGAGCAGGAGGGGTCAGAGCCAGTACTATACACAGTAATACCAGTAAATACCAGACTCTCCTCAAGCCAATACAAATGACTATAATCACCCCCTGGACTACTAAGCTACAGTCTTAACCCCCCCTCACAATACCCTTACCCACCCCTCTCAACAGGGCTATGCCAACCAACCAGCTGTGGGGGCTCGTTGTTTGGTGCAGGGTTGTTTGGTGGGGGGTTGTAGAGTGAGTTTGTAGTGTACGTATATGATGTCAGCACAGAGTTCAGTAGTTTTTCACCTGACATTCAACCAGAGAATGGATGATATCATGTCTCCATGGATCTTATCAAGATTTTTTATTTCACCTTTATTTAACCAGGTAGGCCAGTTGAGAACCAGTTCTCAGTTACAACTGCGACCTGGCCAAGATAAAGCAAAGTAGTGCGACACAAACAACAAGAGTTACACATGGAATAAACAAACAATAGACAAATGTGTATACAGTGTGCGCAAATGAAGGCAATAAATAGACAATAGTAGCGAAGTAATTACGATTTAGCAAATTAACACTGGAGTGATCGATGTGCAGATGATGCTGTGCAAGTAGAAATACTGGTGTGCAAAAGAGCAAAAAAAGTAAATGAAAACTATATGGGGATGAGGTAGATCGTTGGATGGGCTATTTACAGATGGGCTGTGTACAGCTGCAGCGATCGGTGAGCTGCTTTAAGCTGATGCTTAAAGTTAGTGAGGGAGATAAGTCTCCAACTTCAGTGATTTTTGCAAATCGTTCCAGTCATTGGAAGCAGAGAACTGGAAGGAAAGGCGGTCAAAGGAGGTGTTGGCTTTGGGGATGACCAGTGAAATATACCGTCTGGAGCACGTGCTACGGGTGGGTGTTGCTATGGTGACCAGTGAGCTAAGATAAGGCAGAGCTTTACCTAGCAAAGACTTCTAGATGACCTGGAGCCAGTGGGTTTGGCGACGAATATGAATTGAGGGCCAGCCAACGAGAGCATACAAGTCGCAGTGGTGGGTAGTATATGGGGCTTTGGTGACAAAACGGATGGCACTGTGATAGACAGCATCCAATTTGCTAAGTAGAGGGTTGGAGGCTATTTTGTAAATGACATCACCGAAGTCAAGGATCGGTAGGATAGTCAGTTTTAAGAGGGTATGTTTGGCAGCATACTTTCTTTTTTTTCTATTGTGTTATTGACTGTACGCTTGTTTATTCCATGTGTAACTGTTGTTGTTTGTGTCGCACTGGTTTGCTTTATCTTGGCCAGGTCGCAGTTGTAAATGAGAACTTGTTCTCAACTAGCTTACCTGGTTAAATAAAGGTGAAATAACTAAAAAATAAATATTTAAAACATCGCAACAAACAATGCTTTGTTGCGAAATAAGAAGCTGATTCTAGATTTAACCTTGGATTGAAGATGCTTAATGTGAGTCTTGAAGGAGATTTTACAGTCTAGCCAGACACCTAGGTATTTTTAGTTGTTCACATATTCTAAGTCAGAACTGTCCAGAGTAGTGATGCTGGTGGGGTGGGTGGGAGCGGGCAGCGATTAGTTGAAGAGCATGCATTTCATTTGACTTGCATTTAAGAGCAGTTGGAATCCACGGAAGGATAGTTGTATGAAGCTGAAGCTCGTTTGGAGGTTTGTTAACCTCTAGCGTCGAGCAATCCCGTATCCGGGAGCGTAATTATAGCCTCAAGCTCATTACCATAACGCAACGTTAACTATTCATGAAAATGGCAAATGAAATGAAAGAAATATATTCACTCACAAGCTTAGCCTTTTGTTAACAACACTGTCATCTCAGATTTTCAAAATATGCTTTTCAACCATAACTACACAAGCATTTGTGTAAGAGTATTGATAGCTAGCATATAGCATTAAGCCTAGCATTCAGCAGGCAACATTTTCACAAAAACAAGAAAAGCATTCAAATAAATAATTTACCTTTCAAGAACTTCGGATGTTTTCAATGAGGAGACTCAGTTAGATAGCAAATGTTCATTTTTTCCAAAAATATTATTTGTGTAGGAGAAATCGCTCCATTTTGTTCATCACGTTTGGCTAAGAAAAAAATCTAAATTAACTCCATAATATCGACAGAAACATGGCAAACATTGTTTAGAATCAATCCTCAAGGTGTTTTTCACATATCTATTCGGTGATAAATAATTTGTGGCAGCTGTGTTTCTCCTCGAAGCAAAACGAAAAATACACGCAGCTGGAGATTACGCAATAATTGCAACGGAGGACACCAAGCGGCCACCTGGTAGATGTAGTCTCTTAAGGTCAATCTTCCAATGATTTGCCTACAAATACGTCACAATGCTGTCGACACCTTGGGGAAACGACAGAAAGTCTAAGCTCATTCGTGACCCATACACAGCCATATAAGGAGATATTGGAACACAGCGCATTCAAAATCTGGGGCACTTCCTGTATGAAATTTCATCTTGGTTTCGCCTGTAGCATTAGTTCTGTGGCACTCACAGACAATATCTTTGCAGTTTTGGAAACGTCAGAGTGTTTTCTTTCCAAAGCTGTCAATTATATGCATAGTCGAGCATCTTTTCATGACAAAATATCTTGTTTAACACGGGAACGTTTTTTTATCCATAAATTAAAAGAGCGCCCCTATATCCAAGAAGTTAACACAGTGTCCAAAGAAGGGCCAGATGTATACAGAATGGTGTCGTCTGCGTAGAGGTAGATCAGAGATTCGCCAGCTGCAAGAGCGACATCGTTGATATGTAAAGAGAAATTGAACCCTGAGCACCCTCATAGAGACTGCCAGAGGTCCGGACAACAGGCCCTCCGATTTGACACACTGAACTCTGTCTGAGAAGTAGTTGGTGAACCAGGCGAGGCAGTCATTAGAGAAACCAAAGCTGTCGAGTCTGCTGATAAGAATACGGTGATTGACAGAGTCGAGAGCCGTGGCCATGTCGATGAAGACAGCTGCACAGTATTGTCTTTTATCGATGGCGGTTATGATATCGTTTAGGACCTTGAGTGTGGCTGAGGTGCACCCGTGACCAGCTCGGAAACCAGATTGCATAGCGGAGAAGGTACGGTGGGTTTCGAAATCTGTTTGCTCACTTGGCTTTCGAAGACTTAAAAAGGCAGGGCAGGATGGATATAGGTCTGTAACAGTTTGGGTCTAGAGTGTCGCCCCCTTCGAAAAGGGGGATGACCGCGGCCGCTTTCCAATCTTTAGGAATCTCAGACGATAGGAAAGAGAGGTTGAACAGACTAGTCATAGGGGTTGCAACAATGGAGGCAGATCATTTTAGGAAGAGAGGGTCCAGATTGTCTAGCCCAGCTGATTAGTAAGGATCCAGATTTTGCAGCTCTTTTCAGAACATCAGCTGTCTGCATTTGGATGAAGGAGAAGAGGGGGGGTGCAGAGCCGTTGGCCGGGGTTGATCAACACAGGAGATGCATAGTGTCCTTTGACCAGAATGAGCACATCCATAACAGCGGCGTATGTTTGGAATGTTCGACCCAACAGAATCCTTCATTCTCATAACCGCATTAGCCTAACATTCCATTCTCTTCCTTAAAAATAAATCAAAGGCCAACAGAAAAACCCCACATCAGCTAAGAGCTCAAATTCATTGCTGGGTCTGGGAGAGGCAGACAATCCTTTTGTTTTCTCACCCCCAGGCCCCAAACACATGATGGTCGGTGTGTTACATACTAGGCAGTAAGTAGCCACCCAGACATTTGGTGATGACTGCACTGACATGGCTAGGGGCCCATGTTCAGTTAAATAATGGTATTGTTGCGACAAATTGAGACAGAATAAGAACTACATACAGTATAGCTGAATGACCAATGCAGCATGTAGAGAGAGAAGTACTGCACATGCAAAATCAAAACTCATTACAAACTACAATGAAGTCCACAAATGTTACTACTACTACTTAAACTGTGGTGATGTAAAGCATCTTCCTCAATCACTTTGTTGGATCTAAACTGATTGAGAGTGGATGAAGACCACAAATGTTTTGACAATAAAAAATGACAGTCAGCTTTGAGCCGCACAACGGGGGTTGGATCAGCTTTGAGCCGCACAACGGGGGTTGGATCAGCTTTGAGCCGCACAACGGGGGTTGGATCAGCTTTGAGCCGCAAAACGGGGGTTGGATCAGCTTTGAGCCGCAAAACGGGGGTTGGATCAGCTTTGAGCCGCACAACGGGGGTTGGATCAGCTTTGAGCCGCACAACGGGGGTTAGATCAGCTTTGAGCTACACAACGGGGGTTGGATCAGCTTTGAGCTACACAACGGGGGTTGGATCAGCTTTGAGCCGCACAACGGGGGTTAGATCAGCTTGGAGCCATCGCTAATTCTCAAGACTTAGATGTTTGCAAACCCCCAAATAACGACAGTCTGAGTGTTGAGTCATTCAACTGGCGGTTGACTTTAATAGGGTTTGCAAATCTACCATCTGCCAAGGTCTTGTACACAAATCTGCAACAGACAGGAGAAGATTCAGAGCCACAATATGTCAGGTTGTCATTGTAAACTCATGGTACATTCACTATAATGAAAACATACCCATAGCATGTCTCCTAATTTCCCCCAAATGGTTCCATGTGTTTACAGATTTACTCCATCCTTCCTTCCAGATATTGGCTGGGACTGAATATGTGCTTGCACCACATCTCCCTGGGGGGATGGAGCCCATTCCCTCATCTCTGTGTGTGGTTCTCTGAACATGGTTAAAACCATCTCTATCTGCATGTTGTTACCACAACACGACACTCCCAGGTTTCTCCTCTCAGGGGGATTGAAGGGGGCTGGTCTTTGGGGATGGTAGTTTGGGGACGGCTGCAGGCCCAGAGAGGTGCTTTTGGATAGAGGGATGGGCTCACCCCTTTTCCATGAAGGAGTGTAGAAGAGTGGGTAAGATTTTAGGCCAGAAAGTCTTTGGTAGATTTTGGGGTAGCAGAGAATATAAAATAATACCTTTATTTCCCCAAAAACAATGTGCAACACACTGTAGGAACTACTTTAGAGTTACTATGTACAATGTGCATACAGTCTATTGCGGTACAAAGGGGGACTGCGATCTAAAGCAATGTTATCTCATAAAGGCAAGGGAAAACATGTAATATCTACTGAAGGAAGAATATGGCAAGGACTCAGTGACAAATGTTTCAATTAATCTACTGTTTAAATAGTTTGTTTTCAATGCACATTCATTCACAACAATAGTTTTGTTCAATACAGTAATAATAAAATGTGAGTGCACTCATATCAGATCAGTTCCTCCCACGATGTACCAGTCAAATGTCCCTCTATTAAAATGAGGCGACGATGATGATTCTAGAAGCTGTAGATGAGGCTCTATTAGATGGCAAAGTAGTTTGTAGAAAATGACTGTAGATGGCGCTGTTGCCGTAGAATCAGAATGCAGTGCACAGGGGAGCACAAAACCAGTCAGGATTCTCCATTCACAAATGTCAAAGGAAAAGACATTCCAATTCCCTTCTGGTTCATCACACTGATCATCTAAGCACTCGATTCTCCTTTAGTAGTAAACATATACTTTACAACTTTCTAGGTTTCTTTCTGCTTCAACGTTGGTCTGCACTCTCTCCAAAAGCAAGATGGGAAAAAGCTTGAGCTCAAAGTGACAGTAAAAGATGTTCAGACTCAAGGGGTCGCCCACAAACTCCCAACTCGGTCTTCATGTGAAAAACTCAAGAATTGCAGCAACAGTTATCAACTGCCAATACTTTCCAATGTCAATACAAGGCTTGGAAGATCTGTTACTCTGAGGAGATCTGGAGATATTGACGGCAGCCAGCGCTGTGTCTTCAGCCAAAAGACACTACAATAGATCTGTTACAGAATAGGTCTGCTGTACCTGTACACTTCAGCTGTCCCGTTACATCTTGACCATCCCACCGTGTAAATAAACCTAACATTTTTCAGTCGGAAAACTGATTAGAATAAAATATTAATTTTACGCAATAGGAAAAGTATTTTGGGCTGAGTGTAAGTCTATTGAATTTTATACTATTTGGAAGAACAGAGAGAAACTGTAAAAGCGTTTGTTGGTCCGAAACTGCCAGTTTTTCCATTAGAGCATATTTGCGCCAATACGACTGTACAAGCAGGCCTGTGTTACTTATTTTGGATGGTGAGAATCAATATTTATGGTACAAAGATCAATTCAGGAATTAGTCAGTGAAGTCTCTGTGTTAATCTGTGATCGCAGGCAAACGGATGCAAAGGAAATCAGGACAGACAGGCAGGGTTTCCTATAGAGATAGAAACACACACACACCATAGTCTCTATTAGTACAAGAAAAACACACACACACTCAGACCCATTTTAAACTTAGTCTCATGTGGTGCTCAGGCTTGGTCCCACAAACAAAGGCTTTATATCGCATGCATAGAGTCTTCATTTAAACTCCACAGATATTTAACAACCTGATTCAACTGATGATCAAGTCCTTGCCTAGATGTGTTTGTGGTGAGCTACAACCATAGATGCTACTGTGTGAGAGAGTGTCAGTATTCTCTCCTGAAGAATACTGACAATCTTTTCTCACTCACACACACACACACACAAACCTCCCATCCCCTCCACACACTTACACATTCACAGTGGGTGGACACACACACTCCGTAAATGTGATCCCACCATCAGCAGGCCTAACGGCTGCCGACAAATATTGCTAATGGAATTGGAGAGGGAGGCTGTTTTGGGACAGTTTGTTCAACACAGACACGTCTTTACAATGCTGGTGCCTGCCAGCACATCACCTTATCCAGCTCTATTCACGCAAGCAATTATGTTTATTTACAAGAAGAACTGCGGGGGGGGTACAGTGCATTTGGAAAGTATTCAGACCCCTTGACTTTTTCCACTTTGTTACGTTACAGCCTTAATCTAAAATGTGTTAAATTGTCCCCCCCCCCTATCAATCTACACACAATAACCCATAATGGCAAAGCAAAAACAAGTTTTAGAAACTTTAGCAAATGTTTTTTTTTTTAAGTTGTTGAAATATCACAAGTATTCAGACCCTCCACTCATTACTTTGTTGAAGCACCTTTGGCAGCAATTATAGTCTCGAGTCCTCTTGGGTATGATGCTACAAGCTTGGCGCACCTGTATTTGGGGAGTTTCTCCCATTATTCTCTGCATATCCTCTCAAGCTCTGTCTGGTTGGATGGGGAGCGTCGCTGCACAGCTATTTTCAGGTCTCTCCAGAGATGTTCGATTGGGCTCTGCCTGGGCCACTCAAGGACATTTAGAGACTTGTCCGGAAGCCATTCCTGGTTGTCCTTCTGGAAGGTTCTCCCATCTCCACAGAGGAACTCTGGAGCTCTGTCAGAGTGACCACCGGGTTCTTGGTCACCTCCCTGACCAAGGCCCTTCTCCCACGATTGCACAGTTTGGCCGAGCAGCCAGCTCTAGCAAGAGTCTTGGTAGTTCCAAACTTCTTCCATTTAAGGATGATGGAGGCCACTATGTTCTTGGGGACCTTCAATGCTGCAGAATATTTTTTGGTACTTTTGCCCAGATCTGTGCTTGACACAATCCTGTCTCGGAGCTCTACGGACAATTACTTTGACCGCATGGCCTGGTTTTTGCTCTGACATGTTCTGTCAACTGTGGGACCTTATGTGTGCCTTTCCAAATCCCGTCCAATCAATTGAATTTACCACAGGTCGACTCCAATCAAGTTGTAGAAACATCAAGGATGATCAATGGAAACAGGATGCACCTGAGCTCAATTTCAAGTCTCATAACAAAGGGTCTGAATACTTATGTAAATAAGTTATTTTTTTTTTTTTTTTTTTTTTTGCAAAAATGTCTACAATGCTTTGTCATTATGGGGTATTGTGTGTAGATTGAGAATTGTATTTATTTAATACATTTTAGAATAAAGATGTAATGTAACAAAATGTGGAACAAGCGCTCCACTATAGCAATCTCCCATTTACTTTAGTTTCACATGGAAGTCTTTTGAGAGAATACAATTAAATTAACAGAAGTGGCATCGGCTATTTTGTTGACAAATAAGCCTAATAAGAAACACTTTTTCAAATTGGCTGCAAATGAAGTAGGTTAAAGCTTTTTTAAAATCTGTTCTCTCAATTTGTAAGAGTACGGGGGCATAGCCTCATAATATCGGTTCTTCTTCCCTCATAAAAAACAGCAGATTATCTCATACACTGCGGAGAGCACAGCCGCCACACGATGAGCCTCAGCATCCCACGATGCAGCAGTGTAGGCAGGGATATTTATAAACAGGGTTCCTGGCAGACCACGCACACACGTGCGCCTGCTTGAGTCGCTAACCCGCCTGACTTCGCCTCTCTCCCCCTCCTGTGCGTTTCAGTGGTGTTAATTATGGTCACGCCACAGAGAACAGGGGGAAAAACAGGAGAGTAGTTCTCCCATCTTCTTCCTGGCACCACCTCCACAAAAACAGCTCCTCAGCCTCCGTCCTTTAAAAGTAGGACAGTTGGAGTCATAGGAGAAATAAAGAGGCTGAATAACATCCTTTGATGTAGGAAAGCAGTTTCAGGATCTGTTTCCCAAACATTCCATAAAGACCATGACCAATGGCCTCCCAAGTGACAGTGTTTGCTGTGCCGCTAGAGATGCTGGGTTCGAGTCCAGGCTCTGTCGCAGCCGGGAGACCCATGGAGCAGGGCACAACTGGCCCAGCGTCGTTCGGGTTAGAGGAGGGTTTGGCCGGCAGGGATGTCCTTGTCCCGTTGCGCATTAGAGACTCCTGTGGCGGACAGGGCGCAATGCATGCTGACAAGGTCACCAGGTGTACGGTGTTTTCTCTGACATATTGGTGCGGCTGGCTTCTGGGTTAAGTGAGCATTGTGTCAAGAATTAGTGCGGCTTGGTTGGATTGTGTTTCGAAGGACACATGAAGCTCGACCTTCGCCTCTCCCGAGTCCATACGGGAGTTGGAGCGATGAGGCAAGACCAAAACTAACAAAAGACCATGACCATTAGAGGGCATAATGAAACTGGCACCAGGACTCCGTGCACGCCGTCTGCTAGAGCTGAATTTTTAACGACTTTGACCCTCTGCTCTTTAGCTACACATAACATGCTGCCATTCAGGTAGTTACACTAACCAGCCTCTCTGCCCACTGTGATCACTTAATCTAGGATAGATCTGATCTAGGCCAAAATGACTGTTCAGCACACTGACTCCACTAAAGGTTACTGTTTAGTACAGAGTAAAGCTTTTGGTCCACCGCAGCACCTAATCATTGTCTTGACAGTACTGGTTCAAAACCACAATTAGTTGAGTTCGGTGTTTAGGGTTGTGGGCTGGAACAAAGGATGTTGCACTACATGCAACATATGGCCAGAATCATTGACTTCCTCTGTTCCCTGTTCTAAATGCTGCAGATAGGTTAGGATTTGAGAAGGTGGACCTACTAACACAGAACTGACTTAGATCAGTAGCATCCTACCCTGTTCTTAACAGCTTGCCTTCTCATAGTTGTAATACATCCATCCTGTTCTTAGCAGAGATAGTCACAGTTGTGATACATTATCTGTCGTTTGTTTACTAACACCAGCAGAAGCAGGAGCGAGGTGGGCGTGTTTGAGAGTCCCTGCTTCTTGGCACAGTGGGGGATCAGTATATTGCTCTATCAGCTATACCAGCTTACAGTACTGATACTAGCTTACAGTACAGATAGACAGGGAAGCTGTCCCAGCCATAGATAGAACACTGTCTCAGCTGAAAGCAGATGCATCTCAAATGCAAGATAATTCAACTGGCTAAAAGGAGAACATAAGTTCCAATCGGCCTCGGTGTCTAACAGTGGAAAATCATCACCACCAGTGAGTGATGAACTTAGTCCACTTGTGTTTTCCTCTGTCCTGACATTATCTTGAACACATTGGAATAACATTTGGGTCTGTCTTCCTTCTTCTGCAGAAGACTGCTGCTACCTTGCTGCCTCTTAGCTTAGCTGCTTGTTGGCCTTGGTGCTAGAGTGGAAAAACACTGTTGCACTGAAGTAATGAAAACATTTGGGATGATGCTCCTCTGTTCAGCAGTGCGAGGCCTAGATAGTTACAGTACTTCAGGGATTGGCAGGATAGGGTGTGTACTGGGAGAAAGGAATGAGGTCTGTTCAGGATCTCTGAAGAAATGTAAATCACAACTACTTTGAAGGTGTTTAGACGAAGAGGCGAACAGATACGGTTTAAGAGCTGATGGACAACTTTATCCCTGGATCCTGTATTTTTAGTTAGGGAGACAGGTGGAGTAAGTTAGTGGTTGGATTTGGTAGATTTGTTCCTTTTAATGGTTTTGATCAAAAGGGGAGAATGTCATGTTTCAGAGGTGAACATTTGACTTTGAATAGGCACCAAATCTCCAGTCATTAACATTGTTTTGAATACAACAATACCAGGCTGTAGAATAGAATCAAGGCTACTGGACCTGCTGTCAAGGAATGCTTTCTTTGCATGTCATCTATAATAGATTGTAATTCTACTGCACTGAATAAGCTCGAAAGCCATTAGTTCCTTTCCTATCCTAGGCTTGGACGCTTCTAAGCTAAGCTTTTCTAAGTGAAGTTGCTTATATTCCTATTAGCTTGGCAACTCGCTGCAGCAGTGTCTGATCTCTCTGTCAGACAGACTGGCAGCATCAGAATAGAGTCCTCCACACAACAGACAGGGGAGTGTTTAGACTGCAGAGAAAGGGGAAGGTGCTGTGTGTGTGTAGTGCTGAGTAAGGCCTACTCCCGTTGGAGGAACTAAACTCCCATCATCATTCAGCTGGAAACGTCCATCTGACTTTGAGACTCTTTTTACTGAGTAAGTGAAAAAAATCAAGGTAGGCTTGGTCTGCTGTACTACAGTATTCAATAGTAAACATCACACCGTCATGCATGAACATGAAATTCATGCAGCCTTGATCAGAATCTTGTGACAAACATATAATCATTCTTTCATCCTTTTTCTATAATCACAAAATATTCTCGTTTGTTTTCACAAATCTGGAGCAGAGAGGAGTAGCTCTGTTTGCTGCCCGTTTCAGTGCAACAAGACCGGCCCAAACATGACACACACACACACACTTGGAGAAGGGGCTAGCTAAGCTGAATAAATACACACAAGCCATCAAAATAAGACAGCTCTGGCATGGAAACAGTGGTCTTATTGAACCAAACCTTGATACATGATGTGGCGTATCCTCTAACATGAGACCGCAGTCAGAGTCACATGTCTAAGGACATTTAAAGAGGAACAACATGCTAAACAAAATATTAGGTTTAGTTCAGTCAACAATGAAATGGCGGCAGGTAAAAACAAATGGTTCAATCCAGAAACAATTACTGAAATGGTGCCAAGTCATTACATCATTTATAATACCAAAATAAACAACCAAGATAAAGCCTCAATGAATTTCCATTACACAGCCTCAGCCACTTTAGAAGTGCTGCAGCAGTATTAAGCAATACTCCCCATCCCACACACACAAACACACCACAGTACTTAAAACATAGCAGCACCCTCTGAAAAGCTCTTAGGGTTCTGAATCTACAAGCTTCCAGTGCTGAAATATACACACAAACAGCCACTTGACACACGGCCTGGAAACAGGCTCCCACTCAGACATGATAGCACACACTTGAATTTAAACAGCCATACCATTTAAATTTGAGTAATTTACAAGAACAATTAGGGTTAAGTTCCGTGCTCAAGGGCATCAACAGCTAGTCAGCTCAGGGATTTGAACCAGCAACCTTTTGGTTAGTGGCCCAACACACGTAACCACTAGGCTATCTGCCTAACTCAGGGTTGTGGCCCAGTATCTAGTTACCGACCACCACACACTCACACTTACCACCGCCGCTTGCTGCTGAATACTTTATGCTGACCTTTAAAACAAAGTCACCCCCTTCACCTCCCTCTTCCTCCCCTTTCCTGCCCACTGTTTCCCCGCAGGCATCAAGATGGACCGCCTGCAACAGCAGCGAGGACCCGCAGTGTCAGGATTAGAGCACTGGGGGGGGCGGTCCACCTGTCAGACTGTGACATCGGCTGGCCACTGACACCTGCAGCACCAGGCAGACCCATGACGCTGAGATCTAAAAGACTACAGGCTGCAGCACAGCCCCCCCTCTCACCCCTGGCTTTCTCCTCTTCTCCTCATTTAGTTCCAGGTCTTCAGTGGACCGTTCGATAGTGTGGTGGGGTGAGGGCGGTGCAGCACCAGTACTATACATTTATAAATGGAATCCTCAGGAGACGACGTGAAGCAGCCATTCTTAATAACGCTGTCGAGAGGACAGACACAATGAAGTCGATCCAGCCCCGTGGACAGGGAGCCTGTGTGTTTAGACTAGCCAGCCCAGACATAATGGCGACGGATACGGTGTCTGCCTGCCATGACCTCATGAAGCAGTGAATGCTAGTGTAACAGCACTCCTAAGTGTGTGTGTGTGTGTGTGTGTATGGAAGTGAGATCGTGAAAGATACTGAATGTAGGCTATTTGTCTATGTAAAATATTTGTTCTCCTTTTAAGATTTTAATTTTGCAGTGACCGAAATGAAAAGGTCTCAGTCATTGCACTGGTTCAAGTATGCCCAGAACATCTGTCTTAGACTCTCCCTAATCGTAACCATAGCTGGTTCATTATTAGCATAAAGTACTGGGTAACCTTCTTTGCAACAAAGGACCTACAGGACCACAGGAAAAGAACCATGTGTATTAAGATCCAATACAGCCACCTCTTTGTGAGGTAGGCCTAAATTACTGCCCTCAACTGGGGGCCCTTGCAGGCCAATTATCTTCTCATATAAAACATGTGTTTAGTCTGATCAATCAAATGCATGATGATTAATCCATCATCTAAACCAGCGCAGACACTACGCAATAAAATAGGACAATGATGCCCTGTTTGTATTCCACCAGCTAGTATTACCTCGTCTGCTTTTATTTCTAAGGACACTAAAGGATAGAGGGATGTCTCCTGACCTTCAACAGTTGTACTGAGACACAATGAAATCAAGATAGACAAGACACTGGCAGACAGTATTCAAACAAACTGGTATCTAGAAGTTGAAAGGGTATGAGAAAATAACACTTCACTTCAGCAAACTACATTTGGATACATAATTCAACAACAGGCTATGGAGTAAAATAAATAAGTTGACTGTATGATTGTCAATTTCATGCACTTTCTTGCAATGTTGGAGGAATTGCTATTTTACCTTAAACCAGGGGTTTTCTGTGTAAGTTGAACAGGGCCATGAGACACTGACATACTTGGAAAATAACTTGAGGCGTAGCCATAGATACTATTGGACGGTAGACTAGTCAAAGGGGAAAGACAGACCTGTGTAGGGCCTATAGACCAATTGCAAAATAATCACAACTGCTCTACTAGCCTTTATCAAAATGAAAACGTTCAACACTGTCAAACTATGTGCCACATCTTACTAGGAAAAACTAAACATCCCTAACAGGTTGTTTTGCTAACGCTTTGCCTGATACAAGAAACAAGCAAATTAGCAGACAAACTTCCTGCTTAAGCAGATCTTCCTAGCAGCTCAAACGTTGAAGTACTTTCCAGAGCTGCGGTATCAGGAAAAAGAGAATCACAGTACAGAATGGGAGCATTTTACAACCCTAACAGTATAACCACACGTAGGAAAATAACTGAGTAGGACATGAGCTAACCTGCTTTCAGACCCCATTAGCCTAATACAGTGTGATCTACCTGGGGCCTTAATCACAGCTCTACATCCTGCCTAATGAAAATGCTAGTACTGCTAGCCAAACCATGTGGCAAGACCCTTACGGCAAGACTAAGACTCTTGTAACCACACCTTGAAGCTGGATTCCCTAATGGTGAAACTGACCGTTTGCGATATTACAACAAATAAGTTACTGCAAACAAACAGTTTCTTTAAAATGTATAAAGCCCTTTTTACATCAGCAGATGTCACAAAGTGCTTATACAGAAACTCAGCCTAAAACCATGCAGAAGCACGGTGGCTAGGAAAAGCTCCCTAGAAAGGCAGGAACCTAGGAAGAAACCTAGAGGAACAAGTTCTGAGGGGAGGCCTGTCCTCTTCTGGCTTTGCCCAGTGGAGATAAGAATACATGGCCATTAAGGCCAGATCGTTCTTCAAGATCATCATTGCACGCATGATAAAACAGGAGAATATGTACTGCATTTTTTAAAAACTTGACGCTCCCCAGAGCTCCCAGTCTTTTTCTATGCTTTGTCAACAAAGCAAAAACAATGGGTGACAGTGGCGATGTTTCCACCTACTGCGGATTCCATCATTAACCAAGTCAACACAGAAAAGCAAAAGTAACTTACTCTGTATTTTCAGTATGGAAAGTATAAGATCACTTGGACATTCTGCAAATGTGCACAGGAGAGAAATAATCTCAGTGCTTCCCTCAACACAGATTAGGCCAATGGCTCTCAGGGTAATGATCTCTCCAAAGTGGCATGATGAAGGGTTAACAACATTAAAGGCAAAAGCTTGACCCTGTCCACAGGTAAAGTCTGAGGAACACAACCTAATTCGCTAACACCTAGACTAGAGAACACTCAGACCAGATAATGGTGTTGCCAACCGAGCTAAGAAGCACCATGCAAAACACTTTCTATTTATACTGGCAAAGAAAGCATGGTTCATCTGAAACCAACTGGTGTGGGCAAATATATTTCAGAAATAACAAAGACTGTCATCGATGAGAAACTTTAAAAAGCTGTCAGGCCACCCTGTACCTGATTTCACTAGCCTAATTGCTTCTTCAAATTTAGCAATCCACTTTTTGCACAACATGACCCTGCTAATAGGCCTACCCTTCAGAGCCATTTCACCCCATCACTCAGGATAAAAGCAGCTAATAGACCTATCCTTCAGAGCCATTTCACCCCATCACTCAGGATAAAAGCAGCTAATAGACCTATCCTTCAGAGCCATTTCACCCCATCACTCAGGATAAAAGCAGCTAATGGACCTATCCTTCAGAGCCATTTCACCCCATCACTCAGGATAAAAGCAGCTAATGGACCTATCCTTCAGAGCCATTTCACCCCATCACTCAGGATAAAAGCAGCTAATAGAATCAGAGCCATTTCACCATCACTCAGGGTAAAAGCCTAATAGGCCTACCCTTCAGAGCCATTTCACCCCATCACTCAGGGTAAAAGCAGCTAATGGACCTATCCTTCAGAGCCATTTCACCCCATCACTCAGGATAAAAGCAGCTAATAGACCTATCCTTCAGAGCCATTTCACCCCATCACTCAGGATAAAAGCAGCTAATAGACCTACCCTTCAGAGCCATTTCACCCCATCACTCAGGATAAAAGCAGCTAATGGACCTATCCTTCAGAGCCATTTCACCCCATCACTCAGGATAAAAGCAGCTAATAGACCTATCCTTCAGAGCCATTTCACCCCATCACTCAGGATAAAAGCAGCTAATAGACCTATCCTTCAGAGCCATTTCACCCCATCACTCAGGATAAAAGCAGCTAATAGACCTATCCTTCAGAGCCATTTCACCCCATCACTCAGGATAAAAGCAGCTAATAGACCTATCCTTCAGAGCCATTTCACCCCATCACTCAGGATAAAAGCAGCTAATAGACCTATCCTTCAGAGCCATTTCACCCCATCACTCAGGATAAAAGCAGCTAATAGACCTATCCTTCAGAGCCATTTCACCCCATCACTCAGGATAAAAGCAGCTAATAGACCTATCCTTCAGAGCCATTTCACCCCATCACTCAGGATAAAAGCAGCTAATAGACCTATCCTTCAGAGCCATTTCACCCCATCACTCAGGATAAAAGCAGCTAATAGACCTATCCTTCAGAGCCATTTCACCCCATCACTCAGGATAAAAGCAGCTAATAGACCTATCCTTCAGAGCCATTTCACCCCATCACTCAGGATAAAAGCAGCTAATAGACCTATCCTTCAGAGCCATTTCACCCCATCACTCAGGATAAAAGCAGCTAATAGACCTATCCTTCAGAGCCATTTCACCCCATCACTCAGGATAAAAGCAGCTAATAGACCTATCCTTCAGAGCCATTTCACCCCATCACTCAGGATAAAAGCAGCTAATAGACCTATCCTTCAGAGCCATTTCACCCCCAGGATAAAAGCAGCATCACTTCAGGCCATTTAAAAGCAGCTAATAGACCTATCCTTCAGAGCCATTTCACCCCATCACTCAGGATAAAAGCAGCTAATAGACCTATCCTTCAGAGCCATTTCACCCCATCACTCAGGATAAAAGCAGCTAATAGACCTATCCTTCAGAGCCATTTCACCCCATCACTCAGGATAAAAGCAGCTAATAGACCTATCCTTCAGAGCCATTTCACCCCATCACTCAGGATAAAAGCAGCTAATAGACCTACCCTTCAGAGCCATTTCACCCCATCACTCAGGATAAAAGCAGCTAATGGACCTATCCTTCAGAGCCATTTCACCCCATCACTCAGGATAAAAGCAGCTAATGGACCTATCCTTCAGAGCCATTTCACCCCATCACTCAGGATAAAAGCAGCTAATAGACCTATCCTTCAGAGCCATTTCACCCCATCACTCAGGATAAAAGCAGCTAATAGACCTACCCTTCAGAGCCATTTCACCCCATCACTCAGGATAAAAGCAGCTAATGGACCTATCCTTCAGAGCCATTTCACCCCATCACTCAGGATAAAAGCAGCTAATAGACCTATCCTTCAGAGCCATTTCACCCCATCACTCAGGATAAAAGCAGCTAATAGACCTATCCTTCAGAGCCATTTCACCCCATCACTCAGGATAAAAGCAGCTAATAGACCTATCCTTCAGAGCCATTTCACCCCATCACTCAGGATAAAAGCAGCTAATGGACCTATCCTTCAGAGCCATTTCACCCCATCACTCAGGATAAAAGCAGCTAATAGACCTATCCTTCAGAGCCATTTCACCCCATCACTCAGGATAAAAGCAGCTAATAGACCTACCCTTCAGAGCCATTTCACCCCATCACTCAGGATAAAAGCAGCTAATGGACCTATTCTTCAGAGCCATTTCACCCCATCACTCAGGATAAAAGCTGCCTAATAGACCTATCCTTCAGAGCCATTTCACCCCATCACTCAGGATAAAAGCAGCTAATAGACCTATCCTTCAGAGCCATTTCACCCCATCACTCAGGATCAGGATAAAAGCTGCTAATAGACCTATCCTTCAGAGCCATTTCACCCCATCACTCAGGATAAAAGCAGCTAATAGACCTATCCTTCAGAGCCATTTCACCCCATCACTCAGGATAAAAGCAGCTAATAGACCTATCCTTCAGAGCCATTTCACCCCATCACTCAGGATAAAAGCAGCTAATAGACCTACCCTTCAGAGCCATTTCACCCCATCACTCAGGATAAAAGCAGCTAATAGACCTACCCTTCAGAGCCATTTCACCCCATCACTCGAGATAAAAGCAGCTAATGGACCTATCCTTCAGAGCCATTTCACCCCATCACTCGGGGTAAAAGCTGCTAATAGACCTATCCTTCAGAGCCATTTCACACATCGTTCAGGGTAAAAGCTGTACCTAGGCACAGATCTAGCAGCAGCTGGCCTTCCCTAAATCCTATCCTAAAACATTTTGGGGGTAAATGATTAACACTCAGTGTCTGTAGGAGAAACTGCACCCTACTTCTAACAGACATTGGTTAAAGCCTTACTACACTAACTGACTATGAGAGACAACCATATCGACCAAAGTTCAAAAACTATTTAGCCCTAGCTTGTCATTACAGAGTTGTTTAACAAAAATGATAAGTAAATATTAACTTCAACAGGATTAACTTGGACAGGGCCTGGTTATTGAGGTGAGTATTAACGTGGACAGGACCCGGTTATTGAGGTGAGTATTAACTTGGACAGGTTCTGGTTATTTAGGTGAATATTAACTTGGCCAGGTTCTGTTTTTTTATGGCAGAGAAACCTATTTGGCTGAGGGGAGCTGAATCCACCAACCTGAGTAGGCCTAGTACTAATCCTCTTCTTTTGATTTGCCGGAAAACTACTTAGTCTGGATGACAGTCAGTCTGTATCCAAGGGGAGGTCCATGTCCATGTGCGTGTGTGTGTGTGTATATATTAACTGAAGACAGGCTTTTTATGTTATATTGAGATACTTGACCGCCAGGAATACCAAATACTTGAGGGCCAGTAGATGCCACCTAATAAAAGTAGACTTTAGAGACAACTGCCCTCGTTATGACCCATGTAGGAGTGATTGAATGAGAGAAACAAAAAAGTCAGCTGTGGAAACCCAAAAAATGTGTTCTAGTGCCTGGTACAGTAGTACCCCACCCCCCATGCAGAGGATTTGGGTCATCCTTTAATCCCCTTGTCAGACTGTTAGACTGATCTCACTGGCCCTGAGGTTAATTCACAAAGATCGACTGTACAGCACAGTAATCACTGCCTATTGTCCAAATACAGCGGGTTACGGAGTTCACTGAGGAAGATCAGACAAAATTGCCCCATCCACAAATAATAGGCTAACAAAACAACCCTGGCTCAAAATCAGAGAGGGCTAATAACAAACTCACGCACACTCATAAAGAATGATGAGCCTTCTGAAACAGCCGTGGTCTCAGTCTAAAAGTCTTAGAGAGCCAAAAGGATCATGGCCCCAAAAGGTCTTAAGAGCTTACGATGTTATACCGCACAGATAAACATTATGGGTGAACCAGGGATACTGTAGTGTACTAGGTCATGAAGTGACCTCAAAATAACCCTCCGGCGGGGTTGGGGTCAAGTCAGTTCAGATACTGAATAGAAACAGCTCATTTCCTTCTATGCAAATCTTTTGAACGGAGTTAGAATGGTAGTGACTCCAATCCTTGTCCCAGGAAGACCTGTCTGCATTAAGGGAAGTTCTGTCAAATATTTTCACTACTATGCACAACTGTAGGTGGAAATGTGTCTGTTTTTGGTCCTATTACTGTCATATGTCCCTTGTTAGTATTGCAGAGATCACAAATCATTGACATAACAACACTAGAAAGGTTTTCTAGGGGGATCTGAATTCATCATGAGGGGCTGCAGAGGCTCGCCGGTCGGCGTACCCACATCCACAGTCAGAATGGGCCCTAGTCTTTTGGGGTCCCAAGTGAAATTGTGTTTCCCCCCATCTTGCAAGCTAAACATTTTAGCTTTAAGTTAATTTCCTGCAATTCCACACATTTTGCCATGGGGCGGAAAGAAGAATTAGCCGTTTTAAAGCAAATTTCCTGCAACTCTACACATTATTTTCATAGGGTGGGGAGAAATGTTTGCAGTTTTTAATGTGAAATCTGGGAGGTAGCCTAGTGGTTAGAGTGTTGGGCCAGTAACCGAAAGGTTGCTGGATCAAATCCCTGAGCTGACAAGGTAAAAATCTGTCGTTCAGCCCCTGAACAAGGCAGTTAACTTCTTATGGCTGCAGGAGCAGTATTGAGTAGAGGTCGACCGATTATGATTTTTCAACGCAGATACCGATTATTGGAGGACCAAAAAAAGACGATACCGATTTAAAAATCGGCCAATTTTTCTATATTTTTTAAATAATTACAATTACAACAATAATGAACACTTATTTTAACTTAATATAATACATCAATAAAATCTATATAGCCTCAAATAAATAATGAAACATGTTCAATTTGGTTTACATAATGCAAAAACAAAGTGTTGGAGAAGAAAGTAAAAGTACAATATGTGCCATGTAAGAAAGCTAAAGTTTAAGTTCCTTGCTCACAACATTTTTTATTTTTTTTTATTTTTTTTTATTTCACCTTTATTTAACCAGGTAGGCTAGTTGAGAACAAGTTCTCATTTGCAACTGCGACCTGGCAAAGATAAAGCATAGCAGTGTGAACAGACAACACAGAGTTACACATGGAGTAAACAATTAGCAAGTCAATAACACAGTAGAAAAAAATGGGCAGTCTATATACAATGTGTGCAAAAGGCATGAGGAGGTAGGCGAATAATACAATTTTGCAGATTAACACTGGAGTGATAAATGATCAGATGGGCATGTACAGGTAGAGATATTGGTGTGCAAAAGAGCAGAAAAGTAAATAAATAAAAACAGTATAAAAACAGTATGGGAATGAGGTAGGTGAAAAAGGGTGAGCTATTTACCTATAGACTATGTACAGCTGCAGCGATCGGTTAGCTGCTCGGATAGCTGATGTTTGAAGTTGGAGAGGGAGATAAAAGTCTCCAACTTCAGCGATTTTTGCAATTCGTTCCAGTCACAGGCAGCAGAGTACTGGAACGAAAGGCGGCCAAATGAGGTGTTGGCTTTAGGGATGATCAGTGAGATACACCTGCTGGAGCGCGTGCTACGGATGGGTGTTGCCATCGTGACCAGTGAACTGAGATAAGGCGGAGCTTTACCTAGCATGGACTTGTAGATGACCTGGAGCCAGTGGGTCTGGCGACGAATATGTAGTGAGGGCCAGCCGACTAGAGCATACAAGTCGCAGTGGTGGGTGGTATAAGGTGCTTTAGTGACAAAACGGATGGCACTGTGGTAGACTGCATCCAGTTTGCTGAGTAGAGTGTTGGAAGCCATTTTGTAGATGACATCGCCGAAGTCGAGGATCGGTAGGATAGTCAGTTTTACTAGGGTAAGCTTGGCAGCGTGAGTGAAGGAGGCTTTGTTGCGGAATAGAAAGCCGACTCTGGATTTGATTTTTGATTGGAGATGTTTGATGTGAGTCTGGAAGGAGAGTTTGCAGTCTAGCCAGACACCTAGGTACTTATAGATGTCCACATATTCAAGGTTGGAACCATCCAGGGTGGTGATGCTAGTCGGGCATGCGGGTGCAGGCAGCGATCGGTTGAAAAGCATGCATTTGGTTTTACTCGCGTTTAAGAGCAGTTGGAGGCCACGGAAGGAGTGCTGTATGGCATTGAAGCTCGTTTGGAGGTTGGATAGCACAGTGTCCAATGACGGGCCGAAAGTATATAGAATGGTGTCGTCTGCGTAGAGGTGGATCAGGGAATCGCCCGCAGCAAGAGCAACATCATTGATATATACAGAGAAAAGAGTCGGCCCGAGAATTGAACCCTGTGGCACCCCCATAGAGACTGCCAGAGGACCGGACAGCATGCCCTCTGATTTGACACACTGAACTCTGTCTGCAAAGTAATTGGTGAACCAGGCAAGGCAGTCATCCGAAAAACCGAGGCTGTTGAGTCTGCCGATAAGAATTTGGTGATTGACAGAGTCGAAAGCCTTGGCGAGGTCGATGAAGACGGCTGCACAGTACTGTCTTTTATCGATGGCGGTTATGATATCATTTAGTACCTTGAGTGTGGCTGAGGTGCACCCGTGACCGGCTCGGAAACCAGATTGCACAGCGGAGAAGGTACGGTGGGATTCGAGATGGTCAGTGACCTGTTTGTTGACTTGGCTTTCGAAGACCTTAGATAGGCAGGGCAGGATGGATATAGGTCTATAGCAGTTTGGGTCCAGGGTGTCTCCCCTTTGAAGAGGGGGATGACTGCGGCAGCTTTCAATCCTTGGGGATCTCAGACGATATGAAAGAGAGGTTGAACAGGCTGGTAATAGGGGTTGCGACAATGGTGACAGATAGTTTCAGAAATAGCGGGTCCAGATTGTCAAGCCCAGCTGATTTGTACGGGTCCAGGTTTTGCAGCTCTTTCAGAACATCTGCTATCTGGATCTGGGTAAAGGAGAACCTGGGAACATATGAAACATGAGAACATATGAAAGCTGGTGGTTCCTTTAAACGAGTCTTCAATATTCCCAGATAAGAAATTTTAGGTTGTAGTCATTATAGGAATTATAGGACTATTTCCCTCCATAACATTTGTATTTCATTAACCTTTGACTATTGGATGTTTTTATAGGCACTTTAGTATTGCCAGTGTAACAGTATAGCTTCCATCCCTCTCCTCGCTCCTCCCTGGGCTCGAACCAGGAACACAACATCAACAGCCACCCTCGAAGCAGCGTTACCCATGCAGAGCAAGGGGAACAACTACTCCAAGTCTCAGAGCGAGTGACCTTTGAAACGCTATTAGCGCGCACCCCGCTAACTAGCTAGCCATTTCACTTCGGTTACACCAGCCTCATCTCGGGAGTTGATAGGCTTGACGTTATAAACAGCGCAATGCTTGACGCACAATGAAAAGTTGCTGGCAAAACACACAAAAGTGCTGTTTGAATGAATGCTTACGAGCCTGCTGCTGCCTACCACCGCTCAGTCAGATACTTGTATGCTCAGTCAGATTATATGCAACGCAGGACATGCTAGATAAACTAGTAATATCATCAACCATGTGTAGTTAACTAGTGATTATGATTGATTGTTTTTATAAAGATATGTTTCATGCTAGCTAGCAACTTACCTTGGCTTACTGCATTCGCGTAACAGGCAGTCTCCTCGTGGAGTGCAACGAGAGGCAGGTGGTTATAGCGTTGGACTAGTTAACTGTAAGGTTGCAAGATTGATCCCCGAGCTGACAAGGTGAAAATCTGTCTTTCTGTCCCTGAACGAGGCAGTTAACCCACCGTTCCTAGGCAGTCATTGAAAATAAGAATGTGTTCTTAACTGACTTGCCTAGTTAAATAAATATTAAATAAAAAGGTGTAAAAAAAATACAAATGTAAAAATACATATTTTTTTACATCGGGCAAATCGGTGTCCAAAAATACCGATTTCCGATTGTTATGAAAACTTGAAAATCGGCCCTAATTCAAATCGGCCATTCCGATTAATTGGTTGACCTCTAGTATTGAGTAGCTTGGATGCAATGTGCCCAGAGGTGCCCAGAGTAAAACGGCCTGCTCCTCAGTTTCAGTTGCTAATATGCGCATATTAGTAGTAGTATTGTAAATCCAAGATGGCGTAGCAGTAAGTCGTCCTCTCGTATCGTCTCTCTGTAAATATCTGTAAATACAGTCTCTTTTTCGTTTTAGATATTTTTCTTCACATATCTTTAAAAACATTTTGCAAAACCTAAGCTTCCAAATACTCTCCTGCAATCCACCTCACCCAGTGTAGCTACTTTTCCTAAAGTATTTATATTTACTTCGGAACCGAAACCCCTCAACTGAAGTTAGCCAGCTAACCACCAGCTATGCTAGCGGTCTTCAGCTAACCGGTCATCAGCTAACCTTTAGCTCGGAAAGATCTATCACCAGTTCGAACAACGCAACACTAACCAGAGCATAACGGACCTATTTATTTTTTATCCCTGGATTCCCTCCGCAAACGGAACATTTTTTTCAGCTGGATCTTCACAACTAGCTATCGAGCTAAACCGCAACCCTGGTTGTTTACTCCTGGCTAGCGTTTCCACCCACGTAGCTTGAAGCTAGCCCGGCCAGAGCTCCTGTGTTCCTAGCATACTCCTGGGCTTCTATACCCGGATCCACGACCGGTCTATCGATGTCACTGCATGAAGAGGAATAAACAGACTCACCCCATCGCGACGTCCTCCAAAGGCTAACTCTCTAGCCCTCGCTATCTCCTTGCTTGCTAATTCGGCATGCTAACTGCTAGCTTGTTTAGCCCAGGTCCGCTAACTACCACCTTGTTTACCCCGGCCTGCTAATCTGTTAGCTTGTTAGCACAGGCCTGCTAACCGTCTGCATCGCAGTGGCCCATATGTACTTTCTATCTCTTCCTGATTTTTAAAATTTGTTTATACTTTCCGGAAACCTGCCTCACCCAATGTGATACGGAATCGCTATTATTTTTAATTTTTAGAACACACTCAAGAACCTCCAGAAGCGAATCAGCTAACTAGCTACAAGCTACTTAGTCACTTTTTTTTTTTTTTTTTTTACCTGGATAACACCCGCCAGTCCAGCCCCCTGCCTCATCCACCGCTGCCCCTGGACTCTGATCACTTGGCTACATAGCTGATGCACGCTGGACTGTCCATTAATCACGGTACTCCATTCTGCTTGTTTGATTTCTGTCGGCCCAGTTGCCTAGTCAATGCCATTTTACCTGCTGTTGTTATGCTAGCTGATTAGCTGTTGTCTCACCCACCGTTTTAGCTAGCTTTCCCAATTCAACACCTGTGATTACTGTATGCCTCGCTGTATGTCTCTCTCAAATGTCAATATGCCTTGGATACTGTTGCTCAGGTTAGTTATCATTGTTTTAGTTCACAGTGGAGCCCCTAGTCCCACTCCCCATACCCCTGATACCTCCTTTGTCCCACCTCCCACATATGCGGTGACCTCACCCATTACAACCAGCATGTCCAGAGATAAAACCTCTCTCACCATCACCCAGTGCCTGGGCTTACCTCCGCCATACCCGCACCCCACCATACCCCTGTCTGCGCATTATGCCCTGAATATATTCTACCATGCCCAGAAACCTGCTCCTCTTATTCTCTGCCCCCAACGCTCTAGGCGACCAGTTTTGATAGCCTTTAGCCGCACCCTCATACTACTCCTTCTCTGTTCCGCGGGTGATGTGGAGGTAAACCCAGGCCCTGCATGTCCCCAGGCACCCTCATTTGTTGACTTCTGTGATCGAAAAGCCTTGGTTTCATGCATGTCAACATCAGAAGCCTCCTCCCTAAGTTTGTTTTACTCACTGCTTTAGCACACACTGCTAACCCTGATGTCCTTGCCGTGTCTGAATCCTGGCTCAGGAAGGCCACCAAAAATTCAGAGATTTCCATACCCAACTATAACATCTTCCGTCAAGATAGAACTGCCAAAGGGGGAGGAGTTGCAGTCTACTGCAGAGATAGCCTGCAAAGTAATGTCATACTTTCCAGGTCCATACCCAAACAGTTCGAACTACTAATTCTGAAAATTACTCTCTCCAGAAATAAGTCTCTCACTGTTGCCGCCTGCTACCGACCCCCCTCAGCTCCCAGCTGTGCCCTGGACACCATTTGTGAATTGATTGCCCCCCATCTAGCTTCAGAGTTTGTTCTGTTAGGTGACCTAAACTGGGATATGCTTAACACCCCGGCAGTCCTACAATCTAAGCTAGATGCCCTCAATCTCACACAAATCATCAAGGAACCCACCAGGTACAACCCTAACTCTGTAAGCAAGGGCACCCTCATAGACGTCATCCTGACCAACTGGCCCTCCAAATACACCTCCGCTGTCTTCAACCAGGATCTCAGCGACCACTGCCTCATTGCCAATGTATCCGCTACGGTGCCGCAGTCAAACAACCACCCCTCATCACTGTCAAACGTTCCCTACAACACTTCTGTGAGCAGGCCTTTCTAATCGACCTGGCCCGGGTATCCTGGAAGGACATTGACCTCATCCTGTCAGTTGAGGATGCCTGGTCATTCTTTAAGAGTAACTTCCTCACCATTTTAGATAAGCATGCTCCGTTCAAAAATGCAGAACTAAGAACAGATACAGCCCTTGGTTCACTCCAGACCTGACTGCCCTCGACCAGCACAAAAACATCCTGTGGCGGACTGCAATAGCATCGAACAGTCCCCGCGATATGCAACTGTTCAGGGAAGTCAGGAACCAATAGGCAGAAGTTTGCATCCTGTAGCTCCAACTCCAAAAAGTTCTGGGACACTGTGAAGTCCATGGAGAACAAGAGCACCTCCTCCCAGCTGCCCACTGCACTGAGGCTAGGGAACACGGTCACCACCGACAAATCCATGATTATCGAAAACTTCAACAAGCATTTCTCAACGGCTGGCCATGCCTTCCGCCTGGCCACTCCTACCTCGGGCCAACAGCCCGGCCCCCCGCAGCTCCTCGCCCAAGCCTCTCCAGGTTCTCCTTTACCCAAATCCAGATAACAGATGTTCTGAAAGAGCTGCAAAACCTGGACCCGTATAAATCAGCTGGGCATGACAATCTGGACCCTCTATTTCTGAAACTATCCGCCGCCATTGTCGCAACCCCTATTACCAGCCTGTTCAACCTCTCTTTCATATCGTCTGAGATCCCCAAGGATTGAAAGCTGCTGCAGTCATCCCCTCTTCAAGGGGGAGACACCCTGGACCCAAACTGTTACAGACCTATATCCATTCTGCCCTGCCTATCTAAGGTCTTCGAAAGCCAAGTCAACAAACAGGTCACTGACCATCTCGAATCCCACCGTACCTTCTCCGCTATGCAATCTGGTTTCCGAGCCGGTCACGGGTGCACCTCAGCCACACTCAAGGTACTAAACGACATCATAACCGCCATCGATAAAAGACAGTACTGTGCAGCCGTCTTCATCGACCTTGCCAAGGCTTTCGACTCTGTCAATCACCAGATTCTTATCGGCAGACTCAGTAGCCTCGGTTTTCGGATGATTGCCTTGCCTGGTTCACCAATTACTTTGCAGACAGAGTTCAGTGTGTCAAATCGGAGGGCATGCTGTCCGGTCCTCTGGCAGTCTCTATGGGGGTGCCACAGGGTTCAATTCTCGGGCCGACTCTTTTCTCTGTATATATCAATGATGTTGGTCTTGCTGCGGGCGATTCCCTGATCCACCTTTACGCAGACGACACCATTCTATATACTTTCAGCCCGTCATTGGACACTGTGCTATCTAACCTCCAAACGAGCTTCAATGCCATACAACACTCCTTCCGTGGCCTCCAACTGCTCTTAAACGCTAGTAAAACCAAATGCATGCTTTTCAACCGATCGCTGCCTGCACCCGCATGCCCGACTAGCATCACCACACTGGATGGTTCCGACCTTGAATATGTGGACACCTATAAGTACCTAGGTGTCTGGCTAGACTGCAAACTCTCCTTCCAGACCCATATCAAACATCTCCAATCGAAAATCAAATCAAGAGTCGGCTTTCTATTCCGCAACAAAGCCTCCTTCACTCACGCTGCCAAGCGTACCCTAGTAAAACTGACTATCCTACCGATCCTCGACTTCGGCGATGTCATCTACAAAATCGCTTCCAACACTCTACTCAGCAAACTGGATGCAGTTTATCACAGTGCCATCCGTTTTGTCACAAAAGCACCTTATACTACCCACCACTGCGACTTGTATGCTCTAGTCGGCTGGCCCTCGCTACATATTCGTCGCCAGACCCACTGGCTCCAGGTCATCTACAAGGCCATGCTAGGTAAAGCTCCGCCTTATCTCAGTTCACTGGTCACGATGGCAACACCCATCCGTAGCACGCGCTCCAGCAGGTGTATCTCACTGATCATCCCTAAAGCCAACACCTCATTCGGCCGCCTTTCGTTCCAGTACTCTGCTGCCTGTGACTGGAACGAATTGCAAAAATCGCTGAAGTTGGAGACTTTTATCTCCCTCACCAACTTCAAACATCAGCTATCTGAGCAGCTAACCGATCGCTGCAGCTGTACATAATCTATTGGTAAATAGCCCACCCATTTTCACCTACCTCATCCCCACCGTTTTTATTTATTTACTTTTCTGCTCTTTTGCACACCAATATCTCCACCTGTACATGATCATCTGATCATTTATCACTCCAGTGTTAATCTGCAATATTGTAATTATTCCCCTACCTCCTCATGCCTTTTGCACACATTGTATATAGACTCCCCTTTTTTTCTACTGTGTTATTGACTTGTTAATTGTTTACTCCATGTGTAACTCTGTGTTGTCTGTTCACACTGCTATGCTTTATCTTGGCCAGGTCGCAGTTGCAAATGAGAACTTGTTCTCAACTAGCCTACCTGGTTAAATAAAGGTGAAATAAATAAAATAAAAACCTGCGTTCCATTGCTCCTCTAGACAAAGGAATTCTCCGGTTGGAACTTTATTGGAGATTTATGATAAAAACATCCCAATGATTGATTCTATACTCAGTTTGAAATGTTTCTTCGACCTGTAATATAAATAAAAGGTTAAATAAAAATAAAATAGCTGGCTAGAATAACTTACCAATCTAAAGTTAGCAGGCTTGGGATAATTTAGTGACTTGACATAAGAGAAAAACTGCTGATGCACAACCAAATTTCGAAATGGCACCTTGTGTATTATTCTATAACAGTAAGTTGAGACCCAACAGAAATGTTCCAGATTGACTGACTTTGTCTTAAAGTAATGGACTGTCATTTCTCTTTGCTTATTTGAGCTGTTCTTGCCATAATATAGACTTGGTCTTTTACCAAATAGGGCTATCTTCTGTATACCACCTTGTGTGGGAAAAAGTACTAAATTGTCATACTTGAGTACAAGTAAAGATACCTTAATAGAAAATGACTCAAGTAAAAGTCACCCAGTAAAATACTGCTTGAGCAAAAGTCTAAAAGTATTTGGTTTTAAATATACTTAAGTATCAAAAGTAAATTGAATTTCTAAAATGTACTTACAGTGGGGAGAACAAGTATTTGATACACTGCCGATTTTGCAGGTTTTCCTACTTACAAAGCATGTAGAAGTCTGTAATTGTTATCATAGGTACACTTCAACTGTGAGAGACGGAATCTAAAACAAAAATCCAGAAAATCACATTGTATGATTTTTAAGTAATTAATTTGCATTTTATTGCATGACATAAGTATTTGATACATCAGAAAAGCAGAACCTAATATTTGATACAGAAACCTTTGTTTGCAATTACAGAGATCATACGTTTCCTGTAGTTCTTGACCAGGTTTGCACACACTGAAGCAGTGTGCCTAAAGTAAAGGTAAAAATCTAAACCATTTAAAATTCCTTATATTAAGCAAACCAGACGGCAAAATTTTGTTTTTTTTATTGACGGATAGCCAGGGGCACACTCACGACAATTTACAAATTAAGCATTTGTGTTTTGTGAGTTCTTCAGATCAGAGGCAGTAGGGATGACAAGGGATGTTCTCTTGATAAGTGTGTGAATTGGACCATTTTCCTGTCAAAATGTAACAAGTACTTTTGGGTGTCAGGGAAAATGTAAAAAAGTACATTATCAATGGGCCCCCCCATTGATTGTGTTAGTCAATCTCACAGATGTTTTTATTTAACCTTTATTTAACTAGGCAAGTCTGTCACGAATCCCGTTTCCTGAGTCTGTTTTTTGCCTGTGTTCTGTCCTGGAGTGTTTTTTCCGGCGTCCTGGAACGCACCCCGTCTGGTTGCCGGGCAATGTAGCCAGTTGGGAGTTCTGATTACCCGCACCTGTATCCCATCAGCTATCTGCACACCTGGTCCTGATCATCATCTCTCCTCTTCATAAGCCCGGACCTGACATCCATTCCCTGCCGGATCGTTAGCCATGAACATTACTCACCCGGATCATTTACCCCATTCCCGCCTGGTCGTCGGAGGATTCCGCTACCCCATTGGATCCACCTATTTACTCCCATCAACTCACCACCGCTGCCCGCTACGCCACCTGGATATATCTACCCATTCACATTCACTTGTAAATAAATACTCACCTTCTTCCTACTCTCCTTGTCCTGGTCTGCTTCTGGGTTTGATTTTGAAAGAACGTGACAGAACGATCCGGCCAAGGATGAACCCAGCGGACCTGGACTCCGTTTGCCATGCCATTACCCAGCAGGGGAAGACATTGGGACAACACAAGACGGCGCTACAGGAGATAGCGGGTTCAATCCAGAACTTATCTGCTAGCTTGACACAAATCCAGGATCAGCTCAGCTTGCCGGCGATTCATTCACCACCTGTTTCACCCATCTCACCTGCCGTGTCTGGTGCGATTTCCTTCCGTGAACCCAAGGTACCGACGCCTGATAAATATGAAGGGGATTTGGGAAGATGCCGTTCGTTTCTTATGCAGTGTGGGTTAGTGTTTGATCTGCAGCCCCATTCTTACGCCACTGACAAGGCTAAGATAGCCTTTGTTATTGAACTGCTGCGTGGAAGAGCTCTGGAATGGGCTTCAGCCGTTTGGGAACGACAGGAGACCTGCATGGCTTCATACCAGGAGTTCACGGGAGAGATGAGAAAGCTTTTTGACCATCCAGTCCGAGGTAAGGACGCAGCTAAACGTTTGTTCACTCTTCGCCAAGGAGCTCGCAGTGTGGCAGACTTTATGATCGAGTTCAGGACATTGTCTGTGGAGAGTGGTTGGAATGAGGAGTCACAACAAGCGGCTTTTTACCAGGGGTTGTCAGAGCACCTCAAGGACGAGCTGATATCCTATCCAGAGCCTAGTGACCTAGACAGCTTGGTCACTTTATCTATTTGGGTAGATAATAGAGTCCGAGAGAGAAGGAGGGAGAAGCAGTGGGGCCCATCCAATCAATCAGCAACTCTGTTACCATTCGGTTCAGGAAGTGAACCAGAACGTATTGATCGTTATTCCCCACACGGGATTAGTGGAGGGGTCTTGCCACCAGATCCTGAGCCAATGCAAGTAGGGCGACACGGGCTAACTAAGGAGGAGCGCCAACGTAGACGTGAGACCAACAGCTGTCTCTACTGTGGTAGCTCGGGACATTACATCTCCGCTTGTCCACAGCGCCCGTTAAACTGCCCGGCTCGCTAGTTTTGGGAGGAATTTTAGCGAGCCAGTTTCAACCTATCAAAGATCCTGTCAGACCCCGTTTTCCTGCGACCCTTATGAATAAGGATCAGAGCTTAGAGATTAACGCTTTTATCGATTCAGGTGCCGATGGCAGCTTTATTGATGCCGACTTGGTGGAACAGCTGGGGCTTTCCAAGGAGCAATTTCCGGAAGCCATTGAAGCAACCACTCTGAACGGCAGTAGTCTGGCACGGATCACTATGAGGACTGAACCGGTTAAGATGTTGTTGTCGGGGAATCATTCAGTTTCTCCTTATACATTCTGTCCTCGCCCCATGTTCCTCTGGTTCTTGGTTTCCCCTGGCTGAAGGAACACAATCCCTCGTTTGATTGGGTGACGGGTAAGGTAACTAGTTGGAGCATTGATTGTTATGCTAACTGCCTTAGGACTGCCTGTTCTCCTGCCGTTTCCAGTCAGGTCAGTGACTCTGCTCCTCCTGATTTGTCCCTGGTTCCAGAAACATATCACGAGTTGGGTGAAGTATTCAGTAAACAAAAGGCTCTGTCCCTTCCTCCCCACCGACCTTATGACTGTGCGATTAATCTGTTTCCTGGAGCTGCCTTTCCCAAGGGACGGTTATACAGTACCTCTCGACCTGAACGTGAGGCCTTGGAGACCTACATCAAGGAGTCTCTAGCTGCAGGTCTCATTCGGCCCTTGTCATCACCTCTGGGAGCAGGATTTTTTTTTGTGAGCAAGAAGGATGGCTCTCTTCGACCGTGTGAATGATATTACGGTCAAGAACAAGTATCCCCTGCCCTTGATGAGCTCGGCTTTCGATTCTTTACAGGGTGCTACGGTTTTTACGAAGCTTGATTTACGTAATGCTTATCATTTGGTTCGGATCAAAGAGGGGGACGAGTGGTTGACTGGGTTCAATACTCCGATGGGACATTTCGAGTACCAGGTGATGCCGTTTGGACTGACCAACGCTCCTGCTGTGTTCCAAAGTATGGTGAATGACGTTCAGAGAGATATGATTGGTATTTTTGTGTTCGTTTACCTGGATGATATCCTCATCTTCTCGAAGGAGCTTTCTAGCCACGTTCAGCATGTCAAGCAGGTCCTGCAGCGGTTATTGGAGAACCGTCTGTTCGTGAAGGCTGAGAAGTGCGATTTTCACACCCACATGATGTCCTTCATCGGGTACATCATCTCCTGGGGAGAGATCAAGATGGACCAAGAGAAGGTTCGGGCGGTTCGGGATTGGGTCCAGCCCGGTACGAGATTGCAGCTCCAGAGATTCCTGGGGTTTGCACATTTTTATCGGAGGTTTATCCGTGATTACAGCCGGGTGGCCGCCCCTTTAACTGTACTGACGTCTTGCACCAGAAAGTTCTGTTGGTCTCCTGAGGCAGACCGAGCATTTCTAGATTTGAAGAGCCGATTCACCAACGCCCCGATTCTCTCTCAACCTGACACTTCCCGTCAGTTCGTTGTGGAGGTGGATGCGTCTGATGTGGGGGTGGGCGCCATCCTGTCCCAGCGTAGCTCCACTGACGGTAAACTCCATCCCTGCGCCTTCTACTCGTCGTCTTTCTCCAGCTGAAAGAAACTACGATGTGGGTAACCGGGAGCTTCTCGCTGTGAAGCTTGCCTTGGGAGGAGTGGCGTCACTGGTTGGAGGGAACGGAGCAACCGTTTGTGGTCTGGACTGACCAAAAGAACCTGGCTTACGTGCAATCGGCTAAACGTCTCAACTCCCGTCAGGCCCGGTGGGCTTTGTTTTTTGGACGCTTCAATTTTTCCCTGATGTTCCGACCTGGGTCCAAGAACGGGAAGGCGGACGCCCTGTCCCGGATGTTCTCCAGGACGGAGGAGAGTGGGGCCAAGACTGAGACGATTCTTCCCCAGAACGTTGTCGTGGGAGCCGTTACATGGAGGATTGAGGAGGAGGTGATGGCGGCTCTTCGGACACAGCCCGGGCCCGGTAACGGTCCACCCGGTCGGTTGTTCGTGCCTGAGTCGGTTCGTTCTGCTGTCCTTCAGTGGTCCCACGCCAGCAAGATAGCTTGTCACCCTGGTGTTGCTCGGACTATGGCGCTACTGCGCAGACGATTTTGGTGGCCTGCCATGGGAGAAGATACCCGGAGGTTTGTTGCCGCTTGTCCTGTTTGTGTGCAGAATAAGAGTACCAATCGGGCCAGCTCTGGGCTTCTTCACCCCCTACCTATTCCCCGGCGACCTTGGTCGCATCTGGCCCTGGATTTTGTCACGGGGTTGCCCTCTTCTGTTGGTAACACGGTTATTCTGACCATTGTGGATAGATTCAGCAAGTTTGCCCACTTTCTTCCCCTCTCCAAGCTGCCTTCTGCCACTGAGATGTCCGAGATCCGGGTTGGCGAGGTGTTCAGGGTCCACGGGTTGCCCTGTGACATTGTTTCTGACCGTGGTCCTCAGTTTACCTCTGCTGTCTGGAAATCCTTCTGTTTGGCCATTGAGCGACAGTCAGTCTCGCATCTGGATTTCACCCCAATCTAATGGTCAGGCGGAGAGAGCCAACCAGAAGATGGAGTCCACGCTGCGCTGTCTTGTTTCCTCTGATCCCACCTCTTGGTCCTCTCAATTACCCTGGGTCGAGTATGCTCATAATACTCTCCCTTCATCTGCCACTAGGATGTCTCCCTTCCAGTGCCTGTACGGTTACCAACCTCCCTTGTTTCCTTCTCAGGAGCGGGATCTCTCGGTTCCTTCTGTCCAGACCCACATTCGTCGTTGCCACCGCACCTGGTATCGGGCCAGGGAGGCCCACCTTAAGGTTTCTGACCGGTATCAGATCCAGGCGAATCGTCGCAGTATTCCTGCCCCCGCTTATACCGTCAGAGATAGGGTTTGGTTGGCTACACAGGATCTTCCTCTACGGACTGAGTCGAGGAAACTGTCACCGAAGTTCATTGGTCCCTTTGTAGTGGAGAAGATCATTAATCCTGTTGTGGTCCGACTCAAGTTGCCTGCTACACTAAGAGTACATCCCACCTTTCATGTCTCCTGCCTCAAGCCGGTTCTCCTCAGTCCTCTGTTGCCCCCTCCTCCTCGGATGATCGGAGGTGGTCCTGTCTACACGGTGCGCCGCATCATGGACTCCAGACGGCTGGGTCGAGGGTTCCAGTATTTAGTGGATTGGGAAGGATATGGACCTGAGGAGAGGAGTTGGATTCCTCGGCGTCAGATCCTTGACGATGACCTGCTTCGTGACTTTTACCGCCTCCACCCTGGCGCTCCGGGTAGTCCGCCCGGTGGCGTTCGGAGGGGGGTACTGTCACGAATCCCGTTTCCTGAGTCTGTTTTTTGCCTGTGTTCTGTCCTGGAGTGTTTTTTTCCGGCGCCCTGGAACGCACCCTGTCTGGTTGCCGGGCAACGTAGCTAGTTGGGAGTTCTGATTACCCGCACCTGTATCCCATCAGCTATCTGCACACCTGGTCCTGATCATCATCTCTCCTCTTCATAAGCCCGGACCTGACATCCATTCCCTGCCGGATCGTTAGCCATGAACATTACTCACCCGGATCATTTACCTCATTCCCGCCTGGTCGTCGGAGGATTCCGCTACCCCATTGGATCCACCTATTTACTCCCATCAACTCACCACCGCTGCCTGCTACGCCACCTGGATATATCTACCCATTCACATTCACTTGTAAATAAATACTCACCTTCTTCCTACTCTCCTTGTCCTGGTCTGCTTCTGGGTTCGATTCTGACAGAACGTGACAAAGTCAGTTAATTCTTAAGCCTAGGCATCCCGCTAGCGGGACAACTTCCGGTGAAACTGGAGGACTCGCAATTCAAATAAATAATCATAAATATTATGGATTTAGGTACATGTGTCTTATATTGGTTGAAAGCTTAAATTCCTGTTAATCTAACTGCACTGTCTGATTTACAGTAGCTATTACAGTGAAAACATGCCATGTCATTGTTTGAGGACGGCGCCCCACATCAAAATATTTTTCCACCGGCACAGGTTTCATAAATTCACAAATGGCGATTAAATACTCACTTACTTTTTGAAAATCTTCCTCTGATTTGTCATCCAAAGGGTTCCAGCTATACAATGTAGTGTAGTTATGTTAGATGAAATCCTTCTTTATATCCCAAAAAGTCTGTTTAGTTGGCGCCATCGATTTGCGTAATCCACTCGTTCAACATGGAGAGAAAGGAATCTGAAAATCTACCCCTAAACTTTGTTTCAACAAGTCAAAATACGTTTCTATTTACTCCTCAGATACCCTAAAATGTAATCAAAACTATTATTTCTTACGGAAAGTAGTATGTTCAATAGGAAACAGATTTTAGCAGGTGTGTCCTGTCTTCATAGCGCGCAAACACGAATTTCCAAGACTGTGTCCCTGTACTAAAACTGATATTTGTTATTCGTTTTTGAACTTACAAGCCTGAAACCTTTAACATACACTGCTAACACCCTGTGGAAGCCATAGGAATCACATCCAGGTAGCTAATTCTCAGTATGCCCTTATACTGGCCATTCTAAGAGGATGGTCTCTCAAAAGAAACAACATTACAGTTGGTTTTTCTTTGGATTTTCTCCTACCATATCTATTGTGTTTGATTGTCCTACAATATTTTCAAACTTCTGTGTTTTCTATCCAATGGTACCAATTATCTGCATACCCTGGCTTCAGGGCCTGAGCAACAGGCAGTTTACTTTCGGCACGTCATTCGGAAATTGAGATAAAATGAGCCTTAAGATATTTTAACCGCTCTAGGGTATGTGGGATACTAGCGTCCTATCTTGCCAACATCCAGTGACATTGCAGAGCGCCAAATTCAAATACAGAAATAGTCATTGTAAAAATTCAGAAAACAAAAACATATTTTACATAGGTTTAAAGATTAACTTCTTGTGAATCCAACCACGGTGTCAGATTTTTAAAATGCTTTACGGCGAAAGCATACCTTACAATTATTTGAGAAAATAGCCCAGCAGACAAATCATTAAACAGTAGCCAGCCAAGTAGAAGAGTTACACAAGTCAGTAATAGAGAAAATTAATCCCTTACCTTTGATGATCTTCATATGGTTGCACTCGGAAGACATTCATTTACTCAATAAATGTTCCTTTTGTTCGATAAAGTCTCTTTATATCCAAAAACCTCTGTTTTGTTCGCGCGTTTTCTTCTGTAATCCACAGGCTCAAACGCAGTCAAAACAGGCAGACAAAAAAATCCAAATTGTATCCGTAAAGTTCATAGAAACATGTCAAACGATGTTTATATTCAATCCTCAGGTTGTTTTTAGCCTAAATGTTCTATAATATTTCAATGGGACTGTTGACATCTAGTGGAAGGCATAGGAACTGCAATTTGAGTCCTAAGTCGATGGATACTGTAATAGCATTGAATAGAAAACTACAAAACCAAAAAAGAAACTACTTCCTGAATGGATTTCTCTCAGGTTTTCGCCTGCCAAATCAGTTCGGTTATACTCACATACACTATTTTAACCTGTTAGAACTCTAGGGGCAGTATTTCATTTTTGGATAAAAAGACGTGCCCGTTTTTAGCGCGATATTTTGTCACGAAAAGATGCTCGACTATGCTTGGAATTGATAGTTTTGGAAAGAAGACACTCTGACGTTTCCAGAACTGCAAAGATTTTCACTGTGAGTGCCATAGAACAATATCTACAGGCAAAACCAAGATGTTTGAGTGACCAGGAAATCAACAGGATTTTTGAAGGCACGTTTTCCATGATCTCCTTATATGGCTGTGAATGGCACAGGAATCAACGGACACTTCCTATCGTTTCCCCAGGTGTCTGCAGCATTGTGACGTATTTGTAGGCATATCATTGGAAGATTGGCCATAAGAGCCTACAATTACCAAGTGTCCCGCATGGTGTCTGCGTGGAAATTGGTGCGCAAAAGTCAGGTCCCAGTATTTTTCCATCCGAATCAGAGAAGAATGCACGTGTCTAGGACTGGCATTTCAATGAAGAGATATATGACCAAACACCTTGAGGATTGATTCAAACAACGTTTTCCATGTTTCAGTCGATATTATGGAGTTAATTCGGAAAAAAGTTCGACGTTTAGGTGACTGAATTTTCGGTTAGTTTCGGTAGCCAAATGCATAGTAACAAAACGGAACGTTGTGTCCTACACAAGCATCTTTCAGGAAAAACTGGACATCTGCTATGTAACTGAGAGTCTCCTCATTGAAACATCTGAAGTTCTTCAAAGGTAAATTATTTTATTTGATCCCTTTGCTGGTTTTTGTGAATGTTGCGTGCTAAATGCTAACGCTAAATGCTACGCTAGCTATCACCACTCTTACACAAATTATTGATTTTCTCTGGTTCTAAAGCATATTTTGAAAATCTGAGACGACA
Source organism: Oncorhynchus keta (assembly GCF_023373465.1). Classification (NCBI taxonomy): domain Eukaryota; kingdom Metazoa; phylum Chordata; class Actinopteri; order Salmoniformes; family Salmonidae; genus Oncorhynchus; species Oncorhynchus keta. Next base: position 18,542,815 of record NC_068435.1, read on the forward strand.
GGATTGTTAAGAAAAGGATAAGCTTGAGGACAGGCATATTTATTTCATTTATTTTGCAATTTTCAGAAATCGCTAATGTTGCGTTATGGTAATGAGCTTGAGGCTGTAGTCACAATCCCGGATCCGGGATGGGGCGGCCTAACAGGTTAACAGTTTTGAAAACTTTAGAGTGTTTCCTATCCAAATCTAGTTATACGCATATCATATCTTCTGGGCCCCGAGTAGCAGGCCGTGTAATTTGGGCATGCTTTCATTGCAAAATTCCGAATGCTGCCCCCTACCCTAGAGAAGTTAAGTACTTTACACCACTGATACCACCCCTACCTTGTCACAACACAACTGATTGGCTCAAACTCCACTAAATAACTTTTAACAAGGCACACCTGTCAATTGAAATGCATTCCAGGTGACTACCTCATGAAGCTGGTTGAGAGAATGCCAAGAGTGTGCAAAGCTGTCATCAAGGCAAAGGGTGGCTACTTTGAAGAATCTCATATATTTTGATTTGTTTAACCTCTTGCTCCTACCTGACACGCAGGCGTCCCATCTAGACATCTGGAAATGCAAATGCACTACGCTAAATGCTAATAGCACTCGTTAAAAAACTCAAACGTTCATTAAAATACACATGCAGGGTACTGAATTAAAGCTACACTCGTTGTGAATCAAGGCAACAAGTCAGATTTTTAAAATGCTTTTCGGCGAAAGCATGAGAAGCTATTATCTGATAGCATGTAACACCCCAAAAGACCCGCAGGGGACGTAAACAAAATAATTAGCATAGTCGGCGCTACACAAAACGCACAAATAAAATATAAAACATTCATTACCTTTGACCATCTTCTTTGTTGGCACTCCTAGATGTCCCATAAACATCACTATTGGGTCTTTTTTTCAATTAAATCGGTCCATATATAGCCTAGATATCGATCTATGAAGACTGTGATCAACGAAAAAAATAGCGTTTTATAACGTAACGTCATTTTTTTCAATTAAAAAAGTTGACGATAAACTTTCACAAAACACTTCGAAATACTTTTGTAATGCAACTTTAGGTATTAGTAAACGTTAATAAGCGATCAAATTGATCACGAGGCGATGTATATTCTATAGCTGTACGTCTGGAAATAATGTCCGGGTAAATCTCAACCAAAATATCCGGTCGGAGACCGGAAGAACTGCGCTGCCTTGTGTCTGTTTGACCAAGAAACAAATCGTAGGCAAATGACAAGACTGTTATCAACGTGTGGAAGCTGTAGGTATTGCAACCTCGGCCCCATTTAATGTGGTTCACGTTTAACAATTGGTTGAAGTGGCGCATGGATATATTTTCCCATTTTCAGTGATCAGATTTTCCTGCACTTTTCGATGAAACGCACGTTCTGTTATAGTCACAGCCGTGATTTAACCAGTTTTATAAACGTCTGAGTGTTTTCTATCCACACATACTAATCATATGCATATACTATATTCCTGGCATGAGTAGCAGGGCGCTGAAATGTTGCGCGATTTTTAACAGAATGTTCGAAAAAGTAGGGGGTAGGAGTAACAGGTTAACACTTTTTGGTTACTACATGATTCCATATGTGTTATTTCATAGTGTTGATGTCTTCACTATTATTCTACAATGTAGAAAATATTTGACAAAAAAAAAAAAAAACTGGAATGAGTAGGTGTGTCCAAACTTTTGACTGGTACTGTAATTTGAAACCCAAATCAATTGGCCTTTACAAGCAGAAAGGAGTTAGTGACTTTATCCGAATACTGTCAATGTCCCAATCGTCCACAGTGCTACTGCAGACACAGCTCTTCTCTGGCTCTCTGCACCGCTTGTTTGTGTTTGGGAAATATGGAACTGCTCGTTACCTGGCACCCTTCAACTGTTCCTGTGGAGACCTTTGGTTGAGACCATCTGCTCGGGCAGGGTACTATATGGTCTGTCTCATCAGTACCTTCTGGTGGGTCGTTCACACTCACAGCAGTGCTGCCGTATAATCCCCCTTCATTCGAACTGATGTTGGAATAATCTCACGACTCTGGTAGCATGCCCAGCCATCTGTAAATAAGTCTCTACACCAGTGGTCACCAAGAATTCCTGAGTCAAGATCACGTTCTTATTCAAAATGCAGGCCGAGATCTACCGCTCAGATTTGATTTAAACGTGACATAAAAAACGTAAACCTATGCAACATTGACCATTTAAAAACAGTTCTGTTTGTGCAGAAGGCTATATGCCCAATACATTATCACTGCATATTGGCTATGCTTGAAATTCCCTACCAATGTGGTTCTTTTCAGACCATTTTCAAACGATATTTCAAAATTGTAGGTATATGATCACACTGGTAATAGGTCATTTGTTGTATTACTTGTGAGGCACAGCTGAGTGAGCATAATCATTTCCTTTTTTTACTGGACTGATGACCTGCATCTGATGGTCAGTCTGAGGTGAGGGAGGGAGCAGTGATGAGGCTGCCTCTCACCAGACTCACCGTCCCTCCTCTCTCCCTTCCGCCACTGAGAAAAGGAGAAAGTCTTCCAGCTGATGGTCAGTCTGAGGTGAGGGAGGGAGCAGCAGTGAGGCTGCCTCTCACCAGACTCACCGTCCCTCCGCTCTCCCTTCCTCCACTGAGAAAAGGAGAAAGTCTTCCAGCTGATGGTCAGTCTGAGGTGAGAGAGGACGAACAGTCTCCCACCTGATGACTAGAGAGAGGACAAACAGTCTCCCACCTGATGACTAGAGAGAGGACGAACAGGTCTCCCACCTGATGACTAGAGAGAGGACGTCTCCCACCTGATGACAGAGGGAGAACAGTCTCCCACCTGACTGAGTCTCCCACCTGATGAGAGAGGACGAACAGTCTCCCACCTGATGACTAGAGAGAGGACGAACAGGTCTCCCACCACCTGATGAGTCTCCCACCTGAGAGAGAGGGGGGAACAGTCTCCCACCTGATGACTAAACAGACCTGATGACTAGAGACGAACAGTCTCCCACCTGATGACTAGAGAGAGGACGAACAGTCTCCCACCTGACTGAGTCTCCCACCTGATGAGAGAGGGAAACAGGTCTCCCACCTGATGACTAGAGAGAGGACAAACAGGGACTAGAGAGAGGGGAACAGGTCTCCCACCTGATGACTAGAGAGAGGACGAACAGGTCTCCCACCTGATGACTAGAGAACAGTCTCCCACCTGATGACTAGAGAGAACAGGTCTTCCACCTGATGACTAGAGAGAGGACGAACAGGTCTCCCACCTGATGACTAGAGAGAACAGGTCTCCCACCTGATGACAGGTCTCTCCCACCTGATGACTAGAGAGAGGACGAACAGTCTCCCACCTGATGACTAGAGAGAGGGGACGAACAGTCTCCCACCTGATGACTAGAGAGAGGACGAACAGTCTCCCACCTGATGACTAGAGAGAGGACGAACAGTCTCCCACCTGATGACTAGAGAGAGGACGAACAGTCTCCCACCTGATGACTAGAGAGAGGACGAACAGTCTCCCACCTGATGACTAGAGAGAGGACGAACAGTCTCCCACCTGATGACTAGAGAGAGGACGAACAGTCTCCCACCTGATGACTAGAGAGAGGGAACAGTCTCCCACCTGATGACTAGAGAGAGGACGAACAGTCTCCCACCTGATGACTAGAGAGAGGGGGAACAGGTCTCCCACCTGATGACTAGAGAGAGGGGGAACAGGTCTCCTACCTGATGACTAGAGAGAGGGGGAACAGGTCTCCTACCTGATGACTAGAGAGAGGACGAACAGTCTCCCACCTGATGACTAGAGAGAGGGGGAACAGTCTCCCACCTGATGACTAGAGAGAGGACGAACAGTCTCCCACCTGATGACTAGAGAGAGGGGAAACAGTCTCCCACCTGATGACTAGAGAGAGGACGAACAGTCTCCCACCTGATGACTAGAGAGAGGGGAACAGGTCTCCACCTGATGACTAGAGAGAGGGGGAAAACCTGATGACTAGAGAGGAGACGAACAGTCTCCCACCTGATGACTAGAGAGAGGGGGAACAGTCTCCACCTGATGACTGGGGGAACCACCTGATGACTAGAGAGAGGGGAACAGTCTCCCACCTGATGACTAGAGAGAGGATGAGTCTCCCCACCTGATGACTAGAGAGGGGAACAGTCTCCCACCTGATGACTAGAGAGAGGGGGAAAAGGTCTTCCACCTGATGACTAGAGAGAGGGGGAAAAGGTCTTCCACCTGATGACTAGAGAGAGGGGGAACAGGTCTTCCACCTGATGACTAGAGAGAGGGGAAAAGGTCTCCCACCTGATGACTAGAGAGAGGGGGAACAGTCTCCCACCTGATGACTAGAGAGGGGGTCTCCCACCTGATGACTAGAGAAAGGTCTTCCACCTGATGACTAGAGAGAGGGGGGGATGACTAGAAGGGGGTCAGGTCCACCTGATGACTAGAGAGAGGGGGAACAGTCTCCCACCTGATGACTAGAGAGAGGACGAACAGTCTCCCACCTGATGACTAGAGAGAGGACGAACAGTCTCCCACCTGATGACTAGAGAGAGGACGAACAGTCTCCCACCTGATGACTAGAGAGAGGGGGAACAGTCTCCCACCTGATGACTAGAGAGAGGGGGAAAAGTCTTCCACCTGATGACTAGAGAGAGGGGGAAAAGGTCTTCCACCTGATGACTAGAGAGAGGGGGAAAGGTCTGATGACTAGAGAGAGGGGGAACAGGTCCACCTGACTGAGAGGGGAAAACAGGTCTCCCACCTGATGACTAGAGAGAGGGGGAACAGTCTCCCAGATGAGAGGGGGAAAAGGTCTTCCACCTGATGACTAGAGAGAGGGGGAACAGTCTTCCACCTGATGACTAGAGAGAGGGGGAACAGTCTCCCACCTGATGACTAGAGAGAGGGGGAAAAGGTCTTCCACCTGATGACTAGAGAGAGGGGGAAAAGGTCTTCCACCTGATGACTAGAGAGAGGGGGAACAGGTCTTCCACCTGATGACTAGAGAGAGGGGGAAAAGGTCTCCCACCTGATGACTAGAGAGAGGGGGAAAAGGTCTCCCACCTGATGACTAGAGAGAGGGGGAAAAGGTCTTCCACCTGATGACTAGAGAGAGGACAAACAGGTCTCCCACCTGATGACTAGAGAGAGGGGAACAGTCTCCCACCTGATGACTAGAGAGAGGGGGAAAAGGTCTTCCACCTGATGACTAGAGAGAGGACAAACAGGTCTCCCACCTGATGACTAGAGAGAGGGGGAAAAGGTCTTCCACCTGATGACTAGAGAGAGGGGGAACAGTCTCCCACCTGATGACTAGAGAGAGGGGGAAAAGGTCTTCCACCTGATGACTAGAGAGAGGGGGAACAGTCTCCCACCTGATGACTAGAGAGAGGGGGAACAGTCTCCCACCTGATGACTAGAGAGAGGGGGAACAGGTCTTCCACCTGATGACTAGAGAGAGGGGGAACAGTCTCCCACCTGATGACTAGAGAGAGGACAAACAGTCTCCCACCTGATGACTACCTGATGAGAGAGGGGGAACAGGTCTCCCACCTGATGACTAGAGAGAGGGGGAACAGGTCTTCCACCTGATGACTAGAGAGAGGACAAACAGTCTCCCACCTGATGACTAGAGAGAACAGTCTCCCACCTGGGGAAACAGGTCTCCCACCTGATGACTAGAGAGAGGGGGAACAGGTCTTCCACCTGATGACTAGAGAGGGGGAACAGTCTCCCACCTGATGACTAGAGAGAGGGGGGGAAAAGGTCTTCCACCTGATGACTAGAGAGAGGGGGAACAGTCTCCCACCTGATGACTGACTAGAGAGAGGACAAAGGTCTTCCACCTGATGTCTCCCACCTGATGACTAGAGAGACCTGATGGGGAAAAGGTCTTCCACCTGATGACTAGAGAGAGGGGGAAAAGGTCTCCACCCCACCTGATGACTAGAGAGAGGACAAACACCTGATGTAGAGAGAGGGGAAAAGGTCCCACCTGATGACTAGAGAGAGGGGGGGGAAAAGGTCTTCCACCTGATGACTAGAGAGAGGGGGAAAGGTCTTCCACCTGATGACTAGAGAGAGGGGAAACAGTCTCCCACCTGATGACTAGAGAGAGGGGGAAAAGGTCTTCCACCTGATGACTAGAGAGAGGGGGAACAGGTCTTCCACCTGATGACTAGAGAGAGGACAAACAGTCTCCCACCTGATGACTAGAGAGAGGGGGAACAGGTCTCCCACCTGATGACTAGAGAGAGGGGGAACAGGTCTCCCACCTGATGACTAGAGAGAGGGGGAACAGGTCTCCCACCTGATGACTAGAGAGAGGGGGAAAAGGTCTTCCACCTGATGACAGGGGGTCTCCCACCTGATGACTAGAGAGAGGGGGAAAAGGTCTCCCACCTGATGACTAGAGAGAGGACAAACAGTCTCCCACCTGATGACTAGAGAGAGGACAAACAGTCTCCCACCTGATGACTAGAGAGAGGGGGAACAGTCTTCCACCTGATGACTAAACTCGAGTCGGATTGCATCTGCCTCATGCACAAATTCATGTTGTTCATATGAGAAAGTTAAATATTCCACGATATTACAATAGACACGACAAGCTACTAATACTAAAATGCGGGGCCGTTGATAGGCCTACACTTGGCTACTCATTGCAGCGCTAGTGGAAGTAAGGAGAAGTGCGTTTTATGTTTTGTAATAGTGTTGAATAAAAACAGTGTTGACAGTCTGAATAAACTGAATAAAAAATGAACAACTGAACAACTGAATAAAAAATGTAACATGAACTCACTCATAAAAACAGCAGCTCTTTGCTGTATAATTTGGACGGTCTCTATGTGGTCATGGTTTTAAAAGTTATTAACTCTTACATAGGCTAGTAGCCTATCAAACTTTGCTGTGGGTCGTGAGAGTTCTGTGGGCGTGGTGATTTGAGCTATCCGATTGGCCAGCAATTGGCCAGCGCAGTAGTCGCAGCACTCGATTTAGTCACCGGTCCGCCAGGTAGGCAGAGTTTATCTTCTGTAACAAATTAAATAATAAAGCATGTGAACACTGAGTACCTGCTGCGCAGGGCTTATGAATCAAGTGCACCTACCGCCAAATTCACAACACGAATAAAAATGGAACAAAATGGAGTGCAGGCCTTTATCGTTGGATTTTCTACAGAAATGTTTGGTGATCGACAAGGAATGCATTGAAAATCATAGCCATGAATACATAGCCATGAATGTCAAACAAAATCACCCAGCCCTATGTAGGCCAGGCCTATCAATGTTTGTTGTTTCTTGGAGGGTGAAAACAATAAATTTGCATTTGAACATGCATATGAACAGGTCTGCCTGAGAGGCCTTTAGAAGCCACAACATAACAGCCTGAGACCCAGGAAGGCTTAACGCCAAGCAGACCAAAGGTGAGGCATAAGCACAACCCCAGCAGGACAGAAATGTCACTCTGGATCTAATCCTAAAACGAGATGATTCACTGTCAAGGCTTCGGCCCTTTGAGAATCAGTCAGTGTGCACAAAGGGGCGTGATGTGCACCCTCCTCACATAACAGCACGGCAGGAAGTCAAGTAGCTTAGATGTACACACATTGGGCCTAGGCCCACATCCCAGAAAAAAAAGGTTCCTCTATCCTGAATGCCGCTGAAAGTAGCTCTCCTCGCAATCAAGCGCAAATACACAGTGTCTGCCAAGGAGTTCTTGCACAGGGCTCTACACTAAATGTGTACAGTATGCAAATTATTGGTAGGCCTATTTTCCAGGGCTCAGGAGTGTTTGATTGGTCTGTTATGTGTTGAATGGTTGAGGTATCAGGGTTTTGGGAGTCAAAAGACCATCTGGGAGGCCTCACACTGGTGAGTGTTAGGCCACATGATCAGATCAGCTAATTCTCTTGTCTCTCCAGAGGCAGATGCAATCGACATTAAAAAAACAAGCAGCAGGTAGGGCAACCGTTGACTGGAGGCAAAACACACACACACACAGAGATGTGTTCACTCTGTCAGGAAAAGGCCTGAAGGGGCCCTGTTTTTTTTACAGCTGCGTCTCCATTGATGTGTCAGGAATCAGACAGATGGGTCTAAATTGCCTCCAGAGGATTCACATGAGCTGAGAAATATGAGACCAGGGCCACACTATCACAACCATCAACACAATAACACAATCTAGCCTAGATGGCCACACTATCACAACCATCAACACAATAACACAACCTAGCCTAGATGGCCACACTATCACAACCATCAACACAATAATACAACCTAGCCTAGATGGCCACACTATCACAACCATCAACACAATAACACAACCTAGCCTAGATGGCCACACTATCACAACCATCAACACAATAACACAACCTAGCCTAGATGGCCACACTATCACAACCATCAACACAATAACACAACCTAGCCTAGATGGCCACACTATCACAACCATCAACACAATAACACAACCTAGCCTAGATGGCCAGACAATCACAACCATCAACACACAACACAAAAGATGCCACACTATCAAACCATCAACACAATAACACAACCTAGCCTAGATGGCCACACTATCACAACCATCAACAGATAACACAACCATCAATCACAACCATCAACACAATAACACAACCTAGCCTAGATGGCCACACTATCACAACCATCAACACAATAACACAACCTAGCCTAGATGGCCAGACAATCACAAAAGTGACTAAGTAGTACACACTAACATAACTGAAACATGAGACAGCCACATAACCATAAATAAAATGGCCACACTTTAATCTCCGATATGACACAACAGAGACAATATCTGTAGCAAAATGCAGACAAACTACATTACCACAACCAAGTCGCATTATCACAATCCTAAATTGACACTGCACAGCCACATTTTCACATAGCCTAACCTTCCAGAGAATTCTAATGAGCCACAATGTTATCACCACAGCAATCTCTGAATTAGCCCAGCCAACTCAAACAGCCCAGACATAAAAATAGCTAGCCTGGCTGAGACTACAGCCACACTTTAAAAACGCCTATAACAGTGACACAATACAACCTAGCCAGTAAATGCTACTATCATACAATGTAAACAGTAAATTAACTCAAGCGCATTACAGCTGCAATATGTAACTTTTTTGGGTGACCAGACAAAATTCAAAATAGATATGTGAGTTATAGATTGTCATTCTCATTGAAAGCAAGTTTAAGAAGCAATAGATCAGTTATGTACGCTATTTCTATGCTTCCCGTTTTAAAGTTTAGTTTTTGCGTCTTATTTTCGGTTTTGTACCCCAGCTTCAAACAGCTGAAAATACAATATTTTTGGTAATGGAAAATATATTTCACAGCGGTTTAGATGGTACAATGATTTTCTACACTACAGTTAGAGATGTCCATGGTCAACCTTCAAGACTCCCACAGTCTACAGTAAATGCCCACTCCCAAAAGTCTTTGTACTCTACTCACTCTCCCTCCTACCCCTCCTCTACCTCTCCTCCTCCCTCCCGAGTGCCAGCTTTATAACCAGTCTCAGTAAAACTCCACTGCTCCACTTTAAACCCCCCCCTCACACCCCTCTTTCCCTTCCTCCCTCTTTCCTCTGCCCTCTTTCTCCCTCTCTCCCCATTTTTCTGCTCCCTCCAGGATCATATCAGTGGAGCTGTCCTAGTGAACGCTGTCTGACTGACCCAGTCTCTCTCTATTGCTCCTCAGACGGCATGCTAACATGCCTCAGACACTGTAGCGTACTCATGTACAAGAGTGCACTATTGTTTGAGTACAGAAACTGAGGTTGTTGGTTAGCAGTGTTTGCTGGTTAGCAGTGTTTGCTGGACCCCAGGTAGAGTAGCTATGCAGTCATAGTTATCTCAGGAACCATGGATATTTAATGTCACTGCCAGTGCCAACAATTCTTTGACTTCAAATGTTCGAGACAAACATAGCCAGCCTTAAAATGTCCTAATCAAAATGTGTGACGTCTCGCTGACCACCACATCATGCCCTGGGGCTGAGAAATGAACGGCCTAGATTATAGAAGAGAGGACATGTGGTACAGGTCCTGCTGAACATAGCACATCACTAGCTGTTTGATGTGTAATTCAATGACCTAACTAACCTTTGTAAGAGTCACAATAAGTTGCTTTGTGTCCTCTGAGATCAGAAGTAGATTAAATTGACCACCATGTACATGGCAGATTTACCTCTGCTATTTCATAAAGCCAAAGCATACCCCTTATTGATTGGCAAGTGATTGTGTTGCAATAAAAAAAATTATAATGACTAAAACCACCACATTGCAAGTCTATTAGATGGATTAGATGGCTACTATGCATTCCCAGCAGGTATCCAGGGACTTCCTTTCACGATTCATCTACCCTTTCTTTTCAGATCAGTGCAGATGAAGAGGAGAGTGAGAGGGAAAGGAAGCCCTTTCTAGACTATTACGATGCACCCCATGCTGCGCCCGACAAGAAGAACGAGGGGGATAGAAGACCTGACTGTCTGGTCGTGCCTTTTGGAAAACAGCAGAAACTCACTCTCTCACAGCTGTAGAAGATCTTTCTGTTCAACAAGACGCCAAGCAATAAAACAGAATGTTGGACGTAAAACATCAGCATCCCAAAATACCTGCCTCTCTCTTCCAAGGAGGAACACTAACCATGAAAGTGGGAAAGTAACGGGTCGTGCCTTGGCTAATGGTTATTTATTTATTTCACCTTTATTTAACTTCTCTAGGAAAGGGGGCAGTATTTGGAATTTTGGATGAAAAGCATGCCCAAATTCAACTGCCTGCTACTCATCCCCAGAAGATAATATTGTAGATTTTCTGTAAAGGAACCAGGACAACTGATCCATGTAAAGGAAAGAATGAATAGGGCCATGTATCGTGAGATTTTGAGTGAAAACCTCCTTCCATCAGCAAGGGAATATGAAACGTGGCTGGGTCTTTCAGTATGACAATGATCCCAAACACACCGCCCAGGCAACGAAGGAGTGGTTTCGTAAGAAGCATTTCAAGGTCCTGGAATGGCCTAGCCAGTCTCCAGATCTCAACCCCATAGAAAATCTTTGGAGGGAGTTGAAAGTCCGTGTTGCCCAGCAACAGCCCCAAAACATCACTGCTCTAGAGGAGATCTGCATGGAGGAATGGGCCAAAATACCAGCAACAGTGTGTGAAAACCTTGTGAAGACTTACAGAAAACGTTTGACCTCTGTCATTGCCAACAAAGGGTATATGACAAAGTATTGAGATAAACTTTTGTTATTGACCAAATACTTATTTTCCACAATAATTTGCAAATAAATTAATTAAAAAATCCTACAATGTGATTTTCTGGATTTTTCCCCCTCATTTTATCTGTCATAGTTGAAGTGTACCTATGATGAAAATTACAGGCCTCTCATATTTTTAAGTGGGAGAACTTGCACAATTGGTGGCTGACTAAATACTTTTTCCCCCACTGTATCTAAGAGCGTGCCCATGGTTACGGATTTAGGGTTGTACCTGGTAGGTTCCTTGATAATTTGTGTGAGAATGAGGGCATCTAGCTTAGATTGCAGGACGGCCGGGGTGTTAAGCATGTCCCAGTTTAGGTCACCTGGCAATATGAACTCTGAAGATAGATAAGGGGCAATCAATTTACATATGGTGTCCAAGGCACAGCTGGGGGCTGAAGGGGGTCTATAACAAGCGGCAATGGTGAGAGACTTGTTTCTGGAAAGGTGGAAGCTCAAATTGTTTGGGCACAGACCTGGATAGTATGACAGAACAATGCAGGCTATCTCTGCGGTAGATTGCAACTCCGCCCACTTTGGCAGTTCTATCTTGGTGGAAAATGTTATAGTTAGGGATGAAAATTTCAGCATTTTTGGTGCCCTTCCTAAGCCAGGATTCAGACACGGCTATGACATCCGGGTTGGTGGAGTGTGCTAAAGCCGTGAAAAAAAAAACTTAGGGAGGAGGCTTCTGATGTTAACATGCATGAAACCAAGGCTTTTACGGTTACAAAAGTCAAATGAGAGGAATGGGAGTGATGTTGGGGGCTGCAGGGCTTGGGTTAACCTCTACATCAGCAGAGGACCAGAGGAGGAGTAGGATAAGGTTTCTCAACCCTCTGTTCCGTTGACCAGCTCCGGTCCATGTGATGTTGCTAACTTGTCTGCTCTGTCAGATAGTGTCAACTCACCATTTCATCAGTTCTCAACTAATAGCTTTAAACTCAGCTATAAGGCGGAGAACCACAGCTTGCTAGTCCCTGGCACAGAAAAGGTTGAAAAACACAGGTGTAAGATGGTCTTTTACGTCAGCTAATACTCTCTGCTTTAGTAGTCTGATGATTCTCAGTGTATGATGTATGGATGCTCATATGGATGCTCATGTGTTCGCAGATTGTTCCAGGTCAGGCATTTGCAGCAGCTTAGAGCTTCACTTCTAAAGATAAGTATTTAACCCCTTTAAGCCTAAATAAGTTCAGGAGTAGTAAAAAAAATTGCAAGAAAAGTCACAATAAGTTGCACGGAGTCACTGTGTGTAATAACTTTGTAATAAGTGTTTACCATGATATTTGAATGACTACCTCATCTCTGTACCCCACACACAATTAATTATCTGTAATGTTCCTTAGTCAAGCAGTGAATTTCAAAACACATATCCAACCAAAAAGACCAACGCTGTTTTCCAATGCCTTGCAAAAGGCACTTATTGGTAAATGGGTAAAAATAACAGCAGACATTGAATATCCCTTTGAGCGTGGTGAAGTCATTAATTACACTTTGGATGGTTTATCAATACACCCAGTCACTACAGGAAGCCTGTACAGAATAAAATATTCCAAAACATGCATCCTGTTTGCAACAAGGCACTAAAGTAATACTGGAAAACGTGGCAAAGCAATTCACTTTTTGTCCTAAATACAAAATGTTATATTTGAGGCAAATTCAATACAACACATTACTGAGTACCACTCCATATTTGAAAGCATAGTGGTGGCTGCATCATGTTATGGATATGTTTGTAATCACTAAGGACTGGGGAGTTTTTTTAGGATAGAAAAAGCAGGTCTAAGGCACTGCATCGCAACAGCCTGGGGTTTAATCGCCCCATAGGGTGGCGCACAATTGGTCCAAACCCGGGGGGGGGGGGCTTTATGTTTTCCTTTATGGTTTCCTCCAACACATTGGTGCGGCTGGCTTCCAGCTTAAGCAGGTGGGTGTTAAGAAGTGCAGCTTGGCGGGTCATGTTTCGGAAGACGCATGACTCGTCCTTAATTCACCTTAAAATAACCTCAAACACAAGGCCAAATCTACACTTTAGTTGCTTACCAAGAACACAGTGAATGTTCCTGACTGGCTGAGTTACAGTTTTGAATTAAATCTACTTGAAAACCTATGGCCTGACCTGAAAATGGTTGTCCAGCAATGATCAACAACCAATTTGACAGAGCTTGAAAAACTTTGAAAATAATAATAGGCAAATGTTCCACAACCCAGGTGTGGAAAGCTCTTAGAAACTTACCCAGAAAGACTCTGTAATCGCTGCCAAAGGTGCTTCTACAAGGTACTGACTCATGGGTGTGAATACTTATGTAAATTCGATATCTATATTTCGTTTTCAATAAATGTGCTAACATTTCTAAAAACATGTTTTCACTATCATTAGGGGTATTGTGAGTAGACATGTGAGAGAAAAAAATATATTTCATCCATTCTGAATTCAGGCGGTAACAACAAAATGTAGAATAAGTCCACGGGGTATGAATAGTTTCTGAAGGCCCTGTATGTCCTCAATGTTTTTAGGAACATGCCTACATTTTCATACAAGTGATATTTTCAAGTGACTTACTGGTTTTCCCTGTGCAAGAAAATGTGTAGGCTAGCTTATCATCTTCATGTTTTGTTTTAATCTAAACCCAACAGATGTTAAGGGGGTACTTTTGGTTCATGTTTATGGCATAGAGAGGCAGCAGCACTATGGACATTCAGTACAAGCAGCAGTCACAACACTTTCAGGAGTGAAGCTAATGACTCCCTAGTGAAGGTAATACAATTTAGAGTTAGCATTTACTGCCTTTCTGTGTTCCTCTTGACATTATCCCTTGCTGCTTGCCATAGCAGAGTGTAGGCTAGCCAAAATGATATCCCTTTGCAAGGGGCAACAAACATGTAGTGTATAATAGCACAGCCTAATACTCCAGATAACTGGGAATAGTGAAATTAATAAAATGTATCACACTGACCTGGCATTGACTGTGAGACCCATTTGTTAGACATGTCAGTCTCTCGAATTCATGAAGGTTCAGCATTCCTCACAAATAAAACGTTTTAGTGATGAACACTAGAATCAACAGCTGCTGTTGTCTTGGCTGTACCAGCCCAGGTGTGCATGGCCACGCCAGATAAGGGATGAGTTTATTGGTGAGCAAATGGGCCGGTTTAGTGTTTAATATTCATGTGATCAAGAGGGGAATTCAAATTGTCCAATTACACAGCAGGGACAGAATGTGTCAACGGTGTCATTATGTGTTGTTTCAAGTCGGCAACCTATGACGCACACAGTCAGGTTTTTTGCCTAAAATGTTTGGCTACTGCTGTTATGCAATATGCATCACAACAGTGTCAAGCTTTAATGGGATACTGTGAGATTCTGGCAAGTAAGCTGTTTTTCTACAGTCAGAAGAACTCGTGGATACCATTTTAATGTCTCTGCGGGCAGTGCGACGGAAGTTAGTTTTGCGAGCCAAAGCTAACTAGCAGTAGCGCAGTGACTGGAAGTCTACAAGTACAGTAGCATTACGCTAGCATACCTGTAGAGATCATTTACAGAATCTCGCAGTATCCCTTTAAAATGATTTAGGCCAGGGCCAAATGCATATTTTTTTTAAATGGTAGCTTAACTTTTAATGCACACATTTGATGTGTAATAAAAGGGACTTGGGGCATGACATTACTTTATGACCCCACTGTTGGTCTCTGTCATAAACCTGATATAAGCATATCATGCTTAACATACTGTCAATAGGAAACATTATGTTAAACTAAGTCATGTTTATGACTTATGCAGGCAGTATGACGGAACATTCAAATAAAGTGTTTCTGCTAAATTCATCCAAGCCTAATGCTTTTCCCTCGTATTCTCCTGAGAATCTGTTCACACTGATATAAAATACCCAAATGCATTTTCCACGCCAGCCTACCAACGAACACACACACTCTAATCCCAATATTTAGCTTTTGACACTAAACCTGTTGTGTGCAGCTGTGTACCAGGCACTGTAGATCAAATGATTCAGCCAGTTAGTTCAACTTAGTTTAACTGTTGTACCCCATCAGACCCAAAATATAAGCTTGTTTCAATCCAATGTTTGTAAACAAAGTAAATGTTAACAAACACTATATAGGAGCCTCAAAACATGGTTAAAATTATAATGTTGATATCATGGACGGTCAGTACTTGCAGCCATAGCTCTGTCTATGAATTTGAGAGTTGTTACAATTCTCCAGCACCATCCTTCAGCTTTTTACCAGAAACAGGGGGGGGTGAATCCACTTAGTTAATGTTTCAACTTCTGATTGCCGCTTTAAACTATTGGCACTCGATGCTAACAGACCTAATGCTAATATATAATCAATGCAATACACTTGCACTTAATGTCCACTAATGTAATAAAGACAGTGTCTCAGCCTAAAAATGTCAGTCAAAACAGAAAAACACCACAATATCTCAGAAGAACCATAACATTGTCCTGTATGCCATGTTCTCGGTGGACTGGCGAGTCCAAGTTTCCCTGCTTGTTAGCGGGCAATTACTCGAATTATGTCACATCTCATAACCCCATACAATCATACAATAACCATGCTGACTACGCAATCCCCCAGCGCTCGAGCCACCCAAAACATCATAATGACAGAATGTTAAAACCGCAAAAAAAAGAGAGCAGCATTGAGGTTTAGTTGCATCGTTTCGTTGTGACCTGCTGCTTCAGGCTGGTGTAATGACGCAACGTTGTAGAACTAGTGTAGCTACTAAATTACAGCCACCAACAACCTGTATGGAGCATTGTGAGCCCAAAAAAACAACAGTGGAGTGAGTACGCACGAACGTTGCCTGGTGCTTGCATGCCGGTTGAAACACGACGTCGCACATGTTCACGAATTTATTCTGAAATTTACTTTACTCAGACTTGACTTTATTCCATATTTTGTGTTTAATAACTAGCTAGCTAGTTGACATCATTCAAACAATCCATTCAGCCTACGGTGATGAAGAATTGAGGGAAACGGACGAAAAAAGTCAAGAATGCATGGCAACGCCAGTCTGTGCATGATATATCGGCTACTAGACAAGCATATGGTAAACAGTAGGTCAATTCCTTACCTTGATACCCAGCGAAGGAAAACAAAGGATACTGCAATATCGTTCCGTTATACGGAACGTGTGGGGATGGCCTCCAAACTGTAGGGCAACACCAAACAGCTAATTCAACGCAATCTGCAGCGCACTGTACAGTCCGTATCCATACAATGACGGCGCCAGGGAAAGGGGTGACAAGGGACATATTCCAAATGTTCTTGCATATGAATCTTCGTATAATGATTTAAGTTCACATTGATTGATTATTATAACATAACTGTTGATGAATTGTTAACGATAAATAATTGGTGCTAGAGATATGATGCTATTTTTCATTCTCAGTCGATTGTGCACCCCTACCATTGTAGATGTTGCGCCCCATTTTCTCTTAAAGGAGATGCGTCCTTTTTATGAAGACGGATCATGCTGGCTGGTATACACTTTCATCAAAGCAATAACAGAGCAAATGTTCCAGTTTTGATATATTTCTGTGACATCATTTAATGATAACCATTTCCCTAACCATAACCCGGTGATCTTCAGGCATTGGCATAGACATTCGTTTATATATTAATATTCATTTTGTCCATCTCATATCACTTTAATCAGCCTAATTAAATAATTAGGGAGCATGATCCAATCTGTGCCTTGAAATGAAAGATGCGCCTTGTGACTTTTTAACAAAAGCACATATGATCATGTGCCTCAAAGTTCTTTTTGTTCTTTATGCAAGAATGGAAGTGGTCACTTATAAGTAGGCTACACAGACAGGGAATACCTCCAAAACACACACAGACTCTCTCTCTCTCTCTCTCTCTCTCTCTCTCTCTCTCTCTCTCTCTCTCTCTCTCTCTCTCTCTCTCTCTCTCTCTCTCTCTCTCTCACACACACACACACACACACACACACACACACACACACACACACACACACACACTTGAATGCACACCCACACAAACACACAGACACTTGAATACACACACACACAGCTGTGCTGTTCCCAGTCTCTACCACATCCATACTCACCATCAACCCATGCTTGCTTACACAGTCAGAAATAAACCAACACTATCCTTGAAAAGTAAAATCCTCAAATTATGTCACTGTGAATACAAGCAGACACTTGCGAACTCTTAAGATTCTGGTTTCCTCGTAGTTTAGACAGAACAGTCACAGATTGGTACAAATGACCCTCTTTTGTCTCAGAGCCCTCAGTAAACATCCCATCTGCCTTTTCACCAGCCTCATTAATGTTAATTGCTGCAGGATTTATGGAGATGCAACAGGATTATGGTTCCTTCATTCCCCCTCTCACCACAGGATTACAGCTCCTTCATTCCCCATCTCACCACAGGATTACAGCTCCTTCATTCCCCCTCTCACCACAGGATTACAGCTCCTTCATTCCCCCTCTCACCACAGGATTACAGCTCCTTCATTCCCCCTCTCACCACAGGATTACAGCTCCTTCATTCCCCCTCTCACCACAGGATTACAGCTCCTTCATTCCCCTCTCACCACAGGATTACAGCTCCTTCATTCCCCTCTCACCACAGGATTACAGCTCCTTCATTCCCCTCTCACCACAGGATTATGGCTCCTTCATTCCCCCTCTCACCACAGGATTACAGCTCCTTCATTCCCCCTCTCACCACAGGATTACAGCTCCTTCATTCCCCCTCTCACCAAAGGATTACAGCTCCTTCATTCCCCCTCTCACCACAGGATTACGGCTCCTTCATTCCCCCTCTCACCAAAGGATTACAGCTCCTTCATTCCCCCTCTCACCACAGGATTACAGCTCCTTCATTCCCCCTCTCACCACAGGATTACGGCTCCTTCATTCCCCCTCTCACCACAGGATTACGGCTCCTTCATTCCCCTCTCACCAAAGGATTACAGCTCCTTCATTCCCCCTCTCACCACAGGATTACAGCTCCTTCATTCCCCCTCTCACCACAGGATTACAGCTCCTTCATTCCCCCTCTCACCACAGGATTACAGCTCCTTCATTCCCCCTCTCACCACAGGATTACGGCTCCTTCATTCCCCCTCTCACCACAGGATTACAGCTCCTTCATTCCCCCTCTCACCACAGGATTACGGCTCCTTCATTCCCCCTCTCACCAAAGGATTACAGCTCCTTCATTCCCCCTCTCACCACAGGATTACGGCTCCTTCATTCCCCTTCTCACCAAAGGATTACAGCTCCTTCATTCCCCCTCTCACCACAGGATTACGGCTCCTTCATTCCCCCTCTCACCACAGGATTACGGCTCCTTCATTCCCCCTCTCACCACAGGATTACGGCTCCTTCATTCCCCTCTCACCAAAGGATTACAGCTCCTTCATTCCCCCTCTCACCACAGGATTACAGCTCCTTCATTCCCCCTCTCACCAAAAGGACCTTCAGAAACACATGGCGCTAAACTCTGTTCCACTGTCACACAAATAACAATTTAGGATGCCCTCCCTTGTGTGTCCCATGCCAGGCCTGCTGGAACCCTACCATTGCCAGGCTTGTCCTACAATGCCATCAGCTCCCTCTGAGCTGACGGGGATGGATATTGGCACCATTGGCACAGACACTCCAGGGGTTTCCATGACTGCATGAGAGACAATCTGTTGGGAGATTGTCAGAATGAAGAAAAATTAAATCAATAAAACAATGCTTGTACTGCAATCCATGAAGCATCTTACTAGATATTCAGACTCACTGAGTCTCGAGGATATCCTTAGATGCTTCTCAGGCAAAAGACATCTCAGGACAGACATTGAGGCATTTGGTATTGAATATCTAATATAATGGGGAAGGGTTTCAGATACCATTCGCTCATTATGCATCTCATTTCCCAACCTATCCTGTATCTTATAATGCACTACTTTTGACCGGAGCCACATTAGAGCTCTGCAATACACTATGGGCAACAGGGTGTTATTGGAGATTTGATGTCTATCTGGAGAAATGGGAACAATAGAACAACAGGAAGTAGGACAACCACTTCTGATGATTTAGTGGCGCATGGAACAGAAGTCAGAAAATTTAAGGTGGCAGCACAAAACTCTGATTCTCCCATGGAACACAGCAAGAGAGCAGGGCATTGACCCGAGTGGCGCAGCGGTCTAAGGCACTGCATCTCAGTGCTAGAGGTGTCACTATAGACCCTGGTTCGATCCCGGGCTGTATCACAACCGGCTGTGATTGGGAGTCCGATAGGGTTACACACAATTGGTCCAGCGTCATCCTGGTTATTAGGGGAGGGTTTGGCCGGGCGAGGCCGTCATTGTAAAATAAGAAGTTGTTCTTAACTGACTTGCCAAAATAAAGGTTAAATAAAAAATGGACAATAACTGCTTCTCTCAGACATACAGCACAGTAATGTCAAGGGTCCCTACTCAAATAAATCATAAATAAATAATGAAGAGATCATAAATCGTCTGTCAAAGGGCCTTCAGTCAAGCATCGACAGTGTGTCTGATATCATCACATCCATTAGATAAAACAACACCTCAGAGACCAGACAGTGAGATCAGATCACCCCCTGCTATGCTAACACTACTATATCACCTCCCTCACATGTGGCTGCTGGCATTACCAGTTCTGACCTAGGTACAGGGTGTTATTATAATCATTGTGACCAGCTGCTGTGTGGGATACAGAGGGGGCGGAGGGGTATGTGTTGAGGGGTTGGAACCCTCTGAGGAAAAGATTGTGTGGAATTTAATCAGAAGCGAGCCCCTGCGCACCCACCTCCTCGGCCTCATTGTCCTCTTTTCAGGAGGAGGGTCTTCAAATCAATCCTGATGGCACGCTGCCATGCCTGGCCCACGACTGTGCAGTGATTAGAGAGAGAGAGATGAGAAAGAGATAGATCGTGAAAGGGAGGGATGGACAGTGAGATGGAGAGAAAGGGAAGGATGAAAGATTAAGAGGGAGAGTTGGAAAAAGGGATATATGGAAGAGAGAGAGAGAAAGGGATGGAGAGAGAGAGATTAATGCTGTTACAGCCCAACATATTTGATTTAATGTTTGTTATCTCTAATTGGCCAAGTGAGGCATCTTATTGTCTGTCTACAGCCATAATTAGACAGCAGGTTATTTCGAAAAAGGCCAGTGCTTTCATCTCTTTTAGACAAATCACAGAGGGTCTTCTGTGAAAATGTTGCATAAACTGAGAGGAATTAGATGTAGTGAAATGCCTAATTGAAGCTATAAACTAGTTGTGGCAGGAATTGGTGTTGTGGTCTTGGACTCTGATCGTGTGATCTCGTCGTGCTTGTGGTTTTGGTGTCATGATCACATAGTATGGCTCTCACATGGGCTTAGAAATCATGTTCCTCCCAGAGCCTAAAGAGAGATCACAGTTGATAAAATTCCTGTTATTCAAACAACAGACATAGTGTAGCAGCTCTCTAGATCCCT
Source organism: Oncorhynchus keta (assembly GCF_023373465.1). Lineage (NCBI taxonomy): Eukaryota > Metazoa > Chordata > Actinopteri > Salmoniformes > Salmonidae > Oncorhynchus > Oncorhynchus keta. The sequence goes on from NC_068435.1 coordinate 18,563,600, forward strand.
TATCTTGTAACATGACCCACTGTTATTGGATATTGTGAAAGCAGACAATATACAGACAGGAAGTCCCATAGTTTTTTAAAACGTTTTTTTTTGGAAGTCCCATAGTGTCAACACAATATCTCCTTTCATTTAGATTTCGCCTCGTAGCCTTTCAGTGTAGAGCCCTGCTTCTATTCATTTTGGTAGGGGAGATAGAAAGGAATGGGGAACGTGTCGAAATTCATTAAGTACACGCGCTGGGCTGAAAGGGAGGGCTGTTTCCCACTGAGCTCGCCTGCTTCTGAGGGCTCCGTTTCGGGCAAACCCTATATGCTGTTACTTAGCCATGACAAAACCAGGCCGGAACACCTGACTTCTTGTAATGACAGACATACACACAAAAATGGCCAAACTATTTGTCGATCAAGAAAACAAAAACATTTGTCACATGATTTAGAAAGCTGTAACATGATGTTATGGGGAGACAAATTACACTTGAGGATAATTGACCTGTTCAAATGAAGATGATCCGCTTCCAATGATACTCCAATGAGGATTATACAACAAATAATTATTTGAAATAATTGAAGTTGGTCAATGACCCTATTGATATCATAATGAATCTATTCTAAACGTCAGAGCCGAGGGGTGTAAAAGGGCACAAGGCGAGACCCAAATGCAGACACAGGAAGCAGATGGTTGATTTATATTTATTATACCAAAAGGGGTAGGCAAAAGGCAGGTCGGGGACTGGCGAGAGTTCATAGACCAGGTCAGAGTCCAAACAGTACCAGGCGATAGGCAGGCTCGAGGTCAGGACAGGCAGCGGTCAGGCAGGCAAATATGGCGTCTTGTTTTGACTTGGCAAAACAAGATGAACTGGCACAGAGACAGGAAACACAGGGATAAATACACCAGGGACTAATGGGGAAAACAGGAGACACCTGGAGGTGGGTGGAGACAATCACAAAGACAGGTGAAACAGATCAGGGGTTGAAAGTAGACTAACACAGCTGAATGCGTTTAGCACGGTTGAGTGGGTGTCACGCTGGTATAAAGGATTTGGAGACAGGCGCAGGAATACACAATAGGGGTTTTTAATACACTCAAAACAAACACATATACAAAAACACTGGGCTGTACCCAAACAAAAGAGCGAGGGTAAACCTTGTTGAACGACACGGGACGATACCCAATAATACCCAATATATAAGACACGCAGCATAACAGCTGCACCAACGCACATGGGAACAATAATTGACAGAACAATGGTAAACCAAACACTTATACAATTACTAATCACTGGGAATAGTGGCCAAGTGTGTGTAATGAAAGTTCTGGAGGGATTGGGTTTACAATGGGTTTAACATGGTTGAGTGTGTTTTCCCATGTCGATTGGCCCAAAGCACGTTGTTGGTTCATTGAATGCTGATATGGAGACCAAATTGTTCTGGAATGCAGTGATATATATATCACATTTTTAACACCAGAAACCAGAAACCCAGAAACCCTTTAAAGGCCCATTAATCTTAGTTAGTTAGGAAAGTCTATCCAATTTGACAAACATCTGGAAATGTTATTAGGTGACATTACTTCATCCAGGTGTGTGGGGTTTACTGTATGTTTTGAATGGTCTCCTCCTTACGTGAGATGTTGGGAAGAAATGTAATCCTTTAGTGTTCAGGTAAACCTCACTCAACCATGTTATTCTATAAACCATGTTAATAACCATATAATCATGTAATTCACTTGGCAGTGACATTATGTATAGATTAATCACACAGGCTATTATCAGGGTCATTGACCAATTTCAGATATGGCCATTGGCAGAGGACCTTAGGGGCTGTGGTTGGCTATACAAGTCGTAGAGCAGCATAGGAATCCTTGCTCGTTGGTGAGCATCATTGTGGCATGTTTTCCCTGGCAAAGCAGTTAATCAATGCAGTCTGAATGTGTTTAAAATCCCTGAAACGAGTGTGGTTAAAGGAGCTATTAGACAGCCGTCACAGCAGCATCATCATTAGCTGTCAATAGCCGTGATACAGTACAGTAACGACAGTGTGGGGTACATTCTGGGCCCCATTCCCAATCTGGTAAATCCTTTTCCATGGAAAACGGCCCGTGGTTCATTTTGCCAGCGGAGAATTGAACTCAACGGCAAACCTTGTGGAAAAGGGAGTGCTTGGGAAAGAAGGTGATACTGGTTATATGAGTCATGCATTTTGCAAACAGAGGGTAGTTATACTCGAGAAAACTTGGAAAGTAGCACATGACAAATTATGTCACCGTCACCACGGTCACCTCTACAATAAACTGTTCATGTTGTTGTAAAAACTGTGCAGACTTTTACACAAGTGTTATGACCACATGTTATGTTGGTTGGAAGAAGTGGTAGCCTTAACAAAAACCAACTGATCAAAATAAGCTACCTGATGAGAGATGTCCACAAATTCCCATAACCTGAGAATGGCTGATTATGTTTTAATGAATGAACTCATATCACATGGATGAAATTACAAGTGTCTTGTGTCTTACACAGATATCAGTGTGATGGCATTTCATGCAAGAAAGCACTTTCTACTTTATGCACCGCAGTGAAATGTATCTTATGACGGAAGCTCAATATCTCTTTCTCTCTCTTTCTCTCTCTCTCTCTCTCTCTCTCTGTCTCCTTTTCATCTCTCTCTCTCTCTCTCTCTCTCTCTCTCTCTCTCTCTCTCTCTCTCTCTCTCTCTCTCTCTCTCTCTCTCTCTCTCTCTCTCTCTCTCTCTCTCTCTCTCTCTCTCTCTCTCTCTCTCTCTCTCTCTCTCTCTCTTTGTGTGTCTCTCTCTTTTTCATCTCTCCGTCTTCCTCCCTCTCTCTCTGTGTCTCTCCTTTTCATCTCTCTGTCTCCCTCTCTCTCCGTGTCTCTCCTTTTCATCTCTCTGTCTCCCTCTCTCCTTCTCTCTCTCTGTGTGTCTCTCTCCTCATAGTAAGATAGAGGACATGTAAGGAAACTTCCAGACCTCCTCCGAGAGAGAAATCTCATGCTTGGGGGCAAACCTCAGAGGAAGCCTGGGTTTTTGCTGATTCAATAGCAGCTCCCTGCTACAACAGCACCGAGGCTGCATCTGCAACCAATCTCCAGTATAATGTAGGTCATGTTCCCACACTCTCTGCTCCCAGAGAACTGGCAAGACAATGGTACAGACGGTCATGGCTAGAAGGGATCCAGCTTTTGTCAAATTAACATCAGTCAGATTTGACTTTTCGTAGCAGGTTAGGAGAACTTACACAGCAGGTTATGAGAATTAACGTAGCAGGTTAGGAGAATTAGGTTAAGGTTAGGATTTTTTTTTTTTTTTTTAACTTTCAATGTTCATTTGACAAAAACTGTAGCCATGACCCAAATGGACCCCACTCACAGAGACTCCCAGATCTGCCAATCAGGGCCGGGGCTGAGCTCTGTCTGGTATTCATATAGTAGAGATGTTCTCTAAGGTAACTAATGATTTGTAAGTCTGGAGCACTTTTTCATAACCTTGGTTAATGCTTGAAACTGGAGGAGAATATCTGAGGTGTTTCCTCATATTCCTGCATGGATGTTGTTTTTAGAGGAAGCTGCCAACACTTACTTCATTGTAAGAGAGTACAAATACACAACACAGAGATACATGTATGATGTTGGTGAATAGTGGTATCGTATGGTAAGCGCAGCATACAGGAATACCAGGTAGTTAAAGTAGTTCAAATCCATGTTCATATTCCCAGTGTCCTGACCATGCAAGAGAGGAGAGGGAACAAGAAGGAAAAGGAGGGCCAAGGATATTATATAGAGCGATAGAGGTGAAAAGGAGACGGGAAGGAGCGAGAGGAGGGAGAGTGAAAGGGAGCACGAACGAGAAAGAGTGAAAGGTAAAGAGAGGGAGAGGGGGATCATTGTGCTGATGCTCTCCTCCATTCCACATTCCTCTTAACAGCCGCCCCACTGATCACAGAGCCCAGACGAGGAAGTGCTCATTCAGGAAAGAAGCGTCTGCTGAACCAGCACAGAGAGGGAGAGAGAGAGAGAGAGAGAGAGAGAGAGAGAGAGAGAGAGAGAGAGAGAGAGAGAGAGAGAGAGAGAGAGAGAGAGAGAGAGAGAGAGAGAGAGAGAGAGAGAGAGAGAGAGAGAGAGAGAGAGAGAGAGAGAGACTTACAGCGATATACAAGACTTATCTATGTAATCTAAATTCTACCATGTTAATCTCATTTGGAATGAAAAAATTATAGTCAAAATCTGTTTGTTTAGGTCTGAATACCATTATATTAACCTCTTACAGGGTTTTTGTTCTTTTAACAAGGTAAGTATGTCTTTCAGTCTGTTTAAAATCACTTAAACAACAAGGAGAAAGGTCATATATTGGATTAAAGGTTAGAATCACAGTAACAAAGGAAAAGGATGGTTGGGGTGTGCTAAGCTGCGTGGCCAACATCAATAGACACACTGCTTCCCTCTGCAGTTATTTAATACTACAAGCGAGCTAAGGAACTGTGCCTTCTCCCTCAGCTCAGCAGAGATGATGGGTTTATAAAGAGGGGTCAGAGAGGACATCCAGACGACGTTCTGGGCAGAGAGAGACTAGACAGAGTGTATTGAATTGTGAAAGATTGACATCAAAACAGTATTGTGGCTGAAAATTGCATGAGCCACCTCAGTAAAGGTTTGCTTCAGTGACACTCCAGGCCTTTTCACTCCTTTATTCAGCGCATGATATTTATCTTGCCCTTCCATAATGTATGTTTTTTATGTTTGCACTGTGGTAAAAGGTAAGTAGAAATATGCTTCTATGAGAGACAGAGGGTGATGTGGGGCGGTAATTGGATGATCTTTATTTTAATACTGGATGCTGTTGCTCTGGGTATAAAGAGCAGAGGTTTCTGGGATAGTTGTTCAGTTTAGAGTTTGGTGCCAAGCCAGATGCCAGCTCTCTGCTCATATGATTTCTCATTGTATTTTATTTGTCGCTGAAGTTGTGTTGCTCTAATTATACCATGAGTCTTATCTGAAGTCACAGTGTCCATGGATTATCATTCTTTACCCTGGCCTTACAGTATACTGGGACCTGTTCTTCAAACTGAATCCAAGCTAGTGATAGACTTTAAGGCATGGAGTTCCTCTTTGTCAAGTCACAGGGTCAGAAATAACTCCCTGTATTAGTTTCTTCTATACCAGGAGTTCAGGATTTTCCACTGGTGTGACTCCCTATAGTTAGTCAGAACAGGAAGTGAGTACACTGGCATTGAGCTGCAGTCAGCCCATATGGAGATCATTAGGGATGATGAGTGGTGAGACCCTGACTCTGAGCAAGGCAAGATTTCTGCCTTACCCAAGACTTCCACAGCACTTTCCACCAAGGAGAAGAGCATGGTACAGTACAGACAATCAGTGCCAGTTGAAGAGAATGGATGACAAAACTGTTGTAGGAGTTGTAGGTCGATAGCTTGTCTTCTGGGGAGATTAACAGATAAAACCCCTTTCAAGAGGTAATGGTTTAGTCAGACAATTCCAGAATGAGGAGTACATGGTCCTTCTGTAGCTCAGTTGGTAGAGCATGGCGCTTGTAACGCCAGGGTAGTGGGTTCGATTCCCAGGACCACCCATACGTAGAATGTATGCACACATGACTGTAAGTTGCTTTGGATAAAACCGTCTGCTAAATGGCATATATTACTGCCAGATAACTTTACTTTACATAACAAAATATTGTCAGACAAGGGTTTTCTATAAATTCCTTTGTTTTCCTGAAATCCCATTTGAACGATTCCTGGAATCAGGAGAGAATAAGAAGGAAATACAGAATCCTCCAAGCAGAATTTCTGGAATTGAATTTTCCCAGAAGTCAGACAATAATACCAGAGAGTATTTCATAAAGAAATATATTCCAAAAAGAAGAGTACTGTCAAACAACATTATTTTAATCTAGATCAACTCTTCCCTGAGTCATGCACTACTGGCTTGGGGGGGCCAGTGTGGGTGTAGTCAGCCTGCCTTGGATTCCTATGAGTTGTTAATGTAATCTTCCCCAAACTTATAGTCTTTTATAATCTTCTCCCCTTCACAGTCGAGCTTGTTCCCTGGCCAGTATCACCAGGATCAGGGCTTGTCCAGGGACAGGCAGATCCACAGAGGCCCAAGCACCACCAGTCTGATAACACAGGAATGCTATGAAGAGTGGGGAGGACCTTATTCTGCAGGAAGTTAGGGCTACTATCTGGTATGAGGTCAATACCTTATCTGAGTGTTATCGTTATGATCATTCAACGGTTTCTTCTTGTATGTCCTGGTTGTGTATTTTGTCAGTGTGTCTGCATAAGTATCATAACCTTTTAGATGTGTGTTTGCTGTTTAGTAGTCATAGCCATTTTGCAAAATAATTGACATGTAGGCCGTTGCCTCTGCATTGTAAAATGAAGGTTTTTTGTTCCGATTTGTATGATAATCATATCTGGTCATCTTATCAATTGATGGTATCATTCACTTTCAGTAAAAAGGCATTACATATTGTACTTCTGCTCGTTTCGTGAACGGCTGCTCGTCAACAACTCCATTCTGAAGCAAAAAGGTTAACCTCAAAAATGCAAAATTACTTCAACAGATGAGTGCTATAGATCTTCTATTACTATGCAAAAGCCTAAGCAGATATTTCACTCAACACCACGTCATGTCTGTGTTGTTACGAAAAATAGTCTGAGGAGAAGTCATGAAGACACATCAAAAACAATGCAGACAGACAGGCAAACAGACGGAAGGAATAATAATGGGCGTACAGACAGACAGACTGGCAGGCAGACAGACAGGTTTGTGGGCTTCAGCACTACCAATGCCATGTCACTCAGTGGGTATTTAAATCAGTTTATCAGATCCAATATGGTGTGAAACTTTCCTGATGGAGTGAAGTATTGAACTGTTACTGTAAACATGGCTGGGAGGGGAATTAACTATCGAATTCATCAAAAGCCATTTGGCTCCAATGCTGTTGCAGGGTGAAGCTGTGGAGATGGCAGCCGCATGTATCATGTCGTTTCCCATTGTAAGTGTTTCTGTCGCCAGAGGGAAAAAAACAAGATTAATGTGATGTCGCTGCGTTTGGGCATTTCACAAAACCATGGTTACCGTGACACACTTTTACCCAGCAAGGAATACATGGAGAGAGAAGCACTCAATAACAACTGCATGGCTAAGGCTACCATGATATTAGATGGTCTCATTATATGGTTGAGATAATCCATGTGATTTAAATATATATATATATATATATATATATATATATATATATATATGATTAAATACAGTATATAGATTAGATATACATTTGAATACTTATTATATAATATGAAAGTTGTTTGTTTCTAGACTTAGGATGGATGCAGATGTTGCAATTCCATTATGCCTGCTGGTATCCCACTGGGCGCAGACGTCAATTAAACATCTATACCACGTTGGTTCAATGTCATTTAATTTAAACGATGTGGAAACAATGTTGATTCAACCAGTGTGTGCCCAGTGGGATATGATTATGTTTTATGTAAAATCATAAATGGCTTTAAATCTAATGACTGGTGGGTGAATGTAAGCTCATGTCCCGCTGTTTTTATCAGACTATATCACAATCAGGTTAAATAAAGAAACAATACAATGTGGTTTCAGACTAGACTACCGAGACTAAATACTTTCTCAGAAACAGGATTCCCGCAAATTTCCAAGGATTCCAAAGAATTTCCATAATGTTCTGGAATCCTACAGGAAGGTGCATCAGAATTACAGGTCGTTAGATGCAGTTTGTTAGGAAATAGCCTGATCATTCTGAAATGACTAGATGATACACAATCAATTGCCACTGTCGGAGATGCCATCTGTAAACCCACTGAAAGATAAGGTGGCTGTTATTTAGTGGCTGTTAGGAGAATGTGACAGCCTTGTTTGAATGTCAGTGGGTGATAGGATATGGCTTGATTGGTAATTCCCTAGTGGAATTGGTGTATCTGGGTTGGGATACAAACATGGTATGTTTGATCAGGACCACCAACAATGCAGAATTAGTTTGTGAAAATTAATTGTTTACATGATTGTTTTCAACAATACCTCACATTCAAACTGAAATGTATAATTCAAAGGAACCTCAAAAAGTCAGATCCATTAGATGTTTAACACATTTTTAACACATGCATGTCTTATTCATATTTTACAGTATGTAAACAGACTGGGATTTGATGCGGTTGTGTGTCCACGGTCGCTGAATCCTGGAGGGGCAGTCATGCAACCTATAATTGACCTAAAACGTTTTCCTACTAGTCCACAGTCCAAATCAAATCAAATGTATTTGACACAAGCTTGTGAACAACAGGTGTAGACTAACAGTGAAATGCTTCCTTATGGGCCCTTCCCAACAATGCTGAGAGAAAAAAAGAGGAATAACAAGATAAATAAATTGGGTAAGCGTAGCTAAGCCCACTTCCATCTTTGGATTCAAAGAAAAAAAGAAACATTTTCTGTTGTTTAATATCTCAACCAATTCATCTGGTTGTTATATTCATAACAGTTTATATTCTAAACCAATCAGATTAAGCTATTGAAAAATTATGTGTAAATTCCCAATAGTGCCCAATTTCAAAGCTGCAAAAAAACTTTGTGTTCAGGCGACACTCAGATAAACACATATTCCAGAAATGTTTTGTTGCTTCTCAGATAAGTGATCATACTTTATGTAAAATTAAGATATTCATTAACTGATATATGCACGATGGCATATTTCATGGGTATTAATGACTATTTCTTGTAAATGAAAATATGTTTTTTCATGCTGACAGTTGTGCCTACATGTCATAGTCACACAGGTGTAACATAACCTGGTGAACTACAACAAGATAATACATTTCAGGCATTCAATGCATATATTTTTTTTAATACATTTTGTCTTATTTTTACTGTTAAATGAACTTTGCATTGTTATACAATGCATTCAGAAAGTAGTCAGACACCCTTGACTTTTTTCCACATTTTGAAACGTTACAGCCTTATTCTAAAATGGATTAAATAGTATTTTTTCTCAATACCCCATAATGACAAAGCAAAAAATGTTTTCTAGACATTTTTGCAAATGTACACTACCGGTCAAAAGTTTTACAACACCTACTCATTCAAGGGTTTTTCTTTATTTTTACTATTTTCTACATTGCAGAATAATAGTGAAGACATCACAACTATAAAATAGCACATATGGAATCATGTAATAACAAAAAAGTGTTAAAAAAATTATTTTAGATTTGAGATTCTTCAAATAGCCACCCTTTGCCTTGATGACCGCTTTGTACACCCTTGGTTATTTCCCAGTTTTGATGTAGAATGTAGAAAATAGTAAAAATGTAGAAAAACCCTTGAATGAGAAGGTGTTCTAAAACTTTTGACCAGTAATAAAAAACAGAAATATCACATTTACATATGTATTCAGAACCTTTACTCATAAAAAAATACAAATATAAAAATAAGTACTTTGTTGAAGCACCTTTGGCAGCGATTACAGCCTCAAGTCTTCTTGGGTATGACTCTACAAGCTTGGCACAACTGTACTTTGGGAGTTTCTCCCATTCTTCCCTGCAGAGATTCATCTCCTCTCAGGCTTTATCAGGCTGGATGGGGAGCGTCGCTGCACAGCAATTTTAAGGTCTCTCCAGAGATGTTAGATCGGGTTCAAGTCCAGGCTCTGGCTGAGCCACTCAAGGACATTCAGAAACTTGTCCCGAAGCCACTCCTGCATTGTCTTGGCTGTGTACTTAGGGTCGTTGTCCTGTTGGAAGGAGAACCTTCCCCCAGAGCCAGTGCTGACCTCCCTGGGGCCCTAAGCAAAATTCTGCTAAGGGGCCCTCCTACCTGACCCGTGAGCCATGTAAACCATTTACCATTGCCACACAGTCACACCCCAGTGCTCCCACTACAATCCTCCCTCCTTTAAAACAGTTTGCTCCATCTGTCGGTCTAAGAATTTGTAGACATATACAGAACAGAATGAGGTTTATACAAACAATATTTATTGAATGGAATATTTTCTATAGGATCTTTAGATAAGTGAATATTAACATGAACATAAATAAGAAATTGTAGAAAATATCAAATATAGAAAATAATCAAATGTAACACTGAACTTTGGCTCTGCCTGGTAATTAGTCCAGTCCTCACAATATTATACAATTAGCTTTGTCTATACAATGTAAACATAAACCCATAGTCTATGGCTGCAGCTATATGTCTCAAAATAGTCAAATAAAGCCTATACAGCTGTGTGATTAACTTTGGTTCCCTCTACAGCCTGGGCATTTTCAGCATCGGCATGGGCACCAGTCTATCTGGACTGTCTGGAAGAAATTGAGAAAGTATGTCACATAGTTAGTTAAGCAGTCATTTACACAAATGTACTTCTGCCTTACAATTGTAAATGTTACTAAATGTGTAAACATTTGAATGTTTAAATTAAAATCTTACCATCAAATTATTCCTCTTCTGCACTTTCTTGAGGCAAAATCATCAATGATGTCATCATAGGACATGTGTTTCCCCACGTCATGATTTATGCTCATGATGGCCAGACCACTCAAATGCTCATGATTTATGCTCATGATGGCCAGACCACTCAAACGCTCATGATTTATGCTCATGATGGCCAGACCACTCAAATGCTCATGATTTATGCTCATGATGGCCAGACCACTCAAATGCTCATGATTTATGCTCATGATGGCCAGACCACTCAAATGCTCATGATTTATGCTCATGATGGCCAGACCACTCAAATGCTCATGATTTATGCTCATGATGGCCAGACCACTCAAACGCTCATGATTTATGCTCATGATGGCCAGACCAATCAAATGCTCATGATTTATGCTCATGATGGCCAGAACTCAAACGCTCATGATTTATGCTCATGATGGCCAGACCAATCAAATGCTCATGATTTATGCTCATGATGGCCAGACCACTCAAACGCTCATGATTTATGCTCATGATGGCCAGACCACTCAAATGCTCATGATTTATGCTCATGATGGCCAGACCACTCAAACGTTCCTGTGACATGGAAGACCTCAGGTAGCTTTTGATGAGCTTTCATTTTGAAAAGCTCCTCTCTGCCGATACTACTGTTACTGGTAGGGGGACTGCAGTTCTTAGGGTCGTCCAAAGGTTAGGATAGAGTTCCTCCAGGTTGTTCTCACAGAGAAAGGGAAGCAGCTCAACGGCAGTCAGTTATCTTGTCTGATGGCAGATCAGGTAAATTCTGAATCTCATGTGCCAGATCCATTCCACTAATGTCACAGTCGTCTCTGAAGGTTAGAGAGTTTTCAACTTCCATACAGTGAGCCTTTAAAGATTCACTGGACATTTGAGAGGCAGTGCTCCATATTTGATTTTCACCTGGTTGACTGTTTCAAATCTCTCATCCATGAATGTCACAGCAGAGTCAACCACAATGTTGAAGTAGTTGACTTCAAGGTTTTTCAGTGCATCAGTCATTGGCTCATCAGGAGCCTCATAGCTGAAATGCTTATTGCTGTTTCTCAATCTCTTCTCTTTCAGAACAGCCTCCACATTAATTGATTCACAAATGCTTTGGTTGTTGTTTGGGCCTCAGAGCATCCAGTTTCCCAGTATGTAGTGAGGGAGGCCTTTGCATTTGAGATTAAATTCACTACAATATCAAACTGCATTGAGGCGGATTGGAGGAGCTTGTTCACCTTGTTTGTCATTGTCAGTATCTCACACCATACAACAAATCAAGAAGCGGTAGGACCCAACTTCCTCTGCAAGTGCTTGTGCCTCCACTTTGGCCACAGGATCGTTGATCGTCTGTCTGGCTTCCAGTAATGCCTCCCGAACCTCAGAAATCTGATACCTGATTGCATGAACACTTTGGAGCCTACTCTCCCAGTGTCACTCCGGAGCCTACTCTCCCAGTGTCACTCCATGACTTCATAGTTATGTTCACGTGTTTCGTCAAAACACTCCATCTTTGTGTGCCAACTGAAAAGAAGGTGAAGAGCTTTTGCACATCCCCAAAAAACCCAACTGCATCTTTTGAAGATTTGGCAGCATCTGCAATGACAAGATTTAGAGTATCTGCTCCACATGGGACAAACATGACTCTGGGATTGTTTTTGAGCAGTCTGGCTTCACTCCTTGGTGCGTGCCCTTCATGTTGGCCCCATTATCATAAACTTGCCCTCTGCAATCTTCAAATGGAATCTTCAGCTCGTTCAGCTTATCTAAGATGACAGATTCAAGCCTGTTGTAACCTCAACATTCACAAAGCAGAGGAAGGGCTTCTTGATCTCTGACTTTCCCTTTCAAGCCACGCTTCTCAGAATAATGGACATTTGCTCCTGGTGACTCAAGTCAGGTGTACAGTCCAAGATAATGGAGAAATACTTTGACTCTCTTACTTGAGTCACCATTGCTCCCAGAATCTTGTCACTCACAATCTGTATCAGCTCATTCTGTGTACGTTTCCCAAGGCAATGAGCATGTATCTCTCCATCTTTAATTTTGCTGAGATTATTTTTCATAATGGAGTAAAATTTTGCCAGTAATTCAACCTCTTTTAGGAGGTTTCCATTACCTGGTTGGAAGAGTTTATCTGATGAATCCCTTAATGTTATGTTTCTGTCAGCCAGAGACTGGGTGATACTTATTAAACGTGTAAGGACATCCCACCATCTCTTTCTTTCAGCCTCCAAAATTGTAATTTGTATCTGGTCAAGAGTATGTCCCCGACTTACGCACAGATCAAGTTCTCTCCACTTAATCATATTGTTTGTGTGTTCAAGACTATCCTCGTGGTGTTTCAGAATGCTGTTGATATTTGACCAGTCATTCATACCTTCCTTTATTATTTTGTAGTCTTTAGTAGAAAAGAGCTTACAGCGAAAACAATACACAGCGTTGTTTTTGATTGAATATGAAAGCCAGGTCCTGGTAATCTTTTCCCCGTTTGACAGCTGTCTTTGTAATTAGCCTGAATGGAAACCGTTTCTAGAATTGTCTTTAGGGTAAGAAAAACCCAGTCCTGGTTTGAATGGATCTCTGCGCACTAACTCAGTCCTCATACAGTCTGTTAAGACTGGGGGCCAATCTGGGTCATTTGGTGGAGCAGCAACTGTTCTATTAGGGTCTGAGCTGCTTGTATCTGATGCTGGCTGGACACCTCTATTTGTGCTAGTACTGTTTGAAACTGCCTGTACTTCACCTGGGACTGTGTTAGTACTGGCTGAGGCTGCCTGTACTGGGTCTGTGTTAGTACTGGCTGAAGACGGCTGTACTGGGTCTGTGTTAGTACTGGCTGAGGCTGCCTGTACTGGGTCTGTGTTAGTACTGGCTGATGATTCAACTGTTCTGCCTTACTATTATTCGACCATGCTGGTCATTTATGAACATTTGAACATCTTGGCCATGTTCTGTTATAATCTCCACCCGGCACAGCCAGAAGAGGACTGGCCACCCCACATATGCTCTCTCTGTCACGCCTTGGTCTTAGTATTTTGTGTTTTCTTTAATTATTTGTTCAGGCCAGGGTGTGACATGGGGTTATTGTATTGTGTTATTGGGGGTTTTGTAGGCATTGGGATTGTGGTTGATTAGGGGTGTGTCTAGTATAGGCTTGGCTGCCTGAGGCGGTTCTCAATCAGAGTCAGGTGATTCTTGTTGACTCTGATGGGGAACCGTATTTAGGTAGCCTGGGTTTCACTGTGTATTTTGTGGGTGATTGTTCCTGTCTCTGTGTAGTTTCACCAGATAGGCTGTAATTAGGTTTCACGTTCCGTTTGTTGTTTTTGTATTTGTATAGTTATTTCATGTGTCACTTTTTTCATTAAAGTCATGAGTAACCACCACGCAGCATTTCGGTCCGACTCTCTTTCTACAAACGAAGAACGCCGTTACAGAATCACCCACCACACTCGGACCGAGCAGCGTGTTAACAGGCAGCAGCGAAGGGAGGACGTTATATGGACAGCAGAGGCTTGGAGTATACGACGTGGGAAGAAATAGACAGGTGGGCGGCCGACCCAGAGAGAATGCCGGAGCCCGCCTGGGATTCGCTGGAGCAATGCGAAGAGGGCTATAGGAGAATGGAGTCGAAAAGAAAGACACGGCGGCGCAGAGCAAAACCCGAAAGTCACCCCCAAATATTTATTGGGGGAGAGCTCAGGGAGAGAGTAGCAGAGTCAGGAGTCAGACCTGAGCCTACTCTCCCTGTTAATCGTGAGGAGCAGCGATATAAGGACTTCTGGTCTTGGGAGATGATATTAGACGGAAGAGGACCCTGGGCTCAGCCTGGAGAATATCGCCGTCCCAAGGAAGAACTAGAGGCGGCTAAAGCGGAGAGGCGCTGGTATGAGGAGGCAGCATGGCGACGCGGTTGGAAGCCCGAAAAGCAGCCCCAAAAAATTATTGGGGGGGGGGGGCTTAAAGGGAGTATGGCTATGCCAGGTAGGAGACCTGCGCAAACTCCCTGTGCTTACCGGTGGGCTAGAGAGACCGGGCAGACACCGTGTTATGCTATGGAGCGCACAGTGTTTCCAGTGCGGGTGCATAGCCCGGTGCGGTTCATACCAGCCCTTCCTATTGGCCAGGCTAGAGTGGGCATCGAGCCAGGTAAGGTTGGGCAGGCTCGGTGCTCAAGAGCTCCAGTGCGCCTGCACGGTCCGGTCTATCCACAGCCACCTCCACACACCAGTCCTCCGGTAGCAGCTCCCCGCACCAGGCTTCCTGTGCGTGTCCTCGCTCCAGTATCACCAGTGCCAGCACCACGCATCAGGCCTACAGTGCGCCTCACCTCTCCTGTGCTGTCGGAGTCTCCCGCCTCTCCAGCGCTGTCGGAGCCTTTCTCCTCTCCTGCGCTACCGGAGTCTCCTGTCCTTCCTTCCCTCCTGCGCTGTCGGAGTCTCCCGCCTGTTCAGCGCTATCAGAGCCTTTCTCCTCTCCTGCGCTGTCGGAGTCTCCCGCCTGTTTAGCGCTATCAGAGCCTTCCTCCTCTACAGCGCTGCCGGAGCCTCCTGCCTGTTCGGAGCAGCCTGAGCTGCCAGTCTGCAGGGAGCTGTCAGTCTGCAAGGTGCTGTCAGTCTGCATGAAGCAACCAGAGCTGCCAGTCTGCAGGGTGCTGTCAGCCTGCATGGAGCAGTCAGAGCTGTCAGTCTGCATGAAGCAGCCAGAGCTGTCAGTCTGTAAGGAGCTGTCAGTCTGCAAGGAGCTGTCAGTCTGCAAGGAGCTGCCAGTCTGCAGGGTGCTGTCAGCCTGCATGGAGCAGTCAGAGCTGTCAGTCTGTATGAAGCAGCCAGAGCTGTCAGTCTGCATGGAGCAGTCTCAGAGCTGTCAGTCTGCAAGGAGCTGTCAGCCTGCATAGAGCAGCTAGATCCGCCAGTCAGCCATGATCTCTAGATCTGCCAGTCAACCAGATTCTTACAGATCTGCCAGTCACCAGTCTCTTCCAGATCTGCCAGTCAACCAGTCTCTTCCAGATCTGCCAGTCAACCAGTCTCTTCCAGATCTGCCAGTCAACCAGTCTCTTCCAGATCTGCCAGTCAACCAGTCTCTTCCAGATCTGCCAGTCAACCAGTCTCTTCCAGATCTGCTAGTCAACCAGAATCTTCCAGATCCGCCAGCCAGCCAGGATCTACCAGAGCCTACTACCTGCCTGAGCTTCATCTCAGTACTGGGCTTCCTCTCAGTACTGGGCTTCCTCTCAGTACTGGGCTTTCTCTCAGTACTGGGCTTCCCCTCAGTCCCGGGCTGCCCCTCAGTCCCGGCTGCCCCCTCAGCTGCCCCCAGTCCCGAGCTGCCCCTCAGTCCCGAGCTGCCCTCAGTCACGAGCTGCCCCTCAGTCACGAGCTGCTCCTCAGTTCAGTGGGGTTCTGGGTGAGGACTATTAGGCCATGGTCAGCGGGGTGGATTATCCCAGGACGCGAAGGGGAGGAACTATGACTTTAATGGAGTGGGGTCCACGTCCCGATCCGGAACCGCCACCATGGACAGACACCCACCCGGACCCTCCCTATGGTTTTGAGGTGCGTCCGGGAGTCCGCACCTTAGGGGGGGTTCTGTCACGCCTTGGTCTTAGTATTTTGTGTTTTCTTTAATTATTTGTTCAGGCCAGGGTGTGACATGGGGTTATTGTATTGTCTTATTGGGGTTTTTGTAGGCATTGGGATTGTGGTTGATTAGGGGTGTGTCAAGTATAGGCTTGGCTGCCTGAGGCGGTTCTCAATCAGAGTCAGGTGATTCTTGTTGTCTCTGATGGGGAACCGTATTTAGGTAGCCTGGGTTTCACTGTGTATTTCGTGGGTGATTGTTCCTGTCTCTGTGTAGTTTCACCAGATAGGCTGTAATTAGGTTTCACGTTCCGTTTGTTGTTTTTGTATTTGTATAGTTATTTCATGTGTCACTTTTTTCATTAAAGTCATGAGTAACCACCACGCAGCATTTCGGTCCGACTCTCTTTCTACAAACGAAGAACGCCGTTACACTCTCTAATTCTCTCTTTCTTTCTCTCTCTCGGAGGACCTGAGCCCTAGGACCGTGCCCCAGGACTACCTGACATGATGACTCCTTGCTGTCCCCAGTCCACCTGACTGTGCTGCTGCTCCAGTTTCAACTGTTCTGCCTTATTATTATTCGACCATGCTGGTCATTTATGAACATTTGAACATCTTGGCCATGTTCTGTTATAATCTCCACCCGGCACAGCCAGAAGAGGACTGGCCACCCCACATAGCCTGGTTCCTCTCTCGGTTTCTTCCTAGGTTTTGGCCTTTCTAGGGAGTTTTTCCTAGCCACCGTGCTTCTACACCTGCATTGCTTGCTGTTTGGGGTTTTAGGCTGGGTTTCTGTACAACACATTGAGATATCAGCTGATGTACGAAGGGCTATATAAATAAATTTAATTTGATTTGATGATGCCTGTACTGGGTCTTTGTTAGTACTGGCTGAGGCTGCCTGTACTGGGTCTTTGTTAGTACTGGCTGAGGCTGCCTTTACTGGGTCTGTGTTAATACTGGCTGAGGCTGCCTGTACTGGGTCTGTGTTAGTACTGGCTGAGGCTGCCTGTACTTCACCTGGGTCTGTGTTAGTACTGGCTGAGGCTGCCTGTACTGGGTCTGTGTTAGTACTGGCTGAGGCTGCCTGTACTGGGTCTGTGTTAGTACTGGCTGAGGCTGCCTGTACTGGGTCTGTGTTAGTACTGGCTGAGGCTGCCTGTGTTAGTACTGGCTGGGTCTTGTGTTAGTACTGGCTGAGGCTGCCTGTACTTCACCTGGGTCTGTGTTAGTACTGGCTGAGGCTGCTTGTACTGGGTCTTTGTTAGTACTGGCTGAGGCTGCCTGTACTGGGTCTTTGTTAGTACTGGCTGAGGCTGCCTGTA
This sequence comes from Oncorhynchus keta, assembly GCF_023373465.1. Classification (NCBI taxonomy): domain Eukaryota; kingdom Metazoa; phylum Chordata; class Actinopteri; order Salmoniformes; family Salmonidae; genus Oncorhynchus; species Oncorhynchus keta. The sequence continues at coordinate 18,581,002 of NC_068435.1, forward strand.
CTGGGTCTGTGTTAGTACTGGCTGAGGCTGCCTGTACTGGGTCTGTGTTAGTACTGGCTGAGGCTGCCTGTACTGGGTCTGTGTTAGTACTTGCTGAAGCTGCCATTACTGGGTCTGTGTTAGTACTGGCTGAGGTTGGATGTGGATCAGCTGAGTCTGTGCTTGTACTGGCTGATGATCCAGCATCTACTCTACTGACTTAGCACCTGTAAATGATAGATAACAATATTATACATTTTATCAGCTGCATCAGACCCAATCAAACTGGCTCCCCCAGATATCCTTTTATACATTTTGAAATATAAAATACTATTTATACTATAGCTTGGCTGAATACTTGGTTATTATTTATTGATAGATGTGCATCCATATTGCCCAGCATGCCCAGCTAATCAACATTTTAAATTCAATATATAAATCAATAGTCAATGTCAATCCATTGCTTTTCGTCTTGCATTAGTCCAGAGTTGTAACTAAACCTTGACCGAGAGACTAAATAATCATTGTCTTGTTTTAAAATGATGTGCGCCTAAAAAGAGTGCAATCACGCCCATATATTGTCTGGACTGGTCCCCACAGAGGTTACTGCTGGAAAGCGCGAGAAATGAGTTTGGGAAACCATGCCCTAAACCATTGCTTTCCAAATAATTTATAAGTAAAGTTTGTTATTCTGTCTTTTTCACCATAAATCACTGTTCCAATTAAGCCCAGTATGCACCTTTTAAGCCCGGTTTGCATTGACACATGGGATAGTGTGTTGATATCTCTAGTATTCAATGAACATGAGTGTAAATTGTTTTTTTGTTCAGATTTATGTTGATTATATAACACACAAAACTACAGCATAGTACGTCTCTAGCCATGGTGCCTTTACCAAGATTAGAAACAATTAGGAACAATTAGAATCCTCGGTAATCTCTCCAAGATGTTTGGAGTGGACAAGTAGTCGTTGATGTAGAGAGAGAAGAATAAGATATCAGGGATAGAAGTACTGCAAGTGGTGGACAAAAATGCAAACAAATGAGGGACAAGAAGATGACTATTGGGCAACTACCCGTGCACTTTTAGGTGGGGGAATTGTCCTGTTGTTGTCCATCATTCATCCAGGTGATTGTGTTTTTTGGTCCACCACCTGTATATTTGTAATGCAACCGTAGAGGGAGATTTGAAAGTCGTCAGACAGGCTTTAGGAAGACAAGTTGAACAAATTAGCAAAGAATAACAGTATGGCAAATGTCTATCAGCTTTCATTGAAAGTTGTGTGTGTTGTGGTCTTTGTGCATGGCTTCTTATCCACAGAGGGCCCATGTGGGTGCAGGTTTTTATTTTTATTAACCTAGCAATAATACACCTGATTCAACTAATAATGTCTTGATTGAAGTCTATGATTTGTTGATTAGTTGAATCAGGTGTGTACTGGTTGGCAAGAATAGAAGCCTAAATCTACATTGATCTCTGTCCAGAGTCCAACTCTATATTCTGCAAAGCTTATAGCAACAAGATATCATTGGACTGTATCAAAAAGCACCTAAATGGTGTATTAATTTGACATCCTCAGTTTGATAACATATTGTGTTGACTAACTGCCAATTTGGGCATCATAGCTATGAGCAATGGATCAGTGCAATAAATTAATTAATTTGAGACTAATTAATTAATCAGAGATTAATCGTCTACAAGCAATTTAGTCATTGTAGCTACTGTTTATTTGGTAAGTATTTTTTAAATACAGACAACAGTACTTTGATTCTGACTTTAAGGACATGTTCTTTAAACTCGAAGGTCATGATGACTGTATGACATTACACTGATGGACAAATAAACAACATTGAGTACAGCGATGTTGACTTTCAGCACACAGAATGAAACGTAATTCAGGGGGTTTCACTGCTCTTCTCTGTCCTTGCTGGGATACCTGGATGGATCGGCTCTCTGTGTGCTGTATCTTTGTGAAGTTCAGGACTGTTTCACCAGAAGAGGGCAGCACACACACAAAGATAAAACAAGTCTAACATGACAATCCAACCCAGAGGCCCTGAATGACACTCTCTCGGCTAAAGATGCTTTTAGCACTGTCAGCTAACCTTCCCCAAATCCTAGCCATAACCGTTAGGGAAGGAAATGAGATACTGACTTCAGATCAACAGCCACAAGGAATGTCATCCTGCTGCCTCTGTAACAGGTGGTCCATTACATTGAATGAATGTGCTAATCCAGGCTTTTGATAATACCATTGGTACGAATCCCAAATCCCAAATATCAGAAAAGTGCATATTTTAGATTTTGAGAGTATGCTTATTTTGAAAAGGGTCACGTTGTGTTACTGTAACTGTTCTAACTAAGCCCTTGGTTTGCGATATTTACTAAGCTAACACATGGAATTGTTTTAAGACGGTTATACCGTATATAAGATATTTTAGTTAACTCTCTTTTTTTTGCCCAATGGTATAAAAAAAATATATTGAAAAATGATTTGATCAAATATAGAAGTTGGCCTTTACTGCTATAGCCCAACTGCTGTAGCCCATAGAAACTCACTGAATAACACATTCATAAATGGAAAAACAGACTGTCAAAACATGAATTTTAAGGAATTGAAGCTTCTGTCCTATATCTAGGAGATATAATAAAACACTGTAGACTCACACTGTAGACTCATATTTAGTGACTTTGGTTATTGCACTTTTCATACTGCACACTATTCACTTTTGTAAAATCTTTACAGTGAATGACTCCTCTGATGCTTCTTAGCCCAAGAGCCGGCAGCTGGCAATATTGAGTCGTGTTATCTTACCGTCCAAATGCATTGTTGATGAAACGGAACCCCAGGTCTGATAGTTTCAATATGATTGGTTTAATACGATACACAACATCCGGGATTAGCATTTAGCCACTCTAGCATGGTGGCGGAAAATTGTGTTTCATGAAGAAAGGATGCATATATTTACTGTTATTTTCCTCCAGACTAGTCCTAGGGACAACCATAATCTAATTTGATTACATAATAAGGAAACTGTATGTGCAAAGCCTGTTATTACAAAACAAAACATTACATTGTAGTAAAATACCTGATTCAAATAATGAAGGGCTTAATGGTTGGTCTGTTAGAATGTGTCTAGAACAAAAGCCTGCACACCTTATGGGTGTGGGGTTGAAGGGTTGAAGAACAATGGTTTATCACCTTCATTTGGCATCTCATAGCTTACATACAGTGCATTCGAAAACTATACCCTTGACTCTTTCCACATTTTGTTACAGCCTTGTTCTAAAATGTATTGAATTAATTGTTTCCCTCATCAATCTACCCCATAATGACAAAGTGAAAACGGGTTTAGACATTTTTACAAGTGTATTAAAAATGTAAAACAGAAATAGCTTATTTGCATAAGTATTCAGACCCTTTGCTATGAGACTCGAAATTGAGCTCAGGTGCATCCTGTTTCCATTGATAATTCTTGTGCTGTTTCTACACATTGATTGGAGTCCACCTGTGGTAAATTCAATTGATTGGACATGATTTGGAAAGGCACACAAATGTCTATATAAGGTCCCACAGTTGACAGTGCATGTCAGGGCAAAAACCAAGCCATGAGGTCGAAGGAATTGTCCATAGAGCTCCGAGACAGGATTGTGTCGAGGCACAGATCTGGGGAAGGGTACCAAAAAATGTCTGCAGCATTGAAGGTGCCCAAGAACACAGTGGCTTCCATCATTCTTAAATGCAATCAGTTTGGAACCACCAAGACTCTTCCTAGAGCTAGCCGCCCGGCCAAACTGAGCAACCAAGGGAGAAAAGCCTTAGTCAGGTAGGTGACCAAGAACCCGGTGGGGTTCTTCGTCAACCATCTCTGCAGCACTCCACGAATCAGGCCAGGAAGCCACTCCACAGTAAAAGGCCCATGACATCCCACTTGGAGTTTTACAAACGGAACCTAAAGGACTCTCAGACAATGAGGATCAAGATTCTCTGGTCTGATGAAACCAAGATTGAACTCTTTGGCTTGAATGCCAAGCATCACTTGTGGAAACCTGGTACCATCCCTACGGTGACTCATGGTGGTGGGAGCATCATGCTGTGGGGATGTTTTTCAGCAGCAGAAACTAGGAGTTTAGTCAGGATGAGGGAAAGATGAACGGAGAAAAGTACAGAGAGATCCTTGATGAAAACCTTCTCCAGGACACCTCAGACTGGGAGTGAACAGGACAACAACCCTACGCACACAGCAAAGACAATGCAGAAGTGGCTTTGGGACAAGTCTCTGAATGTCCTTTAGTGGCCCAGCCAGAGCCTGGACCCAGACAGAGTCCGATCGAACATCTCTGGACAGACCTGAAAATAGCTGCGCAGTGACGCTCCCCATCCAACCTGACAGACCTTGAGAAGATCTGCAAAGAAGAATGGGAGAAACTCCCCAAATACATATGTTTCAGGCTTGTAGTGTCATACCCAAGAAGACTCGAAGCCGTAATCACTGTCAAAGGTTTTTCAACAAAGTACTGAGTAAAGGGTATGAATACTTATGTAAATGTGATACTTTTTGTTGGTCATTATGGGGTATTGTGTGTAGATTGATTGTAAAAAACAACAATTTAATCCATTTTAGAATAAGGCTGTAACGTAACAAAATGTGAAAAAAGTCAAGGGGTCTGAATCGTTTCTGAATGCACTGTATGTCCTTGAGGGCTGCATTTATATAGGCAGCTCAATTCTTAACTTTTTTTTACATTAATTGGTCTTTTGACCAATCACACAATATCTTTTCACAAAACCTAATTTTCAAAGATGATCTGATTGGTCAAAACACCAATTTGTGAAAAAAAGATCAGAATTGAGCTGCCTATCATCTACTGGCTAACAAGCTTTGCAGTAATGATCAATTAGCGCATATGGAAACCCTTGAATATGAATCCGGTGAATTACTATCAGAAACCAAATTTATCAACCAAAGATTCCTGTTTCTATAAAGAATTGTACACCTCTGATTGTAAATCCACACCAAGAAAGATTGAGTCCTTTTAAAAAGATTTAAGAACTCCTCTTCTATCAACTGAGGAAGCCGGTTTGCTAGGAGCCCAAGTTTTTCTCCAATAACGTAAAAGGGACAGTATTCCTCCTGAGGTCTATTTAACATTCCGGAACCAATTAGGTAAACTATTACTCTAAATGATTAACACAGCCCTTCACAAAGGTTCATAGAGCCCCACAGTGAAGGTTTCATAATACCTATAAAACCTAGTGGTCAAATAGGGAAATGGTTCCAATCGGGGACTTTAGAAACACTTAAAATAAGGGCTGTATTTCATGTAGGATCACCCTGGCGTGACGTTTTGATTACCATGTAAATCTCTCTCAGACAAGGTGACTTTTATCAATAAATTCGCCTCTACGTATTTACTCTCAGATTTGAAACGCTAATTAGCATCAAAAATAGACCATGCAAAACTACAAATCCCTGCAAGCTCCTGCACGTTATCTATAGCTGACACCTTTGCTAACAGGTATTGTGTCAATTTAAAACTTGCACAGGAATGTTCACAGAATTGTCCATCTAAATAAATGTTGTCAATTTATTCATTACTTCATTTAGATAACATTAGATAGTTTATTCTGTGATTCTTACCTTTACCTCGAATTGACAGTCTCGTCCAGATCGTCATGGCATTTGTAGTTCTTTATGATAGCCACATTAGCAGCCAATTAACATTTCATTTTTGGGGGGGGTACATACAGGCGAATATATTAAGAAAAGTCCTCTTGTCCTTGAGAGATATACACGGTTATCAAAACTTCGTGCCAGGGTACGCCTACACAGAACACAGCCCTTATTTGAAGTGTTTCGGGGGAAAAAATGATGGGAGAAATGAATGGTGGAAAAACTATTGGAAACATTTCCCTATTTGACCACTAAGATTTATGGGTATTATGACTCATACTGTGGTACTCTATTTGGAAGGGATATAAATACATTAAAAAAGGTAAGGATGCCATACAGGGATCTCACTGTCGCCCCCTATCTTTGATAAAGACAGATATAAATATATTTTCCAAAATTCTCTCGTCCCATCTTGAATCTTAATTGCCCAAGTTGGTATACTCAGACCAAAGCGGGGTTGTTAAAAAACTATTATCCTCAGATAACCTCTGTCGTCTAAATATACTATCTTACAAGATTCATCAGAAACCCAAGCTCCTTGGGCAGTTCTATCTCTCAACTCAGAGAAAACTTGATAGACTACAATGATCATATCTTTGGTCGGTTTTGGAACATATGGGACTCATCAATATGATTCAAATACTATATGCCAATCCCTCAGCAATAGTAATAACAGCCAATACCTGCTCTGATCGTTTCAGAATAATTAGAAGTAGCAGGCAAGGTGATCCCATCTCATCTCTTGTTGTTATTGTTATTGTCTATGGAGTCCCTATACCAGGCAATTCAAAAATCAAAGAAATTACACCAATACCTCTCAATTCTACGGCTCATTATCATTATACATTTCATTAGATGCCGACGATAGATTACTTTATCTAGACAATGCATCTCAATCTCCCCCAAACACTTTGAAGATCATAGACAAATTCAGCTACATCTCGTTATAAAATAAATCAAACCAAATCTGCCTTACTCCCCTGAAAAACCTGACAGAGGACCCCATCTCTACTTATGGAATCTCAATCGTTTCCTATTTGAAATATTTAGGAATAGATATATTTCCTTCTTGAGATAAAACCATTGCCAAAAACTTCCACAGAAGGCTCAAGTCAATTCTATCAGACCTCAGTAGAATTGAATTGAATTGGTCCCTTCCGGCTATTAGAATAAAATCCACAGTGCGTTTTAAAAATGTATTTGGAAAGGTAATAGTTCCCGGATTAAATTAAGGCATTTACAGAAAGGGAAAGACGCTTTTACACCTGCATTGTTTGCTGTTTGGGGTTTTAGGCTGGGTTTCTGTACAGCACTTTGAGATATCAGCTGATGTACGAAGGGCTATATAAATAAATTTGATTTGATTTGATTTGATTTGGAGAGCTATTCGTTCCAAACTTTAAATTGTATAACCAAGCACTAGCATTTCGCCCAATTCTAAACTGATTTAGACAAGACTTTTCCGCTACCTGGCTGACAATAGAGAAACTATGGTGTCCCCCGATACCCCCCCATCGCAATCTCCAGTACCTATGCTGCAATAGTCTATGTGCCGGGGGGCTAGTGTCAGTCTGTCTCCTATCTGGTGTAATTATCCTGTCTTATATGGTGTCCTGTGTGATCTCAGGTATGCTCCCTCTAATTCTCCCATCTCTCTCTCTCCTCCCAGAGGGAGGCCTGAGCCCTAGGACCATGCCTCAAGACTACCTGGCCTGACGACTTCTGGCTGTTCACATCACCAGTCCACCTGGTAGTGCTGCTGATAGTTTCTGCTGTTCAGCCTGCGGCTATGGATCCTGTTCACCAGATGTGCTACCTTGTACCGGACCTGCTGTTTTGACCCTCTCCCCCTGACCGAGTCTGTAATACCTACATGTTTCAAGCAGACCACCATAGTCCCTATGCCCAAGGAAGCGAAGGTAACCTGCCTAAATGATTAACACCCTGTAGCACTCACGATGGTAGCCATGAAGTGCTTTGAAAGGCTGGTCATGGCTCACATCAACACCATCATCCCGGAAACCCCAGACCCACTCCAATTCGCATACCGCCGAAAAATATCCACATATGACGCAATCTCAATCGCACTTCACACGGCCCTTTCCCACCTGGACAAATGGAACACCTATGTGAGAATGCTGTTCATTGACTTCAGCTCAGCCTTCAACACCTCAGAGTTCAACAGCGTTCAACACCTCCATCTGCAACTGGATCCTGTACTTCCTGACAGTCCGCCACAGGTGGTAAGGGTAGGCAACAACACATCTGCCACGTTGATCCTCAACACTGGACCCCTCAGTTGTGGGTGCTTAGTCCCCTCCTATACTCCCTGTTCACCCACGACTGCGTGGCCAAACACGACTCCAACACCATCATTATGTTTGTTGACGACACAATAGTGGTAGGCATGATCACCGACAATAATCAGATAGCCTATAGGGAGGTGTTTTGCCAGGACAACAACCTCTCCCTCAATATGAGCAAGACAAAGGAGCTGATCGTGGACTACAGGAAAAAGCAGGCCGAACAGTCCCCATTAACATCGACGGGTCTGTAGTGGAGCGGGTCGAGAGTTTCAAGTTCCTTGGTGTCCACATCACCAACGAACTATCATGGTCCAAACACACCAAGACAGTTGTGAAGAGGGCATGACAACACCTTTGCCCCCTCAGGAGAATGAATAGATTTGGCATGGGTCCCCAGATCCTCAAAAAGTTCTACAGCTGCACCATCGAGAGCATTCTGACCGGTTGCATCACCGCCTGGTATGCCAACTGCTCTGTATCTGACCGTAAGGCGCTTCAGAGGGTAGTGTGTACAGCCCAGTACATCATTGGGGCCAAGCTTCCTGCCATCCAGGACCTACATACTAGGCGGTGTTAGAGTAAGGCCCAAACAATTGTCAAAGACTCCAGTCACCCAAGTCATAGACGGTTCTCTCTGTTACTGAACGGCAAGCGGTACCGGAGCGCCAAGTCTAGGACCAAAAGGCTCCTTTACAGCTTCTACCTCAAACAATTTACATTGACCTCCCCCTTTTTATTTTTACACTGCTGCTACTTATTACCTATGCAGTCACTTTACCCCTACCTACATGTGCAAATTACCTCGACTAACCTGTGCCCCCGCACATTGACTCGGTATCGGTACCCCCTGTAAATAGCCTTGTTATGAGTTATTTTATTGTGTTATTTTATTTTTTTATTTTAAAAATGTACTATATTTTATTTAGTAAATATTTTCTTAGCTCTATTTCTTGAACTGCCTTGTTGGTTAAGGGCTTATACAGTGCCTTGCGAAAGTATTCGGCCCCCTTGAACTTTGCGACCTTTTGCCACATTTCAGGCTTCAAACATAAAGATATAAAACTGTATTTTTTTTGTGAAGAATCAACAACAAGTGGGACACAATCATGAAGTGGAACGACATTTATTGGATATTTCAAACTTTTTTAACAAATCAAAAACTGAAAAATTGGGCGTGCAAAATTATTCAGCCCCCTTAAGTTAATACTTTGTAGCGCCACCTTTTGCTGCGATTACAGCTGTAAGTCGCTTGGCGTATGTCTCTATCAGTTTTTCACATCGAGAGACTGACATTTTTTCCCATTCCTCCCTGCAAAACAGCTCGAGCTCAGTGAGGTTGGATGGAGAGCATTTGTGAACAGCAGTTTTCAGTTCTTTCCACAGATTCTCGATTGGATTCAGGTCTGGACTTTGACTTGGCCATTCTAACACCTGGATATGTTTATTTTTGAACCATTCCATTGTAGATTTTGCTTTATGTTTTGGATCATTGTCTTGTTGGAAGACAAATCTCCGTCCCAGTCTCAGGTCTTTTGCAGACTCCATCAGGTTTTCTTCCAGAATGGTCCTGTATTTGGCTCCATCCATCTTCCCATCAATTTTAACCATCTTCCCTGTCCCTGCTGAAGAAAAGCAGTCCCAAACCATGATGCTGCCATCACCATGTTTGACAGTGGGGATGGTGTGTTCAGGGTGATGAGCTGTGTTGCTTTTACGCCAAACATAACGTTTTGCATTGTTGCCAAAAAGTTCAATTTTGGTTTCATCTGACCAGAGTACCTTCTTCCACATGTTTGGTGTGTCTCCCAGGTGGCTTGTGGCAAACATTAAACAACACTTTTTATGGATATCTTTAAGAAATGGCTTTCTTCTTGCCACTCTTCCATAAAGGCCAGATTTGTGCAATATACGACTGATTGTTGTCCTATGGACAGAGTCTCCCACCTCAGCTGTAGATCTCTGCAGTTCATCCAGAGTGATCATGGGCCTCTTGGCTCTGATCAGTCTTCTCCTCGTATGAGCTGAAAGTTTAGAGGGACGGCCAGGTCTTGCTAGATTTGCAGTGGTTTGATACTCCTTCCATTTCAATATTATCGCTTGCACAGTGCTCCTTGGGATGTTTAAAGCTTGGGAAATCTTTTTGTATCCAAATCCGGCTTTAAACTTCTTCACAACAGTATCTCGGACCTGCCTGGTGTGTTCCTTGTTCTTCATGATGCTCTCTGCGCTTTTAACGGACCTCTGAGACTATCACAGTGCAGGTGCATTTATACGGAGACTTGATTACACACAGGTGGATTGTATTTATCATCATTAGTCATTTAGGTCAACATTGGATCATTCAGAGATCCTCACTGAACTTCTGGAGAGAGTTTGCTGCACTGAAAGTAAAGGGGCTGAATAATTTTGCACGCCCAATTTTTCAGTTTTTGATTTGTTAAAAAAGTTTGAAATATCCAATAAATGTAGTTCCACTTCATGATTGTGTCCCACTTGTTTTTGATTCTTCACAAAAAAATACAGTTTTATATCTTTATGTTTGAAGCCTGAAATGTGGCAAAAGGTCGCAAAGTTCAAGGGTGCCGAATACCTTTGCAAGGCACTGTAAGTAAAGCCTTTCACTATAAGGTTGTATTCTGCGCAATATTTGATTTGATTTGTTCCTTTGTTTTCACATAACTGATCAAGGTGATTGATTAGCTAGGAAGTCTACACACCTGGATTTCCTGCTCTAAAAGAATGAAAATCCTAAGACACTGGAGCCCTCCGGGAATTGACTTTGACTTCTACTCCCTTGTCATAGCGAAACACAAAAATATATCTGAAAGAGGCAATGAAGAAATGTCTTCTTCTTCTCCAGACCTTTGCCTGCGGAACAGTTCTACTGTATTCCAGAGGGACTATATCTAAAGGTGTAGTTGACAGAACTCAACAGCTTCAAATCTATCAATCAGCATTACCGTCAAGGTCAATTATCCTCCACGGCAACAGCTATAATCTGGTCTATGTGTCAAGGTACAGGTGTTTGTGTATGTGTGTGCATGTGTGTCCTTGTGTGTGGGCGGGTGGGTGGGTGTGTGTCTTCGTTGGTGGGTGGGGGGTGGTTTTGCATGGGTCGGCGGGTCAAAATAGATGTTGTTCAATGGAACAGAGAACAACTCATAGGTCTTCCCTTCAATCAAACTTCCTGAAAATATGAATATGCTTATCTTATGTAATCATAAATTATCACGTAGCAAGATCAAAATGGTAACAACACAGTAATTGCATGATTATTACCCAAGACAGTTACAAATGGTGTTAATTGATCTCAGAGAATTACCATAAAGTAGCCTGACCATAAAATCAACATTTTGCAATGGCCATCTCAGTCTCCGGACTTGAGCTCTAATGGAAAGCTGTGGTTTGAATTGAAGAGGGCAGTCCATAAGCACAGACAAAATATATCAAAGATCTGGAAAGATTATGTATGGAGGAATGTATGGAGGAATGTAAGGAGGAATAGTCTAACTTCAAATCAAATCAAAGTTTATTTGTCACGTGCGCCGAATACTTACTTACAGGCTCTAACCAATGGTGCCAAAAAAAAAAAAATATGTGTGTGTGTGTGTAGGTAAGTAAAGAAATAAAACAAATAGTAGAAAGACATTTGAAAAAAGAGTAGCAAGGCTATATACAGACACCTGTTAGTCAGGCTTATTGAGGTAGTATGTACATGTAGGTATCGTTAAAGTGACTATGCATATATGATGAACAGAGAGTAGCAGAAGTGTAAAAAGAGGGGTTGGCGGGCGGTGGGACACAATGCAGATTGCCCGGTTAGCCAATATGCAGGAGCACTGGTTGGTCGGGCCAATTTAGGTAGTATGTACATGAATGAATAGTTAAAGTGACTAAGCATATAAGATAAATAGAGAGTAGCAGCAGCGTAAAAGAGGGGTTGGGAGGGCCACACAATGCAAAATAGACTCCTGTTCAGGAGTCTTATGGCTTGGGGTAAAAACTGTTGAGAAGCCTTTTTGTCCTAGACTTGGCACTCTGGTACCGCTTGCCATGCGGTAGTAGAGAGAACAGTCTATGACTGGGGTGGCTGGGATCTTTGACAATTTTTAGGGCCTTCCTGACACCGCCTGGTGTAGAGGTCCTGGATGGCAGGCCGTACGCACTACCCTCTGAAGTGCCTTGCGGTCGGAGGCCGAGCAATTGCCGTACCAGGCAGTGATGCAACCGGTCAGGATGCTCTCGATGTTGCAGCTGTAGAATCTTTTGAGGATCTCAGGACCCATGCCAAATCTTTTTAGTTTCCCGAGGGGGAATAGGCTTTGTTGTGCCCTCTTCACGACTGTCTTGGTGTGTTTGGACCAATCTAGTTTGTTGGTGATGTGGACACCAAGGAATTTGAAGCTCTCAACCTGCTCCACTACAGCCCTGTCGATGAGAATGGGGATGTGCTCGGTGCTCCTTTTCCTGTAGTCCACAACCATCTCCTTAGTCTTGGTTACATTGAGGGATAGGTTGTTATTCTGGCACCACCCGGCCAGGTCTCTGACCTCCTCCCTATAGCTGTCTCATCGTTGTCGGTGATCAGGCCTACCACTGTTGTGTCGTCAGCAAACTTAATGATGGTGTTGGAGTCGTGCCTGGCCATGCAGTCGTGGGTGAACAGGGAGTACAGGAGGGGACTGAGCACGCACCCCTGGGGAGCTCCTGTGTTGAAGATCAGCGTGGCAGATGTGTTGCTACCTACCCTCACCACCTAGGGGCGGCCTGTCAGGAAGTCCAGGATCCAGTTGCAGAGGGAGGTGTTTAGTCCCAGGATCCTTAGCTAGGTGATGAGCTTTGAGGGTACTATGGTGTTGAACGCTGAGCTGTAGTCAATAAACAGCATTCTCACATAGGTGTTCCTTTTGTCCAGGTGGGAAAGGGCAGTGTGGAGTGCAATAGAGATTGCATCATCTGTGTATCTGTTTGGGCGGTATGCAAATTGGAGTGGGTCTAGGGTTTTTGGGATAATGGTGTTGATGTGAGCCATTACCAGCCTTTCAAAGCACTTCATGGCTACGGACGTGAGCACTCCGGGTCAGTAGTCATTTAGGCAGGTTGCCTTTGTGTTCTTGGGCACAGGGACTATGGTGGTCTACTTGAAGCATGTTGTTATTACAGACTCAATCAGGGACATGTTGAAAATGTCAGTGAAGACACCTGCCAGTTGGTCAGCACATGCCCGGAGCACACGTCCTGGTAATCCATCTAGCCCTGCAGCCTTGGGTATGTTGACCTGTTTAAAGGTCTTACTCACGTCGGCTACGGAGAGCGTGATCACACAGTCGTCCTGAACAGCTGATGCTTTCATGCATGCCTCAGTGTTGCTTGCCTCGAAGCGAGCATAGAAGTGATTTAGCTCGTCTGGTGGGCTCGTGTCACTGGGCAGCTCGCGGCTGTGCTTCCCTTTGTAGTCTGTAATAGTTTCCAACCCTGCCACATCCAACGAGCGTCGGAGCCGGTGTAGCATTATTCGATCTTAGCCCTGTATTGACGCTTTGCCTGTTTGATGGTTCGTCGCAGGGTATAGCGGGATTTCTTCTAAGCTTCCGGGTTAGAGTCCTGCACCTTGAAAGCGGCAGCTCTACCCTTTAGCTCAGTGCGGATGTTGCCTTGGTCATTGTATTTTGTGTTTTCGTTATATATTTGGTCAGGCCAGGGTGTGACATGGGTTTATATATTGTACTTTCGTATTGGGGTTTGTAGTATTTGGGAATGCGGCTGAGTAGGGGTGTTGTATAGGCTTGGCTGCCTGAGGCGGTTCTCAATCAGAGTCAGGTGATTCTCGTTGTCTCTGATTGGGAACCGTATTTAGGTTGCCGGGGTTTCACTGTGTATTTCGTGGGTGATTGTTCCTGTCTCTGTGTAGTTTCACCAGATAGGCTGTAATTAGGTTTCACGTTCCGTTTTGTTGTTTTGCATTTGTATAGTTATTTTCATGTATCGCTCTTCCTTCATAAAAGACATGAGTAACCACCACGCTGCATTTCGGTCCGACTCTCTTTTGACAAACAAAGAACGCCGTTACATAAAGCCAGTGACTGATGTGGTGTATTCCTCAATGTCATCGGAAGAATCCTGGAACATGTTCCAGTCTGTGAAAGCAAAGCAGTCCTGTAGTTTAGCATCTTCTTTGTCTGACCATTTTTTATAGACCGAGTCACTGGTGCTTCCTGCTTTAATTTTTGCTTGTAAACAGGAATTAGGAGGATAGAGTTGGATTTACCAAATAGAGGGCGAGGGAGAGCTTTGTACGCGCCTCTGTGTGTGGAGTACAGGTGATCTAGAATTGTTTTTCCTCTGGTTGCACAGTTAACATGTTGATAGAGATTTGGTAGAACTGATTTCAGTTTCCCTGCATTAAAGTCTCCGGCCACTAGGAGTGCCGCCTCTGGGTGAGTGGTTTCCTGTTTGCTTATTTCCTTATTCAGCTGACTAAGTGCGGTCCCAATGTGTTCTCCAATCTCATCAAATATTTGAGAAAAAGGTTCAGTGCCGTTATCCACACAAGGGGAGGGTGCAGGTGTACTGAAAACAAGGGTGCCAATCATTTTCACCCCTCTCTTTTTGAGAAAAAAATATTATTACTTGTTAAAGAAAATCTCTTTCTCTGAGAAATTCTATTTTTTGCTCATCTTTATCAAGGGCATCAATAATTTCAGTTATGACTGTACTTACAGTACTTATTAACTTACTAACGGGAAGTTCAAATAAGTAGTCTATCATGTCGTTATCAAATAATTTCCTAACAAATATTAAGTACTGTACATACCAGCTACAGGTAGTAATGATTTACTGTAAACTATAACTTCAATATGAAGTATCCACATCAATACTGTCTCAAATCATCCTTCTCTAGTAAAACAAAATACAGTATAATACCACTGAAATATTCCCCTCAAGGGTAATGAAGGAGTAATCTCCAGTCGCTCTTCTCAGTTACTAGGCCCATAGTGGTGTGTATTGTTCCATAACAGCCCCCTTGGCTGCTTGCTTATCTCTGTGACTGTTGATCGGGGCGTAGAGTGCAGAGGGTTATCTCGCTCCATCCAACCAGCAGCCAGAACCAAAGTTCCCAGCAGCCCGACAAGGGACACATCATATCGAACTGCCGAATCAGTAATCAGAAAGCTAATAAGCTTCTAGCCATTTGGAAATTGTACCTAGTTGTCTGAGGATCTTGATTAACAGACATAATACATGTTCTGCCTTGAGAGTTTTTGTTCCATTGATCGGGGTGGAGGTTGTTGAATGTGTGCTTAGTCACTCTTCTTGGAAACCGTTGTTGGATCAGACTCATGTTGGGACCTGGGTAATATGTCTACCAGTTGAGACAGTTACAGTACATAGATTTTGGATTGACACTGGTTCCCCCTAAATCTATCAATCAAATGTATTTTATAAAGTCCTTTTTATGTCAGCAGTTGTCACAGAGTGCTTTACAGATACCCAGTCTAAACCCCCAAAGAGCAAGCAATGAAAAGGCAGACGCAAAAACTCACAAGGCAGGAACCTAGGAAGAAACCTAGAGAGGAACCAGGCTCCGAAGGGTGGCCAGTCCTCTAATCTCTGCAACCTTGTAAATAGAAATGGACCTCAGATCTAGCCATATTTTAATTCCCAAGTAACATTTATTGGTACCAGAAATATCAATAGTACTTGGCCTTGAACATAGGTTTCATTTGGGTTCTTATCAGCCTCAGAAGAGAAAAATCTATATCCCATTCAGGGTTATCGTGTTGTCAAACAGGTGAGGCCAAGGACGAGACATTACCTTGCTACCATGACAGTGCTATTGCTTACAGGTCTACACAGATATGGTGGACAGAGTAGAGCATTATGGGTAAGAAAAGAGGGGCAAAGCAGCTGATAGAATGTTCAATGTCAAGATGGTAGAATTCTTCCTATAATGTAAATAATTGAAAGGAAGGAGACGTAGCCCTTTCCTCCAGTCAAATGACCTAGTGACCTCATGGGTAGCGTGGTATTCATATTTTTCACAATTTCATAATTAATAAACTTTATTTTTAAAAAGCCGGCGAAAATCAACCGGTTCTGTTCTATTTCAGTCTTCTGTGATGTATATAAAGTGTACTGTTGTGATGCAAACTCAAAATGTAATACATTTCAACTCTATATCTGACATGGTACAGGTGTCTTCTTTTTTAAGCCCATAACATGTATGTGAGGTGTAGACTTTTGTTTCAAAGTAAATTTGTTTAAGACTACCAAGAAACACTCTGTGTGATCATGATTTAGCCCACGACAGTAAAAGGTTAATAACATACAGCACAATATCTTAGAATTGTACACATAAATCATTGAAACTGATTCAAAGAAACTGCCAGCAGATTATTATTTTCATGACATGCTCTGCTACTTTATCAATCATACATAAAACATATTTGATGTATACACTAAATTAATTATACATTTAAATTAACATTTAGTGTTGTGATTAATTTTTTTTTTATTGTTATGTCTGTGATGCTCACTGTTCCAGACATATTTCTGGTTAGCTCAGTTACCAGACAAGATATTCTTTGTAGATTTCTTAAGTATAATACATTTTCTATAAACAAGATGTCATTTTTAATTGACTTCTGCTTCAGACTTGTTTGCATAATTAGCATTAAAGGTCAAGCTAACGCCCTGCCAAGGAAGTGTTAATAATTCAAACGAGTGAAGTTGTCCTTCAGTTCCCTTCTCTTATCACCACAGCAGTTCGCTCATTTCACCATAAGCAACGTCATACACAGTCAGATTTAAGTGCCATTCACAGATAAGATATTCTGTCAATGGGATACTGGTTTAAACTGGACATGAAAGTTTTATCCCAATTTGATATTAAAAAAATATTTGGTATTTTGGGAATGCAGAAATAGAAAGTTTGATAGTATGTGAAAGTTTGAAAATGGAGTATGCTTTAAATGCTTTCAAATGATTGTATATTTGTATAAATCACATTGGTTATAGTTTATTGATCGTTTATTAATGCTTATTTGTGGAAGTTATTGTAAAGTCTCAAAGACATACATCTTGTGATATTTTATGACATCTTCAACATGCCCCAATCTTTAAAGCCAAACAATTGAAAACTATTTTGACTGTACACAATACCATATCAATGTAAAAATTGCACAGTTATGCAACAGAGTAGTGTATATAAATGCTTTATTGCCACATAAATTGTGGCACTTCCACATTTCCATTACTGATGTCATCATCTGACATGCTAATCACTAGAAGACACCCTTAGCAGAGCAACATACAGTAGTTAGTCCCCTGTAGGAATCGAAACCACACAACACTTTGTGACTATGCAATACCAACTGAGCCACACTGATCATCTGGTCTAGACATCCCGTCAAAAGGGCCTGCTTTAGCCAAAAACTCTTTTTCAGCAGACGGTAAACAACATACTCCCAAACCTCATAGGAACATTAACAGGATTCACAACCATAAGCCAAACATGACACATCAGTGATTCTGTAAAAGGACTCCCACATCAGCAGCATGGTTCTCTGAACAACATTCGTTGCTCTTGCATTCCCCCAGCTGCATTATCCATTTTGTTTTCATGATACATTAGGGGATAGCTCAAATAAAGAAATGCTGTACGTCTTGACTGTAAATGATATAAGAGCTATCAGCCGCACAGCCAGCAACTGTCAACCACACACATGATACAGGAGTAACCTTCTATCCAGGAGTGACCTGTGTGAAGGTGGATGGATTAAGGTTACTACAGTCTAAACTCAAAGGGCAGGCTGGAAGGAGAGTGGTGTTGCAGTGTCACCACATCACTGGTCACAAGGGGCTTTTGGTTAACAACTCTTTTGTTGTACCTCTGAAGTTATTTAAATAAAGAAGTTAGTTACAAAAAGGAAGAAAGAAAGAAGCTGAAAACTAAACAAAGGGTTTGATATGATTTTGTTTAAACACCAGGGCAGAATTTGTCATGGATTTATCTGATTTACTGATTTGAATATCATTTTTTTGTGCATTTAATAAGGAACGTTTTCAAAGTTTCACATATAAAGTTTACCGCTACAATTTTGAAAGAATCCTCTCACCCGAAAGACGACAAGTTATAAAATGCAAAGAATAAACGAGACCTTAACCTTGAAACTATGAGTTGACATGACACCAGGAGCGGCAGGGTAGCCTAGTGTTGGACTAGTAACCTGAAGGTTGTGAGTTCAAACCCCTGAGCTGACAAGGTACAAATCTGTCATTCTGCCCCTGTCGTTCTGCCCACTGTTCCTAGGCTGTCATTGAAAATAAGGATGTGTTCTTAACTGACTTGCCTGGTTAAATAAAGGTCAAATAAAGACAAAACCAGTAAGTCTCTTCAATTAATTGTTTTTCAGTCAGTTGTGGGGGTTTTTCTTTGAAAAATGTATAAATTAATATCTTCAAGTTAAATCATAAACATACACATGCCATCACAGGTGTTGCAATGTTCCATCCTGTCCACATCTTCACCTCTTCGCAGGGTTAATTTAAACTGTTCCTCTTTAATGAATGATTCTCATTATTTAATGTCCAACTGTCAGCTAGCTGTCTGCTGTGCATGTGATGAATGCCTATGTGCTACATTTGGTGAGATGAGAAGAAAATGGGTAGGTAGTCAGGCAAACATGTAGGAAAATAGATGAAAATCTTAGTTGCTTATTTTTATCAGAGCTTCATCGTGTGGTTAGGAGAATATAGGGCAAATGTATCTGAGTAAAAATGTATGTGTAAAGATGCAACAATCCTGCTTACAAGTTCAACATTGTTTATTTAGGTCCTGAAAATGCACACACCATATTCCCATTAACAATTATAGCCATTCTCTGTTGAAAGTAAATATGAATTCATATTGAGAAAGCAAACCAAATGGAACTCAAAAGAGTTCTTTCTACATTGAACTAAAAAGGATCAAATCAAATCAAATGTTATTGGTCATATACACTTATATATTGGGGTCTAGCAAAATGCTTGTGTAAGAAATAACAAACAAAAAATCTAAACACTGCTATGTTGCTTAGGAGCTAGAAGCAGAGCTGCCAAGTCTGTCAGCGTCATCATCTACAGTCTCTGGAACCAAAAAAGGGTTCTCCTTTGGGGACAGCCGAAGAACCCTTTTGGATTTTTTTTTTAGGGCAGGAGTCTCTCAGTGTGACCCCAACATAACCTTTGCTGATGAAATATCACGTATTGTTCATCTACAAAAAGGTTCACATAACATGACACCCATTGTTCAAGTATGTGTGTCTGACTCACACTAATGTCACTTGTCCAAAGTTCTACAGCTGCACCATCGCAAGAATTGGTTGCATCACCGCCTGGTATGGCAACTGCTCGGCCTCCAACCACAAGGCACTACATAGGGTTGTGCGTACGGCCCAGTACATCACTGGGGCACAGCTTCCTGCCACCTAGGACCCTTATACTAGGCGGTGTCAGAGAAAGGCGCTAAAATTTGTCAAAGACTCCAGCCACCCTAGTCATAGACTTTTCTCTCTGCTACCACACGGCAAGCGGTACCGGAGCGCCAAGTCTAAGTCCAAGAGGCTTCTAAACAGCTTCTACCCACAAGCCATAAGACTCCCAGACTATGGCCCCCCCACACTTTTACACCACTGCTACTCTCTGTTGTTATCATCCATGTATAGTCACTTTAATAACTCTACCTACGTGTACATATTACCTAAATTACCTCGATTAACTGTTGCCCCCGCACATTGACTCTGTACCGGTACCCCCCTGTATATAGTCTCGCTATTATTATTTTACTGCTGTTCTTTAATTACTTGTTACTTTTATTTCTTATTCTTATTAATATTAATTCATTAATTAATTACTTTTTTAACTGCATTGTTGGCTAGGGGCTCGTAAGTAAGCATTTCACTGTAAGGTTCACTGTCCTGTTGTATTTGGCGCATGTGACTAATACAATTTGATTTGATTTGATTTATAGCAAAACAATCCTGTGAAGAGGCTCTCTCCAAAAATCTTCCATCATCCATAATACATTTTAATGTTCTGTCCTGAGGGTTCATGGAAGAGTTCATGGATGAGTTCATGGATGAGATCATGGATGAGTTAATTGTTGTTGTTGAAATTAATTGTTCAAGATAATTATCTCTTGAACAAATGTATTGTTTTGATATTTATGTTGTAAGAGCAACTGAAATGCAGAACCTCACATTCTCCACCTAGTTACTAGTCTCAACAATTTGTCAGAACAGGTCACAACAAGCATACACACACACTCACTCACAAACACGAGAGCGAGGGCGAGAGAGACCGAGACAGACTCACATACAGTGCATTTGGAAAGTATTCAGATCCCTTGACTTTTTCCACTTTTTGTTATGTTACAGCCTTGTTCTAAAATTGACTAAATAAAACATTTTCCTCATCAATCTACACATAATACCCCATAATGACAAAGCAAAAACAGGTTTTAAAAATGTATAAAAAATGTAAAACAGAAATAGCTTATTTGCATAAGTATTCAGACCCTTTGCTATGAGACTCGAAATTGAGCTCAGGTGCATCCTGTTTTCACTGATCATACTTGAGATGTTTCTATAACTTGATTAGAGTCCACCTGTGGTAAATTCAATTGATTGGACATCATTTGGAAAGGCCCACACACCTGTCTATATAAAGTTCCACAGTTGACAGTGCATGTCAGAGCAAAAACCAAGCCATGAGGTCGAAGGAATTGTCCGTAGTTCAGGATTATGATTTTGGGAAGGGTACCAAAAAATGTCTGCAGCATTGAAGGTCCCCAAGAACACAGTGGCCTCCATCCTTCTTAAATGGAAGAAATTTGGAACCACCAAGAATCTTCCGAGAGCTGGCCGCCTGGCCAAACTGAACAATCGGTGGAGAAGGGCCTTGTTCAGGGAGGTGACCAAGAACCCATATGGTCACTCTGACAGAGCTCCAGAGTTCCTCTGCAGCACTCCACCAATCAGGCCTTTTTGGATGAGTGGCCAGAATGAAGCCACTCCTCAATAAAAGGCACTTGACAGCCCACTTTAAGTTTGCCAAAAGGCACCTAAAGGACCCTCAGACCATGAGAAACAAGATTCTGTGGTCAGATGAAACCAAAATTGAACTCTTTGGCCTGAATGCCAAGCGTCATGTCTGGAGGAAACCTGGCACCATCCCGGTGGTGAAGCATGGTGGTGGCAGGATCATGCTGTGGGATGTTTTTCAGAGTCAGGGATGGGAGACTAGTCAGGATTGAGGGAAAGATGAACGGAGCAACGTACAAAGACATCCTTGATGAAAACCTGCTCCAGACCGCTCAGGAACTCATACTGGGGTGAAGGTCCACCTTCCAGCAGGACAATGACCCTAAGCACACAGCCGAGACAATGCAGGAGTGGCTTCGGGACAAGTCTCTGAATGTCCTTGAGTGGCCCAGCCAGATCCCAGACTTGAACCCAATCAAACATCTTTGGAGAGACCTGATAATAGCTGTGCAGTGACGCTCCCCATCCAACCTAACAGAGCTAGAGAGGATCTGCAGAGAAGAATGGGAGAAACTCCGCAAATACAAGTGTGCCAAGCTTGTAGCGTCATACCTGTAACGATTTTGTTCCTCTTCTGACGAGGAGTATGAAGGATCGGACCAATGTGCAGCGTGGTAAGTGTTCATGTTACTTATTGGAACAGAAACACTAAACAAAATAACAAAGAGAGTGAAAAGAAAATGAAACAGTCCTGTAAGGTGCAGCAACACAAAACAGAAAACAACTACCCACATCCATAGTGGGAGAACAGGCTGCCTAAATATGGTTCTCAATCAGAGACAACGATAGACAGCTGCCTCGGATTGGGAACCATATCAGGCCAAACACCTAGACATATAACACACAGAACAAAACATAGAATGCCCACCCCAACTCACGCCCTGACCAAACTAAAATAGAGACATAAAAAAGGAACTCAGGTCAGGACGTGACAATACCCAAGAAGACTTGAGGCTGTTTTCGATGCCAAAGGTGCTTCGTCAAAGTACTGAGTAAAGGGTCTGAATACTTATGTGAATGTGATTTCATTTTGTATATATTTGCAAAGATTTCTAAAAACCTGTTTTTGCTTTGTAATTAAGGAGTATTGTGTGTAGATTGATGAGAGGTAATAAACGATTTAATACATTTTAGATTAAGGCTGTAACGTAACAAAATGTGGAAAATGTCAAGGGGTCTGATTACATTCTGAATGCACTGTACACACATACAAATGCACACAAAGACACACAAACACTTGTGCGCGCCCACACGCATTCACACATAGAGAGAGAGAAAGAGAGAGAGAGAGAGAGAGAGAGAGACACACACACAGAAGCGTCAAAGACCTTGAAAGCTATTTGCCAACCCAGTGGTGCTATCAGGTACAGTCCTTCAGGTAGTGTTGTCCATGGACTACAGTCAAGGCCATTGTACACACACACTTCCATAGATTTCCTAGCGACATCTAGTGTAACAGGTTATACATGTAACAGAAACAGGAAGGCGGTGTCTTGGCTGCACCTGCTAATCATTCATCGCCACTGCTTTATTGCTTCATCTGTCATCCCGTGGCGTGTGTGGAGCACCATATAAATAGCTCCCTCAGACCTAAGGATGCCACGAACACAGTCTCCAGAACCTCTACTGTCAGCTAGCTGTGTTGTCTCTGCTAGGGAGTCTACACTGAACCTAACCATTGGACCTCTCTAAGGCAGCTTGTGATCTGGCATCCACCACTAGCCTTCTGGAGCATCTTTAGCAACCATGATTATCACCATATCTTTGATTTGGGCAGTGGTGATTGGTTTTTGCTGCTGTCTGTGGCTTGCTCTGGGGATCCGCAAGAGGTAAGCAGAGACACGTGCATTGTATAGTAAAATGCCTTTACATGTCAAATGTTAAAAGATAAGAAATCAGATGTGGAATGTAGACAATAACAGCATGTAATGGAACTCATTGTAATAATAGTAATGGAAGGATTTGGGAGATGTGGAATATGGGTTATGTAGTTCTATTTCTTTTAATAAAACTAAAGAGCAGCTGACTGAATTGTTTTCTTTCTTGGAGGTGTTATTTGTGTCATCTGTCGTTGCTCTTAAAACTCAGATTGTTTTAAAGTTTTGTTCACTTTGGCAAGTTCTTCATTTTTGTTGAGACTTTAGTGTTGTTCACATTTCAAAACAGTCGGAACTAATTCAACGTATTTGACATGTTGTGCTTTAAAACCAGATGGTTATGTATAAGTAGTATTGTTATTCTTAGATTGCTGCAGTGTCATTGGGTTTCACTCTGCTGGATATGATTCATTACTTTCAATGTTGTTTGAATTGACCTAGTAGTTTGAGTGCATCATGTTTTAGCACACACTTATTTATGCATTACTATGTTGTTGTTTGGGTTACTTTGTTGCTGTTTAAGTCAACTGTTTTAACATCTCTTACTGTATGTCTAAACATTACCTTTGTGTTTCATATGTACAGCTTTCTCTGTTGGCTTGCTTGGGCATTGCTTTCTAGTTGTTATTATGTTACATGAGTGTTGTTGCTCTTCCAGACAACCAGGTGAGCCTCCGGTGGAGAATGGTTTGATCCCGTACCTCGGCTGTGCCCTCCAGTTTGGAGCCAACCCCCTGGAGTTTCTCCGGAGCCGACAGAAAAAATATGGCCACATCTTCACTTGCAAGATTGCTGGAAAATACTTTCACTTTCTGTGCGACCCTTTCTCCTACCACGCCGTCATCCGCCAAGGCAGGCATCTGGACTGGAAGAAGTTCCACTTCTCTACCTCGGTCAAGGTAAGGACAAACCTACCTATGAATTGTTGTTCAACTAAATATTTGGTGAGAATGAGTTCATATATCTATGTCTGTCAATGCAGACTTTCAAGAGTATCATTTTAAACCTCTCTCTGTCTCCCCCCAGGCGTTCGGCCATGACAGCATGGACCCCAGACACGGTTACACCACAGAGAACCTCCACCAGACATTTTTGAAGACCCTGCAGGGCGAAGCTCTCCCCTCGCTCATCGAGACCATGATGGAGAACCTACAGTCGGTCATGCTGCAATCCGACACCCTCAGCCCCAGCAAGGACCGCTGGGACGTGGACGGCATCTTTGCCTTCTGCTACAAGGTCATGTTCGAGTCAGGCTACCTGACGCTCTTTGGCAAGGATCTGGGAAACAACAAGAATGCTGCGCGCCAGGAGGCCCAGAAGGCGTTGGTGCTTAACGCTCTAGAGAACTTCAAGGAGTTTGACAAGATCTTCCCGGCTCTGGTGGCTGGCTTGCCCATCCACGTGTTCAAGAGCGCCCACTCTGCCAGGGAGAACCTGGCTAAGACCATGCTGGCCGAGAACTTAAGCAAACGCCAGAACATATCAGACCTGATCTCATTGCGCATGCTTCTAAATGACACGCTGTCCACCTTCAATGACCTGAGCAAGGCCCGCACCCATGTGGCACTGCTGTGGGCCTCACAGGCCAACACACTGCCTGCTACTTTCTGGAGCCTGCTTTACATGATCAGGTATGTAGGGCTTAGTCTCATTCCCATCCTTAAGGTCTCTTCTACAGACTTGTGTCGTACGTTTGGCCAAGCTCACTCCATGTGAGACTAGTCTACACGCACATTCAGCCTTCCGGAGATTGGAAAGAGTTTAACTGAACAGAACATTTAGTCCCGAAGAGAACACACAGAACAGTGCACACAGACACAGGCAACGCAGTACAGTACAGATAGCTGTTAGCTTGTTCTAACAGATAGCTTGTTCTAACAGCTGGATATAGATGCTGTGCTCATTGTGGTGGAGTTAAGGCCAGAGTAATGTCTTTTGTAACAGTCCTGTACAGTACATTGGCATCTCAACAATGCTCTGACTGCGGCTTAGCACTGGCTCACAGTAACTCTTCGATAACAGAGGTGTCAAGAACCACTTACTAAATACAGTTGGAGAAACATAGCATTCCCTTTATGTCATAGAGCTGCATAGAATGACCATATCCTCCTCTACCAAAGTGCACGTTGAGAATATTGTGATTAATCAATCTGTATAGTCTGAACTTGATGGTTTTATTGAACCTATCTTGTCTTGTGTCTTCAGGAGTCCAGAGGCTATGAAGGCAGCCAATGAGGAGGTGAAAAAGATTCTGGAGAGTTCAGGTCAGCGTGTCGACCACAGCAAACCACAACTCACTCTCTCCCGGGAGGACCTGGACAACATGCCTGTAATAGGTAAGGGAAAGTTGCGATACACCTGGTGAAATAAAGCCCAAATTATTTAATAAATATTGTAACCAAATCATGTTTGATACCAAAGTCTAGCTGTCCATTCAATATGTGATTGTCAAAAGTAATGTCTTCTTGCCTACAGACAGCATCATTAAGGAGGCCATGCGTCTGTCAAGTGCGTCAATGAACGTCCGAGTGGCTAAAGAGGACTTCCTGCTTCACCTTGACAACCAGGAGTCGTACCGCATCCGCAAAGATGATGTCATCGCCCTCTACCCTCAGATGCTCCACTTTGACCCCGAAATTTACGAGGACCCCTTGGTGAGTGATGCTCAAGCTCTTTCTTTTAAAGGTGAAGGGGGTCTAGTATGAAGGCCTCTTAACTAGGACCAGTTTTACTTGATTTTTCTAATACTCCTCTACCTGTCAATCCACAGACCTACAAATACGACAGATATTTGGATGACAGTGGCCAAGAAAAGACAATGTTCTACAGGGAGGGGCGCAAACTGCGGTACTATTACATGCCTTTCGGCTCTGGTGTGACCAAGTGCCCCGGGCGCTTCTTCGCAGTGCACGAGATCAAGCAGTTCCTAGCGCTGGTGCTCTCCTACTTCGACATGGAGCTCCTAGACTCAGCCGTTAAAGTGCCTCCTCTCGACCAGTCACGTGCAGGCCTGGGGATCCTGCAACCCACCTATGATATTGACTTTAGATATAAACTGAAAACTCAGTAAGACAGACTCCACTGATCTACTTTCTCCATAATGTGAATTGCATATATTGTATATTTAAGAATTTAAGCCACAATGATCCCACTGGGCACACACTGGTTGAGTCAACATTGTTTCCACATCATTTCAATGAAATTACGTGGAACCAACGTGGAATAGACGTTGAATTGACGTCCGCACTCAGTGGGATTTAAATACACTGCGATGTATTGTTATAATGTATTTTTAAAGTTGATACAGAGAGGTTTTTGTTAGCCTCAGAAAGGTAAGCATTGGCGAAAAGGCCATTTTAGGAAGAGTCCTGTATCAAAAGTGACTTTGATGGAACTCCATATAAATGTTATCAGTAATATTTACTGAATCTTCCACGTAAGCATTATTACTGTATCACTATTGCCGACCGCAATCTTTGAACTGTGAAATCATTCAACATTTCAGTTGTGCTTCTGTTTGTGACCTTCACAATCAGTAGTTGGTAATTGCCCCCCATTTACTGTGCTGTTGAATGACTCTTTTTGCGCTGATTGAGTAGTGTAATGTACATTCTAGTTCCGTTGAAGTATTCCCTATGCTGGGATAAAATAATTGTATTATCTGTATTAATGTTTACTGTGATATACCGTACAAAACAAGTATAACAATGCATGTGATGTTTACTTTACAAAACCAGTATAAATGCAATACATTTCTACAATTGTGTACTGTCCCACTAATTTCTTAATTTACCATTCAGTCATTACTTTGATCACTACTCACGCAAACATACACAAAGAAAAGCCACACTCATGGTATAGGTCATTCAATAAACCTCTAATAAAGTCTCTCTCTCTCTCTCTCTCTCTCTCTCTCTCTCTCTCTCTCTCTCTCTCTCTCTCTCTCTCTCTCTCTCTCTCTCTCTCTCGGGGTCTGACAATCTGGATGGGAAATTACTGAGAACAATAGCAGGCGATATTGCCTGGAGGGAAGCTGAAGTCATTCCTCTACCTAAGAATAGTAAAGCCCCCTTAACTGGCTCAAATAGCCGACCAATCAGCCTGTTACCAACCCTTAGTAAACTTCTGGAAAAAATGGTGTTTGACCAGATACAATGCTCTTTCACAGTAAACAAATTGACAACAGACCTTCAGCATGCTTATAGGGAAGGACACTCAACAAGCACAGCACTTATACAAATGACTGATGATTGGCTGAGAGAAATTGTTGATCAAATGATTGTGGGGACTGTCTTGTTAGACTTCAGTGCAGCTTTTGACATTACCGATCATAGTCTGCTTCTGGAAAAAACGTATGTGTTATGGCTTCACACCACCTGCTATAATGTGGATAAAGAGTTACTTGTCTAACAGAACACATAGGGTGTTCTTTAATGGAAGCCTCTCAAATATAATCCAGGTAGAATCAGGAATTCCCCAGGGTAGCTGTTTAGGCCCCTTTCTTTGTTCAATTTTTACTAATGACATGCCACTGACTTTGAGTAAAGCCAGAGTGTTTATGTATTGGCATGACTCCACACTATACACATCAGCTACTACAGCGACTGAAATGACTGCAACACTCAACAAAGAGCTGCAGTTAGTTTCAGAGTGAGTGGCAAGGAATAAGTTAGCCCAAAATATTTCTAAAACTAAAAGCATAATATTTGGGACAAAACATTCACTAAACCCTAAACCTCAACTACATCTTGTAATAAATAATGTGGAAATTGAGTAAGTTGAGGTGACTAAACTGCTTGGAGTAACCCTAGATTGTAAACTGTCATGGTCAAAACATATTGATACAGTAGTAGCTAAATGGGGAGAAGTCTGTCTGTAATAAAGCAATGCCCTGCCTTTTTAACAACATAATCAACAAGGCAGGTCCTACAGGCCCTAGTTTTGTCACAACTTGACTACTGTTCAGTCGTGTGGTCAAGTGCCACAAAAAAAGACAGCTGTCCCTTGGATGTACACAGAGCTAATATTAATAATATGCACGTCAATCTCTCCTGGCTCAAAGTGCCCTGAAGTAACTTGTCCAGTCATCAGATCATAAAACATAGAGTTTTACATAGATTTATGGATCAATGGATTCACCTATTGATTTATGGATCCATATCTAGCTATCAGAGGTGGTGTCTACAACAAGGACACAGTCCACTAGCCATAACCATCTAAGGCCAGCTGTCGTCTGTACCATCCTGGCAGTGTATGTGTGCCAGCTGTGCAAGAGATCAACCCCAGGATGATAAGAGACCACTGTCACTGACACATTGTAACCCCAGCTGCAACCGTCAGCACAGCTGTCTCGCCAACATTACAACAGGCCAACGGGTTCATTTGTGAGCTATTGTCTTTCACAGCTGGAATGTAATTATTGAATGATTATTCATGCCTTACTGTTGGTACAGCTGAGCTGAGCTGGCTTAATGATGAATGCAGTACAATTAATTTGTTTGATCCTTTTTTGTCTGTTTGTTTAAAAAATAAATCTCAGCTTGATTTGATCACATAATATATATGATGCTCTCTCTGTGGTATCCTCTATGGGATCGGTGTCCCTATACCGGGACAGTTGAACTAACGTGCGCTAATGTGTCTAGCATGATGTTGGAAGTAACAGCAAACTTTCCAGGACATAGACATGTCTCATATGTGTAAAAAGCTTAAATTCTTGTTAATCTAACTGCACTGTTCAATTTACACTAGCTATTACAGTGAAAAAGACATGCTATTGTTTGAGGAGAGAGCACAACAACAACAACAACAAAACACTTTTATGATGGCAACTGGTTTGATATATTCACCTCTGAAGGTAAATAATGGACTTACATTCAGTAATCTTGCATTGATTTGTCATCCTGAGGGTCACAGAGATAAAATGTAGCATAGTTTTGTTTGATATACAGTATTCAAATGTAGGAACTGGGTTCTACAGTTTGAACCCCTGCTGTCTCTGGCTCCACATCTACGCCGCCCGGCCATCTAGATGTGTCATTTTGGTATAAAAGGATCGGGAGACAGGCGCATGTCACGTTCTGACCATAGTTCTGTTATTTTATTCTTTGTTTTAGTATGGTCAGGGCGTAAGTTGGGGTGGGCAGTCTATGTTTGTCTTTCTATGTTGGTTTTTGTGGTCAGCCTAGTATGATGAGTCAGGTGTCGTTAGTTGTCTCTGATTGAAAATCATACTTAGGTAGCCTAGGTTTCACTGTTGGTTTGGGGGTGTTTGTTTCCGTGTGAGTGTTTGTCACCACACGGTACTGTGTCGGTTTTCGTTTTCATCACATCGTTTTTTTATTTATTTCAATGTTCAGTTCGTTTTTAATAAATCGTCATGAACACTTACCACGCTGCATCTTGGTCTGATCCTTACTCCTCTTCAGACGAAGAGGAAATCTGCCGTTACAGCGCAGGAATGCGTAATAGGGTTTTTTATTACCCCAAATTACAGCGTGCCATGTAAAGGCACAGGGACAAAGATCAAACACACATATACAACACACAGGGTTGAAACCCAAACAAAAGAGTGAGGAGTACCTCAAATAAATAACACTAGCGCACAATGATTATCACACGGGACGAGACCCGTAATCATCTGCGCACTCCACAATGGCATAAAAGTCAAAACAACACAGCACAGGTACTCACACTACCAACGGACATTGGAACAATAATCGACAGCCCAATGGTGAAATAAACGGCACATTTATACAAATACAATCAGTGGGAATGGGGACCAGGTGTGCGTAATGATACAGTTACAGAGGGATCCATGACAAGATGTGTGAAAGTTAGTGCATAAGCTAATGATCTATCATGTATGACATTCCTGGGAGTGTGTAAACTTAAATGTTGTATTACCATATACTTTTTGTATGTACTTGAACAAAATATTGTCCATTATTGCAATGCTTCACTGGATCAATCTGAAACTTTGCACATGCACTGCTGCCATCTAGTGGCCAAAATCAAAATTGCTCCTAAATTCCTATATTATATTATGGCCTTTCTCTTGCATTTCAAAGATGATGAAAAAAAATCATAATTTGAAAACATGTTTTTTTGTTTGTATTATCTTTTACCAGATCTAATGTGTCATATTCTCCTACAATCATTTCACATTTCTACAAACTTCAAAGTGTTTCCTTTCAAATGGTATCAAGAATATGCATATCCTTGCAAGATCGAATCCCCGAGCTGACAAGGTAAAAATCTGTCGTTCTGCCCCTGAACAAGGCAGTTAACCCACTGTTCCTAGACCGTCATTGAAAATAAGAATTTGTCCTTAAATGACTTGCCTAGTTATTAAATAAAGGTCAAATAAATAAATATCTAGCCTTATTTCTTTGGATTTTGATCTGGTTATCTATAACCTGTATCCAAAAGTACATCCTTGATGCTAATGATGCTCCAGAAGTAAACATATACGCTTAGACTGATGTGCCCAGGATTTAATCTCGTTTAAACTAACTGGTGATTAGATTGTACAGCAATGGGACTCAAAGGTGGGTGCTCACACACAAGACTCTAAACCTTGCGTGTGCCAGTTTTCACATAAAGGTTGGTATTGATCCATTTTGAACTTGACAGGTAAGTGTGTGTATCTCCACACAAATCTCAGACCATGCATGGAGAGTTGTGTGGAGGAAAGGCGGAATTAATGGCGGGGAGGATGGAGTCTCACAGTAAAAGCGATATGGATACTAATAGATATACAGTATATTTCCAGGCCTGAGGTTGATGAGGAGAGTAACCTCACAGAAAAAGAAGAAGAGGATAAGGAGAGTAAAGAAATCCGATGATGAGTTGATGAAGGTAGGGCTAGCCAGCTAGCTACCCCTGTCGGAGCTGGTGGGAACATGAAGGGAATTCAACATGGAGGACATGGTAGGGATCCCAACACCTGGGTGGCGGACGAAATTGAACCTGACAAGAGTGAGGATGATAGACAGTGATAGTGTAGTGTAGTGATAGACAGCCGAGGTCGAACCTTGTCCCGATGATGATAAAGATGATTCTTGCCCAGTGTGAGTGAGAATTTGAGAGAATGGATACTTGCCTTCTGACTTATTATTAGTTATTTATTTATTTCACCTTTATTTAACCAGGTAGGCTAGTTGAGAACAAGTTCTCATTTGCAACTGCGACCTGGCCAAGATAAAGCGTAGCAATTCGACACATACAACAACACAGAGTTACACATGGAATAAACAAAACATATAGTCAATAATACAGTAGAACAAAAGAAAACAAAAAGTCTATATACAGTGAGTGCAAATGAAGTAAGTTAAGGAAATAAATAGGCCATGGTGGCGAAGTAATTACAATATAGCAATTAAACATTGGAATGGTAGATTGGCAGAAGATGAATGTGCAAGTAGAGATATTGGGGTGCAAAGGAGCAAAATAAATAAATACCAGTATGGGGATGAGGTAGGTGTCAGGATGGGTGGAGACGAAGTTGGGGACTGTTCGGTCGGTAAAAGGGACTCGTATTGGACTCAAGATGATTTTTATGCATGTCTTTGGTCCAGAGGGAGCGGGCGCTCCGCTCCACACCACATACCTAGGGACAAGAACTGTGACTTGCTTTGCTCTCTGGAGCAAAATGGTAACATTTTCATTATTTTATTTTGCTTAGTCCTGCAAGTTGGAGCTCGAAGCCTAAGATTTTCACTGTTCCCTGTAATCACACCTGCAACCATGTACATGTGACTATTAAACACTGAATCTCTTAATCTGAATCTGAAATGAGTTATAACTTTCATTAAGTGTTGAGGAGGGTCAACTGAAATGGAAGATTCCCGGTGTCTGTGATGCCTGCGGTTTGGTGCGACACAGACCTGGTAGAGAGCGTGGTGAAACAGAGAAGACTCTACAAAGTCAAGTTAGGATGTGTCAGTTATCCCGTGAGAGCTTTTGTCCCGAACCCATTACAGTGTTTTAGGTGCCAAGCTTATGGTCATATTGCAGCAGTATGTAGGAGGGAGATTCTAAGATGTGAGAAGTGTACAGGACATCATGAGAAAAAGGGCTGTGTAGTTTCGTGGGAAAAGTTGCGTGTGTTAACTGTAGGGAGAAAGGCAGGTTGAGGTTTCCAGTGAAGAGAGTATTAGAGGAAGATGGGTCCAGGGCGAGTGAGTAGACCGAGGCCACTAGAGAGTGATAGGAATAACGTGCTTCAGTAAGGTTGGTATCTTAGCGTTCATAGCCATGGTTATCAACTGTACTGCAGAATGGAATGTAAATCATAGAAAATAGATGTTGTGGTGTCAGCAGCAGAGAAGTACTTTGGTGTACAAGATTTTACTGTGGAAGAGTTACAAGGTGTGTTGATCAATCGTGTTCCATCCTCCCAGGCTGTCGGCCTGGAGTAGGATCAGATAGGGCCAATTAGTGGAATAGTGGTGAGGTTTTAATGGCTGTAGGGGTAGTTGGTAGGGCAAATTTTCTTCCCCGTCCTTTTCCCTTCCATTTTTGTGTCATAGAGTGGAATGAACTCACACTCTAGAACAGTAGGCAGGGATAGATAAGATAAATAGATTAATAGGGAGGCCGTGACCTGCATCACACACAGTAGGTGGTGGTGCATCCAACTTTCAGTTGGTTGCGATTCGTCAATACAAATTTAAATAGAGTCGCGTGGAGACGAATGGATTTGGTTCTGTCAGTTGTCTTGATGAGCCCTTCCCAGCTAGCTAGTTTATGCTGGCTAGATGGCAACAACAACAGCATGGCACCAGTTAATACTTATGAAAGAAAGTGATGTCTATTTTGATGGGCGAGTGAGAAATAACTTGTAGTATTGGTCACCATGTGGATGTCACCTTGACATGCCAATTATCTAAAGTAACAAGGTTGTATCAACGTGCTTCCCACTATTGCTTCCCAATGGGCTGCTGTTTCACATTTCGCTGGTGATAGCTAATGTGGCCAATTTGTTCCATCCCACTTAACTTGTAGTATTGATAGCAACTATCAAGATGTCACCGTGATTCAGTATACTGCTCAAAGGGGAGAGTTTGCACTGCAATCTGGCAACACAACAACACGGGACACCGTGTGTCCTTCATTCCTGCTTGCCGACGAAAACAGAGTACTGCTGTCCTGCAGTAAGGAGAGGGAAGTAGCTAGATAGTGTAGCCATTACCAGGACAGGGTAACATCTAAAGCACATTTATTCTAGTGATTTTGACCGAAAATGTACATCTATGGCATTAACATTTACATTTTTGTAAAAAATATATATTACGCTTTTTTTTTACTCAGATAAAAACTGAATGATTCTGAACACAAGATCATCTCAAGCAGTTTGTGGTTGCTGTGTATTGTGATGAACTCTCTGCCATGCAGATACTGGTCAAACGTGTCACATGCAAAAACAATGGATAGTTCTATCTCAATCTGTGCATATCATTGTTCTGTCTGAGTCAATGTTCTGGAGGAAAATGCAACAGGATACAAACCTGTCTCACTGGCATCACACTGCAGTGTGACTTCATCACTCAGGTCGTAGTATTTGAGCACTGGGTGATGTGTGACTAACTGTTTGATAGTCTCAACGGCTGTGTCATGCTGTGGTGTCCAGTCAATGTCCTTGTCAGTCAGCCTTCTGAGCGGCTTACACACATCAGATAGGCTGGGCATGAATTTTCAAGATAGTTCACAAACCTCAACATCTGCTGTAGTGACTTGATGTTGGTCGGTGTTAAGCCATGTTCTGAATGGCTGTTATTTTCTCTGGGTCAGTGTGAAAGCCCTCTGCGGTGAGAAGATGACCCATGTGTGTCACACTAGGCAGCTTTAACCGGAGTTTATTTTTGTTCAGCTTCATGTTGACATCTCTTGCTGTCTGCAGGAGAGCTGTAAGGATTCTGTCATGATCTGCCATCGCCTCTTCATGTGTGTCACCACATCCACAGAGTAGAATGTCATCTGCGATCACACTCACTCCTTAAAGTCCCTGTAGTGCTTCACACTGTCTGTGCTGGTATTCAGCTGCTGGCTTGATTCCAAATGGCATTGTCAGCCATCTTCATCACATCACGTTATTTTGTCTGTCATTTCCGGTCACAACTTGCAGACTTGTTTACGTGCTGCTGTGCGTTTTGTTGCTAACTTTATTTTGCTACCTGACAACTTTACATTTTTTACTTTTTAATTGCCATTTATATTTTTAGTTTTTCCCTCACTCAACTTTTTTTTCATTCAACTTTTTCACTCCGGATGCTATATCTGGACGTGGTTCGTCAGGCCCTCCACCAGCAAGCTAAGTAGTAACATTAACATGATGCCTTCTAATTGCTGTCGCTGTACTCATAATATACAGGAGAACGACCGCCTTACGGCGAGGACAGCTGTACTGCAAGCCTAGCTTCAGACACAGTCGTTAGGCAAGGGTAATTTCAGTGTAGGAAAGGATGAAACAGCGTCT
The DNA here is from genome assembly GCF_023373465.1 of Oncorhynchus keta. Classification (NCBI taxonomy): domain Eukaryota; kingdom Metazoa; phylum Chordata; class Actinopteri; order Salmoniformes; family Salmonidae; genus Oncorhynchus; species Oncorhynchus keta. The sequence goes on from NC_068435.1 coordinate 18,615,400, forward strand.
GTGCCACCCGTAAGTACTGATAGTAGTATAAATCCCCTCGCGCGGTCCCCGCAGCCGGACAACTTTGTCATGGTTTCTGAAGGGAAATGCTGTAGAAATGCTCAACCATTAAGCAGCAAGTAGGAGTCAGAGGCCGAGCCTACTCCTCCCGTTACGGGGTCTGAGACGCCGAATCGTCCCACCATTAGCTCTGACAAATTGAAAACTCTAGTCGTTGGCGACTCCATTACCTGCAGTATTAGACTTCAAACGAATCATCCAGCGATCATACACTGTTTACCAGGGGGCAGAGCTACCGACGTTGAGGCTAATCTGAAGATGGTGCTGGCTGAGGCTCAAACTCGCGAGTGTAGAGAGTATAGGGATATTGTTATCCACGTCGGCACCAACGATGTTAGGATGAAACAGTCAGAGGTCACCAAGCGCAACATAGCTTCAGCGTGTAAATCAGCTAGAAAGATGTGTCGGCATTGAGTAATTGTCTCTGGCCCCCTCCCAGTTAGGGGGAGTGATGAGCTCTACAGCAGAATCTCACAACTCAATCGCTGGTTGAAAACTGTTTTCTGCCCCTCCCAAAAGATAGAATTTGTAGATAATTGGCCCTCTTTCTGGGACACAACCACAAACAAGACCAAGCCTGGCCTGTTGAGGAGTGATGGACTCCATCCTAGCTGGAGGGGTGCTCTCATCTTATCTACGAACATAGACAGGGCTCTAGCTCCACAATGAAATAGGGTGCAGGCCAGGCAGCAGGCTGTTAGCCAGCCTGCCAGCTTAGTGGAGTCTGCCACTAGCACAGTCAGTGTAGTCAGCTCAGCTATCCCCATTGAGACCGTGTCTGTGCCTCGACCTAGGTTGGGCAAAACTAAACATGGCGGTGTTCGCCTTAGCAATCTCAATGGAATAAAGACCTCCTCCATTCCTGCCATGATTGAAAGAGATTGTGATACCTCACATCTCAAAATAGGGCTAATTAATGTTAGATCCTTCACTTCCAAGGCAGCTATAGTCAATGAACTAATCACTGATCATAATCTCGATGTGATTGGCCTGACTGAAACATGGCTTAAGCCTGATGAATTTACTGTGTTAAATGAGGCCTCACCTCCTGGTTACACTAGTGACCATATCCACCGCGCATCCCGCAAAGGCGGAGGTGTTGCTAACATTTACGATAGAAAATTTCAATTTACCAACCAAAAAAAGTATGTTTTCGTCTTTTGAGCTTCTAGTCATGAAATCTATGCAGCCTACTCAATAATTTTTATAGCTACTGTTTACAGGCATCCTGAGCCGTATAAAGCATTCCTCACTGAGTTCCCTGAATTCCTATCAGACCTTGTAGTCATAGCAGATATTATTCAAATTTTTGGTGACTTTAATATTCACATAGAAAAGTCCACAGAGCCACTCCAAAAGGCTTTTGGAGCCATCATCGACTCAGTGGGTTTTGTCCAGCATGTCTCTGGACCTACTCACTGACACAGTCATACTCTGGACCTAGTTTTGTCCCATGGAATAAATGTTGTGGATCTTAATTTTTTTTTCTTTTTTTTTCACCTTTATTTAACCAGGTAGGCTAGTTGAGAACAAGTTCTCATTTGCAACTGCGAACTGGTCAAGATAAAGCGTAGCAATTCGACACATCGGGGCGGCAGCGTAGCCTAGTGGTTAGAGCGTTGGACTAGTAACCGGAATGGTTGTGAGTTCAAACCCCCGAGCTGACAAGGTACAAATCTGTCGTTCTGCCCCTGAACAGGCAGTTAACCCACTGTTCCCAGGCCGTCATTGAAAATAAGAATGTGTTCTTAACTGACTTGACTGGTTAAATAAAGGTAAAATTTAAAAAATGAATTAAAATATACAACAACACAGTGTTACACATGGAATTAACAAAACATACAGTCAATAATACAGTAGAACAAAATAAAACAAAAAGTCTATATACAGTGAGTGCAAATGAGGTAAGTTAGGCCATGGTGGCAAAGTAATTACAAAATAGCAATTAAACACTGGAATGGTAGATCAGCAGAAGGTGAATGTGCAGGTAGAGATACTGGGGTGCAAAGGAGCAAAATAAATAAATAAATACCAGTATGGGGATGAGGTAGGTAGATAGATGGGCTGTTTACAGATGGGCTATGTACAGATGCAGTGATCTGTAAGCTGGTGATTAAAGCTAGTGAGGGAGATGTGAGTCTCCAGCTTCAGAGATTTTTGCAATTCGTTCCAGTCATGGGCAGCAGAGAACTGGAAGGAAAGATGACCAAAGGAGGAATTGGCTTTGGGGGTGACCAGTGAGATATACCTGCTGGAGCGCGTGCTACGAGTGGGTGCTGCTATGGTGACCAGTGAGCTGAGATAAGGCGGGGCTTTACCTAGCAGAGACTTGTAGATAACCTGTAGCCAGTGGGTTTGGCGACGAGTATGAAGCGAGGGCCAACCAACGAGAGCATACAGGTTGCAATGGTGGGTAGTGTATGGGGCTTTGGTGACAAAACTGATGGCACTGTGATAGACTGCATCCAGTTCGTTGAGTAGAGTGTTGGAGGCTATTTTATAGATGACATCACCGAAGTCGAGTATCGGTAGGATGGTCAGTTTTACGAGGGTATGTTTGGCAGCATGAGTGAAGGATGCTTTGTTGCGATATAGGAATTTTGGATTGGAGATGCTTAATGTGAGTCTGGAAGGAGAGTTTACAGTCTAACCAGACACCCAGGTATTTGTAGTTGTCCACGTATTCTAAGTCAGAGCCGTCCAGAGTAGTGATGATGGACGGGCGAGCAGGTGTGGGCAGTAATCGATTGAATAGCATGCATTTAGTTTTACAGTTGAAGGCCATGGAATGAGAGTTACAAGCTCGTCTGGAGTTTAGTTAACACAGTGTCCAAGGAGGGGCCAGAAGTATACAGAATGGTGTCGTCTGCATAGAGGTGGATCAGAGAATCACCAGCAGCAAGAGCAACATCATTGATGTATACAGAAAAGAGAGTCGGTCCTCACAATCCTGGACCACCATTTTATCACTTTTGAAATCGCAACAAATAATCTGCTCAGACCACAACCAAGGATCATCAGAAGTCATGCTATTAATTATCAGACAACCCAAAGATTCCTTGATGCCCTTCCAGACTCCCTCCGCCTACCCAAGGACTTCAGAGTACAAAAATCTGTTAACTACCTAACTGAGGAACTCAATTTATCCTTGCGCAATACCCCAGATGCAGTCACACCCCTAAAAATAAAAAACATTTGACATAAGAAACTAGCTCCCTGGTTTACAGAAAATACCCGAGCTCTGAAGCAAGATTCCAGAAAATTGGAACGGAAATGGCGCCTCACCAAACTGGAAGTCTTCCGACTAGCTTGGAAAGACAGTACCGTGCAGTATCGAAGAGCCCTCACTGCTGCTTGATCATCCTATTTTTCCAACTTAATTGAGGAAAATAAGAACAATCCAACATTTATTTTTGATACTGTTGCAAAGCTAAATAAAAAGCAGCATTCCCCAAGAGAGGATGGCTTTCACTTCAGCAGTGATAAATTCATTAACTACTTTGAGGAAAAGATCATGATCATTAGAAAGCAAATTACGGACTCCTCTTTAAATCTGTGTATTCCTCCAAAGCTCAGTTGTCTTGAGTCTGCACAACTCTGCCAGGACCCAGGATCAAGGGAGACACTCAAGTGTTTTAGTACTATATCTCTTGACACAATGATGAAAATAATCATGGCCTCTATAAACCGTCGAGCTGCATACTGGACCCTATTCCAACTAAACTACTGAAAGAGCTGCTTCCTGTGCTTGGCCCTCCTATGTTGAACATAATAGACGGCTCTCTATCCATCGGATGTGTACCAAACTCACTAAAAGTGGCAGTAATAAAGCCTCTCTTGAAAAAGCCAAACCTTGACCCAGAAAATATAAAAAACTATCGGCCTATATTGAATATCCCATTCCTCTCAAAAGTTTTAGAAAAAGCTGTTTAGCAGCAACTCACTGCCTTCCTGAAGACAAACAATGTATACGAAATGCTTCAGTCTGGTTTTAAACCCTGTCATAGCACTGAGACTGCACTTGTAAAGGTGGTAAATTACCTTTTAATTACCTCGCTCCTAGACCTTAGTACTGCTTTTGATACCATCGATCACCACATTCTTTTGGAAAGATTGGAAACCCAAATTGGTCTACATGGACAAGTTCTGGCCTGGTTTAGATATTATCTGTCGGAAAGATATCAGTTTGTCTCTGTGGATGGTTTGTCCTCTGACAAATCAACTGTAAATTTCGGTGTTCCTCCAGGTTCCGTTTTAGGACCACTATTGTTTTCACTATATATTTTACCTCTTGGGGATGCCAATCGAAAACATAACGTTAACTTTCAATGCTATAGGGATGACACACAGCTGTACATTTCGATGAAACATGGTGAAGCCCCAAAATTGCCCTCGCTGGAAGCCTGTGTTTCAGACATAAGGAAGTGGATGGCTGCAAATGTTCTACTTTTAAACTCAGACAAAACAGAGGTCCCAAGAAACAAAGAGATCTTCTGTTGAATCTGACAATTAATCTTGATGGTTGTACAGTCGTCTCAAATAAACTGTGAAGGACCTCGGTGTTACTCCTGGACCCTGATCTCTCTTTTGACGAACATATCAAGACTGTTTCAAGGACAGCTTTTTTCCATCTACGTAACATTGCAAATCAAATTATCGTGACAAAAATGATGCAGAAAAATGAATCCATGCTTTTGTCACTTCTAGGTTAGACTACTGCAATGCTCTACGTTCCGGCTACCCGGATAAAGCACAAAATAAACTTCAGTTAATGCTAAATACGCCTGCTAGAATCCTGACTAGAACCAAAAAATTGGATCATATTACTCCAGTGCTATCCTCCCTACACTGGCTTCCTGTTAAGGCAAGGGCTGATTTAAAGGTTTTACTGCTAATCTACAAAGCATTACATGGGCTTGCTCCTACCTATCTTTCCGATTTGGTCCTGCCGTACATACCTACACGTACGCTACGGTCTCAAGACACAGGCCTAATAATTGTCCCTAGAATTTCTAAGCAAACAGCTGGAGGCAGGGCTTTCTCCTATAGAGCTCCATTTTTATGGAATGGTCTGCCTATCCATGTGAGAGACGCAGACTTGGTCTCAACCTTTAAGTCTTTAGTGAAGACTCATCTCTTCCGTAGGTCCTATGATTGAGTGTAGTCTGGCCCAGTAGTGTGAAGGTGACAGCCCTTACTGTCTCTGCATGGCCGGTTCCCCTCTCTAACCCTATTACAGGGGCTGAGTCATTGGCTTACTGGTGCTCTTCCATGCCGTCCCTAGGAGGGGTGCGTCACTTGAGTGGGTTGAGTCACTGACGTGGTCTTCTTGTCTGGGTTGGCGCCCCCCCTTGAGTTGTGCCGTGGCGGAGATCTTTGTGGGCAATACTCGGCCTTGTCTCAAGATGGTAAGTTGGTGGTTGAAGATATCCCTCTAGTGGTGTGGGGGCTTTGCTTTGGCAAAGTGGTAGCGGTTATATCCTGCCTGTTTGGCCCTGTTTGGGGGTATCATCAGATGGGGCCACAGTGTCTCCTGACCCCTCCTGTCTCAGCCTCCAGTATTTATGCTGCAGTAGTTTATGTGTCGGGGGCTAGGGTCAGTCTGTTATATCTGGAGTATTTCTCCTGTCTTATCCGGTGTCCTGTGTGAATTTAACCTGTAGTGACACCCCATCCCGTGCACGGGACCGTTATCATCATCTGACACTAATTAGCAGAACGCAACGGACATAAATCTTCCTAGAAAATCTTCCTATTCATGAAAATCACAAGTGAAATATATTGGAACACAGGTTAGCCTTTTGTTAATCACCCTGTCATCTCAGATTTTCAAAATATGCTTTACAGTCAACGCTAGACAAGCATTTGTGTAAGTTTATCATAGCCTAGCATAGCATTATGCCTTGCTAGCAGCAGGCAAACTTGTCACGGAAATCAGAAAAGCATTCAAATTAAATAGTTTACCTTTGATGAACTTCGGATGTTTTCACTCACGAGACTCCCAGGTAGACAGCCAAAGTTCATTTTTTTCCCAAAATATTATTTTTGTAGGCGAAATAGCTCCGTTTGTTCTTCACGTTTGGCTGAGAAATCGCCCGGAAATTGCGGTCACCACAACGCCGAAAAATATTCCAAATTAGCTCCATAATATCGACAGAAACATGGCAAACGTTGTTTAGAATCCATCCTCAAGGTGTTTTTCTAATCTATTCGATAATATATCCGTCGGAACAATTTGTTTTTCACTAGGACGATTGGTATAATGGCTACCTCTGTATTTTACACGAGAATCTCTCTCGGAGCCACCATGTGACCACTTACACAATGTGGCCGCCTATGGCTATTCTTCAACAGAAATGCGTAAAACTTGATTGGATTTTTCTCAGGCTTTCGCCTGCAACATCAGTTCTGTTATATTCACAGATTATATCTTTACAGTTTTGGAAACGTTGTGTTTTCTATCCAAAGCTGTCAATTATATGCATATTCTAGCATCTTTTCCTGACAAAATATCCCGTTTTTTTCCAAAAATGAAAATACTGCCCCCTAACACCAAGAGGTTAGTTAAGTATTTTCATTCTCTCTCTCTCTCTCTCTCTCTCTCTCTCTCTCTCTCTCTCTCTCTCTCTCTCTCTCTCTCTCTCTCTCTCTCTCTCTCTCTCTCTCTCGGAGGACCTGAGCCCTAGGACCATGCCTCTACCTGGCATGATGACTCCTTGCTGTCCTCAGTCCACCTGTCCATGCTGCTGCTCCAGTTTCAACTGTTCTGCCTGCGGCTATGGAACCCTGACCTGTCCCAGACCTGCTCTTTTCAACTCTCTACAGACAGCAGGAGCGGTAGAGATACTCTCAATGATCGGCTATGAAAAGCCAACTGACATTTACTCCTGAGGTGCTGACCTGTTGCACCCTCGACAACCACTGTGATTATTGTTATTTGACCATGTTGGTCATTTATGAACATTTGAACATCTTGGCCATGTTCTGTTATAATCTCCACCCGATACAGCCAGAAGAGGACTGGCCACCCCTCATAGCCTGGTTCCTCTCTAGGTTTCTTCCTATGTTTTGGCCTTTCTATGGAGTTTTTCCTAGCCACCGTTTTTCTACACCTGCATTGCTTGCTGTTTGGGGTTTTAGGCTGGGTTTCTGTACAGCACTTTGAGATATCAGCTGATGTAAGAAGGGCTAAATAAATACATTTGATTTGATTTGATATACATACCTACAATTGTTAGATAGATGCTCACTTCATCAAGTTTGACTTTCCATTATTCATCTTTGGCATTGAGTACTGAGAATACCTTTGCGTTGGATATCTCTGGTAAAATCTCTTCTATTGTTGGCATCTGGAAGTGCGATCTCAGTAAAGCTTTGTTGAGTGCACTGGGGTCCATGTATATTCTTAGTTTATCAGGTTTTTCAATGACAACCATGTTGCTGATCCACGTTGTTGGCTGTGTGTCTTTCGTGATGATGTCTGCATTGTCCATTGAATGTATGGCCTTTGTGATCCTTCCCTTCAGTGAAATAGGTATGTTGATTAGAATGTATTCTCTTCAGCATCATTGAGTAGCATGCGTACAGCTCCCTTCAGTGCATAGTAATGCCTTACTTGGCTCGCTCGTACTAAACTCAGCAAAAAAAGAAACATCCTCTCACTGTCAACTGCGTATATTTTCAGCAAACTAAACATGTGTAAATATTTGTATAAACATATCAAGATTCAACAACTGAGACATAAACTGAAGTTCCACAGACATGTGACTAACAGAAATGGAATAATGTGTCCCTGAACAAAGGGAGGGAACAAAACCAAAAGCAACAGTCAGTATCTGGTGTAGCCACCAGCTGCATTAAGTACTGCAGTGCATCTCCTCCTCATGAACTGCACCAGATTTGCCAGTTCTTGCTGTGAGATGTTACCCCACTCTTCCACCAAGGCAACTGCAAGTTCTGGACATTTCTGGGGCGAATGGCCCTAGCCCTCACCCTTCGATCCAACAGGTCCCAGACGTGCTCAATGGGATTGAGATCCGGGCTCTACGCTGGCCATGGCAGAACACTGACATTCCTGTCTTGTAGGAAATCACGCACAGTATGGCTGGTGGCATTGTCATGCTGGAGGGTCATGTCAGGATGAGCCTGCAGGAAGGGTACCAAATGAGGGAGGAGGATGTCTTCCCTGTAATGCACAGCATTGAGATTGCCTGCAATGACAACAAGACAACAGACTGCGGACAGTCTGAGCACTGATGGAGGGATTGTGGATTGTGGGTTCCTGGTGTAACTCGGGCAGTTGTTGTTGCCATCCTGTACCTGTCCCGCAGGTGTGATGTTCAGATGTAATGATCCTGTGCAGGTGTTGTTACACATGGTCTGCCATTGCGAGGGCGATCAGCTCCCTGTAGCGCTGTCTTAGGCGTCTCACAGTACGTACATTGGTGTTTATAGCCCCGGCCACATCTGCAATCCTCATGCCTTCTTGCAGCATGCCTAAGGCACGTTCATGCAGATGAGCAGGGACCCTGGGCATCTTCTTTTGGTGTTTTTCAGAGTCAGTAGAAAGGCCTCTTTAGTAAGTTGTTAGTGTCTTAAAGACCGTTCCACAGGTGCATGTTTATTAATTGTTTATGGTTCATTGAACAAGCATGGGAAACAGTGTTTAAACCCTTTACAATGAAAATCTGGGAAGTTATTTGGATTTTTACGAATTATCTTTGAAAGACAGGGTCCTGAAAAAGGAAGGTTTATTTTTTTGCTGAGTTATTGTATCACACTCAGATACACTTAACAGCAGAGCCATCTATTGGCTTGACGACATCTCGTAACAATATTTTCCATAGAAGTGTGCTGTAGCATTTACTTTTAAATTGTTCAAAAAGACAATCGAACGTGCAGAATGTGCTGCCAGTGCTTGGCACTCGTTATAGGTGGTATGCATTTTTTGAAAAAGTCACTGAAAAAGAGTAAAACATTCTGCCCACACCTCATACATGTGATCAAATTTGCCATTACGCTTTCTTTTAGAAACTACCATGTCCCAGTTTCAACATCTCCGAATCATCCAGCAAAAGAGGGCTTTGTTTTACCATAAAAGGTGAATGGAGGACATTTTTCAGGCAGGGTTGTAACGCTCGTTCACAAGCGCAGAATATAGTATGGCTCTGCTTTATCAATGAAAGCATGTACATGTTGCATGTGAGAGTTTGATAAATCCCAATAATTAGTTGTGCAAGCAAATCCTACAATCTCCAAGCACGACAGAATTTACTGAGAAATGTAGCTCTCTGTTGATAAATGAGGCCCCTAGTCTTACCGTTGAATTCCATGTTTGCTTTTCAGAGAGCAAAAGTTTCCTTATCTCTAGCTGATGCAGGAGTTGTTAGCGAAGGTTATGAAATAGGACAGTTCACCACAGTCCAGATTCAAACCTGTCACTGCCAGCAGTACACATTTTGCAATGAGGCTGAGAGAAAATGTTGCAGTTTCAAAATAATAACAGTAATCATATTTATTTAAAAAATATATATATTGGGGGCTGCCTACAGATCAGAGTAAGGCTGTAACATAACAGCATAATGTGGAAAAAGTCAACGGGTCTGAATACCTTTCGAATGCACTGTATAGCGCTTCTTAAACTTGCTTTCAATGAGAATGACAGATCTATAACACTAATTTGTATGTGAATGTGGTCACCTAAAAAGTTACATATTGCAGCTTTAAGTAAGCTTCTGTCTTATTTAACCATACCAAAGGTAACAACATATCATACTTATATGAGTGTCCTGTTTTAACATTTACTATGTTACATCTAGTCTATGAGACCAGGCTGCAGCGGTTTAATTAGAAGACCACCCATTCAATCTCTCTATACTGTCCAGCTAGACTTGGATGTGGTGTAGCCTGCTGTCGACAAAGAGGCACATGGTTTGATGCAGGCTTAACACCGAACAGATGATGTGGTTCCATCATAGGGAACTAGTAACTGAAAGTGCAAGGAAGAGGATAAGCAGAATATCAGGGGCATGTCTCTCTCTGTCCATAGCAAGTCTGTTTCACTATGTTATATGGCCATATATTCTGTTGAACATCAAGTTCACAATGTACAGAATATTGTGACAGGTTCATTATGGCATGACTTGCAGAATCTGAAGAGAATCAAATCATGTGTTTATAGTGGACACGAGCACATCCATGGCTGGCCAAAGGCAATTACAAAAACCGAGCTAATCAGTCCATCCTAATCAATACAAATCTAACCTTCCTTCTTAGTGTGGCTGGATTTCTGTGAACTTTGTATCAACGTGCTTTGTGCGGTTATACTGCTCTCTAGTGGCAAACTCAGATCTGTACATCCGTCACTGAATTATGCACACAGTTTATTTGAATGGCTCCTATATATCCCGTTAAGGGTTTGTACAATTTTTGATAGGACTAATGCAAACGGCCCCAAAGTGTGTGCTGGATGGATATTTGTCGAGAGTAGGCCTAGTGGAATTAGGCCTACGTAATTGATTCGTGGTGTTTTTTCATGTGTCATCATGCGCAGTTATGTGCAAGCCAAGCATAGACACAAATGTTCACACTCTGCATATGAAAATATTGCTGACTTGTGCAACTAAATATAGATGTACGTATTTGCAAATAGCTATTTGAGAAAAGGCTGGTAAAATTGCAAGTGCACCAGTCTCAAGGGCACAGGATGAGGACGAGAGGGATTTTGGAGCGTCTGGCTGCATAGTGACGTCACCGGCCCTGCGCGTAATCCTCTCGCGCTGAAAGGATGCTGAAATTGCCACCTTATTCTATCGTCTGGTCGAACATAATATAGTAAAACAAATCACCGAAGAAGAATGCTGAACGAGGACGGAGCCTATTAGATCAGATTTACATTTTTTAAATTCCGCAATGGAATCAGAATTCCTTGAATTCTGAAAAGGAACTCAGACGTGATAAGAGCTATGTGACTGGGGATCATTCCTGAGGAAAGAATGCGACATGGACAAGAATAGCCTATATGCAGTTAAAAACCGAGGCAGTTTTATTTTTGTGGGTTGCGTTTGAATAAAATGATGTTATGACTCTTTCCAGAATAGACAACATGTGCACGGTCGGTATTTGACAGCATTTGTACATTATTTTATACAGCCTAGCATTGTTACCCTTCAACAAAACACGGGTTACATTTGTACTCCTGTAGGTAATTGGTGTATTTCTTTTCTTTGGGTTTTTCTGTGTATTAGGGCGTTGCAGAATTGTGAAATATTTGCATTCGATATCGGATTAGTGGTGTTGTAGGCTATGGTGGTTGTTGTTGTTGTTATTTGGCCTAGATGATCCCCCTTCCCATCTCTGAATGAATGATTGAGGAATAACGGCCTTTACTTGGTCTTTTTATGGGGTTATTGTAATCATCATATTATGGTGGTTAACAATGTTGCTTATGTTGCATTACAGGTGCGCAAGGACATCAAATGTGCTGCCGCTTTTCACCGTTAGGCGTTTTCATTGTTGTACAACCTCCAAAATCAGAGCAAGGACTAAAATGCAAGGCCTTCCCTGACCAATTTGATTCTCCCATAATGGCTGCCGTGGATTATCTCGTATGCGTATTGGTCCTTTCCTTATGGATAGTCTAGGCTGAATTAACTATTTTTCAGGAGCAAACATTATCCTAATTCGAATTGGAGACGGAGGTTTCAGGAATAGACAATGGAATTCTTCTTGACCGTTTGATCGCCCTAATTGGCTGTAACACCTTATATGGAAAATAGGTTATATGGAATATTATGGATAGGCTTGCCTATCGAGACCGACGACGCCTTTTTCTCTCTGTCCATGATTTAGACTCCGGCTCCTCGTGTTCACGGCGGACCTTGATTTAAAGTCATTCAATTAAGGCACGCGGTGAATGCCAAGAGCCGAGCCCATACAGCACCAAATGGACGCGGATAATCCATTATTTTGCGCGATGTTGTTTTGTTGTTGTTGTATTTTATAGCATTGCATCTGTAGCCAAATTAATATCATTTGACATTAATAATCATTAATACATATAATTGCCCATGGAGATTTCACTCTGGTTCGTTGTCGTTGCAGAGAGACGTACGATTTGTGATTTCACGCCAACGTTATTTAGTGTGGAACAGAGGAGCTGTCCACGACGCGTGGTGCTGAATTTGACCAGCAGCGGAATGAGCGGCCATAGTGTCGTCATCATGGTGTTAGCAAGTCTCCCTTTGGCTGCTTAGAGCGACTCTGGGTGGATGTTTACATCAAAACAAAACAAACTCAACTCTTTTGTAATTGAAAGGCAAGAGTAATCTCAAATGCTGTCCTACCTTGTGCATGGCGTGTTAGGCCCACTGTTTTTTGAGAATCACAGTTGTTTAACCTCATGCCTAATAAATATTTATTGAAAAAAAGTTGTGTATTTAAGATCTCTCTCTCGCTCTCTCTCTCTCTCACACACAAATATACAGTGCCTTTGGAAAGTATTCAGACCCCTTGACTTTTTCCACATTTTGTTACATTACAGGCTTATTCTAAAATATATATTTTTAATCTACACACAATACCCCATAATGACAAAGGGAAAAGAGATTTTTTGACATTTTTGGTAATGTAAAAAAAAATACATAAGTATTCAGACCCTTTGCTATGAGACATTTGCTTCAGACCCTTTGCTATGAGACTCGAAATTGAGCTCAGGTGCATCCTGTTTCCATTGATCATCCTTGAGATGTTTCTACAACTTGATTGGAGTCCACCTATGGTAAATTAAATTGATTGGACATGATTTGGAAAGTCACACACCTGTCTGTATAAGGTCCCACAAATGACAGTGCATGTAAGAGCAAAAACAAAACCATGAGTTCGAAATAATTGTCCATAGAGCTCAGAGACAAGATTATGTCTAGGCACACGTCTTGGGAAGGGTACCAAAACATTTCTGCAGCATTGAAGGTCCCAAAGAACACAGTGGCCTCCATCATTCTCAAATAGAAGAAGTTTGGAACCACCAATACTCTTCCTAGAGCTGGCTGCCCGCCAAACTGAGCAATCGGGGGAGAAGGGCCTTCGTCGGGGAGGGGACCAAGAACCTGATGGTCACTTTGACAGAGCTCTAGAGTTTGTCTGTGGAGATGGGGGAACCATCCAGAAGGACAACCATCTCTGCAGTACTCCATCAATCGGGCCTTTATGGTAGAGTGGCCAGACAGAAGCCACTCCTCAGTAAGAGAAAAAAGATTCTCTGTTCTGATGAAACCAAGACTGAACTCTTTGGCCTGAATGCCAAGCGTCACTTCTGGAGGAAACCTGACACCATCGTTACAGTGAAGCATTGGGGTGGCAGCATCATGCTGTGGGGATGTTTTTCAGCGGCAGGGACTGGGAGACTAGTCAGAATCGAGGCAAAGATGAACGGAGCAAAGTACAGAGAGATCCTTGATGAAAACCGGCTCCAGAGTGCTCAGGACCTCAGATTGGGTGGTCCTTCTGTAGCTCAGTTGGTAGAGCATGGCGCTTGTATCGCCAGGGTAGTGGGTTCGATTCCCGGGACCACCCATACGTAGAATGTATGCACACATGACTGTAAGTCGCTTTGGATAAAAGCGTCTGCTAAATGGCATATATTATTATATTATATATTATTGGGGCGAAGGTTCTCACCTTACAACAGGATAATGACCTTAACCACACAGCCAAGACAGCACAGGAGTGGCTTCGGGACATGTCTCTGAATGTTTTTGAGTGGCCCAGTCAGATCCCGGACTTGAACCTGATGGAACATCTCTGGAGAGACCCGAAAATAGCTGTGCAGCAATGTTCCCCATCCAACCTGACAGAGCTTGAGAGGATCTACAGAGAAGAATGGAAGAAACTCCCCAAATACAAGTGTGCCGAGCTTGTAGCTTCATGCCCAAGAAGACTCAAGGCTGTAATTTGCTGCCAAAGGTGCTTCAACAAAGTACTGAGTAAAGGGTCTGAATACTTATTTAAATGTGATATTTCAGTTTTGTATTTTTTATATATTAGCAACAATTTCTAAAGTCCTGTTTTTGCTTTCTTTGTTATTATTGTGTGTAGATTGATGAGAAAACAACAACAATGTAATACATTTTAGAATAAGGCTATAAGCTATCAAAATGTTTTAAAAAGTAACAGGGGTCTGAATACTTTCCAAAGGCACTGTATTCACAGACACACATGCACGCACGCACATGTGCACGCACACGCACATGCGCACGCCCATGCTCACACACACACGCTCACACACACGCACACACACACACACACACACACACACATTGAAGGCAGGCAGGCAGGTAGCCTAGCGGTTAGAGCATTGGGCCAGTAAACAAAAGGTTGGCAGTTTGAATCCCGAGATGTCAAGGTGAAAAATCTGTTGATGTGCCCTTGCGCAAGGCACTTAACTCTAATTGCTCCAGAGTTGCTGTTGATAATGGGAAACCATGACCCAACTGCAGAAAAACACATTTCAATTCAACATGAGTATAATACATGTGTGAAATAGGATTAGTAAGCACCCACATTATTACATGCAGCACCATTGCTAAACAGTTATATAACAGTACCAGTTATACACAACAGGAGTGGAGCTAACTTCTGCAGCATATTCACTCATTTTCATGGCCAACAGGATATATACGCTGAGTCAATATGCATGTTAGAATCACCTTTGGCAGTGATTACAGATGAGAGTCTCTCTGGATTCCCTAAGAGCTATGCACACCTGGATTGTACAAATATTTGCATATTATAAATTTTGGAATTCTTCAAGCTCTGTCAAGTTAGTTGTTGATCATAGCTAGAAAGTAATTTTCAAGTCAGGAATATTCAATGTCATCTTGGTAAGCAACTCCAGTGTATATTTAGTCTTGTGTTTTAGGTTATTGTCCTGCTGAAAGATACATTTGTCTCCCAGTGTCTGTTGGAAAGCAGACTGAACCAGGTTTTCCTCTGGGATTTGGCCTGTTTTCCATTCTGTTTCCTTTGAAGTCACCATTGTCCTCATGGTGAAATCCCTGATCGGTTTCCTTACTCTCCGGCAACTGGGTGTATTGATACACCATCCAAAGTGTAATTAATAACTTCACCATGCTCAAAGGGATATTCAGTGTCTGCTTTTTATTTTATTTTTACCCATCTATCAATAGGTGCCTTTCTTTGCAAGGCATTGGAAAACCCCCATGGTCTTTGTGGTGGAATATGTGTTTGAAATTCAATGCTTGACTGAGGGACTTTACAGATACTTGTATGTGTGGGGTACAGAGATGAGGCAGTCATTCAAAAATCATGTTAAACACTATTATTTCACACAGTCTATGCACCATATTTTGTGACTAGTTAAGCAAATGTTTATTCCTGAACGTATTTATGCTTTCCATAACAAACAGGTTGAATTCTTATTGACTCAAGATATTTCACCTTGTAAAAATTTCTAAAAACCTAATTCCACTTTGACTGTCACGGTTCATGAATCCACTGCCTCTCTTTCTCTCTCTCTCTCTCTCTCTCTCGTTTGTGTGGGCGTGGTTCCCAATCTCGGCCTGATTGTCTGCGCCAGCTGGAACCACTTATCTTCCCTTTATATGTTCTGCTGTTGTAACTGTATTCATTAAACCATCGTTGCTTGCATCTTGCATCCGCCTCTGTATTGTCACAGAACGATCTGACCATACCATGGATGCAGCGAGTTCAACGAGTCTGACCGAATTCATTTCCCGCAGTATCACGAGAATGGATCAACAAGAGGAGAACATCTCCAGCACAGATCGGGCAGTACAAGCCCTTGCGACGCAGGTATCCCAGCTGATCCAACAATTACAACATCTGAGGGGTTCCGCTGCGCCACCTACACCGGCAGTTCAACCCGCCCCGCCAGAGCCGGATTCCCAGCTAGAGCCACGGCTACCGACACCAGAGGGTTATTCAGGTGATCCTGACTATTGCAGAGCCTTTCTTACGAGATGTTCCATGCATTTCTCGTTGCAGCCACGGACCTTCAACCGTGAACAGTCTAAGGTAGCATTCATACTCACACTGCTATCAGGCAAAGCGGCTCTTTGGGGAACGGCGGTGTGGGCGAACCAGGACCCATGCTGCACCTCTTTCCAGACACTCTCCGAGGAGATGAGAAGGGTCTTCGATCGGGCCGTGGCGGGTAGGGAGGCGGCCAGACTACTCGCTGACCTTCGCCAAGGAGACCGTTCAGTATCGGAATACTCCATCCAATTCCGCACTCTGGCCGCAGAGTGTCAGTGGAACGAGGAGGCGCAGTGGGACATGTTCCTGCATGGGCTGGAGGACCGGATCCAGAAGGAGATTTATGTTCTGGACCTTCCCAGGAGTTTAAATGGACTAGTGGAACTAGCCTTGAGGGTCGACGCTCGTCTGAGTCGTATTGGCCGCCGAGCATGCCCTAACAGACCGTATAACGACACGGAGGGCGGGCATGCCAGCGGCGGGAACACGGCCAGTTCAGCCTCCGCTCACGAACCCATGCAGCTGGGGAGAGCTCGCCTCTCCCGGGAAGAGAGGGAGAGGCGGAGATCCCAGGACTCTGTCTCTACTGTGGTAGAGCGGGCCACTTTATCCACTCCTGCCCGGTAAAAGATCAGGCCCGGTAGTAAACATGAGGCTACTATCGGGTGGTGTCACCACAGAGAAGACCTCATCATCTACTCTCCTCCCGGTAAGACTAAGATGGGCCACCCACACGCACGACACCCAAGCCTTACTGGACTCAGGAGCAGAGGGTAATTTCATGGACTTCAAGCTCGCTCACAAACTCCAGATTCCTATCACCTCACTCACGCACAAGATATCCGTCAACGCTCTCAATGGTCAAGAACTCCCCAACATTTCTCACACCACTGAACCTATCACACTCATCACTTCTGGCAATCACACTGAGACACTATCATTTCTACTCATGGACTCACCCCTTGCACCATTAGTTCTCGGCCACCCTTGGCTCACCCAACACAACCCCAGAGTTGACTGGGGTCATAATTCTATATCCATGTGGAGTAACAAGTGTCTTGAGTCCTGTTTAGTGTCTGCCTTTTCGTCTGTGTCTGATTCTGTGTTTCTAGAGGAGGCAGTGGATTTGTCTAACGTGCCCGTTGAATACCTCGACCTGAAGGAGGTGTTCAGTAAGTCCCGTGCTGCTTCTCTTCCTCCGCATCGTCCCTATGACTGTGCAATAGAATTATTGCCAGGTGAGTCTCCGCCTAAAGGCAAGTTATATTCACTCTCTGTTCCTGAGAGGGAGGCTATGGAGAGATACATCTCTGATTCTCTGGCATCTGGATTCATTCGTCCTTCCTCTTCTCCAGCGGGGCGGGGTTCTTCTTTGTGGGAAAGAAGGACGGATCTCTGCGTCCTTGCGTTGATTACCGTGGGTTGAATAACATCACAGTGAAGAATACCTATCCCTTACCGTTGATGTCCTCAGCCTTTGAAAGGTTACAGGGAGCATCCGTGTTCACTAAGTTGGATTTACGTAATGCATATCATTTGGTTCGCATAAGGGGGGCGAATGGAAGACCGCGTTTAACACCCCCCAGAGGGCACTTCGAATATTTGGTCATGCCTTTTGGGCTATCCAACTCCCCAGCGGTTTTCCAGGCACTCGTCAATGACGTGCTGAGAGATATGATTGATCAGTTCATATATGTTTACCTGGATGACATACTGATTTTTTTCTTCTTCTCTCCAGGAACACGTTCAGCACGTCAGACGAGTGCTTCAGAGGTTGTTGGAGAATGGACTTTTTGTCAAGACGGAGAAATGCATTTTTCATGCACAATCCGTTCCATTCCTAGGTTACATCGTCTCGACTGAAGGTATTCGCATGGATCCTGACAAGGTTAAGGCTGTGGTGGATTGGCCAAGCCCAGATTCCCGTAAGGCCCTACAGAGGTTTCTGGGATTCGCCAATTTCTACCGGCGTTTCGTTCGCAACTTTAGTCAGATAGTCGCTCCTCTTACCGCCTTAACCTCCCCAGAGTGCCGTTCAGGTGGTCCGATACAGCCGAGGCTGCATTCGCCAAACTCAAGAGCCGCTTTGTTTCGGCTCCCATCCTCATAGCTCCCGATCCCTCGCGTCAGTTCGTAGTAGAGGTGGACGCTTCAGAGGTGGGGGTAGGTGCGGTACTTTCCCAACGTTCCTCTTCTGACGACAAGATGCACCCTTGTGCGTTCCTTTCCCATCGGTTATCACCTGCGGAACGCAACTACGACATTGGCAACAGAGAGTTGTTGGCAGTGAAGTTAGCACTGGAGGAGTGGCGCCATTGGTTAGAGGGTTCGGGGGTACCTTTTATAGTTTGGACCGATCACAAGAATTTGGAATATATCAGAACCGCCAAGCGACTCAACTCCAGACAGGCGCGGTGGGCACTCTTTTTCGGACGTTTTGACTTCTCTCTCTCGTATCGCCCGGGTTCCAAGAATGTCAAACCCGATTCCCTTTCTCGCATTTTTGACCATTCCGAACGCCCATCCACTCCCGAGTGCATCCTACCCGGGACCCTAGTGGTATCCACACTCACATGGGAGGTTGAATCGAGGGTCAAAACGGCCTTAGAAGGGGTAACGCCTCCGCCCGGTTGCCCGCCTAATCGGTTGTTTGTGCCGGAGGGGTGTCGGTCCGATGTTATTCGGTGGGGGCATTGCTCCAACGTGGCGTGTCATCCAGGAGTCAGCCGCACTAGCTTTTTGGTTAAGCAACGCTTTTGGTGGCCACTGATGGCTCGTGACATTCACAGTTTTGTCTTGGCTTACTCGGTTTGTGCCACTGGGAAGACTTCTAATCAACCCCCAGATGGGTTACTCCAACCGCTGTCGGTCCCTTCGAGACCCTGGTCCCACATCGCGCTAGATTTTGTTACCAGCCTCCCGCCCTCCCAGGGCAAGACGGTGGTGTTGACCGTGGTGGACCGGTTCTCGAAGGCGGCTCATTTTATTCCCTTGCCTAAATTACCATCTGCCAAGGAGACAGCGGTAGCTGTCGTGGATCACGTCTTTCGCTTACATGGCCTGCCGATGGACGTAGTTTCTGACAGGGGGCCCCAATTTGTGTCCAAGTTTTGGCAAGAGTTTTGTAGGTTACTGGGAGCGAGTGTCAGCCTGTCTTCAGGGTTTCATCCCCAGAGCAACGGTCAAACGGAGAGGGCCAACCAAGATTTGGAGAGAGTGTTGCGATGTTTGGTTTCTAAGAATCCCTCTTCCTGGAGTCAACAACTCTCTATGGTTGAGTACGCTCACAATTCGTTGCCAGTGGCAGCTACGGGTCTCTCTCCGTTTGAGTGTAGTTTAGGTTACCAGCCACCTATCTTTCCCAGTACGGAGTCCGAGGTCACTGTTCCTTCCGCTCACGCTTTCATCCAGAGGTGCCGTCACGCATGGAGCAGAGCCTGTGAGACTCTTCTCCGGGTGGGGGCGCGCACCAAGGCGAAGGCCGATCGCCACCGGTCGAAGCCTCCGGTATACGTTGTTGGCCAAAGAGTGTGGCTTTCTACTAAGAACAGTCCACTCCGATCCGTTTCGAAAAAAATTGCCCCCAAATTTATCGGCCCGTTCAAAGTCACCAGGATCATTAGTCCGGTGGCGGTCCGGCTCAAGCTTCCTCCGGCGTATAGGAGAATTCATCCTACCTTTCATGTGTCTAAAATAAAACCTGTGTTTCAGGCACGCATTAACCCGCCGGTCCCGGTTCCCCCGCCGCCACGACTTGTTGATGGGGAACCCACCTTTTCTGTCAATTGTATTTTGGACTCTAGAAGGAGGGGACGCGGATTCCAGTACCTGGTGGACTGGGAGGGTTACGGCCCGGAGGAGAGAAGTTGGGTACCTGCTAGGGACATTCTGGATCACTCCCTTATCGATGATTTCAATCGACAGGTAAATTCACCTAGGAACGCCAAGAGGCGTTCCTAGGGGGGGGGGGTATTGTCACGGTTCATGAATCCACTGCCTCTCTTTCTCTCTCTCTCTCTCTCTCTCTCTCGTTTGTGTGGGCGTGGTTCCCAATCTCGGCCTGATTGTCTGCGCCAGCTGGAACCACTTATCTTCCCTTTATATGTTCTGTAACCAGTGTTTCTTGTTGTCAGATCGTTGTTACTTCCCTGAGGTTGTGTCGTGTGTCTGTGCTCTTCTCTCGCCGCCCTTGTGTGGATTATATGCTGTGCTCCTTCCTACCCATCCGGACACACTCCCCTGGATTTCTCAGCACGCTATCATTGGAAGATGCGCCCTAGTCCCTGGGTCGGATTCCGTCTGAGTACAGTCTGTCTGTCCTGTTGCTGTTGTAACTGTATTCATTAAACCATCGTTGCTTGCATCTTGCATCCGCCTCTGTATTGTCACATTGACATTATGGGGTTTTGAGTTTCGGCCAGTGACACAAAATCCCAATTCAAACCATTTAAAAAAAGTCAAGGGGTGTGAATACTTTCTGAAGGCACTGTAGCTTCGTGAGATCTTGTCACTCTTTCATATAGGGTTAGCGTGCAAACCAACCTCTTAGGGAGTCAGTACTAGATGTCCTATTGATAACAGCACTTTGAATCCTTACAAGGAAATCTAACCATTTACCAAAAAAGTATGATTTAAGAGAATTACAGAGAATGACGCTGCCCGCACCGAACTTGTCTTTTTCTCGTCATTTAGACATGTATTAATCTTCTTTGCTTGCAGCCAGAGCTGAGCCCAGGGAGACAGGCATCATTTCCCAATTAAAATCTACTTTCAATACATGATACAACCAGTGCCATATACTTCAATGATACGTTATTTCATCCCATTATTCACTTTCATTCAAACACCAGACCTTGTTGTAATAAACTATATAACCAATTCACCATGATGGTAGCTGCCTGTACCTATGGGCACCGTTTGGAAATTATGCTCTAGGCCTTTATCTGATATTCACACTTGAGGGCGCTGTTGTCACAAGAAAAACTTACGTTCCTGTTTTGTGTTCAGGTCACTTATATAAAGAGTTATTTGGATATTTCAATGGTAAATATGACAGATTAAAGAGCCTCTCAAAAAGCCTGCTGGTTTCGTCTGTGTGCTTTAACCAAGCCCTCTCTGTGTTCATTGTCATGCCAAAGAAGTATCTAAATGGGTTGACAAATAAGAGTTACAGTCTAATTCATGTTGTTCAGGCTAAAACAGTAAAGACTGGAGATTACTGCAACTCAGTCAATGAAACAATGTAGCATGGAGTATGACCTGGGGTTGAATTTAGATTTTGTATGTGCTGGAAGACAGAAAACAGGCCTGACCCAGTGTTAGTGTAAGATGTAAACAAACCTTCTCAGGACACTGGCCCACACCCAGGGGTTAATAAAGGTCCAATGCAGCTGTTTTCATCTCAATGTCAAATCATTTATGGGTAACAATTAAGTACCTTGCTGTGATTGTTTCAATTAAAATAGTAAAAAAGAAACAAAAATAGCTTCTTAGCAAAGAGCAATTTCTCAAGCAAGAATTTTGCTAGATTTGTCTGGGAGTGGTTTGAGTGGTGAAAACTGAAAACTAGCTGTTATTGGCAAAGAGGTTTGGAACACTCTTTCTTATTTTTCTATTAACTAATTTATCACCTGGCGATGGCACCAGGGAGGCCAAAACCCTATCCCACCAAAACAGGCTGAAAATTCAGGTGGTCTTTTCAAACAGCTCTTACACTAAAAGGGAATTATCATCATTTTCACAATTTTACAGTATTATTCCTATCTCATAGTGTGGAAATACATATAAAACACAAGAAAATTAACTGCACTTTCAACAGAGGGCTGCAAAGAATATTTTATGAATGACTTGTTTCTCAAAATCGATTTGCAGGCCAGAAAAATGGCAGTTATTTGAAATGATAAACTGGGTGGTACGAGCCCTGAATGCTGATTGGCTGAAGGCTGTGGTATATCAGACCGTATACCACGGGTATGACAAAACATTTATTTTTACTGCTCTACGTTGGTAACCAGTTTATAATAGCAATAAGTCACCTCTGGGGTTTGTGGTATATTGCCAATATACCATGGCTAAGCTCTGTATCCAGGCACGAGTTGTGTCGTGAATAAGAATAGCCCGTAGCCATGGTATATTGGCCATATACCACACCCCCTCGGGCCTTGTTACTTAAATACATAGGTCCATTATCATTTCTACCAGTGGAGGTTGGTAAGAGGAGCTATAGGAGGACGGGCTTGTTGTAAAAACTGGAATGGAATAAATGGAACAGTATCAAACACACAAAAGATATGGAAATCACATTTGACTCCGTTCTAATTATGCCATTCCAGCCATTACAATGAGCCCATCCTCCTATAGCTCCTCACACCAGCCTCCGCTGATTTATACATACTTTCTATCTAGTTTAAGACATTCAAGTGTAGCATGGAGTGTGTTTCTTTAAGCCAAAATATAAAAACAAATCCGTGTCCACACCCCAAAAATTATTCACAGTAGTTCCTCTCACAGAAATAAGCTTACACAGCAACAACACTGCACATACTACACATGACCTTCAGGTACAAAATGCTTTGACCTGAACATGTCTGAGGAGTGATTTTATACCATTTAATTGTTCCCCAATAATTACGGTCCCCTGGGAACAGAGACTGAAACTATGGTTAGTACCCTTTCACATTAGGTTACCACCTTACAGTAACACATGTATCCTGATGTACGATGCTCATGATAGAGTAGTTCATCATATAATGGTGACCTAACCCTAAACCCAAAATGAAGATAAATTAGTTCATGTACTTGCTCTTTAAATCTGTACATATTTGATATATTTTATGGTGTCACCTCCCTCTATTTGAGTGCACTACCACCTCTGCCAAGAGGAGGTCTAGAGCTCTTTTGCCCTGTATATGCAAAGTTATTGGTTGAGGTCCTACTCTAGCTCTTCCCCTCAATCGCTATGTTACTGGCAGCACCGAGATCATCCCTGTGGTCTCTCATTTTGTTGGTCTCTCATTGGGGTTGTGTGCCGGCCGTGTCTTGAGAGAGTGGGAATAGTGTAGCCTCCCTGTATGTATGCATAGCCAGTGCTTGACTTGGACTGAAATAGCTTCATTGTGGGTGCCGGCCCAGTACTGTTTATATTTAGGTGCAGGAGCTCTACAAATTCTTTGGTTAATTTTCTGAAAGAAGAAGAGGAGTTTAGTTCATTAGGATCTATATTAGCACCTGCACATACAGCAGCTACTCTTCCTGGGGTCCACATAAAACTTACAAACACATGACAAAGTACAGAACACTTATAGACAATGACATTATTTTTTATTTTTTTATATGTGTACAGTACCAGTCAAAAGTTTGGACACACCTACTCATTAAAGGGTTTTCTTTATTTTTACTATTTTCTACATTGTAGAATAATAGTGAAGACATCACAACTATGAAATAACACATATGGAATCATGTAGTAACCAAAAAAGTGTTAAACAAATCTAAATATATATTTTATTTGAGATTCTTCAAAATAGGCACCCTTTGCCTTGTTGACAGCTTTGCACACTCTTGGAATTCTCTCAACCAGCTTCACCTGGAATGTTTTTCCAACAGTGTTGAAACAGTTCCCACATATGCTGAGCACTTGTTGGCTGCTTTTCTTTCACTCTGCGGTCCAACTCATCACAAACCATCTCAATTGGGTGGAGGCCAGGTCATCTGATTCAGCACGCCATCACTCTCCTTCTTGGTCAAATAGCCCTTACATAGCCTGAAGGTTTGTTGGATCGTTGTCCTGTTGAAAAACAAATGATAGTCCCACTAAGCACAAACCAGATGGGATAGTGTATTGCTGCAGAATGCTGTGGTAGCCATGCTGGTTAAGCGTGCCTTGAATTCTAAATAAATCACAGACAGTGTCACCAGCAAAGCACCCCCACACCATCACACCTCCTCCATTCTTCACGGTGGGATCTATACATGCGGAGATCATCCATTCACCTACTCTGCATCTCACAAAGACATGGTGGTTCAAACTAAAAATCTCAAATTTGGACTCATCAGACCAAAGGACAGATTTCCAATAGTCTTCCATTGCTTGTGTTTCTTGGCCCAAGAAAGTCTCTTCTTAATATTGGTGTTCTTTAGTATTGGTTCCTTTGCAGTATTTTGACCATGAAAGCCTGATTCACACATTCTCCTCTGAACAGTTGATGTTGAGATGTGTCTGTTACTTGAACTCTGTGAAGCATTTATTTGGGCTGCAATTTCTGAGGCTGGTAACTCGAATGAACTTATCCTCTGCAGCAGAGGTAACTCTGGGTTTTCCTTCCCTGTGGCGGTCCTCATGAGAGCGAGTTTCATCATAGTGCTTGATGGTTTTTGCGATTGCACTTGGAGAATCTTGAAATCTTTTGGATTGACTGAGCCTCAAATCTTAAAGTAATGATGGCATGTCGTTTCTCTTTGCTTATTTTAGCTGTTCTTGTCATAATATGGACTTAGCCCTATTTGGTAAAAGACCATCTTTTGTATACCACCCCTACCTTGTCACAACACAACTGATTGGCTCAAACGCATTAAGAAGGAAAGAAATTCCACAAATGAACTTTTAACAAGGCACACCTGTTAATTGAAATACATTCCAGGTGACTACCTCATGAAGCTGGTTGAGAGAATGCTAAGAGTGAGCAAAGCTGTCATCAAGGCAATGGGTGACTACTTTGAAGAATCTCAAATATAGAATATATTTAGATTTGTTTAACACTTTTTTGGTTACTACATGATTCCATATGTGTTATTTCATAGTTGTGATGTCTTCACTATTATTCTACAAAGTAGAAAATAGTAAAAAATAAAGAAAACCCTTTGAATGAGTAGGTGTGTCCAAACTTTTGACTGGTACTGTACACATATAAAAATGTAAAAGGGTATATATAAATTAAACATTAAACAAATTATAATAAAATAAATAAATAAGAGTTATATATTGGAAAGACATCAAAAGACAACAAAAATACACAAAAATGTATACATATGAATATTCTTGTATACAGTTAAATTACATTTTTAGAAAGAGGAGGCACATCTATTTATTTGAAGTTAAACCTGCCTGAGCAACCTCTTTTGGCAGAGGTTGTTCTTAACTGACTTGCCTAGATAAATAAAGGTTACATTTAAAAATATATATATTTAACAAAATTCCATGATGACTTGACTCTATACTTAACTGAGCGACACATTAAATCTTATTTTTTTTCAGTAGCTCAAATAGTAGAACATCTGAGGTGCCTTTAGGCCTCCTCGGCTCTTGTGAGCTCCTGCCCAAATCAAGTACTGAGCATAGCCTTCTCTGTGCCTTATTAGCACAGGTGGTAGTGCATTTGCCCTGTGCAGGATTTTTGGTTCAAGTCCTACTCTGACTCTTTCCCCTCAATCACTACATTGGTCCTTATTTTAACATGGCCATCTAGTGACTACATCACATAACGATTTGTGCCTTTTTTATGTTGGTTGCAAAACCAATGAATAGTCTAAGCTCTGTTCAGCTTGGTGCCAGACCTTGGTGCCAGAGCTCTAGGAGACACTGATGTCCACAACGCAAATGTATGATAGGTCTAACCGTCTGGCAAGGGTTTGGACTTTAGTTTGTGAAACCAGTGGTTTAGAGTAGAAATTGTGGGGAAGGCACATGCTCTTGCCGTTTTCCAAATGAAGGGGGCGGTGAGAATTTAAAATCCACTTGCTGTTGTGTTTTCTATGAAGAGTGACGCCACAACCACGTCACTTTCTGCCCAACGATGGCGACTCAACGACCTCACAGCACAAGAGGCTAGGTAGGGGCTGTTACCTCAGAAACAATGTAGTCCAAGTAATAATCAAAGGCGAAAAAACATGTTATTATAGTGACAACGTAGCTAGTTAAGATAAAGGCGGAGAGGAGCATTTTCTTGAAGTAATGTTTCGTGGCTGTCACTCACGTTCTCCGACCATAATGTGAGACGGAGAAAAGGGGATCTTCGACGGAGCAGCACAGTCATAATCTGGATGACAAACATTGCTAAGTGGTGATTCTCTATCAAACCGGACTCGCTGGTTGTATTTTAGCTGGCTGACTAGCTGTATGATATCCTCCATCGCAAAGAAAGTCATCTGACAACAAGTATTTCAACGTCGAAACCCCAGAGGGGAACCACTGAGGAAGGATGAAATTCACGGAGCACCTTTCGGCGCACATCACCCCTGAATGGAGAAAACAATACATCCAGTATGAGGTAAACGGCTAGCTCGCGTTAGCTAGCTAACTGCCAAGAGAGGGATACTCTTGATAGAGCTCCGTTTTTATAACACACACAGCTAGTAATCATTAATAAGTCATGTCAGTTTATCTGGAAAGCAGCTAGAAAGCAGCTAGCGAGTATAACAAATAACATAGCATGAACTCCTAATGTTAGCGGTTAGCCGACAGTCTGCTAATATTGCTGGGGGGTGCATCTAATGGGGTTTGCAGTGTGTGACAGTGAATTAACAGTTTTTTTAGACATTGAATGTCAAGCGTTTGAGCTATTTACCGTATTTTACAATTATTGCTTGATCTAATGTAACTCAGCGAGCCATACTAGACGTTACATTAGATGTATGGTTCATAATTCTTATTCTCTACCTTATTTTGCCAACATTACCTAGATAGAAAACTCTCTTGCAATTCAATTCTACAATTCCAACCAAATAGCTAGCTTGTTTAGTAGCGTTATAACGAAACAGTACCTGTAATACAGTGCACACTATTACACTGATCCCCTAACATTCTTCAGCACGGATCAACTACAAAACCCATTGCCCCTGTTTGATGGAGATGATTGAATATACCTGCAATCTATGGAACTGGTGTGGATTGCAGCAACATAGCTCTGCAATGAACACCTGCATTTGGAGGTGATCACTGCTGCAGTCCTCAGTTCTACGCATTGCTGCTGCTTGCACCAGCACTGTCATGTTTACTGACAGTCCCTGGGCTGGGTCCAATTCAGACCGCAGGACAAATGGCTACCTTGAAAATATTTGCTGGCAACCATCCTCTCATGTATCAACACCAACAAAGTCAAATTCAAGGACACTAACTTTTAATTAAAAAGCTCTGGAAAGGGTCAGCTTGCTCTCTTCCAGTCTGCTGGAAAATATGTGCGCAAAATGGGTCCAGACCAGTGGTCCCTAGAGCATTTCTTTGTTATGAAGTAAGCATGCCAAATACATTTATGGCATATAGATCCAAAATAATTGTTATTGAGCTTGCATTCCTCAATGATAAACATTGTCTTTTTGAATTATGATCATGCACGTGTGTGAAATATGGTCTAGTTGTGTCCACCATATCAGCACTGTAAAACAGCAGTGCCCCTTTCCTACTCCCCCCACATCAGCACTCTAAAACGGCACCGCCCCTTTCCTACTCCCCCACATCAGCACTCTAAAACAGCACCGCCCCTTTCCTACTCCCCCCACATCAGCACTCTAAAACGGCACCGCCCCTTTCCTACTCCCCCCACATCAGCACTCTAAAACGGCACCGCCCCTTTCCTACTCCCCCCACATCAGCACTCTAAAACAGCACCGCCCCTTTCCTACTCCCCCCACATCAGCACTCTAAAACGGCACCGCCCCTTTCCTACTCCCCCCACATCAGCACTCTAAAACGGCACCGCCCCTTTCCTACTCCCCCACATCAGCACTCTAAAACGGCAGCGCCCCTATCCTACTCCCCCACATCAGTACTCTAAAACGGCAGCGCCCCTTTCCTACTCCCCCACATCAGTACTCTAAAACGGCAGCGCCCTATCCTACTCCCCCACATCAGTACTCTAAAACGGCAGCGCCCCTTTCCTACTCCCCCACATCAGTACTATAAAACGGCAGCGCCCCTTTCCTACTCCCCCACATCAGTACTCTAAAACGGCAGCGCCCCTATCCTACTCCCCCACATCAGTACTCTAAAACGGCAGCGCCCCTTTCCTACTCCCCCACATCAGTACTTTAAAACGGCAGCGCCCCTTTCCTACTCCCCCACATCAGTACTCTAAAACGGCAGCGCCCCTATCCTACTCCCCCACATCAGTACTCTAAAACGGCAGCGCCCCTTTCCTACTCCCCCACATCAGTACTCTAAAACGGCAGCGCCCCTTTCCTACTCCCCCACATCAGTACTCTAAAACGGCAGCGCCCCTTTCCTACTCCCCCACATCAGTACTCTAAAACGGCAGCACCCCTTTCCTACTCCCCCACATCAGTACTCCCTCTGACTGCAGTACACATAATTGAATCATTTCACATCAGTGCTGCTGAGGTTTTTTCCGTTGGATTAGCCTACTGATTAGAGATGGTCAGGGCTAGAACAGAGATTGAATGATGGCTCTGTGGCTCTTGCGGGGTCAGTTCTCCACACAATGATTACACAATTTGTCTTTCCAGACTCCTGCCAGTTGGCTAGAATTACACAAGACATTGGGACGAAGTATCACTCGTGTAGTGTTTTTCAGAAGTGTAGTCTCTTCGTGTAGTGTTTTTCGGAAGTGTAGTCTCTTCATGTAGTGGTTTTCAAAATGTTTGTGAGAACATCGACCTAAGCCTGTTCATGACAACTTGTTTGTGAGATTCTGCCTAGGTGTGTGTGCGTTTATCTGTATGTGTTTGAATGTGTCCGCCCATACACATATATGCATGTGTGTGAATGCATGCACGTGCCGCTCTGAGAATATATTCTAATTCCTTGTAAAGGTGTTGTATTTGGTCACTGCTCTCTCTCTCTCAGGTCAAGAGGATAGCTGGACTCTGCACTCAACATTCTGTATGAGCAGAGCACTGTACTGCCTAAATTAGATTCATCGGGGAAACAGGCTGAGGCTTATTGTATTCATTTGCAGGCAGCAGACATTTTATGTCTGTCATTGTACTGTTTATTCTTGTCTGAATTCATGTGGTGCATGTACATGTGTGTTTGTGTACCATGTTCATGTCTGCCTTTATTCATGTCTGTGTGTCTGTGGTTACGGTTCTTGTTGAGAATAATTACCACTGCCTGTCTAAGTGACCTCGGTTGTTTTTGTATCTTTTACTCTTGTGGAGCCGATTTTTCTGGGTCATATTCATTATGGCAAAACAGTTTGCTTCTGTAAAGTGTTTCTTATTGGATACATTCTGGTAGTCCCTTCCTGTTTCAGTAAGTTTTTTTCAGTTCGGTGCCTGATGAATATGACCCTGATTATGGCTTACTGTTTTCTGAGCTCAGATTGGAGACGTGCAGTGGCTAACTCACCAGTAGTTAATAGCCTAATAACCACCTACTCCTTCATCTAGGCTTGTGCGTCATATATTTAATCCTATTATACGTGTGACATGACACTCAAATACTTATATATATATATTTCTTTTAGTTTATTAGCCTATTTGGCAGTTAACTGCAGTGAGATTGGAGGCAGAGAATGTGTAGCCAGTTGTGGTCAGAGAAGTCACTCAACGTTCATTCTAACCAGACTCTGTCTCGTAGGCTACTAGTGTAGCCTAACAGACACCATATCTCCACAGTCCACACTGCCTTGATTTTGTCTGGCCTTGTGTTGTAGTTTGGCCTGTATTACGGCCCTAAATGTGTAACACCCTGAGCAAGATACCACAGACCTGTGAAGGGCCAACAGGAGTACAGCGGTAGAGGAGGGAGGGGGGCTGAAGGGATAATCGCTTGCCTGTAGTGGTCTGCTTTGTTTAGGAAACTTACGCTTTAGAACCCGCTGATGAACTTAGTGTACACTCACACAGGCTCAAGCATGGGAAGTTGCCCTTTCTGTCAAGTACAAACACCATACACACACAAACATACACAGTGGGTAGTGTGGGGAAACAAGGCTTTGGCTACACTAGTAGCACTGCGCCCTGCTGTGTAGGCTCTGTGCTGAGTATTGCATGACAGTTGGTGATCTTTGTAAGCACACCATGCCATTCCTGTCTCTGTTGCTGTTATCATTCCTACGATCTCTGCCACAAATGGTTTTCTGCTCCGTAAAAACACTATCTGTTCCTCACATTCACCATTTAAAACAGAGCTAGGCTAGGGAAACACTTCTGCTAGTTTGAAAGTAGTGCAAAAAAGGGTTGATTTTAAATAAAAGATATAAAAAATAAAACACCTGCTCACGGTTTAACCTAAGGGCTAAATTCTCCCGTGGTTTTACTTACTAGCAAAGATTTGACCGCAAAGGGTCTTCGTCAGGCCTTCTCTGTGGTTAAAAACAAACAAATAAAAAACTTTTCTAATTAAACTACTGGAGCATTTAAACAGAGGATTGTCCCATTTTATATTAGCTTGCTCTCACAGTGACAGTCCCACGATCATATCAGTGTCTTCTCTTACTGGCTGGCTCGGTCGCATTCCGCTTCGCTCCACAGGTAGTATCACATTTTCATTTCATTTCATTACAGCACAACGGTTTGATTTGCTTGATCGTAGCTAGCTACATAGCTAGCTACATAGCCGTCTTTGTATCAAAGATAATTGTGTAGTCTAGAGCGATTTTCTAGGTTAGCTAGCCAGCTATTCTCGTTCTTTTAGCGCAACGTAACGTAATCAACACTGCTAGCTAGCCAGCTAGCCCCCGAATAGCTGCACTGTAGAAACTATTACACTCAACGGAACGACTTGATTAGTGTAGTGTCAACAACACAGCCACTGCCAGCTAGCCTACTTCAGCAGTACTGTATCATTTTAATAATTTTAGTCAATAAGATTCTTGCTACGTAAGCTTAACTTTCTGAACATTCGAGACGTGTAGTCCACTTGTCATTCCAATCTCCTTGCATTAGCGTAGCCTCTTCTGTAGCCTGTCAACTATGTGTCTGTCTATCCCTGTTCTCTCCTCTCTGCACAGACCATATAAACGCTCCACACCGCGTGGCCGCGGCCACCCTAATCTGGTGGTCCCAGCGCGCACGACCCACGTGGAGTTCCAGGTCTCCGGTAGCCTCTGGAACTGCCGATCTGCGGCCAACAAGGCAGAGTTCATCTCAGCCTATGCCTCCCTCCAGTCCCTCGACTTCTTGGCACTGACGGAAACATGGATCACCACAGATAACACTGCTACTCCTACTGCTCTCTCCTCGTCCGCCCACGTGTTCTCGCACACCCCGAGAGCTTCTGGTCAGCGGGGTGGTGGCACCGGGATCCTCATCTCTCCCAAGTGGTCATTCTCTCTTTCTCCCCTTACCCATCTGTCTATCGCCTCCTTTGAATTCCATGCTGTCACAGTTACCAGCCCTTTCAAGCTTAACATCCTTATCATTTATCGCCCTCCAGGTTCCCTCTGAGAGTTCATCAATGAGCTTGATGCCTTGATAAGCTCCTTTCCTGAGGACGGCTCACCTCTCACAGTTCTGGGCGACTTTAACCTCCCCACGTCTACCTTTGACTCATTCCTCTCTGCCTCCTTCTTTCCACTCCTCTCCTCTTTTGACCTCACCCTCTCACCTTCCCCCTACTCACAAGGCAGGCAATACGCTCGACCTCATCTTTACTAGATGCTGTTCTTCCACTAACCTCTTTGCAACTCCCCTCCAAGTCTCCGACCACTACCTTGTATCCTTTTCCCTCTCGCTCTCATCCAACACTTCCCACACTGCCCCTACTCGGATGGTATCGCGCCGTCCCAACCTTCGCTCTCTCCCCACCGCTACTCTCTCCTCTTCCATCCTATCATCTCTTCCCTCTGCTCAAACCTTCTCCAACCTATCTCCTGATTCTGCCTCCTCAACCCTCCTCTCCTCCCTTTCTGCATCCTTTGACTCTCTATGTCCCCTATCCTCCAGGCCGGCTCGGTCCTCCCCTCCCGCTCCGTGGCTCGACGACTCATTGCGAGCTCACAGAACAGGGCTCCGGGCAGCCGAGCGGAAATGGAGGAAAACTCGCCTCCCTGCGGACCTGGCATCCTTTCACTCCCTCCTCTCTACATTTTCCTCCTCTGTCTCTGCTGCTAAAGCCACTTTCTACCACTCTAAATTCCAAGCATCTGCCTCTAACCCTAGGAAGCTCTTTGCCACCTTCTCCTCCCTCCTGAATCCCCCCTCCCTCTCTGCAGATGACTTCGTCAACCATTTTGAAAAGAAGGTCGACGACATCCGATCCTCGTTTGCTAAGTCAAACGACACCGCTGGTTCTGCTCACACTGCCCTACCCTGTGCTCTGACCTCTTTCTCCCTCTCTCTCCAGATGAAATCTTGCGTCTTGTGACGGCCGGCCGCCCAACAACCTGCCCGCTTGACCCTATCCCCTCCTCTCTTCTCCAGACCATTTCCGGAGACCTTCTCCCTTACCTCACCTCGCTCATCAACTCATCCCTGACCGCTGGCTACGTCCCTTCCGTCTTCAAGAGAGCGAGAGTTGCACCCTTCTGAAAAAACCTACACTCGATCCCTCCGATGTCAACAACTACAGACCAGTATCCCTTCTTTCTTTTCTCTCCAAAACTCTTGAACGTGCCGCCGTCCTTGGCCAGCTCTCCCGCTATCTCTCTCAGAATGACCTTCTTGATCCAAATCAGTCAGGTTTCAAGACTAGTCATTCAACTGAGACTGCTCTTCTCTGTATCACGGAGGCGCTCTGCACTGCTAAAGCTAACTCTCTCTCCTCTGCTCTCATCCTTCTAGACCTATCGGCTGCCTTCGATACTGTGAACCATCAGATCCTCCTCTCCACCCTCTCCGAGTTGGGCATCTCCGGCGCGGCCCACGCTTGGATTGCGTCCTACCTGACAGGTCGCTCCTACCAGGTGGCGTGGCGAGAATCTGTCTCCTCACCACGCGCTCTCACCACTGGTGTCCCCCAGGGCTCTGTTCTAGGCCCTCTCCTATTCTCGCTATACACCAAGTCACTTGGCTCTGTCATAACCTCACATGGTCTCTCCTATCATTGCTATGCAGACGACACACAATTAATCTTCTCCTTTCCCCCTTCTGATGACCAGGTGGCGAATCGCATCTCTGCATGTCTGGCAGACATATCAGTGTGGATGACGGATCACCACCTCAAGCTGAACCTCGGCAAGACGGAGCTGCTCTTCCTCCCGGGGAAGGACTGCCCGTTCCATGATCTCGCCATCACGGTTGACAACTCCATTGTGTCCTCCTCCCAGAGCGCTAAGAACCTTGGCGTGATCCTGGACAACACTCTGTCGTTCTCAACTAACATCAAGGCGGTGGCCCGTTCCTGTAGGTTCATGCTCTACAACATCCGCAGAGTACGACCCTGCCTCACACAGGAAGCGGCGCAGGTCCTAATCCAGGCACTTGTCATCTCCCGTCTGGATTACTGCAACTCGCTGTTGGCTGGGCTCCCTGCCTGTGCCATTAAACCCCTACAACTCATCCAGAACGCCGCAGCCCGTCTGGTGTTCAACCTTCCCAAGTTCTCTCACGTCACCCCGCTCCTCCGCTCTCTCCACTGGCTTCCAGTTGAAGCTCGCATCCGCTACAAGACCATGGTGCTTGCCTACGGAGCTGTGAGGGGAACGGCACCTCAGTACCTCCAGGCTCTGATCAGGCCCTACACCCAAACAAGGGCACTGCGTTCATCCACCTCTGGCCTGCTCGCCTCCCTACCACTGAGGAAGTACAGTTCCCGCTCCGCCCAGTCAAAACTGTTCGCTGCTCTGGCCCCCCAATGGTGGAACAAACTCCCTCACGACGCCAGGACAGCGGAGTCAATCACCACCTTCCGGAGACACCTGAAACCCCACCTCATTAAGGAATACCTAGGATAGGATAAGTAATCCTTTTAACCCCCCTAAAAGATTTAGATGCACTATTGTAAAGTGGCTGTTCCACTGGATGTCATAAGGTGAATGCACCAATTTGTAAGTCGCTCTGGATAAGAGCGTCTGCTAAATGACTTAAATGATGTAAATGTAAATGTAATGCTTGACTGGCTCAGCTCCAGGGAAGAGTAAGATACTGGTCACGTTCCAGCCCGTCGCACTGTGCAAATTCTCACAATGCCTGGAGTAGTGTTTTAACATCTCAAGAACCACATTAATGATATAGCAG
This sequence comes from Oncorhynchus keta, assembly GCF_023373465.1. Taxonomy (NCBI): domain Eukaryota; kingdom Metazoa; phylum Chordata; class Actinopteri; order Salmoniformes; family Salmonidae; genus Oncorhynchus; species Oncorhynchus keta. Next base: position 18,649,546 of record NC_068435.1, read on the forward strand.
TGTTATGATATGCACAGTCCAACTGTGTAAAGATGGGCTGGAACGCAACCAGCGCCTCACAGAAGACCTTAGCTAACAAGCCAGCTACGCTACACCATAGACATAGTCGCTGAACGTCTGGGGGTGATGCACGTTCAAATGAGTAATTAGGTTTGTGGTATTGAAAGATTTCACTTTCTCCCCTCGGGAAATAATAGCAGTACAAACGTTGCATATGGCCTTTCTGTTATCTTCCTTTGAAACGTCAAAATAGATCCACACAGCAGATATTGTGGGCCAGGTTAGGAATGCTGTGTTGCACATGTAGCGCTGTATTTTTCGTGGCGTCATTACGTCACCGACCTATGTTATATAGGTATATGTTACGCCCCTGAAAACAGGGGAGAAATAATCACGAGAGTGATGCGGTGTTTTATTCTCAATTCAACTTTTAGTTCAAACATTTCACAAAAGTAACACATTACAAAACAACAGAAAACCCATTCTACAAATAACACAGCAAAATATCTTATTAACAACGCACATGTTCATTCACAATCGACATACAGTGCCTTGCGAAAGTATTCGGCCCCCTTGAACTTTGCGACCTTTTGCCACATTTCAGGCTTCAAACATAAAGATATAAAACTGTATATTTTTGTGAAGAATCAACAACAAGTGGGACACAATCATGAAGTGGAACAATATTTATTGGATATTTCAAACTTTTTTAACAAATCAAAAACTGAAAAATTGGGCGTGCAAAATTATTCAGCCCCCTTAAGTTAATACTTCGTAGCGCCACCTTTTGCTGCGATTACAGCTGTAAGTCGCTTGGGGTATGTCTCTATCAGTTTTGCACATCGAGAGACTGACATTTTTTCCCATTACTCCTTGCAAAACAGCTCGAGCTCAGTGAGGTTGGATGGAGAGCATTTGTGAACAGCAGTTTTCAGTTCTTTCCACAGATTCTCGATTGGATTCAGGTCTGGACTTTGACTTGGCCATTCTAACACCTGGATATGTTTATTTTTGAACCATTCCATTGTAGATTTTGCTTTATGTTTTGGATCATTGTCTTGTTGGAAGACAAATCTCCGTCCCAGTCTCAGGTCTTTTGCAGACTCCATCAGGTTTTCTTCCAGAATGGTCCTGTATTTGGCTCCATCCATCTTCCCATCAATTTTAACCATCTTCCCTGTCCCTGCTGAAGAAAAGCAGGCCCAAACCATGATGCTGCCACCACCATGTTTGACAGTGGGAATGGTGTGTTCAGGGTGTTGCTTTTACGCCAAACATAACGTTTTGCATTGTTGCCAAAAAGTTCAATTTTGGTTTCATCTGACCAGAGCACCTTCTTCCATATGTTTGGTGTGTCTCCCAGGTGGCTTGTGGCAAACTTTAAACAACACTTTTTATGGATATCTTTAAGAAATGGCTTTCTTCTTGCCACTCTTCCATAAAGGCCAGATTTGTGCAATATACGACTGATTGTTGTCCTATGGATAGAGTCTCCCACCTCAGCTGTAGATCTCTGCAGTTCATCCAGAGTGATCATGGGCCTCTTGGCTGCATCTCTGATCAGTCTTCTCCTTGTATGAGCTGAAAGTTTAGAAGGACGGCCAGTTCTTGGTAGATTTGCAGTGGTCTGATACTCCTTCCATTTCAATATTATCACTTGCACAGTGCTCCTTGGGATGTTTAAAGCTTGGGAAATCTTTTCGTATCCAAATCCGGCTTTAAACTTCTTCACAACAGTATCAGTACAGTACAGTTCCTTGTTCTTCATGATGCTCTCTGCGCTTTTAACGGACCTCTGAGACGATCACAGTGCAGGTGCATTTATACGGAGACTTGATTACACACAGGTGGATTGTATTTATCATCATCATTAGTCATTTAGGTCAACATTGGATCATTCAGAGATCCTCACTGAACTTCTGGAGAGAGTTTGCTGCACTGAAAGTAAAGGGGCTGAATAATTTTGCACGCCCAATTTTTCAGTTTTTGATTTGTTAAAACAGTTTGAAATATCCAATAAATGTCGCTCCACTTCATGATTGTGTCCCACTTGTTGTTGAATCTTCACAAAAATATACAGTTTTATATCTTTATGTTTGAAGCCTGAAATGTGGCAAAAGGTCGCAAGGTGCAAGGGGGCCGAATACTTTTGCAAGGCACTGTACTTTTTAATGTATAACAGGCTAAGAATATTTCCTTTAACCTGTCACATATACACTTCAGCTTTGACATCGGTTTTCGACATCGGCGTTGTCAATGTCGTCATTTTTGTCTAATATTGTCCGATTATGATATTCTCACCGATATATATATATATATATATATATATATATATATATATATATATATATATATAATGCATCCCTATTACCAATGTGTTATCTTCCAGGACACTAGACTTCTTTCCCAATCATTTGTTAATTTCTCTTCATTCGTTGCTCTTGTTTGTAAATCTACTGAATCCACTCATTCATCAGAGCATGAGTGACCTTGACCATGCAGCTCTATTGGCACAGAGGACTTTCATTGTCCTCAGACTCGCTTGCTTTCCCCCAATAATAAGTGACTTCTTGTTCTCTACTCTGGGGCACAGAGAGCGACTGTATAGCAGGGGTAGTCAACTAAATTCAGCAGAGGCTGGATGGTCGGGGGGCTGGAAAATAATTATTATAATTTGTGCAGTGCAAATTAACCACAACTAATCCCAATGAGTTGTATTTGAAAATGAAAAAAATGTCATTCCTTGATTACATTTAGATGATCACATTGTGGGAATACTTGGCAACAGATTTCCTAAACTAATACATTTGAGCTGAATGCATGGTAATTTGTCATCATGTAGTAACCAAAAAGGTGTTAAACAAATCAAAATATATTTAGTATTCTTTAAAGTAGCCACCCTTTGCCATGATGGCAGCTCTGCACACTCTTGGCATTCTCTCAAGGACAGCCAGGACGGAACACTTGCCCCTTTTCACCCTTCTTCTCTATTGTTATATTTACACACACCCCCGAATATCATGACCTGTTTTATCCCTCAACTTTCTGCTGCTTCCTCTGGCTGGCTGGCTGTCCTGTCTGGCCTTCTGTCTGTCTGTATACCAACATGCTGAAAGAGTATTGTACAGTGTAGCTTCCCTTATAGGTTGGAAAGGGTTTACTATGAAACGTCTGCCTGGCCGCCTGCTTGCCTGCTTGCTCCTGGGCAGAAATTCCCTGGCTGTTTTAGCTAGTCAGTGGTACAATAATCTGGGTGCCCATGTTAAAGAGGGGCTGAACTCACTGATTTGGCCTGGCTTTTTAGCTTGCCTATTAAGAAATGCAAGAAGCCATGTATAGTACTAATGGGTGAAATCAATAGTTAACATATCAGGATACTATTTTTGACAATATACTGTATATTAATATTATTTTTGACCATATTGGAATATTCTGTTTGTGCTAGCTGTCTGTACCTGCGCTGAAACTCTAGTAATTGTCCTTCTATAACTTGTTCTCCATCTGCTTTTATGTGGTAGGCCAACATGTTTTTACCACTTTTATTTCCATGACTGATCAAAACAACTTTTTTCCCTCTTGTCTCTCAGCAGCAGGCATGGTGACGAATATATGTTTGGAACATCGAATCGCTATGAAATCACAGTATCGCTTCGCAATACATATAGAATCGTGAGAATTGCAATACATGTCGTATCAGCACCTAAGTATCGTGATAATATTATATCCTGAGGTCTCTGGCAGTTCCCATCCCTAGCGTATAAAGGTCCAGCAACCCAAATGTTGAATGTTCGAATCACATCATGGAGAACTTTAGCATTTTAGCTAATTAGTAACTTTGCAACTACTTAATACTTAGCTAGCATGTTACCCAACCCTTAACCTTAAACCCAGGCCTAGCTAACATTAGCGCTAGATTAGAGCAAATACTGGAAGTATATCCCTTTTAAGCAGTGGCAGCTGCTGACTCATACACTATACTACATCATGTGCTGCTCTACCACGTTGAGCTGTTGGCTTACATGTGTGTGAATACTTGGTGTATTGCTGCATTATTGAAGGAGTCCAAGTGTCGAAACACAAGTGATGTTGCGTCGAACACAACACAATGTCTGCAGTTCATTTTATAAATGTGTCATCCCATTAGTTAGGTCAGTGACTTTATTTTGACCCCTTTCTCTTGTTTTTCTCTCTTTGCTCTGCAGGCTTTCAAGGATATGCTGTATTCTGCCCAGGACCAGGCTCCCTCTATCGAAGGTAAAATAAGATGTGTGTGTGTGTGTGTGTGTGTGTGTGTACGTACGTGCATTCTGCACACTATTAGGGCCTGTCACCCCACCCCCCACATCTCGCCAATTCTACTATTACAGTGGGGCAAAAAAGTATTTAGTCAGCCACCAATTGTGCAAGTTCTCCCACTTAAAAAGATGAGAGAGGCCTGTAATTTTCATCATGGGTACACTTCAACTATAACAGACAAAATGAGAAGGGGGAAAAAAATCCAGAAAATCACATTGTAGGCTTTCTTTATGAATTTATTTGCAAATTATGGTGGAAAATAAGTATTTGGTCAATAACAAAAGTTTATCTCAATACTTTGTTATATACTCTTTGTTGGCAATGACAGAGGTCAAACGTTTTCTGTAAGTCTTCACAAGGTTTTCACACACTGTTGCTGGTATTTTGGCCCATTCCTCCATGCAGATCACCTCTAGAGCAGTGATGTTTTGAGGCTGTTGCTGGGCAACACAGACTTTCAACTCCCTCCAAAGATTTTCTATGGGGTTGAGATCTGGAGACTGGCTAGGCCACTCCAGGACCTTGAAATGCTTCTTACGAAGCCACTCCTTCATTGCCCGGGCGGTGTGTTTGGGATCATTGTCATGCTGAAAGACCCAGCCACGTTTCATCTTCAATGCCCTTGCTGATGGAAGGTGGGTTTCACTCAAAATCTCACGATACATGGCCCCATTCATTCTTTCCTTTACACGGATCAGTCGTCCTGGTCCCTTTGCAGAAAAACAGCCCCAATGCATGATGTTTCCACCCCCATGCTTCACAGTAGGTATGGTGTTCTTTGGATGCAACTCAGCATTCTTTGTCCTCCAAACACGAGTTTCATTATATTTTGGTTTCATCTGACCATATAACATTCTCCCAAACTTCTTCTGGATCATCCAAATGCTCTCTAACAAACTTCAGACGGGCCTGGACATGTACTGGCTTAAGCAGGGGGACACGTCTGGCACTGCAGGATTTGAGTCCCTGGCTGCGTAGTGTGTTACTGATGGTAGGCTTTGTTACTTTGGTCCCAGCTCTCTGCAGGTCATTCAATAGGTGTGAACCCCCGTGTGGTTCTGGAATTTTTGCTCACCGTTCTTGTGATCATTTTGACCCCACGGGGTGAGATCTTGCGTGGAGCCCCAGATCGAGGGAGATTATCAGTGGTCTTGTATGTCTTCCATTTCCTAATAATTGCTCCCACAGTTGATTTCTTCAAAACAAGCTGCTTACCTATTGCAGATTCAGTCTTCCCAGCCTGGTGCAGGTCTACAATTTTGTTTCTGGTGTCCTTGGACAGCTCTTTGGTCTTGGCCATAGTGGAGTTTGGAGTGTGACTGTTTGAGGTTGTGGACAGGTGTCTTTTATACTGATAACAAGTTCAAACAGGGGCCATTACTACAGGTAACGAGTGGAGGACAGAGGAGCCTCTTAAAGAAGAAGTTACAGGTCTGTGAGAGCCAGAAATCTTGCTTGTTTGTAGGTGACCAAATACTTATTTTCCACCATAATTTGCAAATAAATTCATTAAAAATCCTACAATGAGGCCTCCTGGTTGGCGCAGTGGTTAAGGGCGCTGTACTGCAGCGCCAGCTGTGCCATCAGAGTCCCTGGGTTCGCGCCCAGTCTCTGTCGTAATCGGCCGCGACCGGGAGGTCCGTGGGGCCGCCCGGGTTAGGGAGGGCTTGGTCGGTAGGGGTGTCCTTGTCTCATCGCGCACCAGCGACTCCTGTGGCGGGCTGGGCGCAGTGTGCGCTAGCCAAGGTGGCCAGGTGCACAGTGCTTCCTCCGGCGCATTGGTGCGGCTGGCTTCCGGGTTGGATGCGCACTGTGTTAAGAAGCAGTGCGTCTTGGTTGGGTTGTGTATCGGAGGACGCATGACTTTCAACCTTCGTCTCTCCTGAGCCCGTACGGGAGTTGTAGCGATGAGACAAGATAGTAGCTACTACAACAATTGGATACCACGAAATTGGGGAGAAAAAGGGGTCAAATTCAAACACAAAAAACACAAAAAAAACAGAATCACATTGTAGGATTTTTTTTCCCTTCTCATTTTGTCTGTCATAGTTGAAGTGTACCTATGAAGAAAATTACAGGCCTCTCATATTTTTAAGTGGGAGAACTTGCACAATTGGTGGCTGACTAAATACTTTTTTGCCCCACTGTAGCTAACCCTTAGCCTTTCAGTATCAAACTAATTCTGCAGAAATCAATGCAAGAACAAAGTCAATCCTCTAGGAGAGATGAGCAAGTGAAAAAAACTGAGAAAGAACGAGAGGAGGAAAAGAGTGTTGAGCTTGGGAGAGAAAACGACGTGCACAATAATCACATCTTATCAAATACCCCTCCCTCTAAATGGAGCTTCTGGCCATTGGTCTAACAGCGAGGAGAATGACAATGCATTGCTCATGCCTTTTTCTAGTGTCGCTGGCTAAGTCATAGCCGCTTTCAGTTTCATTGGAAGGCTGATCTGTTTCTACAGCGGGATTCTCAGTGAAACACCTCATGTCCCTTTTAAGAGTTCCCTGTGGTGTTTCTGCATGGCATTGTGTGCTTGGAGACTGAATCCAACTTGTTACGTTTGACTAGCAACAGAGGCTACTCTGAACCACTGGTGGGAACCGCAGTATAGACATATAGGTGGAGGATTGTATAGTGTAACTATGCTCATTAGGGTAGCAACCCTCAGATGAGCCTGAAGTTAGACATAGGCGTTAGGCTAGGCAAAGTTGGAAGGATCTCAAGCAGACATGTAGGTGGAGGATTGTACAGGGTAGCTTCTCTCAAAAGAGAATGGGTTTACTAAACCTGTGTATATCTCTGTATCAAACCTGGGTTCAAATACAATTTTAAAACATTTCAAATATGTTAGCACAATACCTGGCACAACAGGCAGGCGAAAGCAAATGCTCAAAAGTATTTGAAACGGTTCAAATATTATGTGTGTGTGCGATAGATAGATAGACATGAGCCTGACTGATATGGGATTTTTGATTCCGATACTGATTTTAGGGATGCGAAAGTTAACGATATATCTGCCGATACAGGTGGAATGAAAAACAGACCTTTTTTTTTCACAAATTGTGCTCCAAAGGATTAACAGATACTCTAAATTATGATTTCGTAACTAAATATAAAAATTTACATTATTTAAGAACATTTGTTCTTAAATTGGTTTACATGATAACCACCAAAAAGCAACTATACAGTGCATTCGGAAAGTATTCAGACCCTTTGACTTTTTCCACATTTTGTTACATTACTTTTATTTTTTGTTTTTTCCCCCATTCATTAATCTACACACAATACCCTACAATGACAAATCAAAAACAGGTTTAAAAAAATGAAATATAAAACTGAAATATCACATTTACATATGTATTCAGACCCTTTGATCAGTACTTTGTTGAAGCACCTTTGACAATGATTACAGCCTTGATGCTACAAGCTTGGCACACCTGTATTTGGGAGTTTCTCCCATTCTTCTCTGCAGATCCTCTCAAGCTCTCAGGTTGGATGGGGAGTGTTATTGCACAGTTATTTTCGGGTCTCCAGATATGTTTGATTGGGTTCAAGTCCAGGCTGTGGCTGGGCCACTCAAGGATATTCAGAGACTTGTCCCGAAGCCACTCCTGTGTTGTTTTGTCTGTGTGCTTAGGGTCGTTGTCCTGTTGGAAGGTGAACCTTCACCCCAGTCTGAGGTCTTGAGAGCTCTGGAGCAGGTTTTCATCAAGGAAATCTCTCTACTTTGCTCCATTCATCTTTCCCTCGATCCTGACGAGACTCCCAGTCCCTGCTGCTGAAAAACATCCCCACAGCATGATGCTGCCACCACCATGCTTCACCGTAGGGATGGCGCCAGGTTTCCTCCAGATGTGACGCTTGGCATTTAGACCAAAGAGTTCAATCTTGGTTTCATCAGACCAGAAAGTCTTGTGAATCGGGTTTCCCATGGTCTGAGAGTCTTCAGGTGCCTTTTGGCAAACTCCAAGCAGGCTGTTATGTGCCTTTCACTGAGGAGTGGCTTCCGTCTGGCCACTCTACCATAAAGACCTGATTGGTGGAGTGCTGCAGAGATGGTTGTCCTTCTGAAAGGTTCTCCCATTTCCACAGAGGAACTCTAGAGCTCTGTCAGAGTGACCATCAGGTTCTTGGTCACCTCCCCCGATTGCTCAGTTTGTCCGGGCGACCAGCTCTAGAAAGAGTCTTGGCGGTTCCAAACTTCTTCCATTTAAGAATTATGGAGACTACTGTATTCTTGGGGATCTTCAATGCTGCAGATATTATTTGGTACCCTTCCCAAGATCTGTGCCTCGACATAATCCTGTCTCAGAACTCTACGGACAATTCCTTCGACCTCGGGGCTTGGTTTTTGCTCTGACATGCACTGTCAACTGTGGGACCTTTGACAGGTGTGCCTTTCCAAATCATGTCAAATCAACTGACTTTACCACAGGTGGTCTCCAATCAAGTTGTAGAAACATCTCAAGGATGATCGATGGAAACAGGATGCACCTGAGCTCAATTTCGAGTCTCATAGCAAAGGGCCTGGATACTTGAAAATAAGGTATTTCTGTTTTTATTTTTAATACATTTGCAAAAAAAATCTACCTGTTTTTGCTTTGTTATTATGGGATATTGTGTGTGGATAAAATTTTAAAAAGCCATTTTAGAATAAGGCTGCAACGTAACAAAGTTGAAAAAGTCAAGGGGCTGAATACTTTCCGAAGGCACTGTATATCCTCTATAAATACAAAATCAGTATAACACTTGTTCAGTTTACCTTCTTAGTTACAACTTAAAGATGTGTCTGTCTATGGCTGTGGATAAGAAGGCAGAAGTGTTTGTGCGGAAGCATATAAGTCACTAATAAACAAGAAGGGCTGAATGAATTAAGCTTTGTCTCAACGTTAATCTGATATTAAATCTGAATCTGCACTGTTCACAAGATCACAAACTATGCAGTGAAATCATGTAACATGCAGTTCATAATGTCACCACTTTAGCATTGAGTAGATTCACTATTCTTTTAAGGAAATGGGGAAACTCCATTGGAATTGTATCAACGGCAGGTTGTGTATGTTTTCCATGCTTCGTCAATGGACTGCTGTGCATTCTGGGCGATTCCCGGGACAAGAAGGGCTCTCCTTCAAGGAGTGCAGGGGTCAATTGGGCACTAGCTCAAAAACTCAACATTAGCATGAATTTCACCAACAAGAAGTACAACATTACAAACATTTAACTTGTTATCTGTAATATCATTTAGCTTTGAAATTGTGACATTACATACTTTAGAGGAAAATAGGCAGGTTTCTCGACGCATACCCTGACTTTGAGAAGGCGTTGGATGAACCTGAATGCAATTGGCCTGGCCGACTGTCTGCTGTGTGAGGCGTTATATGTTCCTACATTCATTGCCCAATGGGATTCCTAGCTCTTCTTTTCTGTCTGTGGCTTGTTGTTGCGTAATGTACTGTGTATTATGACAAGCACATTCTAGCTGTTATTTATTATTATTTTTTTTTCATTTTATTAGGATCTCAATTAGCTGCTGCAAAAGCAGCATCTACTCTTCCTGGGGTCCACGCATTCATTCCGAAAAAAATTTCTTACACTGTTATTCAGTACAAAACGTGTCTGCTATATATTTAAATTGCAAATGGCTTGTGCTGATGACTGAAACATTAATGCAGGAAGATGCTTGCCGCACTGGTTTTAGTCACACATGACTAATTGAACTAGCTGGCTAGCTAACAATCTTCTCTCATCGTGAATTAAGCAGACGGACTGAATTCTAGATCTGCTCCAACTAACTAAAAAAATCCCACTGACACAATAAGCCCAGACAGTAACAGTGTTATTTTTGTGTGAAGGATGAGTCAGTGTTGACTATGTCGTCAGTCCTGTGTTCATGCATAAATAGCACAGATTGCTTGCTAGCTAGCTAGGCTAAATACATTGCTGGTTAGCCAGTGAACATTAACCAAATGAGCATGTGATGAGGACTTTTGATTGAAGGATGAAGTGTACTTTTGATTTACTTATCCAAATACGCTGTCCCTGGCAAGCTACTCAATGTCAAAAACCACCATGCTCACTCTGACTCTCACGTGGTGATTTACAAGCTGAATGATGTTAAATGAGCAGCTCGTTAGAGCGCTCTCTTCAGGCAATCATTACCTTTTTTTAATAATGACATTTTAATATCGGTCTACCGATTTATCGGTCGGGCTCTAATAATATCCCTCTGGGTTTATTTTTTTATTTAATCATACAAATCCCATTGAGACAGTCTTTTTTGCAAGGGAGACCTGGCTAAGATGGCAGCAGCAATCAATACAACATTTTATTAATTCAATCAGCACAACAAAACAATCCAGCATTCAGGAAACATTTACTCTACTCCTGAACAGAGTTTTGTACCAGAGTTTTAAACTCAATGAGGGTCACTAGTACATTTAGTTTTAGTATACTTTGTAGAAAAGTCCATGCCTCGGAGGCCATTTCTTCTGAGCAACAACAAACACAGATTCCTGTGGTCATCTTGAGGTCATAGTTCAACCAGCACTATCATTGATAGGATTGGCAATTAACATATCTAGCCTACCTTTGGGTCTGTGTGTGCTGTTGCTATGGCTGGACATTGGACACTAGGCCTGGAGTGTTGCCAATGTTAGAAGTCAACTCATCAGTGTATCAGTAAAACAATCTCCGGACACTGTTGTGCTCCCAGTGTGTTTTAATATAACAACGTTGTAACCAACCAGTGTTATATAACCAAGAGAACGCTGCAGTCAGCACACAGTGAAACACGTACTCCCAACCAAGTTTTTGTTAATAGCCTTAGCTCTTTGTTCAGTAGGCCTACCTACAATTATCCTTGTTTAAATTGCTTTAATACACCATAGATACATTTCATTTAAAAAATAATTTAAGGTTTTAATGGTTCACCAAACCCACTGTTCGGTGCCTATTGCGGTTTTTGGGTCACGGTTCGGTTTTGGTACAGAGCCAAAATTAAAATGCCATTCACAATGTTCCGTACTTGTCTGTTTTGACCAGATTGTTATGTTGTGCCTCTCAAGTTTCTGCTCTGATGAGGTGGGAAATTACCAGTTGTGTAGTCATAAATACCAGTTAAGAAATGCCGATTGGCTAATGGCCATAAAGCTGTCAATCTTAACATTAAAATACAGCTATCATGCTTGTAAAGACATTTATAGTGTTAATAGATTTATTTTTATAAGTAATGTTTTGTTGTTGTATTTAACTGCCAAAAATGTTGTTATAGAGGCCATTTGCTAAGTAGGTGATGTCAGAGGACACCATGTGGGAGAAGTGGATGCTCAGGATGATAGACAAGTTTCCCACTAGTAATTACCAGTTTGAGGGCTGTTCAAGTGGATTTTTCAGAGTCGTGGTAAATTCCCACTTCCTATTTGGTTAGGAACGCACCGTGCCGCTGCCTCCTTCAGTGCCAGATGCGTACTTGTGACTCTCATAACGCAGGCATGTCTGTAGCTCTACATCTCCCACTCAGGGGTAATGTGATGGGCTTTCACTGTTAAAGGTCCGATGCAGCTGTTTTTTTATCTCAATTTCAAATAATTTCTGGGTAACAATTATGTGACTGTTTTCAATTAAAATGGTCAAACAGAAACAAAAAAGCTTCTTAACAAAGTGTAATTTCTCAAGCAAGAATTTTGGCCAATTCTTTGAAAACTTTAGCTTTGGTTTGCTTATATAAAGTGTGTACTACATGTTTGCTAAAATGAGTGCAATTGGGAAGTTCGTAACATGGCTCAAGCACTTTCAGGGGGGTCTGAAACTCCCTATTCTCAACTACCGAAAAAGGGTGCATATCCACGGCTATAAACCAAAGACTGTAAAGAAAGATAAACAAAATAGCCTACCTATCGCTCTTGTAATTTCTTTGGCCAGTCAGAAACAGCTGCCACGGGCTGCTTGACTGTAGAAGGTAAACGATGGTGTGTTTGTTTATTTGTGTTTCCATCTTGCTCCTGTATACTGGGGTGATGTCGGCGTAAATGTGTCCACATATTTTAGGTGTTGGCAGCTGCGTATGCTATTCTCGTTGAGTGGCGACATACTGTTAATGTTTTCTCCACAACTCTCTGCCCATTATCAAAATGTTACCAAACCGGAGATTTAAATGGAGGATCCTCCAATTCTGGTTTATCGACCCTACGACATGCCATCGTACAGTACTAGTTCCCTGCTGCCCCTCACAAAAGGACAGTTTGAAATGTGCCAATTAATATTAGAATTGTTTTAACGGAATAGCCTGATGTTTCAGCTCAGATTTATTCGAGGCATGTGCCTACAACGCAGTGTAGGCATTGCCTCCCGAGTGGCGCAGTGGTCTAAGGCACCGCATCGCAGTGCCACTAGAGATTCTGGGTTCGAGTCCAGGTTCTGTCGCAATCGGCCACGACTGGGAGATCCATGGGGCGGCGCACAATTGGCTCAGCGTCGTCCAGTTTAGAGGAGGGTTTGGCCGGCAGGGATATCCTTGTCCCATCGCGCTCCCATCCAACGGGTACAAAAGTATCTATATCCACAGTAAAACGAATCCTATATCGAATTAACCTGAAAGGCGGCTCAGCAAAGAAGAAGCCACTGCTCCAAAACCGCCATTAAAAAAGCCAGCATATGGTTTGCAACTGCACATGGGGACAAAGATGGTACTTTTTGGAGAAATGTCCTCAGGTATGATGAAACAAAAATGGAACTGTTTGGCCATAATGGCCGAAGAACACCATTCCAACCGTAAAGCACGGGGGTGGCAGTATCATGTTGTGGGGGTGCTTTGCTGCAGGAGAGACTGGTGCACTTCACAAAATAGATGGCATCATGAGAATGGAAAATTATGTAGATATATTGAAGCAACATCTCAAGACATCAGTCAGGACGTTAAAGCTTGGTCTCAAATGGGTCTTCCAAATGGACAATGACCCCAAGCATACTTCCAAGGTTGTGGCAAAATGGCTTAAGGACAACAAAGTCAAGGTATTGGAGTAGCCATCACAAGCCCTGACCTCAATCCCATAGAAAATGTGTGGGCAGAACTGAAAAAGCGTGTGTGAGGAATGAGGCCTACAAACCTGACTCAGTTACACCAGTTCTGTCAGGAGGAATGGGTCAAAATGCACCCAATTTATTGTGGGAAGCTTGTTGAAGGCTTCCCAAAACGTTTGACCCAAGTTAAACAATATAAAGGCAATGCTACCAAATACTAATTGAGTGTATGTAAACGTCTGATCCACTGGGAATGTGATGAAAGAATAAAAGCTGAAATAAATAATTCTCTCTACTATTATTCTACTAATACATTTCTGCAGTGTATTAGTCCCAGCCTTTGGAACTTTGGATACTGCTTTAAAGCAAATATCTGCAGCATTAATACAAATGTGATCAATACATGTTGATGATTTAATATTGGAGGACCAGCATATGCCGATACCGATTAATCGTCCGATTTTAATTGTAATAAATGACAATTACAACAATACTGAATGAACACTTTTATTTTAACTTAATATAACATATCAATAAAGTCAATTTAGCCTCAAATAAATGATGAAACATGTTCCATTTGGTTTAAATAATGCAAAAACAAAGTTTTGGAGAAGTAAAAGTGCAATATGTGCCATGTAAAAAAGCTAATGTTTAAGTTCCTTGCTCAGAACATGAGAACATATGAAAGCTGTTGGTTCCTTTTAACATAACATATGGTTCCTTTTAACATAAGGCTCGTATTTCTTTGTGTTATTATGTTATAATTAAGTCTATGATTTGATAGAGCAGTCTGACTAAGCGGTGGTAGGCAGCAGCAGGCTCGTAAGCATTCATTCAAACAGCCAACAGCTCTTCGCTGTGCTTCAAGCATTGAGCTGTTTATGACTTCAAGCCTATCAACTCCCGAGATTAGGCTGGTGTAACCGATGTGAAATGGCTAGCTAGTTAGCAGGGTGCGCGCTAATTTTTTATAATTTAATTTTTTTATTTCACCTTTATTTAACCAGGTAGGCTAGTTGAGAACAAGTTCTCATTTGCAACTGTGACCTGGCCAAGATAAAGCATAGCAGTGTGAACAGACAACACAGAGTTACACATGGAGTAAACAATTAACAAGTCAATAACACAGTAGAAAAAAAGGGGAGTCTATATACAATGTGTGCAAAAGGCATGAGGAGGTAGGCGAATAATTACAATATTGCAGATTAACACTGGAGTGATAAATGATCAGATTATCATGTACAGGTAGAGATATTGGTGTGCAAAAGAGCAGAAAAGTAAATAAATAAAAACTGTGGGGATGAGGTAGGTGAAAATGGGTGGGCTATTTACCAATAGATTATGTACAGCTGCAGCGATCGGTTAGCTGCTCAGATAGCTGATGTTTGAAGTTGGTGATGGAGATAAGTCTCCAACTTCAGCGATTTTTGCAATTCGTTCCAGTCACAGGCAGCAGAGTACTGGAACGAAAGGCGGCCGAATGAGGTGTTGGCTTTAGTGATGATCAGTGAGATACACCTGCTGGAGCGCGTGCTACGGAAGGAGTGTTGTATGGCATTGTAGCTCGTTTGGAGGTTAGATAGCACAGTGTCCAATGACGGGCCGAAAGTATATAGAATGGTGTCGTCTGCGTAGAGGTGGATCAGGGAATCGCCCGCAGCAAGACCAACATCATTGATATATACAGAGAAAAGAGTCGACCCGAGAATTGAACCCTGTGGCACCCCCACAGAGACTGCAAGAGGACCGGACAGCATGCCCTCCGATTTGACACACTGAACTCTGTCTGCAAAGTAATTGGTGAACCAGGCAAGGCAGTCATCCGAAAAACCGAGTCTGAGTCTGCCGATAAGAATCTGGTGATTGACAGAGTCGAAAGCCTTGGCAAGGTCGATGAAGACGGCTGCACAGTACTGTCTTTTATCGATGGCGGTTATGTCGTTTAGTACCTTGAGTGTGGCTGAGGTGCACCCGTGACCGGCTCGGAAACCAGATTGCATAGCGGAGAAGGTACGGTGGGATTCGAGATGGTCAGTGACCTGTTTGTTGACTTGGCTTTCGAAGACCTTAGATAGGCAGGGCAGAATGGATATAGGTCTGTAACAGTTTGGGTCCAGGGTGTCTCCCCCTTTGAAGAGGGGGATGACTGCAGCAGCTTTCCAATCCTTGGGGGATCTCAGACGATATGAAAGAGAGGTTGAACAGGCTGGTAATAGGGGTCGCGACAATGGCGGCGGATAGTTTCAGAAATAGAGGGTCCAGATTGTCAAGCCCAGCTGATTTATACGGGTCCAGGTTTTGCAGCTCTTTCAGAACATCTGTTATCTGGATTTGGGTAAAGGAGAACCTGGAGAGGCTTGGGCGAGGAGCTGCGGGGGGGCCGGAGCTGTTGGCCGAGGTTGGAGTAGCCAGGCGGAAGGCATGGCCAGCCGTTGAGAAATGCTTGTTGAAGTTTTCGATAATCATGGATTTGTTGGTGGTGACAGTGTTCCCTAGCCTCAGTGCAGTGGGCAACTGGGAGGAGGTGCTCTTGTTTATAGCGTTTCAATCGGTGACGTCACTCGCTCGGAGACCTTGAAGTAGTTGTTCCCCATGCTCTGTAAGGGCCGCAGCTTTTGTGGAGAGATGGGTAATGATTCTTCGTGGGTGGCTGTTGTCGATGTGTCCCTGGTTCGAGCCCAGGTTGGGGTGAGGAGAGGGACAGAAGCTGTACTGTTACACTGGCAATACTATAGTGCCTATAAGAACATCCACTGGTCAAAGGTATATGAAATACAAATGGTATAGAGAGAAATAGTCCTATAATAACTACAACCTAAAACTTCTTACCTGGGAATTTTGGAGATTCATGTTAATATGGTCAAATCCGGAAACTACCATTTCGAAAACAAAATATTTATTCTTTAAGTGAAATACGGAACCGATCCGTATTTAATCTAACGGGTGGCATCTATAAGTCTAAATATTCCTGTTACATTTCACAACCTTCAATGTTATGTCATAATTACGTAAAATTCTGGCAAATTAGTTAGAAGCGAGCCAGGCAGCCCAAACTGTTGCATGTACTCTGACTCTGCGTGCAATGAACGCAAGAGAAGTGACACAATTTCCCTAGTTCAATATTGCCTGCTAACCTGGATTTCTTTTATCTAAATATGCAGGTTTAAAAATATATACTTCTGTGTATTGATTTTAAGAAAGTCATTGACGTTTATGGTTAGGTACATTCGTGCAACGATTGTGCTTTTGTCACAAATGCGCTTTTGTTAAATCATCCCCCGTTTGGCGACGTTGGCTGTCTTTATGGTTAGGTACACATTGGTGTATCGACTGTGCTTTTTTCCGCGAATGCGCTTGTTAAATCACCCGTTTGGCAAAGTAGGCTATGATTCAATAATACATTTCACAGGCACCGCATCGATTACATGCAACGCAGGACAAGCTAGATAACTACACATGGTTGATGATATTACTAGTTTAACTAGTGATTATGTTAAGAGTGATTGTTTTTTATAAGATACGTTTAATGCTAGCTAGCACCTTACCTTGGCTCCTTGCTACACTCGCATAACAGGTAGTCAATGTAATTGGCCATCGGTGTCCAAAAACTTTAAATCGGCCCTAATTAATCGGCCATTCCGATTTTAATGGGTCGACCTCTAATTCAATACCAATAAGTCTGCCATTTTCACCCCATTCTGTGAGTTTTGAGAGTTTATGACATAGCCCCTCTAGTAATTTAATAGGATCTCTGTGGCTTAAGCAATAACTTCATATCTGAAGTCATGCACTTTTTCTATTGATTGGTGTGGTCTCTGTATGTGTGTGTCTCTCAGAGTCAGCGAGAACGGGAGCGAGGATGTGGCCTACCCATGTGTGGTTAATTACTGAATTGAATGGCTGTGGTTTATAAATATGTATGTGTAGGGGTGTGTTGATTATCTCTGTTTTTGTGCCATAACGTAGCTCTGCGTGTGTGCGTGTGCGATAAGAGTCACTGACTCAAAGCCACAAGAGGATAGAAAATATTTAAAACGTTGCTTTTTCGGGGGAGGTAGTTGCAGAAACGTTATAATGGTTTAGTCGACTTCCTCAATGGTTGGTCCATACCTGTTATTTGCCATGGCAGACTGATGATAATCACAGGGCCATTTTAGGCCAAATTGAATGTAATTGAAAAGTTAATGATGGTCCTCCGAAACGGCTGATGTTTGCGGACCTGTGAGGTCTGTTTCACCCGTTAATTTTCACACGGACGCCATGATGTCACTTACCTTACCAGCATTCTCACAAGTCTGACTTCACTGGCACCATCATCATAGTCTGCCCACTCTGTCGAAACTGTTTTAATGTTTTTATAAACCATTCTGTGTGCATAGAAATGGCGCAGAATTGCTTTCTTCAACTCTAGCCTGATAGGCAAATGTTGAAATACTGAAATTGTCATGAGGCTAATCTTTCGCTGGAAACATCTGGAAACTGAAACATCAAAAAATAGACCATTGTTTCCCCTCTGTGATTTGTCAGTGTGTCATCCAGCTGTGCATAGATTGGTTACAGGGTATCTCTCTAATCTGGTCAGCTCTCCTCAGGGCCCAGTCGGCCCCAGTGACCCAGTTCTATACGGCTATATAGAGTTACCTAAACCAGTTTGAGTTTTATATAGGGGTTGACTCAGTCAAACCAGTACTACACTAACAGCTGGGATGCATTACTAGTGCTGTTGCCATTCCCTGGGGCAGTTGACAACCTTGATCAAATCCGGAGTTCAACTTGATAAACAACATCACACCGGATAAGTGTTTTATTGAGTGGGTATAGCAGGGTCGGCCTATAGCCTATTAAGATTGTTGGTATTGTGACAATATCATCTGCCCCCTTGTCCAGTTGCTAAAGGAACATTTTGAGGAAAACAGTAATAATTTTGTCCATGATTCAGCCTGTGTCAGGATCACTCTGTCTGCTATAAAATAGCATCTATTTTAATAAAATGAGCTGTATTTAATCTGCAGACTCACAACAAGTCGTTTGGAGAGTCCCCACTCACATTTGATCAGCATGTGTCACTGTATATTGAAACTGGAGTCATAACACATACATTTATGTGAATAAAAATGATAAAATCATGGCATTATCCATCAATGTGAAGTATTATTTCTTCCTACTTTGAACTTGTTTTGTCTCTCTTCGGATTTCAATCAAGCCCAATGGACTAAAGACTTCACCAAAGCTTGGAGAACAGTCAGGGAAAAACACTTTGTCAAAATCCTTTATGGAGTCTGTGAAAATGTTTACATTCAGACCTATTACATTTCTCTGACCTTTTCACTGAGGGAAAGACACTGTGCAAAACAGTCTGAAAGGCCAGTAAAGGGATATTTGGAGACTTACCAACGGCACTAACACAGACTTAACATCCTGTTCAGGTGTACCGTTCCAGAAGGATCGTTCTGAGTGGTATTTTTTGGCTATTAATATTCATCTGCACCCATCCATCATTCTCTCTTCCTCATCCAGTGGTTTCAGGCTCTAACTATGGCCTCTCTTTCTCACTCGCTCACTGCGTGACTCCAGATAGCATTTCTGGTCCCAAAACTTTGCAGACCTGTGATTAACTTTTGCTGCAAATGTCTGAACACGAGTGTTCGCATGTGTAATGTATTCATGATTGGCTCATTCTGCGGAAACCAGGATGGGCAGTTTTTGTTATGAATCTAGAGTTTCTCATCTGATTGCAGGGCTATTAGGATGATGAATCCTTGTCCTCTTGCCTATTATGAGATTCTGTGGATTTGGTCCCAGTCATAGACTCATATAAAGAGGCCAGTATGCCCAGATCCTCCTAGCCTATAACATTTCAAGTTCAGTTCAGCATCTTTGGTCCTACATGGGATTACGTGCAGTAGTTTAGAAACTGATACCGGAATACATCTGGAGTTATCAGAAGAACACTTTCATGATATGGGAAGTTACAATTTGCTTTTTGAAAGTCCTATATCTTGAAAATTTGATTTGCTGACATGCAACAAAAATGTGTGACCGTATGGACTAACAGTGGACTAATGAAATATATATTCCTTTAATACAGTGTATTCGGAGTATTCCGAAGTATTCAGACCCCTTGACTTTTTCCACATTTGGTGAAGTTACAGCCTTATTCCAAAATGGATTAAATTCATTGTTTTCTTTACCAATCTACACAATACCCCATAATGACAAAGCAAAAACAGGTTTGTAGAAATTTAGGCAAATTTATTTAAAAAATATACAGCTGAAATATAACATTTACATAAGTATTCAGACCTTTCACTCAGTACTTTGTTGAAGCACTTTGGCAGTGATTACAGCCTCAAGTCTTCTTGGGTATGACGCTACAAGCTTGGCACACATGCATCGCTGCACAGCTATTTTCAGGTCTCCAGAGATGTTCGATCGGGTTCAAGTCCAGGCTCTTTTTAGCAAATGTATAAAAAATTCAAAACAGACCTTATTTACATAAGTATTCAGACCCTTTGCTATGGGACTTGAAATTGAGCTCAGGTGCATCTTGTTTCCAATGATCATCTTTGAAATGTTTCTATAACTTGATTGGAGTCCACCTGTGGTAACTTAAATTGATTGGACATGATTTGGAAAGGCACACACACCTGTCTATATAAAAACCAAACAATAAGTTCGAAGGAATTGTCCGTAGAGCTCAGAGACAGGATTGTGTCGAGTCACAGATCTAGGGAAGGATACTAAAACATTTCTGCAGCATTGAAGGTCCCCAAGAACACAGACTCCATCATTCTTAAATGAACTCTTTGGTCTGAATGCCAAGCGTCACATCTGGAAGAAACCTGGCACCATCTCTACAGTGAAGCACGGTGGTGGCAACATCATGCTGTGGAGATGTTTTTTAATGGCAGGGACTGGGAGACTAGTCAGGATCGAGGCAAAGATGAACGGAGCAAAGTACAAAGATATCCTTGATGAAAACTTGCTACAGAGCTCTCAGTACCTCAGACTGGGGAAAAGGTTCACCTTCAAACATGACAATGACCCTAAGCACACAGCCAAGACAACGCAGGAGTGGCTTCTGTACTCTTCTCTGAATGTCCTTGAGTGGCCCAGCCAGAGCCTGGACTTGAACCTGATCGAACATCTCTGGAGAGATCTGAAAATAGCTGTGCATCGACACTCCCCATCCAACCTGACAGAGCTTGAGAGGATCTGCAGAGAAGAATGGGAGAAACTCCCCAAATACAGGTGTGGCAAGCTTGTAGTGTCATACCCAAGAAGACTCGAGGCTGTAATCACTGGCAAAGGTGTATACTTATGTAAATGTGATATTTCAACAACACATTTTTTTAGTACATTGGCAAATTGTCTAAAAGTCGGTTTTTACTTTGTCATTATGGGGTATTGTGTGTAGATTGATTAGGTTTTAAAAAATCTATTTTATCAATTTTAGAATAAAGCTGTAACGTAGCAAAATGTGGAAAAAGTCAAGGGGTCTGAATACTTTCCGAATGCACCATACATGGGTCAGCATTCTCCACAACTCCAGTCCTTTTGTTTTATCCTTACTCAAATGCTCCAGATAAAACATGAGCTTGTAAGGGGTAATGAAAATGACTCCTTGAATTATCCCAGACACCCACCCAGTTTTTTCCTGACTACAGAGTCTGGCTGTTCTGACTCACGGATAGTCGTCAGACACTGAGTCAGAGGTGCCTGTCTGGACTACCCATAGCCCTACAGTAAGTTAACCTACTTCTGTTACATTGGGAATTACCGGGAACCAAACTGCGGGCTCCTGCCCTCTGCCGTGGCTCCTCCTGGTGGCCCTTTGGGGTATTACAGGAGTGAGGTAGCAGTGTATCAATGCACTTTCTCAATTATTTTAAGCGTTCCTAGAGAACTGCAATGTGTGCCGGGTTTGGTCTCACATGCGTCACTCTTTTTAAACAACCAATTCAACTAATCCACAAGACTGATTAGTTGAATCCAGTGTTTTGGTGCTGGGCTGGACACATTGTTCATTATAGATTTTCTTCACAATGTTGTGTCACCTGAATGTGCTGAATAAGCCAAGAGAGGTTAAGTAATAACTGTGTCATGTATGTACAGAAGCCTTGCTCAAAGCTGAGTCTCCAAAATAACTAACCACTTCTTTTAAGACTGCCTCTCTCAACACAGTCTTAGGGATCCAGTCGTTTTTAACATGTTTGATGGATTCCCACTAAACAAGGGCTTGCTGATTTAGTTGACTAGATGTTAGAACCAGGGGTGCTTGTGTTGAAATACATCAAATGTGAAATGAATGGGATATCACAAGTGGCAAAAATCGCAAGCTCTCAAAGACATTTGCAAACCCCTTGAAAATTTGTCAGCTTTTCTGTAAGAGATAAGATGAATAACACCTCGTTCTTTCCAGTCACAGACGAGGACACAGTCAAGAGATACTATGCCAAGTTTGAGGAGAAGTTCTTTCAGGCGTGCGAGAAGGAGCTGGCCAAAATCAACACATTCTACTCAGGTAACTGTACAATTGTGTACAACAATTTGTTGTCATTTATGTTGTTCATTTATGTCATCCTGCACCTCATATAACCAAACCACCGTGTGTCTCTAGTTAGCTAGCCGTTTCTATGATTGTACAAAAAAACTACAGCACGTTCACATTGCGTGATTAGCAAAAAGTTACACACTCTTCCACTGTCCACTACTGGCCTAGGCCACTAAAGGCCCATCTGTTCAGAAGACAAACATTTAAACCCTTAGGGAGTGAATCTCCCTGCCAGAAACCAACAGTTAGGCAACAGAGACCGAATCAGACTGCCTCTCTCTTACTCAATCTCCATCTCTCTCTCTCCTTCCCATGACACTTCCTCCTCTCTCTGGCTCTTCTCTCCCCCTCTCCAGAAAAGCTAGCCGAGGCCCAGCGTCGTTTCGCCACTCTCCAAAATGAGCTGCAGTCGTCGCTGGACGCCCAGAGGGAAAGCAGCATGCAGGGCCTCCGTCGCCGCCGCAAGGCCGTGTTCCACCTGTCCCAGCAGGAGCGCTGCAAACACCGCAACATCAAGGACCTGCAGCTGGCCTTCTCCGAGTTCTACCTCAGCCTCATCCTGCTGCAGAACTACCAGGTTAGTACCCTAAACCCTACACACTACCCCTAGACCACAGGAGGCTGCTGAGGGGAGGAAGGCTCATAATAGTGACTGGAATGAAGTGACTGGAAGGGTATCAAATTATGAGTTCGATTCCATTTATTCCATTCCAGCCTTTACTATGAGCCTGTCCTCCCCAAATAAGGTGCCACCAACCTCCTGTGCCCTAGACACTATCACTAGATACTACCTCAGCCTCATCCTGCTGCAGAATTACCAAGTTATTAGACACTACCAGGGTGGGAAATGAACTTTTTGGTGGTAGGTAGATTTTTTACCAGGCAATAGTTTTTTCCTTGTTGTTCCTTCCTAATATTTCTAAACTATTACTAGTAAGAAGTAATGTGGTATATTGCTTAATTTCATTTTTGTGACATGCGTCTTTTTACCAATTATGTTTAAAATAAATATTTTTAAATCAAATATTAAAAACAGATAAACAGTTCTACAACTGAACATCTACAACAATTCTAGTGGCATATTTTGGTTAAACTATCCCCAATTCAATGGAATTGCAACCCTCTGTATGCACAGTGCATTCTTCCATCACCTGTGCAGTGCACTCTTCTATGGCATTTACAGCTGATTCTCAAGATCTTGCACACTAATGAGATGCTATTGAGCCCACACTACTACACTGTCTGAGCCAAGGACTATATGCTTTCTTGTAAGTTTTGATTACAGTACTGGGTGGGGTGGAAATTTTATATGACATACATTTTTTTTTGTTAACTAGTAAATAGTAGCCTACAGCAAGGTGTTTTAAAATAATTTCTAACTTGTTAACAATTTCTGCTAGTTCGTTTTTGCTACCATGTGGGTTTTAGCTTGCTTGAGCCTGCTAACTGAGGAGTGTTCATTCACCTGTTTCAATACATGTTTAATTTTAAAACATGTATCTTACAAATGAGTTGTTTGATCTAACTGCTTAACTATTTATCGGTACATGGAATTATATTTGGGAGTTTTTCCCCAAAATTTCTTTCCTAATCTTCACAGGAAAATGCCATGGGCACTGTCTGGTGTGTGGAGACATTTAACTGCAGCTAATGAAAAGGAAAAGCTGTGTACATTTGATAATACTCTGCCAAATCATATGTGAAGAATGCAACAATGATGCAGAATCATCTGGCTAAGTGCATTAAGTTCCCTCAGCGCTCACAACAAGCAACCTCTGACAAAGGTCCCTCTACTTGTATTCGAGGTGAAAATGATGAATCATACATCTTATCGATAGCAACAGCTCATGGTCCTCCTGGAATCAGAAGTTTTTTTGACTCAATGGAGGAACATAGTCAGATAAATGCTGATGAATGTCTTGCTTGAGCTGTGTATGCAACTGCGTCACCTCTGCTCACAGGCAATGTGTATTGGAAGAGATTTCTGAATGTTCTTTGACCAGCATACTCACCTTCAAGTGAAGGTCAAGCAAATCATAGAGAAAGCAGACTGTATTGCAATCATCTCTGATGAGTGGTCGAATGTTCCTGGGCAAGGAATAATTAACTACATCTCAACCAGTATTCTACAAGAGCACAGACACAAGGGACAACAGACACACCGATCTCTACATTGCAGATGAGCTGAAGGCAGTCATCAATGACCTTGGACCACAGAAGGGATTTGCACTGGTGACAGACCATGCTGCACACATGAAGGCTGCTTGGTCTAAAGTGGAGGAGTCCTACCCTCACATCCCACCCATTGGCTGTGCTGCTCATGCATTGAATCTGCTCCTCAAGAACATCATGTCACTGAAAACAATAGTTACACTCGACAAGAAAGCCAAGGAAATGGTTAGGTATGTGAAGGGTCATCAAGTTATAGCAGCAATCTACCTCACCAAGCAAAGTGAGAAGAATAAGAGCACCACATTGAAGCTGCCCAGCAACACCCGTTGGGGTGGTGTTATCATCCTGTTTGACTGTCTCCTGGAGGGGAAGGAGTCTCTCCAAGAAATGGCCATATCACAGTCTGCCGATGGACAACAGCCCCATCAAGAGGATCCTCCTGGATGATGTATTTTGGGAAAGAGTGGTAAGCAGCCTGAAACTCCTGAAACCTGTAGCAGTAGCCATTGTACGGATTGAGGGAGACAATGCCATCCTGTCTGATGTTCAGACTCTGTTTGCAGATATAAGAGAAGAAATCCATACTACCCTGCCCACTTCACTGTTGCTCCAAGCAGAGGAAACTGCAGTTCTGAAATACATCAAAAAGCATGAAGACTTCTGCCTGAAGCCCATACACACCGCAGCGTACGAGTTGGACCCCAAGTATGCTGGCAAGAGCATCCTGTCTGGTGCAGAGATCAACAAGGTCTATGGTGTCATCATTACCGTGTCTCGCCACCTTGGCCTGGATGAGGGCAAGGTTCTTGACAGTCTGGCGAAATACACTTCCAAGCAAGGACTTTGGGATGGAGATGCAATATGGCCGTCGTGCCAACATATCTCATCAGCCACCTGGTGGAAGGGACTTTGTGGATTTGAGACTCTTTCCCCTGTTGCCTTCATTATCCTCCAGATCCCACCATCATCAGCCGTCTCAGAGCACAACTGGAACTTGTTTGGGAACACACACACCAAAGCACGCAACAGGCTGACCAATTTAAGGGTTCAAAAATTTGTGGCCATCCGGGCAAATTTGAGGCTTTTTGAGCCTGACAATGAGCCATTCTCAACAAGGTTGGAAAGTGAGAGTGAAGATGAGGCTTCAGAGTCTGATGTTCATGACACCATTCTGTATACATCTGGCCCCTCTTTGGTCACTGTGTTAACAAACCTCCAAACGAGCATCAACGCCATACAACACTCCTTCCGTGGCCTCCAACTGCTCTTAAATGCTAGTAAATCGAAATGCATGCTCTTCAACCGATCGCTGCCCGCACCCGCCCGACTAGCATCACTACTCTGGACGGTTCTGACTTAGAATATGTGGACAACTAAAAATACCTAGGTGTCTGGTAAACTCTCCTACCAGACTCAAATTAAGCATCTCCAATCCAAAGTTAAATCTAGAATCTGCTTCCTATTTCGCAACAAAGCCTCCTTCACTCATGTTGCCAAACACACCCTCATAAAACTGACTATCCTACCGATCCTTGACCTCGGCGATGTCATTTACAAAATAGCCTCCAACACTCTAGACAGCAAATTGGATGCAGTCTATCACAGTGCCATCTGTTTTGTCACAAAGTCCCATATACTACGCACCACTGCGTCCTGTATGCTCTCGTTGGCTGGTCCTCGCTACATATTCGTCGCCAAATCCACTGGCTCCAGGTCATCTGTAAGTCTTTGCTAGGTAAAGCCCTGCCTTATCTCAGCTCACTGGTCACCATAGCCACACCCGTAGCATGTGCTCCAGCAGGTATATTTCACTGTTCATCCCCAAAGTCAACACTTCTTTGGCCACCTTTCCTTCCAGTTCTCTGCTGCCAATGACTGTAATGAAATGCAAAAATCGCTGAAGTTGGAGACTTGTACCTGCCTCAATAACTTTAAGCGTCAGCTGTCAGAGCAGCTTACCGATTGCTGCAGCTGTACACAGCCCATCAGTAAATAGCCCATCCAACCAACTACCTACATCATCCCCATATTTGTTTTTGTTTTTCTGCTCTTTTGCACACCAGTATTTCTACTTGTACATCCTCATCTGCACATCGATCACTCTAGTGTAAATTGCTAAATTGTAATTACTTCGCCACTATTGGCCTATTTATTGCCTTACCTCCTTACTTCATTTGCACATACTGTATACAGATTTTTTTCTATTGTGTTATTGACTGTTCGTTTGTTTATTCCATGTGTAATTCTGTGTTTGTGGCGCACTGCTTAGCTTTATCTTGGCCAGGTTGCAGTTGTAAATGAGAACTTGTTCTCAACTGGCCTACCTGGTTAAATAAAGGTGAAAAAAAAAATGAAAGGTGGACATTGAGGAGGTCCAGGGAGAAGACATGGAAGCCTGAGAGGAAAACAGTCTAGAAACTAAAGCTTAGGATATCATTTTACAGATGTATGTTGAAAACATTTTTGGGAGATGCGATGGATCATTGGGGATCATTCAATATTCCCTTTCTTTTGTTGTTCAGTGAAATCATCCCATGTGAAGAGTCAACTCATTTAATTAAAGTTCAATTCGTAACTAAATTGTTTTAAAAATGTCTATTGGAAGGATTTAATTATTTGCAAATATGTCTACTTATGATAAAGGTATGTATGTTTGTCTCCATATGATATGGTAAATATATCCAATGCAAAAACCATTCTACATTTAAATGGTGTTAATATTAATTAGCATATATTTCCATTAATTCCCATATATTCCCGTTATTTCCCATATTCCCGTTAATTCCCACGGAAAGTTTCCACCTCTGAATATTCCCCAAAATGTGCAACCCTAGTAATGACCGTGCTGTTTAACCAGCTTCTTGATGTGCCACACTTGTCAGGTCGATAGATTATCTTGGCAAAGGATAAATGCTCACCAACAGGGATGTAAACAAATTTGTGCACAAAATTTGAGAGAAATCAGCTTTTTGTGCTTATGAAACATATCTGGGATTTTTTATTTCAGCTCATGAAACATGGGACCAACACTTTACATGTTGAGTTTATATTTTTGTTCAGTGTAGAAGCACACAAGTACATCTACGAGATTAATTACAAAAGTTAATGGATAAACGTTTTTGGGAGTGATTCATTATTAATCGAGCACAATCATTAGGTGAGACAAATGTTCAGCTGCCTCCTTTAAGGGCCGTAACCATGGTAAATTTCACACTTGCTTATCTGTGATGAAAAAAATATCAGACTGTGATTTCTTCCTAGCAGCAGAAAGTTGCAGCAAACTCTAATGTTGAAAAACAACCTAGCATGTGAACAAAACAATGTAACTTGCCAAAGAAAAAGTCATGACAAAGTCACGTTTTAGTAGCCTCCCTTGTCAATTTGGCCAACTTCCACATATGAGCTTCGGATAAAAAAAAATATAATCCTAAATGTTGTGACCACCTTCCAATTTGGCTGGTGAAATAGACATTCTTACCCGCCAATGACGATCTACTTGCATTTGGCTGGTGTTAATTTCCAACCCTGGATACTACCCTTAGATATTACCCCCTATACACTGTTCCTGGTTACTACCTCATCCTGCTGCAGAACTACCAGCGTTAGTAAACCAGCTCCAACCCTAGACACCCTACCGCTAAGCCTAACCTTGTTGTTTTGTGTCACCTGATCAATTGCAACAGGTTTTGTCATATCTGTACGAGCAAAGAAATATATCTGAGGGATCCGAAAAAAGAATCTGAGAGACTCCTACTTATAACCATTCAACTGTTTCTCCTCTCGTCTCCCCAGAATCTGAACTTCACAGGTTTCCGTAAAATCCTGAAGAAGCATGATAAGATCCTGGAGACGTCGCGGGGGGCCGACTGGCGCGTGGCCCATGTGGAGGTTGCCCCCTTCTACACCTGCAAGAAGATCACCCAGCTCATCTCTGAGACTGAGGTACTGGACAGCCATTTTGTTTTCCCCTCATATCAATGAGAAGTATTAGCTCGTAGCAATGTACTATAATCATTTCAGTTTTTGTCTTTTAGCTGTGACACAATCTCTCTCCTCGCAGGCCCTGGTAACACAAGAGTTGGAGGGAGGAGACAGACAGCGAGCCATGAAGAGGCTACGAGTGCCACCACTGGGTGCTGCACAGCCTGCTCCGGCGTGGACCACCTTTAGGGTTGGGTTGTACTGTGGAGTCTTCCTAGTCCTCATGGTCACCGTCGTCATCACAGGTATACCTGTATACCTTATTCTCCTCCTACCCTCTGTCTTACTGAAGCTCTAACACAAGTTTTAAACCATGGTGGTGTGAAGCGCTTTACCATGTGAAAAGATTGGCTTGATAGTGAGATTTTCTATGTCGATTTTTCACATTATTTCATACAGGCCCTAGTCCTCTAGTTCAGGGTTTGATAGCTCAGTTATCGACAAAGTTACCATTATTGTGTTATTAATATGTTATGAATGTGTTATTAACCGTCCTGCCCGCTAGCTGCGGTTGTGATAGAGAATGCCAACGTGTGGCCACTGGTGAGGATCTACCGCGGCGGCTTCCTGCTGATCGAGTTCCTCTTCCTGTTGGGCATCAACACGTACGGCTGGCGCCAGGCAGGGGTTAACCACGTGCTTATCTTCGAGCTCAACCCACGCAACAACCTCTCCCACCAGCACCTCTTTGAGGTAGGAGTTTGGGGCTCTATACAGTGGTTGGATACTGATTGTGTTTTAATCATACAGCTCTGGATATTAGTTGTACCTATGTGGTTGTTTGTGTTCACATTTACTGTCATGTTACTAAATCTATCTTTTCACGTTAGTATCAAGTAATTTGCTTGAATTATCTTTCTCTCTCCCCTTATCTCTCGCTCTCTCTCCCGCATCTCTCTACCCCTATCTCTCTCTCTTTCTTTGTCTCAAATTTGAACTAGCTTTATTGATGTGAAATTAGCCATTAATTGTTGCCAATGGAATGACACAGTAATAGATTGAAAATGCAATCAAATTCCAACACCAGCTAACCTCTCTCCTCCACATAGATTGCTGGTTTCCTGGGGGTGCTGTGGTGTGTGAGCATCCTTTCCTGTCTGTTCTCCAAATCCATCCTGGTGCCCATGCAGGCCAACCCGCTGGTCCTCTACGGCTTCTTCTTACTCTTCCTCATCAACCCCTTCAAGACCCTCTACTACAAGTCACGCTTCTGGCTCCTCAAACTGCTGGTGAGACGCTCAGAAAGCTGCTGAACATGTCTCAATGTGCTTGCCACCATGATGGGGGAAAAATATTGACATTTGATGTTGACAAGTGGTCCTGAACAGTAATATATAGTTATCTCTTTTCCCCTGTCTTTCTCTCTGCCTCTCTCTACCTCTCTCTCTCTCTCTCGGTTCCTCTCTCTCTCTCGGTTCCTCTCTCTCTCTCGGTTCCTCTCTCTCTCTCGGTTCCTCTCTCTCTCTCGTTTCTCTCTCTCTCTCGGTTTCTCTCTCTCTCTCTCTCTCTCTCTCTCTCGGTTTCTCTCTCGGTTTCTCTCTCTCTCGGTTTCTCTCTCTCGGTTTCTCTCTCGGTTTTCTCTCTCTCGGTTTCTCTCTCTCTCTCGGTTTCTCTCTCTCTCGGTTTCTCTCTCTCTCTCGGTTTCTCTCTCTCTCTCGGTTTCTCTCTCTCTCTCGGTTTCTTCTCTCTCTCGGTTTCTCTCTCTCGGTTTCTCTCTCGGTTTCTCTCTCTCTGCCTTTCTCTCTCTCTCTGGTTTCTCTCTCTCTCGGTTTCTCTCTCTCTCTGCCTCTCTACCTCTCTCTCTCTCTCTCTCTCTCTGCCTCTCTCTACCTCTCTCGGTTTCTCTCTCTCTCTGCCTCTCTCTACCTCTCTCTCTCTGCCTCTCTCTACCTCTCTCTCTCTGCCTCTCTCTCCGGTTTCTCTGCCTCTCTCTACCTCTCTCTCTCTCTCTCTGCCTCTCTCTACCTCTCTCTCTCTCTCTGTTTCTCTCTCTCTCT
Organism: Oncorhynchus keta; assembly: GCF_023373465.1. NCBI lineage: Eukaryota > Metazoa > Chordata > Actinopteri > Salmoniformes > Salmonidae > Oncorhynchus > Oncorhynchus keta. Next base: position 18,679,567 of record NC_068435.1, read on the forward strand.
GCCTCTCTCTACCTCTCTCTCTCTCGGTTTCTCTCTCTCTCTGCCTCTCTCTACCTCTCTCTCTCTCTCGGTTTCTCTCTCTCTCTCGGTTTCTCTCTCTCTCTCTCGGTTTCTCTCTCTCTCTCGGTTTCTCTCTCTTTCTCTCTCTCTCTCGGTTTTCTCTCTCTCTCTCGGTTTCTCTCTCTTTCTCTCTCTCTCTCTCTCTCTCTCGGTTTTCTCTCTCTCGGTTTCTCTCTCTCTCTGCCTCTCTCTCTCCTCTCTCTCTCTCTCTCTCTCTCTCTCCTCTCTCTCTCTCTGCCTCTCTCTACCTCTCTCTCTCTGCCTCTCTCTACCTCTCTCTCTCTCTGCCTTCTCTACCTCTCTCTCTGCCTCTCTCTACCTCTCTCTCTCTCTCGGTTTCTCTCTCGGTTTCTCTCTCTCTCTGCCTCTCTCTACCTCTCTCTCTCTGTTTCTCTCTCTCTGCCTCTCTCTGCCTCTCTCTCTCTCTCTGTTTCTCTCTCGGTTTCTCTCTCGGTTTCTCTCTCGGTTTCTCTCTCGGTTTCTCTCTCGGTTTCTCTCTCGGTTTCTCTCTCTCTCTCTCTCTCTCTCGGTTTCTCTCTCTCTCTCGGTTTTCTCTCTCTCTCTCGGTTTCTCTCTCTCTCTCTTCTCTCTCTCTCTCGGTTTCTCTCTCTCTCTCTCTCTCTCTCTCTCGGTTTCTCTCTCTCTCTCTCTCTCTCTCTCTCTCGGTTTCTCTCTCTCTCTCTCTCTCTCTCTCTCTCTCTCTCTCTCTCTCTCTCTCTCTCTCTCTCTCTCTCTCTCTCTCTCTCTCTCTCTCTCTCTCTCTCTCTCTCTCTCTCTCTCTCTCTCTCTCTCTCTCTCTCGGTTTCTCTCTCTCTCTCTCTGCCTCTCTCGGTTTCTCTCTCTCTCTCTCTCTCGGTTTCTCTCTCTCTCTGCCTCTCTCTACCTCTCTCTCTCTCGGTTTCTCTCTCTCTCTCTCGGTTTCTCTCTCTCTCTGCCTCTCTCTACCTCTCTGCCTCTCTCTCTCTCTCTCTCTCTCGGTTTCTCTCTCTCTCTGCCTCTCTCTACCTCTCTCTCTCTCTCTCGGTTTCTCTCTCTCTCTGCCTCTCTCTGCCTCTCTCTCTCTCTCTCTCTCTCTCTCTGCCTCTCTCTCTCTCTCGGTTTCTCTCTCTCTCTGCCTCTCTCTCTCTCTCTCTCTCTCGGTTTCTCTCTCGGTTTCTCTACCTCTCTCTGCCTCTCTCTACCTCTCTCTCTCTCGGTTTTCTCTCTCTCTGCCTCTCTCTACCTCTCTCTCTCTCGGTTTCTCTCTCTCTCTCGGTTTCTTCTCTCTCTCGGTTTCTCTCTCTCTCGGTTTTCTCTCTACCTCTCTCTCTCTCTCTCGGTTTCTTCTCTCTCTGCCTCTCTCTACCTCTCTCTCTCTCGGTTTCTCTCTCGGTTTCTCTCGGTTTCTCTCTCTCTCTCTCTCTCTCTCTCTCTCTTGGTTTCTCTCTCTCTCTCTGTTTCTTTCTTCTCTCTCTCTCTGCCCCCCTCTCCTCCAGTTCCGTGTGGTGACAGCCCCGTTCCACAGGGTAGAGTTTGCAGACTTCTGGCTGGCTGACCAGCTCAACTCTCTAGGGGTGGTTCTGATGGACCTGGAGTACCTCATCTGTTTCTACAGCTTCGAGCTCGACTGGAAGCAACAGGACGGGCTACTGCAGGACAGTAAGCAATGGATATACACATACACATGCCAACATACAAGCACTGAGACACAAATACACACTCCAAGCTCCATTGAAAATAAGCTTGTTAGTTTCAGACCTTCAATTTTGACTTTTCTTATTTCTGATGGCTGCTTTTATTTTTCTCTCTTCCTTTGTCCCTCTCTCCTCTCTCTCTCTCTGTATATATCTCTTTCTCACACACAACTAAACACAACACAACTCAACACAGCCATATCCAAATACACAAAGCTCAGCCAAAACAAGCCTACAGCCTGATCTAGCCCACACTAAACATACCCTCAAGACGTTCGTCCAAACAAACATAGCCTAGTCCACACACACAATGCAAACACAACAAACATTATCCAGTCCAAACAAACATACACACCACCACCTAACCCTGTTCCAACACATGTTTTATCACCTTTATGTTATTGATTGCAGGTGAGAAGTGTTGGAGTCAACTCCATTTTAAATATATTAGTTGGTGGATTTTATTGGTTGATTGATAATCATTCTGATAGGTGGAGGCGTGTGTCACTCCTACTCGTACGGTGTGCGGGCCGTGATCCAGTGTCTACCGGCGTGGTTCCGCTTCGTGCAGTGCCTGCGCCGTTACCGTGACTCCAAACGGGCTTTCCCTCACCTGGTCAACGCCGGGAAATACTCTACCACTTTCTTCGTGGTCACCTTTGCTGCTCTGTACAGCACTCACAAAGAGAATTGTGAGTGTCGTGATACTGTATTGTAATAGTGTACTCCTCAGACATTAGTACAGTTACAAAGGGAGGGTATATTACTAGAAACTTTAGAAGTTTACCAGTAAAGTACCAGAATTTTGGTTTCTTTCAAGGATTTGATATAACCTAGCACAATATATCTAGTGACTCTTTTGGGTACCTCAGATTATCACTGGTGTATTTAATAATCTTTGGCCCTCTGTGTGACCTTATCACATGTCAAATATATCAAATAATTGAATAAGATTATAAACTTTTTAGAAAAATGTAATGACAAAGCTGAAAAACATTATCCTAAATATAAGCCATCAACTTAGTGAATACCATTGGTGTTTAATGAGGATGAAACTATGTTTACACACTTATTAATTTGACCTTGTCAATTAGTTTGTGTTTTTTCAATATTTTGGTGTCAAACTAGTATTCCTCTCTCCTAGCTGCGAGTCACAACGAAGCTAAGATCTTCTTCTACCTGCTGATTGGCTGTTCCATAGTCAGTTCCTGTTACACCCTGGTGTGGGACCTGAAGATGGACTGGGGCCTGTTTGACCGAAACGCAGGCGATAACACCTTACTCAGAGAGGAGATCGTCTACCCCCAGAAAGTTAGTATGCACCTTTGGGGAAAAAATCTATACCAACCAAAATGTTGCATATGGATTTAATCATCTATGAACAAAAATATAAATGCAACATGCAACAATTTCAAATATTTTACTGGGTTACAGTTCATATATAAGTAAATAATTGAATTAGGCCCCAATCTATGGATTTCACATGACTAAGAATACAGATATGCATCTGTTGGTCACAGATACATTAAAAAAACAAAGTAGGGGTGTGGATCAGAAAACCAGTCAGTATCTGGTTTGACCACCATTTGACTCATGTAGCACAACCCATCTCCTTCGCATAGAGTTGCTCAGGCTGTTGATTGTAGTCTGGGGAATATTGTTCCACTCTTCTTCAATGGCTGTGCAAAGTTGCTGGATATTGTCGTGAACTGGAACACGCTATCACACACGTCAATCCAGAGCATCCCAAACATGCTCAATGGGTGACATGTGGTGAGTATGCAGGTCAAGGAAGAACGGGAACATTTTCAGCTTCCAGGAATTGTGTACAGATCCGTGGGACATGGGGCCGTGCGTTATCATGCTGAAACATGAGGTGATGGCAGCAGATGAATGGCACGACAATGGGCCTCAGGATCTCGTCACAATATCTCTGCATTCAAATTGACACCAATAAAATGCAATTGTGTTCGTTGTCCGTAGCTTTTTCCTGCCCATATCATAACCCCAACAGCTATGCTGTTCACAATGTTGACATCAGCACACCGCTGTACACGTGGTCTGTGGTTGTGAGGCCGGTTGGACATTCTGCCAAATTCTTTTTCAAATAAATTGATAAGAAATATGTTTTTTGTGCAAATGGAAAATGTCTGGGATCTTTTGTTTCAGCTCATGAAACATGGGACCAACACTTTACATGTTGCGTTTATATTTTTTGTTCAATATATATATATTAAAAAGTTTGGGGTCACTTAGAAATGTCCTTGTTTTTTAAAGAAAAGCTTCTTTTTTTTATAATGTATTTTAATGGACAAAAAATGTATTTCAAAAACAAGGACATTTCTACATGACCCCAAACGTTTGAACGTGTGTGTGTGTGTGTGTGTGTGTGTATTGTTGGGGAGAGATTATGCCTCAAAGAGGAACAGAGAAGTGTCTGATAATGTAGTAAATCACCATAAAAATGATTTTCAGGCCTATTATTTCAGAAGGTTTGTATGTGATTATTGGGTGTGTGCGCGCTCAGGTTTATTATTTCAGAAGGTTTGTATGTGATTATTGGGTGTGTGTGTGCTCAGGTCTATTATTTCAGAAGGTTTGTATGTGATTATTTGTGTGTGTGTGCTCAGGTCTATTATTTCAGAAGGTTTGTATGTGATTATTGGGTGTGTGTGTGCTCAGGTCTATTATTTCAGAAGGTTTGTATGTGATTATTTGATGTGTGTGTGCTCAGGTCTATTATTTCAGAAGGTTTGTATGTGATTATTTGATGTGTGTGTGCTCAGGTCTATTATTTCAGAAGGTTTGTATGTGATTATTGGGTGTGTGTGTGCTCAGGTCTATTATTTCAGAAGGTTTGTATGTGATTATTTGATGTGTGTGTGCTCAGGTCTATTATTTCAGAAGGTTTGTGTGTGATTGTGTGTGTGTGTGTGTGTGTGTGTGTGTGCTCAGGTCTATTATTTCAGAAGGTTTGTATGTGATTATTTGTGTGTGTGTGTCAGGTGTGTGTGTGTGTGTGTGAGGATGTGTGTGTGTGTGTGTTGTGTGTGTGTGCTCAGGTCTATTATTTCAGAAGGTTTGTATGTGATTATTTGATGTGTGTGTTCAGGCCTACTACTACTGTGCCATACTGGAGGATGTGTTGCTACGTTTTGCCTGGACGATACCCCTCTTCCTGAGCACAGTCAGTGGGATACCCTCCGCTGCAGACATCCTGGCCACCATCCTAGCCCCTCTGGAGGTCTTCAGGTGAGAACAGACTACATCTCTCTACCTCGCTCTATATCTCTCTATATATCTCTCTACCTCGCTCTACATCTCTCTACCTCGCTCTACATCTCTCTACCTCGCTCTACATCTCTCTATATATCTCTCTACATCTCTCTACATCTCTCTACCTCGCTCTACATCTCTCTACCTCGCTCTACATCTCTCTACCTCGCTCTACATCTCTCTACCTCGCTCTACATCTCTCTACCTCGCTCAATTAAATTCAAAGGGCTTTATTGGCATGGGAAATATGTTTACATTGCCAAAGCAAGTGAAATAAACAATAAAAAATGAACAGCAGACATTTTAAAATGTCATTATGGCTATGTACAGTGTTATAATGATGTGCAAATAGTTCAAGTAAATAAACATAAATATGGGTTGTATTTACAATGACGTTTGTTCTTCACTCGTGCCCTTTTCGTGTGGTATTTCACCCAATAGATATGGGAGTTTATCAAAATTGGATTTGTTTTGGAATTCTTTGTGGGTCTGTGTAATCTGAGGGAAATGTGTGTCTCTAATATGGTCAAAAATTTGGTTAGGAAGTGCATCTGTTTCCACCTTATTTTGTGGGCAGTGTGCACATAGCCCGTCTTCTCTTGAGCGCCAGGTCTGCCTATGGCGGCCTCTCAATAGCAAGGCCATGCTCACTGAGTCTGTACATTGTCAAAGCTTTCCTTAATCTTGGGTCAGTCACAGTGGTCAGCTTTTCTGCTACTGTGTACTCTCTGTTTAGGGCCAAATACCATTCCTCTCTCTGTTGTTCTCTCTGTCTCTTGTGTTCTATATTTTCTTTGCATTCTCTCTTCCTTTCATTTAATTTCTCCCTACCCGCTGTCTCTCAAACACCCTTTTTCTATGCCAATATCTTATTTCTTGTAAATGGACATTTCAGGGCTGACTACTATTGTGTTGACCTCTAGGTAGAGCTCTTTCCTGAACATTTTAAAAGGCAAACATTTAGCCACTAAATACCTCAAGGACATTTCATACATAATTCTCTCTTCCCATACGAACATTGAAGCACCTCAACAATATTTCACTTGCTATTCTCTTCCTCCCCCTTTCCACTGCAGGCGTTTTGTCTGGAACTTCTTCCGTCTGGAGAACGAGCACCTGAATAACTGTGGCGAGTTCCGAGCCGTGAGGGACATCTCAGTGGCTCCACTGAACGCTGACGACCAGACGCTGCTGGAGCAGATGATGGACCAGGAGGACGGAGTCCGGAACCGCCTGGGCAAAAAGAACTGGAAACGCTCCTACAGCATGTCTCTGAGACGGCCTCGCCTCGCTTCCCAGTACGGTCATAGAAGAGCTACACACACATATTGGCATGCATACACACCCACACAAAGCTACAGCATGTCCCTAAGACGGCCTCGCCTTGCTTCCCAGTACGGTAATAACATACACACCTTATATAAAACGTATGGCTGTGTTGCCCTCTACTAAACTTTCTCTCTCTCCCTCTCAGGACCAAGACCCGAGACACCAAAGTTCTCATCGAGGACACTGATGAGGACACCTGACATCAGGCCAGACCCATTGCATCCATAGCATGGGTTCAGAACCTCTTTAAAGGACCACGCCCCTCCTAGGGGCACGCCCCCTGACCCTCTTCCTCCCCCATCAATCAGTCGATCGATCGTTTGATTGACCTGCCCCCTCGTCAGCTTCTCCAATCAGTCCATCACAGAGCTGCCTATCTGCACCTTACATGTATTGACATAAATACACACACACACACACACACACACACACACACAGAGGGAGTACAAAGAAAGACATTAATATAGGAGTAGGTAGAGGAACAAAATATTACACACACCTTGGAACAGCTACTTTTAAGAAACTTTCTTTTTGTTACATTCATGGACCATTTAGGACTGAGTCACCCGTTATTCTTCAGATTCATGGGAAAGAGACGAAACAACAAGACTGTACATGTTGATGTAGATATCAGGAAGAACAAACGGGTGGACTAACTTTTGATTTCAAGATGGCTAATCAGAAATGATGGAATATAAAAAAAAGACTGAGAGCGTTGGACTCTGAACAGTGATTGCAGAGGAGTGTCTGACCAGTCTGGTTCTTTGACTTCCTCATTCCATTTTTGATGAACATGATTTTGAAGATGACTATATTAATGTGGCTGTTCTTTCCATGTGCTATAAGTTCTTCCACGAATACCTTGGTTCTTATTTTATTTTGTTGAATGTACATTTAATTGTTATTTATGTGAGGGGAGAGATGCCTAAAACATTTTGGGAGTGATTTAAAAAAAAAAATTAAAACAAAATGGGTGTTTCTGAGTCTCTGCCTGACGTTGCCCATAAGAACTGTTCCAGGACCTGTTGGGGATTGGGATTCATTCTAATGGTTAAGTGGGTCGGCCTGAATATAAGTCTGATCAGAGACCAATGTTTTTTGGGCATCTCATCCTATAAAAGGACTTTGTATGTTCAAAAACCCTCAGGAGGCTTCGATGTAGACAATTCTCTCAAAACAAGCCACCCCCTTCCCTGTCTTCAGAACCATCCAATCTGGGTTAACTATAACATTATGTTTACTTTCATGCCAAATCTAGTGTTTTGTCTTTTTAGATACCAGTGTGAGCTAATGCAGTCTCTCAGTAAGCTGTGGGGAGAATGGCAGGATTTTCTACTATCGTTATAACGCTTGCTCTTCTCAGAGCTAGCCAAATATCTGCAACATTCCATTGAGAGCTGGACTGTGCTTCCACGGCACAACGCCTCCGTAAGTCACATAGCACAGCAGATATAAATAGAATCTATAGAAGATATTTCACTATTAACAGCCCTCACTTTTTCTTGGTCATGTGACATGAGTTGTCAGGTCACATGGTCAGGAGAAAATCAGAGCCCTACTCACTTTTTAATATATACCTTCTGTTCTAGACATCTGAATTCTATCTGCGTTGCTTCGCAGCGTTGTGTCCCCATACAGCATAACGCAGATCTCTATTGTCAACTTCAGTTTAGCCATCTTTATTGGCCCTGTGTTGTTCCGGTCCATTCCATTAGATCTCAGGGCAGCACACCCAATGCCAGTTAGGAGTCCGGTGTCGCGTGTGTCTGGGGGTGTGCAGGGATTGGCCTCTTCACCAACCAATCATCTCCATTCTGATCCACCCATCCTGTTCATTCTGATGTCCACTTCCTGGGTGTGTTTTAGCGTCTTTTCTTTTTTTACTAGATAACTGAAATTAATATTTTCAGTTGAATTAAATTATAAAACATCATTATATTCCTCTGTAGTAGAAATCTAAGTCATTCCATCCATTCAATAGTTTTTATTAGTTCCTAGCTTGAACACTTCTCACTTTGGGTCATTTGTTGAATGTATCATTCTGTTCGTAATTCCAGCCAACAAACACGATGTGTGTGCGTTCTCACATTTAGTCCCAAAGAGAAGTGTCTGTGTTGACTCACCTAAGGAGTCTTTAATATTAGAATGCATATTCTCAGTTCTAATGAAGGAAAAAGCTTTAAATGTTCTACTCTTACTGAGTAAACACAATTTCCTAGAATTCCTGCCTCTCCCAAAAGCCACCTGAGGGTTTTAACCCCCATTGTGTGCCCTAGTAGATTTACTAACTCTGTAAAGATATAAGCAATCATTTAGGGCAATATCCTAACTTGATATGCCCGGATAACTCGTCTCCCATTGACATTAATGCACAATATTCAAAGGTTTGAGTTAACCCAGGTGTATCTCAGGTTAGGATTTGGCCCATACTTCTTGAAGTTCAAGCTGCATTTTGTAGTGTAGAGGTCAACCACAATAGTGATTGTGGAAAGCCTGATGGAGCTTAAATGTCTGGGGAAACTTAAATAATGTGATGAAGAAGAACCACATAAAGACAACACGGTGTTCGATTTGTGGCTCCAGCCGAAATTACATCCTATTCTCAATATAGGGCACTTATTTTTAACTTTGGTTACTATATAGGCAATAGGGTGCCATTTCAGATATATCCCTGTGATGCTTGAGCTTTCTTGTCGACCATGTCATGACCAGTTCAAAGGGAGCCAACTTTGGAGGCTCTTAGACTTGAATGGAGCTGGTTAGCAATAACCGCCATGCATTATCCCTGTAATAAGTCATAAGTATAAAGTGATGTTTGCAGCAGAGGGAGGAGGGATCCCAGTGCCTCAGGGCAAACTTGGTTTTCATTGGGCCTCAGTGTGTTGTAGATCAAATAGTTCCTATTTAACTAGTCACCTCATCTGAATGATTTGCTAGAAATGCACTTTAGCTGCTAAAAAGAACCATATTAGACACAGAATAAACAAACGCAGAAGCTGGGGCCCAATGAGAAGTAGTAGCAATTCAACACCCTGTGCACCTTGGGTCCCCCACCCCTTGAAGATTGTGATGGTCACCTGTTGTTACCTTTTCAAATATTGTGGTCTCTACCGGTCTGGAGACTATACCACCTAGGTCAACCAATGAACCTCGTGGGGGAAATAAAGAATATCTATCTTTTTGTTACATTCCTAAAGTAACATCTCACTCTTGAGAGAGTGAGCTGGAGGGCCCACACACATACAAAGCCTTGTAAATATTAATGCACACTCTCGCTGAAGTGCTTACACACACCCTGCTTACAATTATACCCTGTACACACACCCAAACACCTTGCTTGGAGTATGTTCCAGCTATGAATGCTAAGGGTGGAGTTGCACTGGACCTGTCTCCCTGTAGCTTCTCATTGAGCTGTCACTCAAATAGATCCTCCTATGGAAGAAGAGTGGAACCTACTGTACCAAAAGCCTGGACCAAAACAAAGCTCTTTAGAAAGTTACCGTGTTTCCCTTCTGCCTAGAACGCTATAAAGATGGAAAACCCCCAAGTGAAGGAAGGGCCCTGTATGAAACGAACTGTTGCCCATGTCCAATATGTCCCGCCAGCATTGTTTCTATGTTCCAGTTTTTTAATATGCTCGCCCTATGTACTGTCATCATACCCTGGTTACTGTAACTACTACCTTTTAGAGTACTCCTCATGCATTTGGCATTCTCTGCTAACTGAGGTGCCTGGATTGACTCCCTGTCCCTGTTACATGGTTTTTGAGTTTAAAAAAAAGTCTAAACATTTCTGTACTTGTAGCTGTTTATTTCCATCTTATTTCCACTTTATCCATTCTCTTCCACTATTTCTTTGTCCTGCGGGTGGCGCTGTTTTATGACCTTTAGAGGGCATTCTATTCCATAATGTTTGAATGTGGCTGGCCTAATGGTGAGAACATTTTGCTATATATTTTGGTTTCTTTTGCATAGGGAGGTGTCAAAGAAATGTATTCTTGTAGCTTACTCAAAGTAATAGACAACGTTTCTTGCCCATGCTTGGCAGGCTGAAACCTTTTTAATAGGTGTAAGAGAAATTCGATTAAATATTGTAATATTTGAATACTGTTCACCAGGTTTAGGCAAGGGCAAGCCACAATTTTGATTTGGCACCAAAAAATATGCCCAAGCCTAGACGTCCGCTATCAAATGTGGTCAATACGACACCGCCCTTTCGTGGAAGAAGGTTGAAACACTTTATAACAATGGATACACTTAGTCTCGAAAAAAAATACATTTTACAGCCAGTTTATAACGTTACAATCTGGTCCTGATCATTCTTCACTGGAAGTATTTCATTCCGTTTAGGGAGTGATGCATGCGGTCTAAGGCACTGCATCTCAGTGCTTGAGGCGTCACTACTGATACCCAGGTTCGATTCCAGGCTGTATTACAACCGACCGTGATTGGGAGTCCCATAGTGCGGCGCACAATTTGCCCAGTTTCGTCCGGTATAAATTTAAATAATTTGTTCTTAGTAACTGACTTGCCTAGTTAAAATGTTTGACCAAATAGACAACACTAGCCTGCCTTATTTGAGTGTTTGAATTGTAGCATAATGAAAAATGTATTTAGTCTAATAGCTCAAACATTGCTCAAGTCGCTGGACTAGTTTTTACACTGTCTTGCCCTACTGCCACGTATCATGGCAGTGGACTTTAGGTCGACAAGTACTTGAAAACATAGTTTTACCCCTGACCTTGAAAACAGTTTTACCCCTGAACATTAAAAGGCTGTACAGCCTTGATTTCGTCGCATAAAGTATTTGCCTTGTTGTACAGAGGTGAGTAAGTGAGCCGCGTGCGCGTTGACGAGCGAGACTATTTCAGTAGCCTATTCTGATTGCGCGGAAGGAAGTTTCTTCATTCTCCGTTGTGTAAATAGAGTAACTTACTTTTGTATGTGATGGGCGTGAAATGTGATACAGTACCGACATGAAGTCCGGAGAGGAGACGGATTACGAGGGAGACCTAAATAGTTTGCCCGACGACTCCAACTTTGTCAAACCTTATTTATTAGAACTGAGACAGAGGGCACAGAAAGACATCATCGAACCGCAGCAAAGCTTGAATTGGTCAGACACTTTTCTAATAAAGTTTCTGCGAGCGAGAGACTTTAATGTTGAGCTGTCACTGAAGGTTGGTATCTCGGTGGATTAAAGGTATTGAGAAATTGAAACTGTTTAGGCTATGCCGCATGTTGCCCAGCTAGCACATTGGTTCCTTCGAAGTTGTGGGAGCGTACGTTTTTGGTAACCCATTGGTCAGAACACTTACGAAGCCGTAAGTGTTTTGACCGGTAAAACTGAAAACGTTTTAAATGTTCTGAGAACAGAAGTTAAAATTTCGCCTGTTGATAGTTTTTTTTTTATTGCATGGAGGTTCTGAGAATGTTTTACAATGGTTCCCTGAACATTTTCCTAGGAGGTTTTATGAACTTTCTGAGAATGGAAATTATAGGTTATTTGAAGATAATTAATGTTCTGATAACCTTTTCAATAACTCAAAACTGATAGTTTTGCCTAGTTTAACTATTTTGAAATCCAAGCACAGATAGGACACATGGAAATTAATTCCCAAGGAATTAATCATGCAACCATGTATTTTTTTGTGGCATGTGTGTTTAAAAAACATGACTTTAAATAGAACCATGATAGTCTGTAGGAAATGTTAAGCTGAAGTACTGAAATTCTCAAAGAAGAATGTTGTTTCTTAATGTTCCCAGAAAACAATTTGAGAATTACTTTAAATAAAACCATGAGGTAGAATCCTGGAGGAAACATGCTGAAGTACTGAAACAGTTTTCAGAACGTTATGTGCAAGCTGGTTATCCTGCACCATTTCCAGAAAATTGTGGGAAGGTTGTATGCAAAATAACCATAAGACTAAGCTCAAAGAAACATGGTTCTCAGAACGTTTATGTGCTTGCTGGGTTTCGATGCCTATCGCACTTGTTTAGAACTTGGACTCAAAGACTGTTTGTCACTGAAGGAAAGTTGGGTCCATGCCAACTGGACTAACGGGGTAAATAAACTATTTGGGCTACAGGTTGTCTGCTATGTGAGGAAGTTTTAAACGACCAGATTGCATCACATGCAGGAATAATGTCAAAAACCATGTCAAAAAATACATTTTGCTTTGCAATAGTTGGACGTTTTGGACCTCTCCAAAACTAAACATTCACTGTAGGATAGGCAATGCAGGCATAGGAGAGTGAATTATATTGTATAATTCATGGTTTAAACACTAGTAAGTTCATGTTTGTATGTGTCTTAACTGCATTCAACAAAATGTGTGGCATAGTTCATGTCTGTAGCCCTGTATCCTGTTCATAGCCTACAAATGCCAGTCAGTGCATAGGTTTGGAAAACATTTACCAGCTTGGCGCTTAAGTGTCCACACAGCCTGACATGATTTGACAGGATGACAGCTGGCTGTGCGTCCTCTGTTGCAATCCCCAAAATATGTATTTTCTTTCTCTTTCTATCTATAGCTACTCTTTAATTACCAGCGTTGGAGGAGAGAGTGCCCAGAGATCAGTGCCAACCTGCAGCCGTCCTCTGTCCTGGGACTCCTCCAGAATAACTACCATGGAGTGCTGAGGGACCGGGACCTCAGCGGCAGCAGAGTGCTCATCTATAGGATTGGTTAGTTCTCACCTCCATGGTCTCATAGGGTGTGGTCTGGGTGTCAGGCAAGGCAAGCGGTACCACTGCATAAAACCACCTAAAATGTGCTTTGAACATAAATCAAAAGGAATAATCTGCCCATGGCTGTGTAAAAGGCAATGTAAGGAGATGGAATACTCTTCAATATAGGTTACTCTATAGTAGGGGTATTGAACTCTTAACATACGATGTCTGGAGCACTGCTGGTTTTCTGTTCTACCTGATAATGAATTGTACCCACCTGGTGTCTCAGGTCTAAATCAGTCTCTGATTAGAGGAGAATCACCCACCTGGTGTCCCAGTTCTAAATCAGTCCCTGATTAGAGGGGAATACATTTTTTTATAAAGCAGTGGAACTGGTTTCGAGGTCAAGGTTTGAATTTGAGGGCTATCTATAGGGTGTCATTTGAGATGTGTTGGCTTTTCTCCTCAGGCCAGTGGAACCCCAAAGACTTCACAGTGTACGAGGTGTTCCGTGTCAGTCTGATCACATCTGAGCTGATCGTCCAGGAGACGGAGACTCAGAGGAATGGACTAAAAGCCATTTTTGACATGCAGGGATGGTGCTTCGCTCACGCCCTCCAGATCAACCCCTCCCTGGCCAAAAGGATCTCCTCTGTGCTCACGGTAGGTTATCTGTTGAACTGGGTCATGTTCATTAGGACACTCATTTTCAACTACTGTTTTAATCGGCCCGTCCGCTGGTTTGAGAAATAATCTTTGTATGATACGTGTTAGAATAACATGATCAGTAATTGTAAAGGTCTAAGGATACAGTTAGTTCTGGATCCAGAGTTGCAGAAATCTCATGTGTTACTCTTACAGAATATAGCTATACTGTAAGTCTGTAATAATACTGTACTAAAGGTAGAATTAGTAAGATGATGTAGATGCACAAAGTAAACAACAGTAATTAGTCAATATCCGCAACAACTAAGAGCGTTGTAGTGTGAGGTTGAACTTCTCCTCTGTTGTAATGGGAAGCACACCCGTGCACATGCACAGATACTTTGTGTGACTGTGTGAGAGCAAAGTGTTGCACCCTGCTCATCTCAATATCTGCAGTGCTGCTCGTTGCAACATCATCTAGCTGAGTCTAGCTTTAAGCCTCTATTTAAATGTGATCCCCTCAGGACTCGTTCCCTCTGAAGGTGCGAGGAATCCATCTGATCAACGAGCCCATATTCTTCAGACCCGTCTTCGCCATGCTCCGCCCATTTCTGCCCGATAAGATCAAACAGCGGGTCAGTCGCCATGCTTCGTCATTCACGTTCTTGCACTGACTCTTGTTTTCACCTGGATACATCTCTTTCATACATTTAACGGGAGTGATGGAGATGATGTTAGCGACCTTCAATGTTGTTTAGAGCAAGTTCTTATAACCCATGATGATGTCTCTGATGATAGTGACAACAATGTTGATCATGACGGCAGTGATACTAATTTATGTCAATGCCCTCCTGTCTTACTCCTAGATCCACATGCATGGCAGCACCTTCAAAGAGACTCTGAGGGATTTTTTCTCCGAAGACATCCTCCCCCAGGAGTACGGGGGCAGCGGCCCCTCCATGGAAGAGGTCTGTCAGGAGTGGACCTCCCACATCCTGCAGTCTGAGGAACTCCTCACCCAGCTTTCCATCTACCCTGCAGGAGATGAGGTCACCTCTGACCCAGAACCTGACAGCCAGTCTGCCTATAGCTCCTGACTCCCCATAGACTACACATCCCAGAGTGCATCTCACTGACCAACCACACAACTCGTAGCATCCTTCTGAAGTCCAATTCCAATTTCTTATTCCTTCCTTCACCTTCTTTTTTAAGGGAAGTCCAATCAATATGGTTGGGGTGCACAACTTGAGCTCTCGGTCCAAGATTGTCTGCTAGTTTTGAGTTTATATGAGCATCCTGTTTATTTATTTAAAGTTTTTATCAGTAGTCGATGAAAAGATAGGATGATGACGAGGGATGCTCGGTAGGAGCTAGTGCTCAAAATAGTATCATAACACATTGTGTTTCAGTAATAACACATTGGAATTGGTCCTAGACTACTTTTCTCCATCTCATCTGTTTTATGGGTTTTGCAAACATTTATATTATTGGGACGGCAGGTAGCCTAGCGGGTGGGAGCGTTGGGCCAGTAACCGAAAGGTTGCTAGATCGAATCCCAGAGCTGACAAGGTAAAACATTTCATTCTGCCCCTGAGCAAGGCAGTTAACACACTGTTCCCCGGGTGCAAAAGTGTTGATTAAGGCAGCCCTCCGAGGCTCTCTGATTCAGAGGGGTTGGGTTAAATGCAGAAGACACATTTCAGTTGAATGCGTTCAGTTGTAAGACTGACTATAGGTATCTCCCTTTACTCAACCAATTGCTTCCATAATGTGTTAAAACAAAAGACAAGGTGAAATACACATTTTAGCTATTTGTACAGTTCTGTGAATGTCCACTGTAGTAGTGAAGTGTATTTTTATACAATGATTGGTGTTTTAATTCATTATGAAGATTAAGTGCTTAGTTCTTTACTCAAATCAGTATAAGCTGAGCCAGCCTGTTCTTGGAAAGATCAGTTAACCCAGATTGATAATACAAGATAGCAAAAATCCCTGAATATCCTTTGCCTAGTCTGTAGAAGCAAACTCGGAGGAACTCAGTTCTTTGCTTTTTTTGTCTTTTTCTCACAGACGATTATGAAAGAAATGTGTCCTCAGAAATGTTCACATTGTAGCAAAATTGGAGATTAATTTATTTTTTATTTTTAAAGAAAGACAATGTTTTCAACATCTCTCTCACTCAGATGAGAGAAGTGCTTAATACGTCTCTGATTATTATTATAGAAGCTCTAGTCCAGTGAAGGCTGCTGAGGGGAGGACGGCGCATGGTGGCTGGAATGGAGTCAATGGAATGGTTCCAAACACATCAAACGCGTGGTTTGCATGTGGTTGATACCATTCCATTGACTCCATTCCAGCCATTATGAGCTGCCCTCCCTTCAGCAGCATCCACTGCTCTAGTCCATTCCCTGTCTTCATGTGAAACAGTCCAAAGGTCTAAAAGCCGTCCAGAGGGGCAGTGTGTTGAGCTTAGTTAGGTTCTCTCACAACATTGTGTTGAGCCTGGCTGGGATCTTTCTCAGTCCACTGTGTTGAGTTTGGCTGGGCTCTCTCCCCTCCTGACCTTAGGCCCTCAGTAAACAAGCCCTCTGTCCATGTATGAGGAGATTTCATCACATTTGGATGGCTTCATTTAATCATGTTCAGTTGTGCTTTATTTGTGTCCGTTTGTTTGGAGTTTAGGAGCAAGACGAGCAAAATGATTTTTGATGAAGTGCCTCTGTGTTTCTCTATTGATATTCTACTTGAGGCTTGTTGGAACACATTGCTTGCTACATCTTTATGACCAATATCATTGCATTGAGGAAATGTGAACATACCAGTAATTTAAAAGAACTTTTGTAAGCTTTGCGTCATTCACTGGTTCCTGATAGACCGTCATCTTGCTTCCTCATGGCAAAGGTTTACTTTTCCTAATATTATTAGCTATTGGAATAGTACCGTAATTAAATAACTTGCACTATTGAAAGTTTATTAAACCGCTATAGAAGGTGAATATTTTATTAAAATATCAAATTAATATTACCCTCATTGTCCTGACATTTGTAAATATTTTTAAAATACCTTAGTCGTTTTTTGGAGTATCTGTACTTTACCATTTGTATGTTTTACAACTTTTACTTCACTACATTCCTAAAGAAAATAATATACTTTTTACTCCATACATTTCCCCTAAAACCCAAAAGCACTTTGTTACATTTTGAATGCTTAGCAGGACAGGGAAATTGTCTAATTCACACTCTTATCAGGAGAACATCTCTGGTCATCCCTACTGCCTGTGATATGGCGGACTCACTAAAAACACATTTTTAGTTTGTAAATTATGTCTGGGTGTTGGGAGTGTGCCTCTGGCTATCTGTAAATTTAAAAAACAAGAAAAGGGTGCTGTCTGGTTTGCTTAATATAAAGAAGTTGAAATGATTTTTACTTTTGATACTTAAGTATATTTAAAACCAAATACTTTTAGACTTTTACTCAAGTACTATTTTACTGGGTGACTTTTACTTGAATTATTTTCTGTTAAAGTATCTTTACTCAAGTATGACAATTGAGTACTTTTTCCACCACTGCTTATTCTTACCAATTTACATTTTAACTTCCAGGTTTTCTGAATTTCAGTCTATGCCCTCTGCTCTAATCGAAAGAAATGCATAGAAGTGGGAGGGAAAGCAACGCATCAGTCTATTACCATGTATTTATCTAGTTCCTTTATGGAAATGGCCCTGTAGAGGGGAGTGCAACCGTTTCTCCTGCTATGGAATTCCCTTACTTCCCTGGTGAATGAGTATGGAGAACTTTCAGTGGGAAGAATTTGAGTGTCCACAGACAATGTTTTCCATGACATTTCATAAAATGACTAGGCTCAAAAGCATAGAAAAATAATCAGTCACAGAACAGTAGTTACTGGATATTTAACTGGTCTAGTGTTGCCATCTAGTGGGGAAAAGTCCAAATGCTTATGAGTTAGTATCTCCACATCCTGAATTCTCTTCACTATGCCATAAAATATTTATGACTATCAATTCTCATTGTCAAATTACTCTTAAGTATGCCTACTATTAGACCTGACGCCATGAGCTGTACACAACTCAATAAACCCACTGTCAAGATAATATAATCTTTATTAAATTGACTATTTTACAGAACAAAATTATTATTAAAATTACCAATTGAATCCTCTGGAGGATAAAGAGAAATCTGTCTTGTTCTTGGCATTGAGGCCCAGACAGCCAGACGGACTAGAAGAGACGAATGTGACAGATTCACATACTATTAAGTTCACATACAGTACCAGTCAAAAGTTTGGGTACATCTACTCATTCCAGGATTTTTCTTTTTAAAAACAATTCTACACAGCAAGCAATGTAGAAGCACGGTGGCTAGGAAAAATTCCATGGAAAGGTAGGAACCAAGGAATAAACCTGGAGAGGAACCAGGCTCTGAGGGGTGGTCAGTCCTCTTCAGTAGGATCCTGTCAATGGAAATACTATGTTTCACAGACCCATTGACTTTCTTCACATTTTGTTACGTTACAGCCATATTGATTAATTGATTAAATTGGTTTTTCCCCTCATCAATCTACACAAAATACCCTATGACAAAGCAAAACATATATAGTTTTGCTAAAAAAACATTTAACTGAAATACCATATTTACAGAAGTATTCAGACCCATTACTCAGTACTTTCCTGAAGCACCTTTGGCAGCGATTTTATATATATATATATATTCTTTTCACCTTTATTTAACCAGGTAGGCTAGTTGAGAACAAGTTATAATTTACAACTGCGACCTGGCCAAGATAAAGCAAAGCAGTGTGACAAAAACAACAACACAGTTACACATGGAATAAACAAACATACTATAAATAATACAATAGAAAAAGTCTATATACAGTGTGTGCAAATGATGTAGGATAAGGGAGGTAAGGCAATAAATCGGCCATAGTGGCAAAATAATTACAATATA
Source organism: Oncorhynchus keta (assembly GCF_023373465.1). NCBI lineage: Eukaryota > Metazoa > Chordata > Actinopteri > Salmoniformes > Salmonidae > Oncorhynchus > Oncorhynchus keta. Next base: position 18,698,190 of record NC_068435.1, read on the forward strand.
GCAAATAAACACTGGAGTGATAGATGTGCAGAAGATGAGTGTGCAAGTAGAGATATTGGGGTGCAAAGGAGCGAAATAAATAACAGTACAGGGATGAGGTAGTTGGATGGGCTATTTACAGATGGGCTATGTACAGGTGCAATGATCTGTGAGCTGCTCTGATAGCTGGTGCTTGAAGTTAGTGAGGGAGATATGAGTCTCCAGCTTCAGTGATTTTTGCAATTTGTTCCAGTCATTGGCAGCAGTGAACTTGAAGGAAAGGTGGCCGAAAGAGGAATTGGCTTCGGGATGACCAGTGAAATATACCTGCTGGAGCGCGTGCCACGGGTGGGTGCTGCTATGGTGACCAGTGAGCTGAGATAAGGAGGGGCTTTACCTAGCAAAGACTTATAGATGACCTGGAGCCAGTGGGTTTGAACGACAAATATTTTAGAAAGAGAGGGTCCAGATTGTCTAGCCCGGCTGATTTGTAGGTGTCCAGATTTTGCAGCTCTTTCAGAACATCAGCTATCTGGATTTGAGTGAAGGAGAAATGGGGGAGGCTTGGGCAAGTTGCTGTGGGGTGTACAGGGCTGTTGACCGGGGTAGAGGTAGCCAGATGGAAAGCATGGCCAGCCGTAGAAAATGCTTATTCAAATTCTCAATTATCGCGGATTTATCAGGGGTGACAGTGTTTCTAACCTCAGAGCAGTGGGCAGCTTGGGGGAGGTGCTCTTATTCTCCATGGACTTCACAGTGTCCCAGAACTGTTTGGAGTTTGTGCTACAGGATGCAAATTTATGTTTGATAAAGCTAGCCTTTCCTTTCCTAACTGCCTGTGTAGATTGGTTCCTAACTTCCTTGAAAAGTTGCATATTCCGGGGGCTATTCGATGCTAATGCAGTACGCCACAGGATGTTTTGTGCTGGTCAAGGGCAGTCAGGTCTGGAGTGAACCAAGGGCTATATCTGTTCCTGGTTTTAAAAAAATTGAATGGGGCATGTTTATTGAAGATGGTGAGGAAAGCACATTTAATGAATAACCAAGGCATCCTTTACTGATGGAATGAGGTCAATATCCTTCCAGGATACCCGGGCAGGCTCGCTGAAGTCTTTTAGGGAGCGTTTGACAGAGATGAGGGGTGGTCGTTTGACCGCAGACCCATTTCAGGTGCAGGCAATGAGGCAGTGATCGCTGAGGTCCTGGTTGAACACAGCAGAGGTTTATTTGGAGGGCAGGTTGGTTAGGATGATATCTATGAGGGTGCCCATGTTTACGGATTTGGGGTTGTAACTGGTAGGTTCCATGATAATTTGTGTGAGATTGAGGGCATCAAGCTTAGATTGTAGGATGGCCAGGGTGTTAAGCATGTCCCAGTTTAGGTCACCTAACAGCACGAGCTCTGAAGATAGATGGGGGGCAAAGCATCCCCAAACCATCACACTACCACCACCATGCTTGACCGTTGGTATAAGGTTCTTACTGTGAAATGCAGTATTTGGTGTTCGCCAGGCATAATGGGACCCACGCCTTCAAAACAGTTACACTTTTGACTCATCCGTCCATAGAAAATTCTTCCAGGAGTCTTGATGATCATTCAGGTGCTTCCAGGTTATTTTCTGGCAAACTTGAATCAACTTTTTGGATGAGATGGGTCCCATTATGTCTGACAAAAACCAAACACTGCCTTTCACAGTAAGAACTTCATACCAACGGTCAAGCATGGTGGTGGCAGTGTGATGGTTTGGGGATGCTTTACTGCCTCAGGACCCGGAGGACTTGCCTTAATAGAAGGAACCATGAATTCTGCTCTGTATCAGAGAATTCTACAGGAGAATGTCAGGCCATCCGTCTGTGAGCTGAAGCGCAGCTGGGTCATGCAGCAAGACAATGATCCAATACACACAATCAAGTCAACATGAAAATGGTTAAAAAGCAACAAATATTAAGTTTTAGAATGGTTGATTCACGGTTGGGATGGTGTTCTTCGGCTTGCAAAGATCCCCCTTTTTCCTCCAAACATAACGATAGTCATTATGGCCAAACAGTTCTATTTTTGTTGTGCAGTTGCAAACCGTAGTCTGGCTTTTTTATGGCGGTTTTGGAGCAGTTGCTTCCTTGCTGAGCGGCCGTTCGACTCGTTTTACTGTGGATATAGATCATTTTGAACCTGTTTCATCCAGCATCTTCACAAGGTCCTTTGCTGTTGTTCTGGGATTGATTTTCACTTTTCGCAACAAAGTACGTTCATCTATTGGAGACGAGACACTTCCAATTGACTCAAATTATGTCAATTAGCCTATCAGAAGCTTCTAAAGCCATGACATCATTTTCTGGAATTTTCCAAGCTGTTTTAAGGCACAGTTATCTTAGTGTATGTAAACTTATGACCCACTGGAATTGTGATAGAGTGAATTATAAGTTAAATAATCTGTCTGTAAACAATTGTTGGAAAAATGACTTGTGTCATGCACCAAGTAGATGTCCTAACCGACTTGCCAAAACTATAGTTTGTTAACAAGAAATTTGTGGAATGGTTGAAAAACGAGATTTTAAGGAGCCCAAACTAAGTGTATGTAAACTTCCAACTCCAACTCTATATGTTTTTGTTATTTGTAAAGGTTCCCTTTATCTAATATTAGGTTTTGGTACAACATCTGATAACATTCAATATAGAAAATATGCAAAAATGTAAAAGGGGCAAATACCTTTTCACTGCACTTTTTCAAGTACTTTACACAACTGAATATAATGTAGCAAGTAATTACACATACATAAGATATTACTATATATACACAGTACCAGTCAAACGTTTGGACACACCTACTCATTCAAGGGTTTTTCTTAATTTGTATTATTTTCTATATTTTAGAATAATAGTGAAGACATCAAAACTATGAAATAACACATATAGAATAATGTAGTAACCAAACAAGTGTTAAACAAATCTAAATATATTTTAGATTCTTCAAAGTAACCACTCTTTGCCTTGATGACAGCTTTGCACACTCTTGGCATTCTCTCTCACTCTGCTGTCCAACTCATCCCAAACCATCTCAATTGGATGGAGGCCAGTTCATCTGATTCAGCACTCCATCACTCTCCTTCTTGGCCAAATAGCCCTTACATAGCCTGGAGGTGTGTTGGGTCGTTGTCCTGTTGAAAAACAAATGACAGTCCCACTAAGCGCAAACCAGATGGGATGGCGAATCGCTGCAGAATGCTGTGGTTGCCATGCTGGTTAAGTGTGCCTTGAATTCTAAATAAATCACAGACAGTGTCACCAGCAAAGCACCCCCACACCATCACACCTCCTCAATGCTTCACTGTGGGAACCACACATGCGGAGATCATCCGTTCACCTACTCTGTGTCTCACAAAGACACGGCAGTTGGAACCAAAAATCTCAAATTTGGACTCATCAGACCAAAGGACAGATTTCTTGGCCCAAGCAAGTCTCTTCTTATTATTGGTGTCCTGTAGTAGTGGTTTCTTTGCATAAATTCGGCCATGAAGTCCTGATTCACCCAGTCTCCTCTGAACAGTTTTGATGTTGAGATGGGTCTGTTACTTGAACTCTGTGAAACATTTATTTGGGCTGCAATCAGAGGTGCAGTTAACTCTAATGAATTTATCCTCTACAATGTCTTCTGTATACCACCTCTACCTTGTCACAACACAACTGATTGGCTCAAACACATTAAGAAGGAAAGAAATTCCACTAAATAACTTTTAACAAGGCACACCATTTAATTGAAATGCATTCCAGGTGACTACCTCATGAAGCTGGTTGAGAGGATGCTAAGAGTGTGCAAAGCTGTCAATCGAAGCAAAAGGTGGTTACTTTGAAGAATCTGAAATATAACATATATTTTGATTTGTTCAACACTTTCTTGGTTAGTACATGATTCCATTTGTGTTATTTCATGGTTTTGATGTCTTCACTATTATTCTACAATGTGGGAAACATTTAAAATAAAGACAAACCCTGGAATGAGTAGGTGTGTCCAAACCTTTGACTGGTACTGTAAATATATATACACACACACACATTTTTCTACTTCAATCAACAATTGTCCAGTTGTGCGGTTGTATTCCGGCAAAGCATGTCTAGAATTCTCTGCCTGCCACGAACCCATTTAAGGATGATGTGGACTTCTGCATGACTGGGCGTGAGCGCAGGTTTAGCACAAGTGTACGTCACATAATTTAATATTCAACTGGAAAGTCATTATTTGTATACTGCCGCATACTTGCAGTGCATGAAGGGAGTACTTGACTTTGATAATTATAGATATCCGTTTCAGAAGAATTAGAGCAGAATCAGCATTGTGCTGACACTGGATGTCAGTGTGCAAACACCAATGAGCTCATGGAAGCTACTAGGCTATGCAATTAATTGGGCTTGTTCGAAATTGCAGCCGACCGTGCAGGCAACTGCCGACTGGTTGATCTACAAAAAACGTTGCATCAATAATAACTACTCATTATTATTTGTAGATCAGTCAGTCACAATTTACCCATGACACATTACGGTTTTGATCCTCTCGTACACGGCCATTCTCAACACACGGTCTCTCGTCTTGTTTGTGATAACTCACTTTTAGTAGGCCTTTCTATCAAATGCACATCTAACATGCGCCATTAATCAAATTCCGTTACAAGGCAACGTGGCTTTAAGCGACATATTTGTTAAAAACGGTTTACAACTGCACTATGACTCCGTGATTACATAGGTTACGTAATAAAGAGCTATTATAGTACTGTGAAGAACACCGTCTGGTCTCGCGATGGATTTATATTCTATCTTGCCACGTTCCAGTACAGAAAAAAACGGGCATGAACGAAGGCTTTCTCTAGAAGGGATACAACTTTTGTCAAAATTGACTTTATGTATCAGGTTTACGAGAATTTACGCAGCAGATTAGGATAATTAACGGATCAGGTCCGGAGAATTAGGTCAAGGTTAGGAAAATAGTTAAGGTTAGGGTTAGCGAAAACCTCCTTTTGAGGTCAAATTCGAGAAAAACTGTATCCCATCTAGACATGACCATTGACGAGGTGGTTCTAACCTGCGGGTATCCACACGATTGAATAAGACAACATCCTCTGAAAGCGAATTGGACGACATTTTCCCTTTCTCCGCCCATCTTGTATTCGTAAAACCCTCACTGGCTGAGGGCGCAGTCACTCAATAGTCGACGGGGTTGCTATGGGCTTCGGTTTATGAGGGCAGAGAGATTTGATTTCTACTGGGCCACCTTTATTGCAAGAAATTGACAGTGACGCTCGCTAATTTTGAATTTCCACTTGAATTCAAGCAACTTCGAATAGCCATGGTCACGAAGAAAAACCCACGAGGACAGAAACTGAAAGGTTCGTAATTTCAATTTCAGTAATGGCAGTGGTGCATGCAACCAACCTTCACTTGGTTACAGAAGGCCTTAGAAAGTTAATCGGCCGGCAAGATTTATCTTTTCATTTAGGCAATGCAAGTTAGCCTACAATACTATAGACTCATAACTGGACAAGATGTAGCACAACGTCCACAATATACCCAAAAAGTTCCCAAACAATTGTGTCCCTTTTTATGGACTCACCACCAACTAACTATACATTTGTCGAGTTATAGTAAACATCACAAGTGTCTTTGTATCCAGATGATAGGCGCTTTGCCTCTCTGCTACATTGTATATCGGACGAGGCATTCGTTCGATTTGAAGCATTGTTGCAATTCGTCAGGTTGCAGAGAAGCATAGCTTGAGAGGGTACCAGGTCAATTTTTGATTAAAATTGAGTGGCGCGTGCACTAATGAGGACTTTGAGTCCTATCATTCCCAATTGTGCCATTGTACGCAGCAAGGCCAATTAAAAATATCCCTCGTAGACTTGCAACAGAAATTACATCAGTAGACGAGGGTATCGTCCCCTTTTTTTCGTTTTCGGTCATTTCTCCAAGTGTTCACGTGTCAATAATGGAAGAACGTGGGAGGGGTTACACGTGGCTTCTATCGTGGTCGCGGTTTCAAACCATGACCCCTATGGAGACGTTTGAATGATATGGCGCCGTTCCCCATAAGTGATCAAGATAATAAGTTACAATGGCGTGGTCTGAGCCCCATACTTTAAACGTTAACTAGTGGTTTAAGGGCAGCCTGACTGCAAGGGGGCGCGGGCTTTACATGTAGCCTACGAGTCATGCTAAATGTATGTCCCCTTTGCAAAACTCCAGTTGCATTGTGACACGTGGCCGTAGAAAAGTGTACCCGAAATGTGTGTTGGCATATGACGTAGTCGTAGAATGTGTTGCACATAGTAAAATGTTGGCATAATCTCATAACATCAGTTTCAGTGCCCTTCCTACAATAGGCTAGGCTACTTCTAGAAATTTATTTCTAAATCCAATGACTTCATTCATCCGATACAGAACGCCTGATGTCCACTGTTTTGTACTCTTTAAATAAATATGATAAGTAATCAAAAAATGAATTACAAACGTTATATCAATTTAGTGGTTGCAAATGAGTTGAAGATGGGTCAACAAACGTCGTATGTCCAGTGATAGGTAGAATGATGTTTTTATTTTTTACTTTGGAACATTATGTACAGTTATCAGAGTATCTCACAAGACAGCCGCCTCCTCCTTCATGTATGTTGACCGTTGATCAGGAAGTTGCAGAAAGAAATGTAGTGTAATATGTCGAGGTGACATCATTTACTGTTCTACACGACCGAGAAGCATCTGTCATACATTTTATGAGTTAACATTGGTTACGTTGCACCGCCCTGAACAGGCCTCATACTCACTGCCCAACGTCTGACTATGAACTGCCTGCCTATAGCTATAGGGATGTGACTTATTGATACATGAAAGTGAAAGCTGTTTTCGATTCTGCATTTATGATTATGTAATAAGCAGGTAAAAGTATATGCCAAGTCAAATGCTGTTCTTTATGACCAATCTAATAATGTATGTAACCAAATATATTTTCAAATGTTTTCTTTTGAATGTGCGTTCTTTCACCATACTGTTTGTTTAGAGGTTTGATTGTCAATGATATTCTACAATGGTTTTCTATGGACATTTTATGTATTATCAAATTGATATTTCTAAAAAATGAAATTGCCCCATCCCAGGCTTCCTCCTCTCTCAGATGCTTGGTTTAATTGGACGAAGGCCAAAGAACTGGTAAAGGCAACAACTGCTTGCCCTGACCTGTGTGAACATGTTTTTTCTTTGCAGTGTATTTACCCCAAACTAAATGCTATTCTTGAGGAATAATCTTGCATGTGTGGTGTGAGCTTGTTTGTATGGGATGTTTTGTTTTAGCTTACAAGAGTGTCAGGATTGGAAAATGTTGTATAAACTTTGCACATGCTCTTCAGCAATGCTGAAGTTGTTTGTTTTTGCCCTCACTGATGCTTGAGTTAATTTTACTGCTATTGAATTGATAACACAGAAGTATCAATATTTGGATTAGAGTTAATCTGCCCATTTTATTGCTAGAGTCCTGCATACAGTATGTAGGCCTGCTGCATCTCAGAGCCTGGACATGGTTTGTTCAGTTTGAACTATGGTTATGCATTTTGGGGTTCTACAACTATTGAAGGAGAGACAAGCTAGTCTTTATGGAGAGTCAGTAATATGGTTTTGAGATGATTTTAGCTATTTGCCTTTAAAAATATTCATTTTTAGTGTTGTCACGATACTAGAATTTTGACCTTGATACCAAGTTTAGTATTTCGACAGTAGCGGTGTGTGGATGAAGTCACGGAGGATGCCAGGTCAGGAAGAAAAGCCATATTACAACCTATGTGATGTGGTAATAGCGTTGTTTATAACCTGTTAGTTAATATCCCGTACCACCGTGAGATAGATAGACACACACACACACACAGGGCGTTTGGAACGTATTCTGACCCCTTGACTTTTGGAATGCATCGTTTTTTTACTCAGTCTACACACAATACCCATAAATGACAAAGCAAAAACAGTTATTTTTTTTGCGCATTTATTTAAAATAAAACAGAACTATCACATTTACATAAGTATTCCGATCCTTTACTCAGTACTTTGTTGAAGCACCTTTGGCAGCGATTACAGCCTCGAGTGTTCTTGGGTATGACGCTACAAGCTTGGCAAACCTGTATTTGGGGAGTTTCTCCTATTCTTCTCTGCAGATCCTCTCAAGTTGGATGGGGAGTGCCGCTGCACAGCTATTTTCAGGTCTCTACAGAGATGTTCGATCGGGTTCAAATCTGGGCTCTGGCTGGGCCACTCAAGGACATTGAGACTTGTCGTAAAGCCATTCCTGTGTTGTCTTGGCTGTGTGCTTAGGGTCGTTGTTCTGTTGGAAGGTGAACCTTCGCCCCAGTCTGACAAAAACCAAACACTGCCTTTCACAGGAAGAACCTCATACCAACGGTCAAGCATGGTGATGGTAGTGTGATGGTTTGGGGTCCAGCATGGTGATGGTTTGGGGATGCTTCAGCCTCAGGACCTGGAGGACTTGCCTTAATAGAAGGAACCATGAATTCTGCTCTGTATCAGAGAATTCTACAGGAGAATGTCACGCCATCCGTCTGTGAGCTTAAGCGCAGCTGGGTCATGCAGTAAGACAATGATCCAAAACACACAATCAAGTCTACATGAAAATGGTTAAAAAGCAATAAATATTCAGTTTTAGAATGACCGATTCAAAGTCCAGACCTAATCCCAATTGAAATGTTGTGACAGGACTTGAAACGAGCAGTTCATGCTTGAAATCCCACAAATGTCTTTGAGTTAAAGCAGTTCTGCATTCCTCCACAACGATTTGAGAGACTGATCAACAACTACAGGAAGCATTTGGTTGCAGTCATTGCAGCTAAAGGTGGAACAACAACCAGTTATTGAGTGTAAGGGGGCAATTACTTTTTCACACAGGGGAACTGGGTGTTGCATAACTTTGTTAATTAAATAAATAAAATAAGTATATATATTTTTGGGTTATTTGTAAAAGTTACCTAAAAATGAATGCAACCCGGATATAGATGGTCCATGAATCGGCGTATGTGAACGTGAGTAGATTACGTTTAAAACAAAGATCTGACATCTTGGACACGGTCTCTAGTTCTTATTATACCTAGGCGTTAGCAAGCCCAGACAAATGTGAAGCGTTTCACATGACTTTTGGGTTGTAATCATATTTAAAATGCTCACATGAATTTCATACTAAAGATATTTTCATGACAATGTCACTCAAAAATAATTTGAATTCAGTTGCTAGTAGAATAACGTTACAATGCAAATGTCATGTGTGAAATGTTTTTTTTTTATGTTTTGGAACTCAACCTCCCTTGCACTGCACTGCTTTGTAACATATGTTGCTTAGTTGTTTTGGTGGGCTGGCCCTCATCTGCTCGCTAAGCAAAGTATTTATATAATTAGCTTCTGAAGCCAGAAGTTTGGCTTGCTTCTCAAAAGTGGCTAGCACGCGCTGTCAGCATCATGCGCAAGAAGCCTGGATAGCTTACTACTGCGCCCTTGAGAAGACAAGTAGCCTGGCGATCTTACTACTGCCCCCATGAGAAGACAAGTAGCCTGGCTATCTTACTGCTGCCCCCTTGAGAAGACAAGTAGCCTGGCTATCTTACTACTGCGCCCTTGAGAAGACAAGTAGCCTGGCTATCTTACTACTGCGCCCATGAGAAGACAAGTAGCCTGGCTATCTTACTACTGCCCCCATGAGAAGACAAGTAGCCTGGCTATCTTACTACTGCTCCCATGAGAAGACAAGTAGCCTGGCTATCTTACTACTGCCCCCATGAGAAGACAAGTAGCCTGGCTATCTTACTACTGCGCCCATGAGAAGACAAGTAGCCTGGCTATCTTACTACTGCCCCCATGAGAAGACAAGTAGCCTGGCTAGCTTACTACTGCCCCCATGAGAAGACAAGTAGCCTGGCTAGCTTACTACTGCTCCCATGAGAAGCAGATTCCATCCTCTCAATCTGTATTCCGTATACAACGAGACAAATTTGACAGACGTACTGAAAGTTTTTAATATTTCTAGTACTTAACCGTTTTTTTGTGTTCTAGTGTCGAAAAAGTACAGACGTTTCGGGTATACCGTGCAACACTATTCATTTTAGATTTCAACTAAGCACCATTGTTAGGCTAATTTCCTGATGTTCCCACATAGCCTATATAATGCTATCACAATGCTGTTACGTTACTGGTAATGTGAGTAGTATCACTAAAGGTCACTTTGGTTATACATGCAAACTAGTGTGTTGGCTCCATGTGTTTAGAAGGAGTTTTCAGCAATATGGTAACCCTGTATCTGGTCTGGAGTCTCTTTTAACTCTACTATCTGTGGACTTGGTGACATGGGACTGGCCCTTTTAACCAAACCATTACAGTGTATAGGTGTATGAGGGTGGGGCATTATGTTTGGGATGGATACCAAGCAGGTTTTAGGGTTATAACCTGAGGGCATTCTCTGGAAAACTGAACACATCATGATTAGATCAAACTGGCCTTGGGAGAGTCTGGGGGTGGGGGGGGGATCGAGGACGGGAGTAACATTAACTTGTCACCTTGACAATAGCCACCCATTTCTGTCCCAAAATGTCATGGTGTGTGTTTTGAGGGTGTGTTTGTATGTTTGAAAGAGAGAAAAGAAGGGGAGTGTGTCAAAGCAGACATTCCACAGGATCCTTATGTAAGCTCAGACTGAACAATATGTACTCACAAACGACAAGCAGAGACCGAGAACAGGGAGAAGGAGTCCGTTTCCTCCAACTAACTTACTAAACATTTGAAAAGAGGTTAGAGTGGAACTACTGGGGTGTTGTGGTCATGGAGCATTCAGCCGAAAGACATGGTGCGTGTGGTGTGCTTGTGTGTTGAATACATTCACACTGTAAATGTTATTTTTGCTTCAGAGGATGTGTGTGTGTGTGTGTTAATACGTGTCTGTGATAGGTAGTACATTCAGTTGGTAATCTTTACTTTTCCCTCCTACGAGCACTGACTTTGCTGATAGCTACTTTGAGGAAAAATGAACTTACTATGACTGATATATGTGGTCGTCCCACCCAGCTATATTAAGATGAATGCTCTAGATAAGAGCATCTGCTAACTGACTACAATGTAAATATCGGGGGGAGTTGGTTATGAGGCTCTCCAGAGAGTTGGTAGGGAATGGTGTGTAGTAAACGCCTGCACAAATGGCTCAGGGGACATGAGAACCAGGTCTGCTAGATTAGGGCAGCACCCTTTTCAGGATTGTCAGTACCAATGTTCTCATGAGGATTGCAAACTGTTTAGAAAGTTTGTCTGCCTACTTAGGCTTTTTTCATTCTGTTGTAATATTGTGTAGGCTTAGTGTTCAGAACTGTATGCCTACATCGAGTAGCAAATACTTTAAACCAAACAGATGAAAATAGTGCGAAAGATTCTGTTTTTAACATGACCAACAACTTTCTGACCAAGGTTTGGACAGTGACCAGGGTTCGGACAGATTAGCCTGCCTAGTGGTTGATTGTTTCTACAGTTTGTACGGCCTCCCAAGTATTTAAATGTGATTTTCATGTGTGCTTGGCAATGTGTGGCTCATTGTGCATTTATGTGTTTGCTTGCTGTTCCTTGCTACGATTTGTGGTCATGCGAGGGATGTTCTGGATGAGCAACATTTAACACAAAAAATAACCCAACCCCTTCCCCCAACTTGCACACTGTTTTTCAGCAGATTGTCCTATGTCACAGGTAAGGTGCATTTGTCACAGGTAAGGTACATTTGTGAAAGGCGTTGTCCCTCATTTCCTGAGTAGGCAGAGTAGTCGGCAGTTTTGAAATGCCTCCACACTCTCTGAGCCTGCTTAAACCGCCCATGTAGGACTAACGAGTATCCCCCTGACAACCAGGCAAAGTCACTGAAAGCCAGGATTTGCATGGCCTGTGGCCTGTAGCCTTTAAATCCCTCTCCCTCAGTCCGCTCAATCACATGGCAGTATGTGTGTGTGATTAGGTGTCAGCCAGTTCTCTTAGTAAAGATCTCCCCTTCTCTAACTGATGCTGTTCTATTGTTACCGGAGTGGGGGGCAGCTGGTGATGGGGGAGGGGGGCGAATCTATACAGTATCAATTTTATTCATAATTATTTAGCAAAGTAGCATTAGCGAAGGCTAGTTTGATCATCCATTTTTAAATAGTGAGCCAAACTTTTTTTCATCACTTTTATTTCCATGACTGATCAAAACTACTTTTTTCATGCTGTCTCTTCTCTCTACAGCAGGCATATAGTGAGCAATAAGTTTGGAACATCAAATCTCAATAACATCGCATTATCAAATCGCAATACACAATACATATTGAATTGTGAGAATCGCAATGTAAAAATCATATTCGCACCTAAGTATCAAGATAATATCATATCGTGAGGTCCCTGGCAATTCCCAGCCCGAGAGGCAGCACTATAATGACAGCCAAGAGGGATGCTGGGTAATGTCCCATTGGTATGGCGTTAACAGAGCCTCTCCATATGAGTGCCTGAATGTCTTCTGGCTGGACAAGAGGACAGCTCTAAAAATAGCCCTATTTGCTGGTTCAGGTCCCATATCAGGTTCCGGCTGAGTTTGCCAGGAACAAAAAGAGGAGGAGGGCACAGAGGTTTGGGGGAAGGAAGTATAAGGGTGATAAGAGACGCACGGAGGCTTTTCCCAATCGGACTGGTCAGGGCAGTCTGCACAGATGGAAGAGCCGATAGTCGAACCCACCCGGGTGCTTGAACCCGTGGTGGTTGTCGAACAGACCGAAGGTAGATGGAGCGACTCTGCCACATAACAACTTCATCCGGAATAAGGAATATATAGATGTATACATATATGTTGATTCGACCCGTGGCATCTGTTTTTGGTGATGGTAGAGAAACCGAGGGGTCCAGATCTTGAGAAACCGTTTTTTCTGAGGGGTCCAGACCTTGGGGTAATACTTTGGCTTTTGTTCTGCTCAGCTTAGGGACGAGAAGAACAAAGGACACCGCTCTGTGGAAAAGGATTGAGTTTTTGGGTTGGTTTTGGTGCAGATGTGGAACAACTTTATTTAACTTTTTAGAATGAAACATCAGAAACTGTAGTGTGTGGATGGATTTGCAAAAAAGTGAAGTTGACTAATAGGTGCATTAATTATGACAGAGGGCAGTGGGATATTTTGTTGGGACTTACCGAGACATATTTTTATAACTGTCACGACATTGACATGAGCAGGTGCTGTGTATCTGAATATGGTGCATCTGCCTATGTGTGAATGGTTTGACCTAGCTTGAGGGTAGGGGACTCGGCACCTGTTCATTCTTCCATTGCCATCTCTTCGAATACATTGATATTTTTACCCATAGTGCTCTGTGTACAGTGTCAAATGCACCCAGAATAACTAGCTACTCTACTGATTTTGTCTTGTTGCCTCACTAAGGACATTCATAGATGTATTGGGCTTTTGCTTGAACATTCACACACTGAATTATAATTCAGTTAGTTGAAAACTCTCGGCCTATGTTTAATCCTCCTGAGGTTTGTGACATTCATTTAGTTTTCGTGCTCTTTTTAGGCAATACTTTATATACCATTTGCTCTTGTAAGTGGCAAAAAAGTAGTCAGTGGGTTTTCTCTAATCTTACCCATTTACTTCCTTTTTTTGTATATGAATGAAATAACAAAATAACATATAATCCAAAGTATTATGGTGCAGTATCTCTCTCAGCTGTCAGCTTCTTTTAACTACAAAGGCTTTCTGATTGGGATAACATTTAGGCCTGTATTTTGACCATCTCACAACTCAAATGGAACAAATTGCGTTTGTGTGAATTTGTGTGTAGCCATTATCCTGTACAGTATTGGCTTCAGGTCTGACTCTTTTCTCTCTCGCCCATCGTTACAGAGGGCAAAGCACAGCTAGCCAGTAAGAATGGCAAGAAGCCTGAGGGAGCAGGTGGAAGCTCCTTCTTCACCTGGTTCATGGTGTTGGCCCTCCTGGGGGTCTGGACCTCCGTGGCCGTCGTCTACTTCGACCTGGTCGACTACCAAGGCACCATCGGTAAGTGACACCTTAACACGAAAAACAACTGTTAACTGTAGGAAGGCTACATTTCCTACTAGCTACAGCAAGCAGCCTGTCACAGTCTGTTGACAGAACTTTCAGCCTTCGCCAGTCACAACGTCATTGAGTAATAACCCAAAGTGATACTGAGTGCTTTGATGCATTTTAACATTGAACTTTAAACTTTTCAACCTTGACGTTGTTTTACCTTTGGTGCATGTGTGCACATGCTCAGTGTGTGGCTCGCAATATGCCTGTACACTAATCGTGTTTGGATTCATGTTTAAATAATGTCATTTCTCCAATGTGAATGTTTTCGTCTGGTCTTAATCTTGCATGCAGCCAAGGCAAAGGACATGCACAGTACCCTCTCTGAGACACTGCAAGGTATGATATTTGTGCCTATGATCATGCCCCCTCAACCATTTCACTCACTAACCTTCCTGTCCTAATTGAAATAATCCATTTGTTTCCCATACATGTCATCTAATCACTTGCTTTTGACTCAATTCTTATCGAAGAAAAGACAACTCATTTTAAGTCTTAAATTAACATCATAGGAAAGACTACCTTCACACTGTATTTCTAATTATTAATATCAATTAAATACGTTCCCACTGCCATAGATACAATGCAATGTAAATGAACAAATGTAATGCAAAGCTGGCAAAATAATATTTTCCTTGCTTTTTTAATGCTGAGCTAGACAATTTATAAAAATCATACTTAGCCCCGCTATGTTGTGATTATACCTCATAATTAAAAGTAAATAAATATTGAAACGCTAACATGATACTATAATGCTAATGTGATTTTACCAGAAACACTAGTATGATCATTTAAATAATTGCTCATGATAACATTGCTAATGAAAATTAATAGCAATTTAACAATGTAACTTCTGGAAATGCAGAAATGAATGTTAATGATTATACTAATAATCATGTAAGAATAGTGGCCATGAACATGTTATTATATTGTTTCCCCATCCCGCTTTCCATTCAGTGGCATAATGTATTATCCCCCCTCATTTCACCATTCATACCCAACCCCCACTGACCCGTGGCTAAAGACTGGCTCCTGTTTCTTTGCTAGGTAAACTTTCGTCCTATGACGCCGATGGAGATGGTGACTTCGATGTGGAGGATGCTAAAGTATTACTAGGCAAGTTCATCGATTTTACTGGATTGTTATTTATTGACGTGTTTGTGTGATAATCAGGGGAGGCTGGTGGACTGTGCTATAGGAGGATTGGCTCATTGTAATGGCTGGAATGGCAGAAATGGAACAGAGTCAAATGTGATTTTCATATCGTTTGTGTTTGATTCCATTCCAGTCATTACAATGAGCCCATTCCAATGAGCAGCTCCTCCCACCAACTGATTTGGGTTTTGTTTTGCATGACTGACTTTGGTTTATCAGATCTCTACCACGAGACTATTTTAGTCAATTGTACCAAATGAACTGAACAATGAATCCACGAGGTCTGCATGTGCATGGTGTGAAATGGTGTCTGGAAATGGATTCCATGCTGACCATTGTGTTTCAGGCCCACACCACTGACACGACATCCGTTTATCAATAGACATGCACAACAAATAGCACATGGCCAAACTGCTGCATGCTTTAAGAATAACTTAACAAGGACGTAGATGTGGTGTTCTCTCATCTCAAAGTCGCTTGTCATATCTTAAAGTTGCTATTTTCTTTATAAACAAAAGGGAGAGAACTTACTTCAGGAGTGTTTTCTCCAGAGGTGGTCCCATGTTCTGATATTGTCTCCTCTGCCGCTCTCTGCCATAAAGACTCCTGCTCTGCTTTGTCGCCCAGACCACTGCCTGTCTGGCACAGCTGTTGTCCCCCTGCTGCTAGTGATAGATTCTGTAGAGTCCCTCTGCATGCCCCTCTCTAGGCTCTTCTATTGCTATCCTCTCCTCTCTTTAGTTTCTAACTCTGCTTCATGCGACCTTAGACCTACATATAGTTTCCCTTGCTGCCTAACCTCGCTTAAAACTTTCCACCCTCTCCTTTCCTCCTTTTTTCCTGCTCTACCACATCTTTCCACCCTCTCCTTTCCTCCTTTTTTCCTGCTCTACCACATCTTTCTCCTCTTTCCTTTTCTCCCTTCCTTCCTCTCTTTCCTTGTTTTCCCCTCTTTGCGTAGGCCTGACCAAAGATGGCAGTCAGGAAAGTTCGGACTCCCTCGAGGAGGTCCTGGATATGTTAGCGGAGGAGGGCTCTGATTGGTTTCAAGGCTTCTTCACCTTCCTCTATGGCCTCATAAACCCGTTTGAACCATTTGAGGATGAGGAGGGAACAGCGGAGGAGGAGGAAGAAAGTGCTGGCACTTCTCAGACTGACGAGGTTCTGCGAAAGGGTTGTGTGATCTTAGGTCTCCACAACCAGTAACCAGTAGCCATATCCCTCTTGGTATGAGGTCCCAACTTGTTGCTCCTTTAGACTTGTTTCCCATTGCTTGAGGAGCAAGCGTTTGTGGAAAACCCCTCCTTAAAATCACCAATCCCTAGTAGAATACTTCTTAAAGGGTTTTATCATGGCACAGTCAACCCCTCAAGCCTTTTTGAAGATTTCCTATAGAGGGACGAAGACTATGCCTTCAAGATTTTTGGAGCACTTTCCAGACTGAATAATGCTTTTCTAGGATATGTGCATTTCCACTGAGAAGACTGCTTGCAATACCCAGCAAACTACGAACTTATGCAATGAACAGTTGCACTTTGACAACAGATGATTGTCTCCTTTTTCCAACCACAGTACTGCATGCACTAGGGTCCTAACCATAGCACATATTTATCCACTTAGGAATTATATTTGTATTTTTTTTAACTTGAGTTGTTCATCATTCCGTGTTAGTTTTATGAAGCTTGTTGCAGTGTATTCCCTCATTATGGTATTTCTTTGTCTCTTGTCCGTGTTCGTTTATTGAAGCTTGTTGAAGTGTATTCCCTCATTATGATATTTCTTTGTCTCTTGTCTGTGTTCGTTTATTGAAGCTTGTTGAAGTGTATTTCCTCATTATGATATTTCTTTGTCTCTTGTCCGTGTTCGTTTATTGAAGCTTGTTGAAGTGTATTCCCTCATTATGATATTTCTTTGTCTCTTGTCCGTGTTCGTTTATTGAAGCTTGTTGAAGTGTATTCCCTCATTATGATATTTCTTTGTCTCTTGTCTGTGTTAGTTTATTGAAGCTTGTTGAAGTGTATTCCCTCTATGATATTTCTTTGTCTCTTGTCTGTGTTAGTTTATTGAAGCTTGTTGAAGTGTATTTCCTCATTATGATATTTCTTTGTCTCTTGTGTCTGTGTTAGTTTATTGAAGCTTGTTGAAGTGTATTCCCTCTATGATATTTCTTTGTCTCTTGTCTGTGTTCGTTTATTGAAGCTTGTTGAAGTGTATTTCCTCATTATGATATTTCTTTGTCTCTTGTCCGTGTTCGTTTATTGAAGCTTGTTGAAGTGTATTCCCTCATTATGATATTTCTTTGTCTCTTGTCCGTGTTCGTTTATTGAAGCTTGTTGAAGTGTATTCCCTCATTATGATATTTCTTTGTCTCTTGTCTGTGTTAGTTTATTGAAGCTTGTTGAAGTGTATTTCCTCATTATGATATTTCTTTGTCTCTTGTCTGTGTTAGTTTATTGAAGCTTGTTGAAGTGTATTCCCTCTATGATATTTCTTTGTCTCTTGTCTGTGTTAGTTTATTGAAGCTTGTTGAAGTGTATTTCCTCATTATGATATTTCTTTGTCTCTTGTCTGTGTTAGTTTATTGAAGCTTGTTGAAGTGTATTCCCTCTATGATATTTCTTTGTCTCTTGTCCGTGTTCGTTTATTGAAGCTTGTTGAAGTGTATTCCCTCATTATGATATTTCTTTGTCTCTTGTCTGTGTTAGTTTATTGAAGCTTGTTGGAAGTGTATTTCCTCATTATGATATTTCTTTGTCTCTTGTCTGTGTTAGTTTATTGAAGCTTGTTGGAAGTGTATTTCCTCATTATGGTATTTCTTTGTCTCTTGTCTGTGTTAGTTTATTGAAGCTTGTTGGAAGTGTATTTCCTCATTATGGTATTTCTTTGTCTCTTGTCTGTGTTAGTTTATTGAAGCTTGTTGGAAGTGTATTTCCTCATTATGGTATTTCTTTGTCTCTTGTCTGTGTTAGTTTAATGAAGCTTGTTGGAAGTGTATTTCCTCATTATGGTATTTCTTTGTCTCTTGTCTGTGTTAGTTTATTGAAGCTTGTTGGAAGTGTATTTCCTCATTATGATATTTCTTTGTCTCTTGTCTGTGTTAGTTTATTGAAGCTTGTTGGAAGTGTATTTCCTCATTATGATATTTCTTTGTCTCTTGTCTGTGTTAGTTTATTGAAGCTTGTTGGAAGTGTATTTCCTCATTATGATATTTCTTTGTCTCTTGTCTGTGTTAGTTTAATGAAGCTTGTTGGAAGTGTATTTCCTCATTATGATATTTCTTTGTCTCTTGTCTGTGTTAGTTTATTGAAGCTTGTTGGAAGTGTATTTCCTCATTATGGTATTTCTTTGTCTCTTGTCTGTGTTAGTTTATTGAAGCTTGTTGGAAGTGTATTTCCTCATTATGATATTTCTTTGTCTCTTGTCTGTGTTAGTTTATTGAAGCTTGTTGGAAGTGTATTTCCTCATTATGGTATTTCTTTGTCTCTTGTCTGTGTTAGTTTATTGAAGCTTGTTGGAAGTGTATTTCCTCATTATGGTATTTCTTTGTCTCTAGGATTATTATTCATTTTCCATGTTTGTTGGTTTTTAAACGTCTTCGGGAGCTATTTGTCCCCGTATTTCCATTTTTGTCTTCATCATCAATTTGTTAAACACAATACAAATAGTGTGCATTTGTGTCTGGATAAGTAGTGCATTTTGATGTATTGGCCAAGAGACTGCACATATGGTCGTGTACTGTTAGATATTCAGAGACCGGCTGGATGAAGGACCCATTACACAGGTGTTAATAATTTATTTTGTTAAAGCAAACCCCCTGACAAACTAGCTTTTGGCTGTTCCTTAAACCAATTGTCTAGTCCTAAAACAGGTCCTAAAACAGGGTTATGAAATATGAGGTCGTTTTGGGAAAGCGTGCTCCCTGTTGAGGATTCCATGCATTTGGAGCCTGACTCAATGGCTAAAATGAGTTCAAGGACTTTTACCAAATTCCACACCCCATGAACATTTGATCTGATTTGAGACACAGAAGATATGGCATTATCCTCATGTCAACCCCAACGTCAGAACCTCAACCCCAGATCTCTGAAACAGATCAGTGCTGACTCACACACACACCCTAAAGAGACTCACACTCACACCCTAAAGAGACTCACACTCACACCCTAAAGAGACTCACCCAGCTAGCTAAAGAGACTCACCCAGCTAGCTTAGTCTTTAAATGCTAAACATTGTAGCCTATAGGTGGAACTCAGCAGCTGGAGAGGTGAGTTCCAGTCATTTGTAATTGCATGGTAAAATAAATGTGTAATCTATGACAACATTGAAAGTTTTTTTGTTTTTTAAAAAACACAGGCTTCTAGTAAGTATTAGCAAAAACAAAAGGTACAAGGAATAGCACTGTTGAAGATGCAAGAAACCTGCTGAACAAGCTTTTGGGTGGAGCCCATTCAGATTTCATATTGGCTTCGATAATTTAGAATTGACTTGGTGCTCAAGTCCAATGACTAAACAACGACAGTATAGCTACATGACAGGTTCAACTGGTGAGGTTAATGGGGGACTACCATCTATTGTTTTATTTGGTCTTTGGCACCATTGACAGAATGGTCAATGATCCTCAAATTGAATGAATATGAATCCAAATGTATTGGTTAGGTGTAAAATTCCTTATACAGTCATGTTACACTCACGTAGTCGTCATTTCCGAGTTGTACACACTCCTACAAGTAATGTAATGAAACCATCAGAATAGGACATATGGGTAAGCACTATGCAATCGTGAGTGTGTTAGCATGTGTTGTCAATGAGGTGTAGCATGGGCATGTTTTGAGTTGTCAAATATTCAGATCATTTTTTAATGGTCATCTGATTGTTAGCTACTAATGCCATGTTCCTTTTGAAAAATATCAGATGAACCTCGACGTGATCGGAAAAGAGCGAGACACAGAGGTACCCCACCCAAATTATCTCTGCTGAGAGTAAAACGTCAAGAAGCTCTGAGTAGCCGACTCAGCCAAATGTCTACATTTTAGATGTGTGAATGCATGGCATCACATTCATGGAAAGCTGGTCTGCTAGTTAGAGAACCTGTATATCCTGCTAAAATGTTGAAAACTTAACATGACTAAGTTAGTGATGATTTCTTTCAGTAGTCATTGTTTTTTCTTTTCCCTATCGACTTAGTTGAAACAGAATCTCCAAAAACAAAGTTCAAGAAAAATAAGGTGACAGAAGGTACTTTATCGTGGATCAATGTCCAGATTGCTTTGTAGGTTGCCTAGTTGTAGAATTGTGTCAGCCTTTCCGTGTTTTGCCTATAACTCAGACTCTATGATTGAGGTCTGGCTCATTTGGTTTTTGAATTCATACTGAATTTGCCCCTAAATTGTGACTCTACCCCAGCTGCTATGGTACAAATTACTCTTAATACGCCAAAAGCTGTATGTCAAAGGCTTTACTATTAGATTGTGAAAGAAAAGCCCCGCTGGATGATAAATATTTGCCTGTGTGTAAGCCTACCAATGGTGTGAAAGCTGAGCGGGGTACAATACTTCCATCTGTTATTGGTTGAGCTTGGTTTTGTTCTGTTGTAATAGTTGCTCTCCCCTACTATTGGTAGGCTTTTCGATTCGGCTGTTCCTATTGGTGGTTGAGTACCAAGCAGATACACCCATCTGAGACTATAACCGTATTGAACCTGTTGTTTTCCTAAACCTCAGATGAAAAGCCAAGACATGCTGCCAAGAGAGAAGCCCAAAAAGGTATTGCATGAGGAACAGTGTGTGTTCCAGTGTACAGTAGCTAAACAGGTCTTGCATGAGGAACAGTGTGTGTTCCAGTGTACAGTAGCTAAAAAGGTCTTGCATGAGGAACAGTGTGTGTTCCAGTGTACAGTAGCTAAAAAGGTCTTGCATGAGGAACAGTGTGTGTTCCAGTGTACAGTAGCTAAAAAGGTCTTGCATGAGGAACAGTGTGTGTTCCAGTGTACAGTAGCTAAAAAGGTCTTGCATGAGGAACAGTGTGTGTTCCAGTGTACAGTAGCTAAAAAGGTCTTGCATGAGGAACTGTGTGTGTTCCAGTGTACAGTAGCTAAAAGGGTCTTGCATGAGGAACTGTGTGTGTTCCAGTGTACAGTAGCTAAAAAGGTCTTGCATGAGGAACTGTGTGTGTTCCAGTGTACAGTAGCTAAAAAGGTATTGCATGAGGAACAGTGTGTGTTCCAGTGTACAGTAGCTAAAAAGGTCTTGCATGAGGAACTGTGTGTGTTCCAGTGTACAGTAGCTAAAAAGGTATTGCATGAGGAACAGTGTGTGTTCCAGTGTACAGTAGCTAAAAAGGTCTTGCATGAGGAACTGTGTGTGTTCCAGTGTACAGTAGCTAAAAAGGTATTGCATGAGGAACAGTGTGTGTTCCAGTGTACAGTAGCTAAAAAGGTCTTGCATGAGGAACTGTGTGTGTTCCAGTGTACAGTAGCTAAAAAGGTCTTGCATGAGGAACAGTGTGTGTTCCAGTGTACAGTAGCTAAAAAGGTCTTGCATGAGGAACAGTGTGTGTTCCAGTGTACAGTAGCTAAAAAGGTCTTGCATGAGGAACAGTGTGTGTTCCAGTGTACAGTAGCTAAAAAGGTCTTGCATGAGGAACAGTGTGTGTTCCAGTGTACAGTAGCTAAAAAGGTCTTGCATGAGGAACTGTGTGTGTTCCAGTGTACAGTAGCTAAAAAGGTCTTGCATGAGGAACAGTGTGTGTTCCAGTGTACAGTAGCTAAAAAGGTCTTGCATGAGGAACAGTGTGTGTTCCAGTGTACAGTAGCTAAAAAGGTCTTGCTTTCGTTCTAATAAACACATTGTGGTCTTTAGAATGTCTATTTACTAGTAGAATGAAGATTGAATTGATGAAAATTACGATTATGCTTCTTGGCATAAACACGTGAATTGGTTTCTAGTCGCATGCTCTATTTGACTACTGCTTTTGTAGTAATAGGGTATTTGGTATGAAATCATTGAAATTCACCTTGTCAGTGGTGTGCTAGGTGTTATATTGGACAGCATCATATAACTGTTGGACTAACTGAATCCCATCCGTGTAGTAAGAGGTGTCAGACCAAGCCCCTATATACCTTATATTTTGACAGGGTCAATTCTAGCGACACCTTTCTAAAGTGCAGAAAGATGCCACTTGCTGTTATCCTAACACTCCCAGTCAGCAAATACAAATACCCAGGGTGCTTTGCTACCTACTAAATGCTTGGAGTGCGGTCCGACAAATGCTTGCAGAGTGATCCTAGCAGCCTGGCGGTGAATCTTTTTTCAAAACAGTTAAATGGTATTCTCGTATCCCAGAACACCCTCTGACCAAAGATGTGGGCTGGAAGCTGAGGGAGGCCCTGAAACAGCAGCTAGCCATCATCCATGAGCGAGTGGAGGCTAAAAAGATTGCCAAGATGGCGCTGGCCGAGGTGAGGAACATCCTGGCCAGGGAGGAGGAAGAGAAGGTCCTGGGGCTGACGAGGGATGAGTCGGCAAAGAAGGCCAAGGTGGCGGTGGCAGCTAGGATGAAGGAGGAGGAGGAGAAGATAGAGAAGGAGGAGTTTGAGAAGGCCTTGGAGAAGATTAGGAGAGACAAAGAGCAGGAAGAAGAGAAGGGCAAGAAAGATAAGAAGGAGAAGAAGCCAGAGAATAATTCAGGGAAAGGGGCAGAGGCAGTGGGGCAGAAGGCAGAGGCCAAAAGTAAAGAGGCCCCCAAAGCATCTGCTAAAAAGCTCAAGGTGTCTGATAGGGGGGTGAGGAAGTGATGCGAGACTCTTCACACCTGCACTGATGTCGGTGATCATTCAACCGCCCCCGATGACAGTGACACAGGATGTTACAAGATTAAAACCCCTCCTGTGAGAGGTCTCACTCCAGTTACAAACCTCTGCGAATGGGAGTAGGAAACCCCCTAGTGTGCAAGGTGCCCATTCCCGCAATGTATAGTGCATATTGTTTTAGCTACTCCCTGCTTGTGAGAATCACAATGCTGT
Source organism: Oncorhynchus keta (assembly GCF_023373465.1). NCBI lineage: Eukaryota > Metazoa > Chordata > Actinopteri > Salmoniformes > Salmonidae > Oncorhynchus > Oncorhynchus keta. Next base: position 18,721,471 of record NC_068435.1, read on the forward strand.
CTTCTATAGAAGTATGAACTGTTAAATGAACGGTGCCCAGAGGACCACAAGGTGCTATAATCTTACATCAGAAAGATTACTTTCTTTAGAGGCACTCTAGAATACAGTAGTAGAATTGGACAAGGACGCAGTCATTTATTTTGCATTTAGTGGAGATGAAACTTGTGCTTTTATCCAGGGACAAATGATAGATTTGAAAGGATCAGCTGTGTGTGTTCCGTGTTAATAAAGTTGCTGGATACTTGAAGGTTTCCTGTCTTCAAGTGCACTTGTCTCACACGGTTCAATAAGATGCTTTGGTGTTACACAAATGGGCATCAAATGTATATACAAGGTGCCGAAAAGGAACTTTCTCCTGTTCTACTGGAACACTCTTCTTTTGTTCTCCTATCCTGATCTCTCTCTTAGCACTATAGACCTCGCTTTTTCACAGCATATTGGAACACAATACAAATTCAGTGTTGAAGCGCAAAAGTCAACCCAAATCAGCCTTTAAATGTATTTTTTTGTCCTTTTGAATGATGTTTGTTTTCTAAAAGTTACGTAAGACCTCCTAAATCTCAATCCTAATGTTACTATATTATTACTAGCCATGAATATTACTAAGCCACGTAACCAAATACAGTATACATGATATGGAGTTGTGGCCTTCGTAAAGGCACTTCTCCTGAACATGAGTTGTTGCCATGTCATCCTCATCCCCCTGCATCACATGTAAAACCCCCAGGACTGAAAGAGAAGGCTACTGTCGACATTAGCAGAGAGGGAGCACCAGAGGAGGCTCCTGCAGCACCTGTGGAAGAAGGTACAACTCCTGCGTGTCTGCACACACACACGTGCACACACACAGCAGCATTTAATTGTAGTAGATGGTAAAGCTCATAAGAGGTAGCTTATGCTTTTGCTCTCTCAATGAATCCCACCCAAAGGAGAATACTCTGCTAGCATCGGTGGTGGGCGAATCCCTTGAACACCATACAGATGCCACAAACACATTCACATTTGAATCATTTAGCAGACACCCTACCACACTGTTGTATACCTTCTGTACATTAAGAATGTGGCCATACTCAAACATAGCCTACTACCTCATTTCCTCATGTTACAATTATATTATTATAATTATAATATTATTATGCAGTATCCTAATTGCTTAAAAATGCAAGTTATTCCTCACTATTTTTATTGAACTGTGGGCTGGACTAGACAAAATTAGAACAAGAATCTCACGAGCGCTCTTAAGGCTGACTCGCTCTTAAGGGATGGTCTTTATGAAACCTTTAGCCTCCGTAGGACTGTGTCCACCACCAGACACCCACATGGTGCTGCTGTAGCTATCTATGTCAAGAGTTAATCAGTAAAATCATTGTACAAACATGTAGACTCTATTTATTCCATATGTCTGTCACCTGTCCAGTCTACACATGTTTCCCCAGAGGGGCTGTCATTGGTTGAGGGGACATAGGCCTCGTCTACCATTTATCCATTGGCTCTGATAATCTGTTTCTTTTTTCAAATACCTGGCACTGCTGTGTACACAACATGCTTTCACCTACTAGACTATTAGACACCTATACCTGTTGTGACATAATACAAGCTAATGTACCAGAGCTATACCTACCATGGTTTTAGTCAGCAGTTTCTGTACTGTAGGTCTAGAGGTTCATGATTTATTTGAGCTTTTAATAAAGGAGCATACACTTTGTCTTTCTTATTCTTTATTGACACACAAACTTAGCAGTTTCTTAAATGTGTCTCAAGGAAGACATTTGAAATGTTCTGTGCGAGAGGAAGACTATGAAGTATGCCAGATAATGCCTTAGTTCAGGTTAAGGACCAGGTGGATGGTCTTAACGGTTCCCCTCTGCTCCCTTATCTCTCCCCGCTGCCCCATTCATCCACACCAGAACACATTGTTGAAGAAGTGATCGAGGCCGCCAAAGCAGAGGAAGCTGCTGCTTTCCCACCAGGTGTGTGTGTGAGCCTGACAACATTTTCTAAGATGTTTGAATGGATTGTGGCTTGAAATTGTCAAGTTTAAAATGAAAAAATGTCAGCCAATATCATATACTCGTATAACTTAGTGTCATGTTCAAACTTGCTTTAGTTGGCTTTGTCAGGAAATCCACGTTATCAGCTAAATTGCTTAACACTGTCTTTTCCCTCCAGAGCCTGAGGTTGTTGAGGAGGAAGAGCCTGAGGTGGATGTGCCTGAAATCTTTGAGGAAGAGCCCGAAGTTCTGGAGGATGATTCTTCTCCCTTTGAGGAGCATTCTTCTCCCTTCGAGGAGGATTCTGCTCACTTCGAGGAGGATTCTGCTCACTTCGAGGAGGATTCTGCTCACTTCGAGGAGGATGAGCCTCAAATCGAGGAGGATGAGCCTCAAATTGAGGAAGAGCCCGAAGTACTGGAGGATGAGCCAGAGGATGAGGAGGAGGATGTTATTGAGGAGGCCGTACCAGTTGAAGAAGAGGCTATCCCTGTGGAGGAGGTAGTTGCCACTGTAGAAGAGACCTTCGAGGAAGAGGCTGCCCCCGTTGAGGAAGAGGTTGTAGAGGAAGCCGCCCCAGTCAAGGAGGAAGCTGCACCTGAGGATGAAGAGGATGAACCTGTTGAGGAGGTGGTTGATGAAGAGGCCACACCTGAGGAGGAAGAGGATGCACCCGTTGAAGAGGAAGCCGTCCCAGTTGATTGGGAAGTCGCTGCCGTGGAACAGGCTGTTGAGGAAGAGGCCAACCCCGCAGAAGAAGAGGCTGCACCAGTTGACGAGGAAGCTGTGGAGAAGGAGCCAGCAGCAGCGGTGACATTGGATGAGGAGGCAGCGCTAGCAGAAGAGGGTAAGGAAAGATAATCCAGAACAGAACAATAGGCTTTTATTCCAGGTAGGCTTAATCTGGGTCTAAAAAGTATTTAACCAAAAATAATTTCAAGTCCTGACGAGTCATTTTTCTTCACACTGCTCTCAGAACAAGCACTGTTGAACGCCAGGTGCTGCATTTCTGAAGTGTATGACACATTATCTGCTGAGAATAGCTACATGTATGTAGAGAGATCATGCACAGGCCCTTCTCACATCTCATCTTGGGGTAGTGAAAAGGGCATCAACGTCTCCTGTCCGTTTTTCATTGCTTATGTCACCTTTTGGAAAATAATAGATTCAATCAGTGTTTTGGAAAATAATGGTGTTTTCTTATATCCATTGTTGCTTTGCCCCAAAGAAGAGGTAGAAGAAGAAGCAGCAGAAGAAGAAGAGTCTGAACAGGAAGTAGAAGCTGAATCAGAAGAAACTCAAGAGGAGGAAGCTCTTCAGGAAGAGCTTCCAGGTAGGTGTTTGTGTGTGTGTGTGTGTGTGTGTGTGTGTGTGTGTGTGTGTGTGTGTGTGTGTGTGTGTGTGTGTGTGTGTGTGTGTGTGTGTGTGTGTGTGTGTGTGTGTGTGTGTGTGTGTGTGTGTGTGTGTGTGTGACTACGTATGAGCACATGCAAGCATATACAGTTGAAGTCGGAAGTTTACATACACCTCAGTTTTTCACAATTCCTGACATTTAATCTTAGTAAAAATTCCCCATCTTAGATCAGTTAGGATCACCACTTTATTTTAAGAATGTGAAATGTCAGAATAATAGTAGAGAATTATTTATTTCAGCTTTTATTTCTGACATCACATTCCCAGTGGGTCAGAAGTTTACATACACTCAATTAGTATTTGGTAGCATTGCCTTTAAATTGTTTAACTTGGGTCAAACATTTCAGGTAGCCTTCCACAAACTTCCCACAATAAGTTGGGTGAATTTTGGCCCATTCCTCCTGACAGAGCTGGTGTAACTGAGTCAGGTTTCTAGGCCTCCTTGCTTGCACATGCTTTTTCAGTTCTGCCCACAACTTTTCTACAGGATTGAGGCCAGGGCTTTGTGATGGCCACTCCAATACCTTGACTTTGTTGCCCTTAAGCCATTTCGAAACAACTTTGCAAATATGCTTGGGATCATTGTCCATTTGGAAGACCCATTTGCGACCAAGCTTTAACTTCCTGACTAATATCTTGAGATGTTGCTTCAATATACCCACATCATTTTCCATCTTCATGATATCAGCCATCTAGTTTGTGAAGTGCACCAGTCCCTCCTGCAGAAAATCACACCCACAACATGATGCTGCCACCCCCGTGCTTTACGGTTGGTGGTGTTCTTCGGCTTGCAAGAATCCCCCTTTTTCCTCCAAACATAACAATGGTCATTATGGCCAAACAGTTCTATTTTTGTTTCATCAGAAAAGAGGACATTTCTCCAAAAAGTACGATCTTTGTCCCCATGTGCGGTTGCAAACCGTAGTCTGGCTTTATGGCGGTTTTGGAGCAGTGGCTTCTTCCTTGCTGAGGGGCCTTTCAGGTTATGTCGATATAGGACTCGTTTTACTGTGGATATAGATCGTTTTGTACCTGTTTCCTCCAGCATCTTCACAAGGTCCTTTGCTGTTGTTCTGGGATTGATTTGCACTTTTTGCACCAAAGTACGTTAATCTCTAGGAGACAGAACGCGTCTCCTTCCTGAGCGGTATGACGGCTGCGTGGTCCCATGGTGTTTATACTTGTGTATTGTTTGTACAGATGAACGTTGTACCTTCAGACGTTTGGATTTGCTCCCAAGGATGAACCAGACTTGTGGAGGTCTGCAATATTTTTTTCTGATGTCTTGGCTGATTTTGTTTGATTTTCCCATGATGTCAAGCAAAAAGGCACTGAGTTTGAAGGTAGGCCTTGAAATACATCCACAGGTACACCTCCAATTGACTCAAATGATGTCAATCAGCCTATCAGAAGCTTCTAAAGCCATGACATAATTTTCTGGAATTTTCCAAGCTGTTTAAAGGCACAGTTAACTTAGTGTATGTAAACTTCTGACCCACTGGAATTGTGATACAGTGAATTATAAGTGAAATAATCTGTCTGTAAACAATTGTTTGAAAAATGACTTGTGTCGTGCACAAAGTAATGTCCTAACTGACTTGCCAAAACTATAGTTTGTTAACAAGAAGTTTGTGGAGTGGTTGAAAAACGAGTTTTAATGATTCCAACCTAAGTGTATGTAAACTTCCAACTTCAGCTGTACCTCCAGATGTTGCAAACGTGAATGTAATTGACTTTCATTCTTTCTTCAGTGCTCTCTTTCTCTCTGTGTCTCTTTCTCTCTGTGTCTCTTTCTCTGTGTCTCTTTCTCTCTGTCTCTTTCTCTCTCTCTTTCTCTCTGTCTCTGCATCTCTCTCTCTGTGTCTCTCTCTCTCTGTGTCTCGTTCTCTGTGTCTCTTTCTGTGTGTGTCTGCGTCTCTCTCTCTCTCTGTGTCTCTTTCTCTCTGTGTCTCTGTGTCTCCCTCTGTGTCTCTTTCTCTCTGTGTCTCTTTCTCTCTCTCTGTGTCTCTTTCTCTCTGTGTCTCTGCGTCTCTCTCTCTCTGTGTGTCTGTATGTCTCTCTCTTTCTGTCTCTGTCTCTCCCTCAACTAACTGCAACTGTTGCTTTTCTGTTGCAGAGGAGGTAGATGAATTTGATGAGCCATTTGAGGAGTTCACAGGTTGGTGCTAAGATAACTCAGTCCAGTGTCCTAACTAGGAACAGCTCTTCTCTCTGTGTTCTTTCATAGTGGCCATTGATCCTGTTCTCTGAGAGCATGGCCAGTAGTACTGCTCTGTAGTGTACTCAAGACTGTTAAAGCTGTCTTTTAGTTCCAGCTGTGGTTTGTTTTGTTTCTACAGAAGAGCATACCGAGGTAGAAGAACAGATTGAAGATGCACCAACAGGTAAACTTTAACTAAGAATCAACATTTCACAGAATCTACATTTTCTAGCTGGATGTAGCCCTACTATACTGAGTACATAATCATTGTTTAATAGATAGTTTTCCCTTTGGATATTAATCAGCAGTACAATATCATACAGTAATGTATCATGCTATCTAAGAAAACATGTCCCTAGAAACCCAGCTTTTCCAGTGAGTCTGACCTTTGGGCTTGTTTCCACAGCAGACAAAAAATAGCCTGTCTGTGTATATTGTACGCTAAGATTTTCCTGACTTCGAAGCCCATGCCAGGTAGGAAACGCTTGATCAATAGGTAGTGTTGTCTATAATGTGTTGGCCTTATGGCACGTTCTGCCAAAGAGAAGACCCATTAGTCACACTATTTGGCGTTATGGTTTTATTGTGTTGTGTTGAAGCTTAATATGGACTTTGTGTAAGCAATGTTGACTGCAATAATTGGTCAGTGGATTTATCCTATCAAGATAGGTTTTGTTCAAAGGACTTAACTCTCAGCTAGTGCTAGCCGTGATCCTTACCCTGACCCTTACTTAAACTTAACTCGTAAATTTCAACTTCAATGGGGTTACTTACATCAGTTGGGATGTCCCAAGGATCCCGTTTAGGCTTTCCCTTAACTCTTCCTTGTGGTGTGTAATGGAGGCCAGTGCAGCCATTTGTAGTGTATTTTTTTTTTTAATTCATCTTTATTTAACCAGGTAGGCTAGTTGAGAACAAGTTCTCATTTGCAACTGCGACCTGGCCAAGATAAAGCAAAGCAGTGTGAACAGACAACACAGAGTTACACATGGAGTAGACAATAGGCTGTAGCTCCCCCTTGAGGCTGGTTTATGAAACAGTTTATAAAATGGCTCGGGCAATTCCACTCATTTGACATTTTTCATATTGTTTAAGGGGATTTTTTGATCCTATTAAACAACTTATTGCAAGATTACTTATGATGTGAGTAGAACTGAAATGGAGGGCATCAATTCTGTTTTTATCAAATTGATTGTGCTGTCATTTTGTAGTAATGATGTAGTAATCATATACATTGTATTAGTACATTATGTTGTCTCAATATTTTCTCTACAAGATTGTAATTGAAATATGAACTAAATTGAATGATGACTTTGATTTGAATTCTGCTGTTGTCCTCAGTCACTGTCACTTTACTGACCTCACTATCTTCTTCCCATAGAAACGTAGAGCCTGCGGTCTCGGCGCAGTAAGACGGAGCGAGGACCAGCCCACTGAGCACGTGCAGCCGTGCTTCCCCACCTCCAGAGAAAGAGTAGCGTTGCCACGACTTTCGCCACTGTCTCCGTTTTTTTCCCTCACACACTCAGAATTAAGTTTTTCTTCCATTAGTGTAAAATCTCACTGTTCCATTACTTGTTTGATTAGTATGTTGTTTTTCTCTCTTGCCTTTTTGTTTTCTTTGCTGTTCTACTTTGTTTCCACGTTTTTTAGTTTAAAGAATTCCCATTTCCTGTACTGGAAAGTATCAATGAATTTCTCTTCTGGATGTAGGTAGATCATGTGAGTTGTAGGTTGTTTCTCCTTCCTGTGTATAATAAGCAGAGGCACGTGTTGCTTTGCTAGTGAAAGATCTTCACATGTCTGAACCGAGTTCAGCAGTGTGCTTTCACCCTGTTGAATCGTGGGTCAGAACTTCAACATTTTTTATGTTTTTTGTTAAACGTGAAGGTATTATGCAAAGCTGCACTGATCTTTCGTGGCAATTTCACTCTAAGTTTTGTATTACCAGTATGTAGTGAGTCTACTACACGTGGAAGGTAAACTCGGACAAGTCAGGTGACGTGTTGGGCGAGTGTGTGAGCTTTAGTGTGTAAGGTTGAGAATGTGTGTAGATGTTTTGTGTGTGCGTGCGACTGTGTGTCTGTAGACATATCGCTTTGAAAAACAATCCCTATTAGCCGTAGTTCTCATTAATATGTGTTTGAGACTCTTCCTCATTTCGTTTTTGTTTGTTCCAACTCCTAGTACCTCTCACTCTGATATTTCTTAAGTACTGAAAGTGTTTTTGACTCACTCAGACCTCGAGCCACAACCATGAACATCTTTTGGTATTTCTTAGGATCTATGGGAACACATTTATTTTCCAGCAATGCGAGTTTTATTTTATTGAAACTTTTTTTTTTCACTTTTGGACAGTATTTAGGTTGGAAGTAAACTCTCCAAATGGAAGATATGTTGGCGTATGTTATTTTGTTCTGGGGAAAAACAGATACAAAAACAACACAGGGAGATGAGGGAAGGGCAGGGTGTCTGAGTTTATGGTCGTAACTCTTAGGTTTAGCTCAGTGTGGATGTAGCTGCTCTGGGCTAACGGTCTGACACAACCCCACGCAGTCTCCTGGTGAAACAGGCACTCCTGACTGCTGTGCAGTGTGTGTCCCACGTCCTCCCAATAGGTCTGCCACACACACACACACACCTGGTCCAACGGGAATCTGATTAATCCAAATTCATAATTCCATACACTTAAACAAAAAAGTCTGCATCAACAATGTTCATACACTTTTGTTCCATTTCTCTCTAAACTGGCTCTAGCCCAGAGGGTAAGTGCTTCCTTTGGAACAAAGATGTATGAATGTCTGGGATTGTGGAAGATTTTAGCAGACACCAGGAACACATCTTGTTGTTGTCCCTCTGCATGTATTTCAGTGCAGCCCCTAAAACCAGCTGTAACCAACTGTTCAAAGAGAAATGCTGTAGTACGTCTAGAATGGAACGTGACTGTGTAACCTGTTAACTAATATCCTAACCACACCCAACTCGAATTTGGCTAGCATTTACTATTGACGTTATTGTCATTAAGGTTGTCATTGTTGTTTTTACGACAAGGACAATGCTAGCTCGTGATCTGGACTTGCTGCTGGAGGGTTAAGATCATGTTTATTATTTTGAAGGAGTTACGTGTTTAGTCTGTGTTCAAACTCCTCCATAATGTTTCTGTGAATTCAAATTTGTGTGTTTTATTTTTTAAATCTTCCATTGTAGCAGTTTTCTGTGCATTGTGGTATTAAGGGGCCAGGTGATATGATGCTGATTTAATGTGATGGACTGTAGGAAATGCTGCAATGCAAATCTTTTCTGGGGGGGGAAACAGTTTGTTTTGACATATAAAACAAGTCAAGTGGTTGCAATATAGTTTTTAGTACATATTTTGTCTTTTTTCTATAACACTAATGGGTATTTTTCTATTCCCTAACACTTTTGAAGTTGATGTGAATTTTTAACGTGGTGTTAATTTTACATTATACAAAACTTTACGAGATCTGTTCTAGATTTTTAAATAAAAATACACTTTCTAGGATCAAAACTTTTTTTCTGAATTTTTAAGAAAGTGTTCCACTTTTTTGAAAGCCATACGTGAAAGGTGGGCACTGCTGCTCAGAACAGATTAACTCCAAGGGGAAGCCATTGCACAACTAGCAATAACAGAAAACATCACTACAATCTCAAATTGCAGTTCACACACAAGACAGAAAAACATGTCAGAGGTTTGCGTAGTATCCTGCTATACAGGCTAGAAGGTTTTGAAATGATTGTGAAAATGCATCCTGTATGCAGGGTTGGATGACTGTCACAGTTTCTGTAAATGTTCTGTTGAGGGGCTGCAATAAAGGTTTGGGACAACACCATGGTGTCATTTATTCTCGTGCTTACCCCTCTCTGGGCACACCCCTCTCCACCAAACCATGCATGGTAACACTTTTTTATACTAAGGTACCCTTTTTTAAAAGTCTGTTGAAAAGGGTCAGCCGTATGTAAACCCAGTCATTCGTAAGCACCAAAGTTGTTTGTTAATGTCAGGGAGGGTCGGATTAACTACACACAGAGCCTGAGTGCGGCTGGGGCCGACAGATAAAACATAAACAAGCAGAATAGAGTACCGTGATTAATGGACAGTCTAGCATGCATCAGCTATGTAGCCAAGTGATCAGTGTCCAGGGGGGCAGCGGTGGATGGGGCAGGGAAGCTGGACTGACTTAGACTTTACACCCCCCATTAAAGGGTACCTTTTTATAGTAAAGTGTTACCCAGTGCACTACACAATCATCTGAGAATATTACCACAATACAAGGCAGCTTTGATGCAGAGGTAAAGCAGCAAGAATAATAGAAAGTCCACTGACCCACTTTGGTGTAACCTAGTGTGCAGTATAAACTACATCCTTGGTAAAAGATCATATACTGTACTTCTATGTCTTGTTCCTCATTCCACCACCAGATTACACGTTTTGTAAAGTTCCCGAAAGATATACGCTATGTCGAACAAACATGCCTCTGACATGTTCAATAAGGAATCACGTCGTTGCTATTCGTGACATTTCTGTCTGCAACATTTGACAACCTTTGGCAACGGAATGTGGCCCAGAAAACCTCTCTGAAATCCTCAACCAGATCCCTTTTTGCCATTTGAAATCCACCCGTTCATAGGTGCACGTGGTGATTCTCAGTCCAAAAGTTCAGGCAGGCCTACCGTTTTATTATATAGTAGCCTAACATGGATCATAGGTAAGTATTAAAGTAAGTATTGTGTGATTTTTATTGCGCCTTATTGCTTCACTTTGGGCAAGTTCATTTTGAATAATTGAATTGTTGCATAATCTTATTTTTCGGGCAGGCTTATGCTAATTGACGTAGACCTACAGGACTTACAGTGCATTCGGAAAATATTCAGACCCCTTGACTTTTTCCACAATTTGTTATGTTACAGCCTTGTTCTAAAATGTATTTTTATAGAAATGTCCAATCTACACAATAGCCCATAATGACAAAGCAAACAGATTTTTAGAAATGTTTGCACAATTCTTTTTTTTAAAGAACGGAAACATATTTACATAAGGATTCAGACCCTTTACTCTGTACTTTGTTGAAGCACCTTTGGAAGCAATTACAGCTTCAAGTCTTCTTGGGTATGACGCTACAAGCTTGGCACACCTGTATTTGGAGTTTCTCCCATTGTTCTCTGCAGATCCTCTCAAGCTCTGTCAGGTTGGATGGCGAGCGTTACTGCACAGCTATTTTCAGGTCTCTCCAGAGATGTTCGATCGTGTTCCAAGTTCGGGCTCTGGCTGGGCCACTCAAGGACATTCAGAGACTTATCCCGAAGCCACTCCTGTGTTGTCTTAGGGTTGTTGTCTTGTTGAAAGGTTAACCTTTGCCCCAGTCTGAGGTTCTTAGCGTTCTGGGGCAGATTTTCTTTTTTGTCTCCTGACCCCTCCTGTCTCAGCCTCCAGTATTTATGCTGCAGTAGTTTATGTGTCGGGGGGCTAGGGTCAGTTTGTTATATCTGGAGTACTTCTCCTGTCCTATTCGGTGTCCTGTGTGAATCTAAGTGCGTTCTCTAATTCTCTCCTCTCTTTTTCTCTCTCCCTCGGATGACCTGAGCCCTAGGACCATGGCCCAAGACTACCTGACATGACTCCTTGCTGTCCCCAGTCCACCTGGCCGTGCTGCTGCTCCAGTTTCAACTGTTCTGCCTTATTATTATTCGACCATGCTGGTCATTTATGAACATTTGAACATCTTGGCCATGTTCTGTTATAATCTCCACCCGGCACAGCCAGAAGAGGACTGGCCACCCCACATAGCCTGGTTCCTCTCTAGGTTTCTTCCTAGGTTTTGGCCGTTCTAGGGAGTTTTTCCTAGCCACCGTGCTTCTACACCTGCATTGCTTGCTGTTTGGGTTTTAGGCTGGGTTTCTGTACAGCACTTTGAGATATCAGCTGATGTACGAAGAGCTATATAAATACATTTGATTTGATTTTCATCAAGGATCTCTCTGTACTTTGTTCCGTTAATCTTCCCTCGATCCTGACTAGTCTCCCAGTCCCTGCCATTAAAAAACATCTCCACAGCATGATGTTGCCACCACCAGGCTTCACTGTAGAGATGGTGCCATGTTTCTTCCAGATGTAACGCTTGGCATTCAGTGACCATTGGGTCTTGGTCACCTCAATGACCAAGGCCCTTCTCCCCCGATTGCTCAGTTCTAAGAAGAGTCTTGGTGGTTCCAAACTTCTTCCATTTAGGAATGATGGAGGCCACTTTGTTCTTGGGGACCTTCAATGCTGCAGAAATGTTTTGGTACCCTTCCCCAGATCTGTGTCTTGAAACAATCCTGTCTCGGAGCTCTAAGGACATTCCTTCGACCTCATTGCTTGGTTTTTGCTCTTACATTGCTCTTATATAGTCAGGTGTGTGCCTTTTTCAAATCATGTCCAATCAATTGAATTTAACACAAGTGGACTCAAATCAAGTTGTAGAAACATCTCCCTGATGATCAATGGAAACAGGATGCACTTGAGCTCAATTTCGAGTATCATAGCAAAGGGTCTGAATACTTATGTGAATAAGGTATTTCTGTTATTTATACATTTTAAATTTGGAAAAAACAGTTTTTGCTTTGTCATTATGGGTTATTGTGTGTAGATTGAGTTTAAAAAAAAATTGAATAAGGAGGAAATGCAACAAAATGTGGAAAAGGGGAAGGGGTCTGAATATTTTCCGAATGTACTTACATTTACATTTACATTTAAGTCATTTAGCAGACGCTCTTATCCAGAGCGACTTACAAATTGGTGCATTCACCTTATGACATCCAGTGGAACAGCCACTTTACAATAGTGCATCTAAATCTTTTACGGGGGGGGGGGGTGAGAAGGATTACTTTATCCTATCCTAGGTATTCCTTAAAGAGGTGGGGTTTCAGGTGTCTCCGGAAGGTGGTGATTGACTCCGCTGTCCTGGCGTCGTGAGGGAGTTTGTTCCACCATTGGGGGGCCAGAGCAGCGAACAGTTTTGACTGGGCTGAGCGGGAACTGTACTTCCTCAGTGGTAGGGAGGCGAGCAGGCCAGAGGTGGATGAACGCAGTGCCCTTGTTTGGGTGTAGGGCCTGATCAGAGCCTGGAGGTACTGAGGTGCCGTTCCCCTCACAGCTCCGTAGGCAAGCACCATGGTCTTGTAGCGGATGCGAGCTTCAACTGGAAGCCAGTGGAGAGAGCGGAGGAGCGGGGTGACGTGGGAGAACTTGGGAAGGTTGAACACCAGACGGGCTGCGGCGTTCTGGATGAGTTGTAGGGGTTTAATGGCACAGGCAGGGAGCCCAGCCAACAGCGAGTTGCAGTAATCCAGACGGGAGATGACAAGTGCCTGGATTAGGACCTGTGCCGCTTCCTGTGTGAGGCAGGGTCGTACTCTGCGGATGTTGTAGAGCATGAACCTACAGGAACGGGCCACCGCCTTGATGTTAGTTGAGAACGACAGGGTGTTGTCCAGGATCACGCCAAGGTTCTTAGCGCTCTGGGAGGAGGACACAATGGAGTTGTCAACCGTGATGGCGAGATCATGGAACGGGCAGTCCTTCCCGGGAGGAAGAGCAGCTCCGTCTTGCCGAGGTTCAGCTTGAGGTGGTGATCCGTCATCCACACTGATATGTCTGCCAGACATGCAGAGATGCGATTCGCCACCTGGTCATCAGAAGGGGGAAAGGAGAAGATTAATTGTGTGTCGTCTGCATAGCAATGATAGGAGAGACCATGTGAGGTTATGACAGAGCCAAGTGACTTGGTGTATAGCGAGAATAGGAGAGGGCCTAGAACAGAGCCCTGGGGGACACCAGTGGTGAGAGCGCGTGGTGAGGAGACAGATTCTCGCCACGCCACCTGGTAGGAGCGACCTGTCAGGTAGGACGCAATCCAAGCGTCAGCTAATCAGCTAGCACAACAACAGCAGGTAAAATGGCGTAGGCTAGGCAGGGAGGGTCGGATTAACTACACACAGAGCCTGAGTGCGGCTGGGGCCGACAGATAAAACATAAACAAGCAGAATAGAGTACCGTGATTAATGGACAGTCTAGCATGCATCAGCTATGTAGCCAAGTGATCAGTGTCCAGGGGGGCAGCGGTGGATGGGGCAGGGAAGCTGGACTGGCGAGTGTTATCCAGGTTAAAAAACAGTTAGCAGTGGCTAACAATGACTAAATAGCTTGTAGCTAGTTAGCTGGTTAGCTTCTGGAGGTTCTTGAATGTGTTCTAAAAATAAAAAATAATGGCGATTCCGTATCACATTGGGTGAGGCAGGTTACCGGAAGGTATAAACAAATTAAAAATCGAAAAGAGAAAGTAAATATGGGTCCAGTGAGTGTTTGGGACGCGGCGATTCAGACGGTTAGCAGGCCTGTGCTAACAAGCTAACAGTTAGTAGGCCAGGGCTAAACAAGCTAGCAGTTAGCGGACCGGGGCTAAACAAGCTAGCAGTTAGCAGGCCGAATTAGCAAGCAAGGACGTCGCGATGGGGTGAGTCTGTTTATTCCTCTTCATGCGGTGACATCGATAGACCGGTCGAGGGTCCGGATATTGTAGCCCAGGAGTATGCTTCGGTGGTAGCACAGGAGCTCTGGCCGGGCTAGCTTCAAGCTAAGTGGGTGGAAACGCTAGCCAGGAGTAATCATCCGGGGTTGCGGTTAGCTAGATAGCTAGTTGTGAAGAATCCAGGTGAAAATGTTCCGTTTGCGGTGGGAATCCGGTGGGAATCCGGTGGGAATCCGGGGATAAAAAATAATAGGTCCGTTATGCTCTGGTTAGAGTCGCGTTGTTCGAACTGGCGAGAGCTTTCCGAGCTAAAGGTTAGCTGATGACCGGTTAGCTGAAGACCGCAAGCAATGGTTTGCTGACTGATAGCTGAGAGGTTCCGGATCCAAAGTAGATATAAGTACTTTAGAAGAAATTAGCTACATTGGGTGAGGCGGGTTGCAGGAGAATATTTAGAAGTTGAGGTTTAACAAAATGTTTTAAAAGATATGCAAAGAAAAATATGTTAAAAAAATATAAAAAACTATATATACAAGGGACACGACACGACAAGACGTTCGACTGCTACGCCATCTTGGAACGATCATCCAAACACGACAAGTTGAGTTTTTTTCCAAAAAGTTATATTTTATGTTTCATCTGACCATCTGACATTCTCCCAATCTTCTTCTGGATCATCCAAATGCTCTCTAGCAAACTTCAGACGGGCCTGGACATGTACTGGCTTAAGCAGGGGGACACGTCTGGCACTGCAGGATTTGAGTCCCTGGCGGCGTAGTGTGTTACTGATGGTAGGCTTTGTTACTTTGGTCCCAGCTCTCTGCAGGTCATTCACTAGGTCCCCCGTGTGGTTCTGTGATTTTTACTCACCGTTCAAGATTTAGATGCAAGTGGCTGTTCACTGGTTGTTTATGCACCCGCTCTGGATAAGAGCGTCTGCTAAATGACTTAAATGTAAATGTAAATGTTCTTGTGATCATTTTGACCCCACGGGGTGAGATCTTGCGTGGAGCCCCAGATCGAGGGAGATTATCAGTGGTCTTTTATGTCTTCCATATCCTAATAATTGCTCCCACAGTTGATTTCTTCAAGCCAAGCTGCTTACCTATTGCAGATTCAGTCTTCCCAGCCTGGTGCAGGTCTACAATTTTGTTTCTGGTGTCCTTTGACAGCTCTTTGGTCTTGGCCATAGTGGAGTTTGGAGTGTGACTGTTTGAGGTTATGGACAGGTGTCTTTTATACTGATAACAAGTTCAACAGGTGCCATTAATACAGGTAACGTGTGGAGGACAGAGGAGCCTCTTAAAGAAGAAGTTACAGGTCTGTGAGAGACAGAAATATTACTTTTTTGTAGGTGACCAAATACTTATTTTCCACCAAAATTTGCAAATAAATTCATTAAAAATCCCACAATGTGATTTTCTGGATTTTTTTCTCATTTTGTCTGTCATAGTTGAAGTGTTCTGTCATAATTGAACTCTTAAAGAAGGTCTGTGAGAGCCAGAAATCTTGCTTGTTTGTAGGTGACCAAATACTTATTTCCCACGATAATTTGCAACAAATTCATTTAAAATCCTACATTTTCTGGATTTTGTTTTCTCATTTTGTCTGTCATATTTTAAGTGTACCTATGATGAAAATGACAGGCCTCTTTCATCTTTTTAAGTGGGAGAACTTGCACAATTGGTGGCTGATTAACCTCATAGTCCACCAATACCGGATCCGGGTTCGTGACTACGGCTCAAGCTCATTAGCATAACGCACAATGCGAAAAAATATTCCTAAAAATATTTAACCTCCACACATTAACAAGTAAAATAGTTCAAATGAAAGATAAACAAGTTGTTTATCTACCCAGCAAGTCAGATTTCTAAAATGTTTTACGGCGAAAACATAGCACATATTTATGTCAAACCACCACCACAGACATAGCTCATTTGCATAGCCAAGTAGGAAAAAATATGCAATCAACAAACGCAGGATTACAAGAAAAATCATTTCACTAACCTTTTGAAATCTTCATCAGATGACAGTAATATAACATGTTACACAGTACATTCATTTTTTTTTCAATAATCTGCAATAAATCTCTGTTTACATTAGCTAGCATGATAACACATGACATTTCAAATATCTTTATTATTTTGGAACTTTTGTGAGTATAATGTTTACTGTAAAAAAAATAATGTTTATTTGACTTGTGTTTATTATCTATTTCACTTTCTTTGGCAATGTAAACATATGTTTCCCATGCCAATTAAGCCCTTAAATTGATTTGAATTGAAAACAGAGGCTACAAGCTGCAAAACTGTAATGATCACTACTGATAAGCAGATGTAGTCTGGCTGTAGTTTTTCACTATACAAACAAGTAGTAAAAACGACCTGATTACTATTGAAAAGCCTGTGTAGTGAAGCTGTAGTGTTTTGACTACTTATTTACGACAAACGTCAAGTAGTAAAAGTCTTTACCTGATTACTACTGGAAACAACTGTTTTCCTACTGAATACTACAAAACTCTTCTTGTGTATCTTCAGTAGTATAAACTACACAATTCTTACAAAAATCTACATAGTCACCACTGCACAAATTGTTTTTGAATAGTAATTCGGTAGTACTTTTTTCATGAGGGTATACATCTATCTCAAAGGATAGAATAGGTGGAAAAAATGTGGTGGAAAACCTCTTCACTGAGCCCACAGGAAGGCTAGGTGGAGCTATAACCACGTTATAGCTATCCTTTCAGATCCATGTGTCCAGGGGAAGGGGTTAGAAGTTGATTTGGGACTGATAATGTGTCCCCTCTCACTAAGACAATAATAGAGTACTTTGGAGTAGATCAAATATATCCACGTGTCTTTTAAATGAAAAGTGAGGACGGCAACAAGTATTTATGAAGAGAGGAGAGGACGGCAACAAGTCTTTATGAGGAAAGGAGAGGACGGCAACAAGTCTTTATGAGGAAAGGAGAGGAGAGGACGGCAACAAGTCTTTATGAGGAAAGGAGAGGACGGCAACAAGTCTTTATGAGGAAAGGAGAGGAGAGGATGGCAACAAGTCTTTATGAGGAAAGGAGAGGAGAGGATGGCAACAAGTCTTTATGAGGAGAGGAGAGGATGGCAACAAGTCTTTATGAGGAAAGGAGAGGAGAGGACGGCAACAAGTCTTTATGAGGAAAGGAGAGGAGAGGATGGCAACAAGTCTTTATGAGGAAAGGAGAGGACGGCAACAAGTCTTTATGAGGAAAGGAGAGGAGAGGATGGCAACAAGTCTTTATGAGGAAAGGAGAGGAGAGGATGGCAACAAGTCTTTATGAGGAAAGGAGAGGACGGCAACAAGTCTTTATGAAGAAAGGAGAGGAGAGGATGGCAACAAGTCTTTATGAGGAAAGGAGAGGAGAGGATGGCAACAAGTCTTTATGAGGAAAGGAGAGGACGGCAACAAGTCTTTATGAGGAAAGGAGAGGAGAGGATGG
Organism: Oncorhynchus keta; assembly: GCF_023373465.1. NCBI lineage: Eukaryota > Metazoa > Chordata > Actinopteri > Salmoniformes > Salmonidae > Oncorhynchus > Oncorhynchus keta. The sequence continues at coordinate 18,739,078 of NC_068435.1, forward strand.
CAACAAGTCTTTATGAGGAAAGGAGAGGAGAGGATGGCAACAAGTCTTTATGAGGAAAGGAGAGGACGGCAACAAGTCTTTATGAAGAAAGGAGAGGAGAGGATGGCAACAAGTCTTTATGAGGAAAGGAGAGGAGAGGATGGCAACAAGTCTTTATGAGGAGAGGAGAGGACGGCAACAAGTCTTTATGAGGAAAGGAGAGGACGGCAACAAGTCTTTATGAGGAAAGGAGAGGACGGCAACAAGTCTTTATGAGGAAAGGAGAGGAGAGGACGGCAACAAGTCTTTATGAAGAAAGGAGAGGAGAGGACGGCAACAAGTCTTTATGAGGAAAGGAGAGGAGAGGACGGCAACAAGTCTTTATGAGGAAAGGAGAGGAGAGGACGGCAACAAGTCTTTATGAGGAAAGGAGAGGAGAGGACGGCAACAAGTCTTTATGAGGAAAGGAGAGGAGAGGACGGCAACAAGTCTTTATGAGGAGAGGGAGAGGATGGCAACAAGTCTTTATGAGGAAAGGAGAGGAGAGGACGGCAACAAGTCTTTATGAGGAAAGGAGAGGAGAGGACGGCAACAAGTCTTTATGAAGAAAGGAGAGGAGAGGATGGCAACAAGTCTTTATGAGGAGAGGAGAGGACGGCAGCAAGTCTTTATGAGGAAAGGAGAGGAGAGGACGGCAACAAGTCTTTATGAGGAAAGGAGAGGAGAGGATGGCAACAAGTCTTTATGAGGAAAGGAGAGGAGAGGATGGCAACAAGTCTTTATGAGGAAAGGAGAGGAGAGGATGGCAACAAGTCTTTATGAGGAAAGGAGAGGAGAGGATGGCAACAAGTCTTTATGAGGAAAGGAGAGGAGAGGATGGCAACAAGTCTTTATGAGGAAAGGAGAGGAGAGGACGGCAACAAGTCTTTATGAGGAAAGGAGAGGAGAGGACGGCAACAAGTCTTTATGAGGAAAGGAGAGGAGAGGATGGCAACAAGTCTTTATGAGGAAAGGAGAGGAGAGGATGGCAACAAGTCTTTATGAGGAAAGGAGAGGACGGCAACAAGTCTTTATGAAGAAAGGAGAGGAGAGGATGGCAACAAGTCTTTATGAGGAAAGGAGAGGAGAGGACGGCAACAAGTCTTTATGAGGAAAGGAGAGGAGAGGACGGCAACAAGTCTTTATGAGGAAAGGAGAGGAGAGGACGGCAACAAGTCTTTATGAGGAAAGGAGAGGAGAGGACGGCAACAAGTCTTTATGAGGAGAGGAGAGGACGGCAACAAGTCTTTATGAGGAAAGGAGAGGAGAGGACGGCAACAAGTCTTTATGAGGAAAGGAGAGGACGGCAACAAGTCTTTATGAGGAAAGGAGAGGAGAGGATGGCAACAAGTCTTTATGAGGAAAGGAGAGGAGAGGACGGCAACAAGTCTTTATGAGGAAAGGAGAGGAGAGGACGGCAACAAGTCTTTATGAGGAAAGGAGAGGAGAGGATGGCAACAAGTCTTTATGAGGAAAGGAGAGGAGAGGATGGCAACAAGTCTTTATGAGGAAAGGAGAGGACGGCAACAAGTCTTTATGAAGAAAGGAGAGGAGAGGACGGCAACAAGTCTTTATGAGGAAAGGAGAGGAGAGGATGGCAACAAGTCTTTATGAGGAGAGGAGAGGACGGCAACAAGTCTTTATGAGGAAAGGAGAGGAGAGGATGGCAACAAGTCTTTATGAGGAAAAGAGGAGAGGACGGCAACAAGTCTTTGATGAGGAGAGGAGAGGATGGCAACAAGTCTTTATGAGGAAAGGAGAGGATGGCAACAAGTCTTTATGAGGAGAGAGGAGAGGATGGCAACAAGTCTTTATGAGGAGGAGGAGAGGATGGCAACAAGTCTTTATGAGGAAAGGAGAGGAGAGGATGGCAACAAGTCTTTATGAGGAAAGGAGGAGGCAACAAGTCTTTATGAGGAGAGGAGAGGATGGCAACAAGTCTTTATGAGGAAAGAGAGGAGAGGATGGCAACAAGTCTTTATGAGGAAAGGAGAGGATGGCAACAAGTCTTTATGAGGAGAGGAGAGGACGGCAACAAGTCTTTATGAAGAAAGGAGAGGAGAGGATGGCAACAAGTCTTTATGAGGAAAGGAGAGGATGGCAACAAGTCTTTATGAGGAAAGGAGAGGATGGCAACAAGTCTTTATGAGGAAAGGAGAGGATGGCAACAAGTCTTTATGAGGAAAGGAGAGGAGAGGACGGCAACAAGTCTTTATGAGGAGAGGAGAGGACGGCAACAAGTCTTTATGAGGAAAGGAGAGGAGAGGATGGCAACAAGTCTTTATGAGGAAAGGAGAGGATGGCAACAAGTCTTTATGAGGAAAGGAGTCTTTATGAGGAAAGGAGAGCAACAAGTCTTTATGAGGAAAGGAGAGGAGAGGATGGCAACAAGTCTTTATGAGGAAAGGAGAGAGGACGGCAACAAGTCTTTATGAGGAAAGGAGAGGATGGCAACAAGTCTTTATGAGGAAAGGAGAGGAGAGGATGGCAACAAGTCTTTATGAGGAGAGGAGAGGATGGCAACAAGTCTTTATGCAACAAGTCTTTAAGGAAAGGAGAGGATGGCAACAAGTCTTTATGAGGAAAGGAGAGGAGAGGATGGCAACAAGTCTTTATGAGGAAAGGAGAGGATGGCAACAAGTCTTTATGAGGAAAGGAGAGGAGAGGATGGCAACAAGTCTTTATGAGGAAAGGAGAGGAGAGGATGGCAACAAGTCTTTATGAGGAAAGGAGGAGAGGACGGCAACAAGTCTTTATGAGAAAGGAGAGGAGAGGATGGCAACAAGTCTTTATGAGGAAAGGAGAGGAGGATGGCAACAAGTCTTTATGAGGAAAGGAGAGGACGGCAACAAGTCTTTATGAGGAGGAGGATGGCAACAAGTCTTTATGAGGAAAGGAGAGGAGAGGATGGCAACAAGTCTTTATGAGGAAAGGAGAGGAGAGGACGGCAACAAGTCTTTATGAGGAGAGGAGAGGACGGCAACAAGTCTTTATGAGGAAAGAGAGAGGACGGCAACAAGTCTTTATGAGGAAAGGAGAGGAGAGGACGGCAACAAGTCTTTATGAGGAAAGGAGAGGAGAGGAGGAGAGGAGAGGGCAACAAGTCTTTATGAGGAAAGGAGAGGACGGCAACAAGTCTTTATGAGGAGAGGAGAGGATGGCAACAAGTCTTTATGAGGAAAGGAGAGGACGGGAACAAGTCTTTATGAGGAGAGGAGAGGACGGCAACAAGTCTTTATGAGGAAAGGAGAGGAGAGGACGGCAACAAGTCTTTATGAGGAAAGGAGAGGATGGCAACAAGTCTTTATGAGGAGAGGAGAGGACGGCAACAAGTCTTTATGAGGAGAGGACGGCAACAAGTCTTTATGAGGAGGAGGAGAGGACGGCAACAAGTCTTTATGAGGAAAGGTCTTTATGAGAGGAGAGGACGGCAACAAGTCTTTATGAGGAGGAAAGGAGAGGACGGCAACAAGTCTTTATGAGGAAAGGAGAGGAGAGGATGGCAACAAGTCTTTATGAGGAAAGGAGAGGAGAGGACGGCAACAAGTCTTTATGAGGAAAGGAGAGGAGAGGATGGCAACAAGTCTTTATGAGGAAAGGAGTCTTTATGAGGAGGAGAGGACGGCAACAAGTCTTTATGAGGAGGAGAGGAGAGGATGGCAACAAGTCTTTATGAGGAAAGGAGAGGAGAGGACGGCAACAAGTCTTTATGAGGAAAGGAGAGGAGAGGATGGCAACAAGTCTTTATGAGGAGAGGGAGAGGATGGCAACAAGTCTTTATGAGGAACAAGAGAGGAGAGGATGGCAACAAGTCTTTATGAGGAAAGGAGAGGAGAGGATGGCAACAAGTCTTTATGAGGAAAGGAGAGGAGAGGATGGCAACAAGTCTTTATGAGGAAAGGAGAGGAGAGGATGGCAACAAGTCTTTATGAGGCAACAAGTCTTTATGAGAGGAGAGGATGGCAACAAGTCTTTATGAGGAAGAGGAGAGGATGGCAACAAGTCTTTATGAGGAAGGAGGAGAGGATGGCAACAAGTCTTTATGAGGAAAGGAGAGGATGGCAACAAGTCTTTATGAGGAGAGGAGAGGATGGCAACAAGTCTTTATGAGGAAAGGAGAGGAGAGGATGGCAACAAGTCTTTATGAGGAAAGGAGAGGATGGCAACAAGTCTTTATGAGGAAAGGAGAAAGGAGAGGATGGCAACAAGTCTTTATGAGGAGAGGAGAGGATGGCAACAAGTCTTTATGAGGAAAGGAGAGGAGAGGATGGCAACAAGTCTTTATGAGGAAAGGAGAGGAGAGAGGACGGCAACAAGTCTTTATGAGGAAGGAGAGGATGGCAACAAGTCTTTATGAGGAAAGGAGAGGAGAGGATGGCAACAAGTCTTTGAGGAAAGGAATGAGGAGAGGAGAGGATGGCAACAAGTCTTTATGAGGAAAGGAGAGGACGGCAACAAGTCTTTATGAGGAAAGGAGGAGAGGATGGCAACAAGTCTTTATGAGGAAAGGAGAGGAGGGCAACAAGTCTTTATGAAGGAAGTGGCAACAAGTCTTTATGAGGAAAGGAGAGGAGAGGACGGCAACAAGTCTTTATGAGGAAAGGAGAGGACGGCAACAAGTCTTTATGAGGAAAGGAGAGGAGAGGACGGCAACAAGTCTTTATGAGGAAAGAGAGAGGACGGCAACAAGTCTTTATGAGGAAAGGAGAGGAGAGGATGGCAACAAGTCTTTGAGGAATGAGGAGAGGAGAGGACGGCAACAAGTCTTTATGAGGAAAGGAGAGGACGGCAACAAGTCTTTATGAGGAAAGAGGAGAGGATGGCAACAAGTCTTTATGAGGAAAGGAGAGGAGAGGATGGCAACAAGTCTTTATGAGGAAAGGAGAGGATGGCAACAAGTCTTTATGAGGAAAGGAGAGGAGAGGATGGCAACAAGTCTTTATGAGGAAAGGAGAGGACGGCAACAAGTCTTTTATGGCAACAAGGAGGAAAGGAGAGGATGGCAACAAGTCTTTATGAGGAAAGGAGAGAAGATGGCAACAAGTCTTTATGAGGAGGAGAGGAGAGGACGGCAACAAGTCTTTATGAGGAAAAGAGAGGAGAGGATGGCAACAAGTCTTTATGAGGAAATGAGAGGACGGAGGAGAGGAGAGGACGGCAACAAGTCTTTATGAGGAGAGAGAGGATGGCAACAAGTCTTTATGAGGAAAGGAGAGGAGGACGGCAACAAGTCTTTATGAGGAAAGGAGAGGATGGCAACAAGTCTTTATGAGGAAATGAGAGGACGGCAACAAGTCTTTATGAGGAAAGGAGAGGAGAGGATGGCAACAAGTCTTTATGAGGAAAGGAGAGGACGGCAAGAAGTCTTTATGAGGAGAGGAGAGGATGGCAACAAGTCTTTATGAGGAAAGGAGAGGACGGCAAGAAGTCTTTATGAGGAGAGGAGAGGACGGCACAAGTCTTTATGAGGAAAGGAGAGGAGAGGACGGCAACAAGTCTTTATGAGGAAATGAGAGGAGAGGATGGCAACAAGTCTTTATGAGGAGAGGAGAGACGGCAACAACAAGTCTTTATGAGGAAGCAACAAGAGAGGAGAGGACGGCAACAAGTCTTTATGAGGAAAGGAGAGGATGGCAACAAGTCTTTATGAGGAAAGGAGGAGAGGATGGCAACAAGTCTTTATGAGGAAAGGAGAGGACGGCAACAAGTCTTTATGAGGAAGGAGAGGACGGCAACAAGTCTTTATGAGGAAAGGAGAGGACGGCAACAAGTCTTTATGAGGAAAGGAGTGGAGAGGATGGCAACAAGTCTTTATGAGTAAAGGAGAGGACGGCAACAAGTCTTTATGAGGAGAGGAGAGGACGGCAACAAGTCTTTATGAGGAAATGAGAGGACGGCAACAAGTCTTTATGAGGAAATGAGAGGAGGATGGCAACAAGTCTTTATGAGGAGAGGAGAGGATGGCAACAAGTCTTTATGAGGAGAGGAGAGGACGGCAACAAGTCTTTATGAGGAAAGGAGAGGACGGCAACAAGTCTTTATGAGGAGAGCAACAAGAGAGGATGGCAACAAGTCTATGAGGAAAGGAGAGGAGAGGACGGCAACAAGTCTTTATGAGGAGAGGAGAGAGGATGGCAACAAGTCTTTATGAGGAAAGGAGAGGAGAGGACGGCAACAAGTCTTTATGAGGAAAGGAGAGGACGGCAACAAGTCTTTATGAGGAAAGGAGAGGAGAGGATGGCAACAAGTCTTTATGAGGAAATGAGAGGACGGCAACCAGTCTTTATGAGGAGAGGAGAGGATGGCAAGAAGTCTTTATGAGGAGAGGAGAGGACGGCAACAAGTCTTTATGAGGAAAGGAGAGGATGGCAACAAGTCTTTATGAGGAAATGAGAGGACGGCAACAAGTCTTTATGAGGAGAGGAGAGGACGGCAACAAGTCTTTATGAGGAAATGAGAGGACGGCAACAAGTCTTTATGAGGAAATGAGAGGACGGCAACAAGTCTTTATGAGGAGAGGAGAGGACGGCAACAAGTCTTTATGAGGAGAGGAGAGGACGGCAACAAGTCTTTATGAGGAGAGGAGAGGACGGCAACAAGTCTTTATGAGGAGAGGAGAGGACGGCAACAAGTCTTTATGAGGAAAGGAGAGGATGGCAACAAGTCTTTATGAGGAAAGGAGAGGACGGCAACAAGTCTTTATGAGGAAAGGAGAGGAGAGGATGGCAACAAGTCTTTATGAGGAAAGGAGAGGACGGCAACAAGTCTTTATGAGGAGAGGAGAGGATGGCAACAAGTCTTTATGAGGAAAGGAGAGGATGGCAACAAGTCTTTATGAGGAAAGGAGAGGACGGCAACAAGTCTTTATGAGGAGAGGAGAGGATGGCAACAAGTCTATGAGGAAAGGAGAGGATGGCAACAAGTCTATGAGGAGAGGAGAGGACGGCAACAAGTCTATGAGGAGAGGAGAGGATGGCAACAAGTCTATGAGGAGAGGAGAGGACGGCAACAAGTCTTTATGAGGAGAGGAGAGGACGGCAACAAGTCTTTATGAGGAAAGGAGAGGATGGCAACAAGTCTTTATGAGGAAAGGAGAGGACGGCAACAAGTCTTTATGAGGAGAGGAGAGGATGGCAACAAGTCTATGAGGAAAGGAGAGGAGAGGACGGCAACAAGTCTTTATGAGGAGAGGAGAGGATGGCAACAAGTCTTTATGAGGAAAGGAGAGGAGAGGACGGCAACAAGTCTTTATGAGGAAAGGAGAGGACGGCAACAAGTCTTTATGAGGAAAGGAGAGGAGAGGATGGCAACAAGTCTTTATGAGGAAATGAGAGGATGGCAACCAGTCTTTATGAGGGAGGAGAGGATGGCAAGAAGTATTTATGAGGAGAGGAGAGGACGGCAACAAGTCTTTATGAGGAAAGGAGAGGACGGCAAGAAGTCTTTATGAGGAGAGGAGAGGATGGCAACAAGTCTATGAGGAAAGGAGAGGACGGCAACAAGTCTTTATGAGGAGAGGAGAGGATGGCAACAAGTCTTTATGAGGAAAGGAGAGGAGAGGACGGCAACAAGTCTTTATGAGGAAAGGAGAGGAGAGGACGGCAACAAGTCTTTATGAGGAAAGGAGAGGAGAGGACGGCAACAAGTCTTTATGAGGAAAGGAGAGGAGAGGACGGCAACAAGTCTTTATGAGGAAAGGAGAGGACGGCAACAAGTCTTTATGAGGAAAGGAGAGGACGGCAACAAGTCTTTATGAGGAAAGGAGAGGAGAGGACGGCAACAAGTCTTTATGAGGAAAGGAGAGGACGGCAACAAGTCTTTATGAGGAAAGGAGAGGAGAGGATGGCAACAAGTCTTTATGAGGAAATGAGAGGACGGCAACAAGTCTTTATGAGGAAAGGAGAGGAGAGGATGGCAACAAGTCTTTATGAGGAAAGGAGAGGAGAGGACGGCAACAAGTCTTTATGAGGAAAGGAGAGGATGGCAAGAAGTCTTTATGAGGAAAGGAGAGGACGGCAACAAGTCTTTATGAGGAGAGGAGAGGATGGCAACAAGTCTTTATGAGGAAAGGAGAGGACGGCAACAAGTCTTTATGAGGAGAGGAGAGGATGGCAACAAGTCTTTATGAGGAAAGGAGAGGAGAGGACGGCAACAAGTCTTTATGAGGAAAGGAGAGGAGAGGACGGCAACAAGTCTTTATGAGGAAAGGAGAGGAGAGGATGGCAACAAGTCTTTATGAGGAAAGGAGAGGATGGCAACAAGTCTTTATGAGGAGAGGAGAGGACGGCAACAAGTCTTTATGAGGAAAGGAGAGGACGGCAACAAGTCTTTATGAGGAAAGGAGAGGAGAGGATGGCAACAAGTCTTTATGAGGAAATGAGAGGACGGCAACAAGTCTTTATGAGGAGAGGAGAGGACGGCAACAAGTCTTTATGAGGAGAGGAGAGGACGGCAACAAGTCTTTATGAGGAAAGGAGAGGACGGCAACAAGTCTTTATGAGGAAATGAGAGGACGGCAACAAGTCTTTATGAGGAGAGGAGAGGACGGCAACAAGTCTTTATGAGGAGAGGAGAGGACGGCAACAAGTCTTTATGAGGAGAGGAGAGGACGGCAACAAGTCTTTATGAGGAAAGGAGAGGACGGCAACAAGTCTTTATGAGGAGAGGAGAGGATGGCAACAAGTCTATGAGGAAAGGAGAGGAGAGGACGGCAACAAGTCTTTATGAGGAGAGGAGAGGATGGCAACAAGTCTTTATGAGGAAAGGAGAGGAGAGGACGGCAACAAGTCTTTATGAGGAAAGGAGAGGAGAGGATGGCAACAAGTCTTTATGAGGAAAGGAGAGGAGAGGACGGCAACAAGTCTTTATGAGGAAATGAGAGGACGGCAACAAGTCTTTATGAGGAGAGGAGAGGACGGCAACAAGTCTTTATGAGGAAAGGAGAGGACGGCAACAAGTCTTTATGAGGAAAGGAGTGGAGAGGATGGCAACAAGTCTTTATGAGGAAATGAGAGGACGGCAACAAGTCTTTATGAGGAGAGGAGAGGACGGCAACAAGTCTTTATGAGGAAATGAGAGGACGGCAACAAGTCTTTATGAGGAAATGAGAGGACGGCAACAAGTCTTTATGAGGAGAGGAGAGGACGGCAACAAGTCTTTATGAGGAGAGGAGAGGACGGCAACAAGTCTTTATGAGGAGAGGAGAGGACGGCAACAAGTCTTTATGAGGAAAGGAGAGGACGGCAACAAGTCTTTATGAGGAGAGGAGAGGATGGCAACAAGTCTATGAGGAAAGGAGAGGAGAGGACGGCAACAAGTCTTTATGAGGAGAGGAGAGGATGGCAACAAGTCTTTATGAGGAAAGGAGAGGAGAGGACGGCAACAAGTCTTTATGAGGAAAGGAGAGGACGGCAACAAGTCTTTATGAGGAAAGGAGAGGAGAGGATGGCAACAAGTCTTTATGAGGAAAGGAGAGGAGAGGATGGCAACAAGTCTTTATGAGGAAATGAGAGGACGGCAACCAGTCTTTATGAGGAAAGGAGAGGAGAGGATGGCAACAAGTCTTTATGAGGAAAGGAGAGGAGAGGATGGCAACAAGTCTTTATGAGGAAAGGAGAGGACGGCAACAAGTCTTTATGAGGAAAGGAGAGGAGAGGATGGCAACAAGTCTTTATGAGGAAAGGAGAGGACGGCAACAAGTCTTTATGAGGAAAGGAGAGGAGAGGATGGCAACAAGTCTTTATGAGGAAAGGAGAGGAGAGGACGGCAACAAGTCTTTATGAGGAAAGGAGAGGACGGCAACAAGTCTTTATGAGGAAAGGATAGGAGAGGACGGCAACAAGTCTTTATGAGGAAAGGAGAGGACGGCAACAAGTCTTTATGAGGAAAGGAGAGGACGGCAACAAGTCTTTATGAGGAGAGGAGAGGATGGCAACAAGTCTATGAGGAAAGGAGAGGAGAGGACGGCAACAAGTCTTTATGAGGAGAGGAGAGGATGGCAACAAGTCTTTATGAGGAAAGGAGAGGAGAGGACGGCAACAAGTCTTTATGAGGAAAGGAGAGGACGGCAACAAGTCTTTATGAGGAAAGGAGAGGAGAGGATGGCAACAAGTCTTTATGAGGAAATGAGAGGATGGCAACCAGTCTTTATGAGGAGAGGAGAGGATGGCAAGAAGTCTTTATGAGGAGAGGAGAGGACGGCAACAAGTCTTTATGAGGAAAGGAGAGGACGGCAAGAAGTCTTTATGAGGAGAGGAGAGGATGGCAACAAGTCTATGAGGAAAGGAGAGGACGGCAACAAGTCTTTATGAGGAGAGGAGAGGATGGCAACAAGTCTTTATGAGGAAAGGAGAGGAGAGGACGGCAACAAGTCTTTATGAGGAAAGGAGAGGAGAGGACGGCAACAAGTCTTTATGAGGAAAGGAGAGGAGAGGACGGCAACAAGTCTTTATGAGGAAAGGAGAGGAGAGGATGGCAACAAGTCTTTATGAGGAAAGGAGAGGACGGCAACAAGTCTTTATGAGGAGAGGAGAGGACGGCAACAAGTCTTTATGAGGAAAGGAGAGGAGAGGATGGCAACAAGTCTTTATGAGGAAAGGAGAGGAGAGGACGGCAACAAGTCTTTATGAGGAAAGGAGAGGATGGCAAGAAGTCTTTATGAGGAAAGGAGAGGACGGCAACAAGTCTTTATGAGGAGAGGAGAGGATGGCAACAAGTCTATGAGGAAAGGAGAGGAGAGGATGGCAACAAGTCTTTATGAGGAAAGGAGAGGAGAGGATGGCAACAAGTCTTTATGAGGAAATGAGAGGACGGCAACAAGTCTTTATGAGGAAAGGAGAGGAGAGGACGGCAACAAGTCTTTATGAGGAAAGGAGAGGAGAGGACGGCAACAAGTCTTTATGAGGAAAGGAGAGGAGGGCGGCAACAAGTCTTTATGAGGAAAGGAGAGGATGGCAACAAGTCTTTATGAGGAAAGGAGAGGAGAGGACGGCAACAAGTCTTTATGAGGAAAGGAGAGGAGAGGACGGCAACAAGTCTTTATGAGGAAAGGAGAGGACGGCAACAAGTCTTTATGAGGAGAGGAGAGGAGAGGACGGCAACAAGTCTTTATGAGGACAGGAGAGGAGAGAATAGCTATAAGTCTGATGAAACGCAGGGTAGCGGCGATGGGTTCCTAACAGCCTGTCCAGTAGCATTCTGTACTCGTGATATCACGGCTCCACCCCCCCATTACGCACAGGCTCCCTAGCAGGGGGGGGGAGGAGAGGTAGAGGGGGAAGGGGGCTCAGCCAGAGGGGCTCTTTGTGTTATACAGCGATGTGGTTAACCTAAAGACCTATCATGGACGTCACAACCCCACCCCTCCTCCTCCCCCTCCCTCAGAGTCCTGGGTGGTTAGGGGAGGGTATGGATGGCGTGAGGAGGGGGAGGGGTTGATGAGGCTCATGGGAGGTGATAGGTCATTATTCAGCATGGTGAAAAGCAGCAGGAGATGGGACACTTTTTCATACTTCTCTCTGTCTCTCTCCCTTTGTCCTCCATCTCTCCCTGTGAATTAGATCATATACAAAAGTGAAATAAAGAATAAAATGAACAGTAAACATTACACTCACAGAAGTTCCAATATAATAAAAACATTACAAATGTCATATTATGTATATATACAGTGTTGTAGCGATGTACAAATATGGGTTGTATTTACAATGGCACACTGGGATTTTAACCTAGTAGATATGGGAGTTTAATCAAAATTGGATTTGTTTTTGAGTTCTTTGTGGGTCTGTGTAATCTGAGGGAAATATGTGTCTCTAATATGGTCATACATTTGGCAGGAGGTTAGGAAGTGCAGCTCAGTTTCCACCTCCTTTTGTGGGCAGTGTGCACATAGCCTGTCTTCTCGTGAGAGCCATGTCTGCCTACGGCGGCCTTTCTCAATAGCAAGGCTATGCTCACTTAGTCTGTACATAGTCAAAGCTTTCCTTAATTTTAGGTCAGTCACAGTGGTCAGGTATTCTGCCACTCTGTACTCTCTGTTTAGGGCCAAATAGCATAGTTTGCTCTGTTTTTTGTTAATTCTTTCCAATGTATCAAGTAATTATCTTTTTGTTTTCTCATGATTTGGTTGGGTCTAATTGTGTTGCTGTCCAGGGGCCCCGAGGGGTCTGTTTGTGAACAGAGCCCCAGACCAGCTTGCTTTTAGGGGACTCTTCTCCAGGTTCATCTCTCTGTAGGTGATGGCTTTGTTGTGGAAGGTTTGGGAATCGCTTCGTTTTAGGTGGTTGTAGAATTTAACAACTGGATTTTGATAATTAGCGAGTATCGGCCTAATTCTGCTCTGCGTGCATTATTTGGTGTTTTACATTGTACACGGAGGATATTTTTGCAGAATTCTGCACGCAGAGTCTCAATTTGGTGTTTGTCCCATTTTGTGAATTCTTGGTTGGTGAGCGGACCCCAGACCTCACAACCATAAAGGGCAATGGGTTCTATAACTGATTCAAGTATTTTTAGCCAGATCCTAATTGGTATGTCGAATTTTATGTTCCTTTTGATGGCATAGAAGGCATTTCTTGCCTTGTCTCTCAGAACGTTCACAGCTTTGTGGAAGTTGGCGACTGGACCTTTTTTGGAACACCATTATTTTGGTCTTACTGAGATTTACTGTCAGGGCCCAGGTCTGGCAGAATCTGTGCAGATTATTTAGATGCTGCTGTAGGACCTCCTTCGTTGGTGACAAAAGCTGCAGACTGTTCTAGTGCCCTCGCAAATTCGTTGATATATATGTTGAAGAGGGTGGGGCTTAAGCTGCATCCCTGTTTCACCCACGGCGCTGTGGGAAGAAGTGTGTGTTTTTTGCCTATTTTAATCGCACAATTGTTGTTTGTCTACATGGATTTTATATTGTCGTATGTTTTCCCCCCAACACCCCTTTCTATCAGTTTGTATAGCAGACCCTCATGCCAAATTGAGTCGAAGGCTTTTTTGAAATCAACAAAGCATGGGAAGACTTTGCCTTTGTTTTGGTTTGTTTGTTTGTCAATTAGGGTGTACAGGGTGAATACGTGGTCTGTCGTACAATAATTTGGTAAAAAGCCAATTTCACATTTGCTCAGTACATTGTTTTCACTAAGGAAATGTCTGCTGTTAATGATAATGCAGAGGATTTTCCCAAGGTTGCTGTTGACGCATATCCCACTGTAGTTATTGGGGTCAAGTTTGTCTCCACTTTTGTGGACTTTTGTGGATTGGTTACAAATATTGGGGAAGATGCTAAGGATGATGTTAAAGAGTTTTAGTATAGCCAATTGGAATTAGTTGTCTGTATATTTTATCATTTAATTGAGGACACCTCCAACACCACAGGCCTTTTTGGGTTGGAGGGTTTTTATTTTGTCCTGTAGTTCATTCAAGGCAATTGAAGAATGCAGTGGGTTCTGGTAGTCTTTAGTAGTTGACTCGAAGATTTGTATTTGATCATGTATACGTTTTTGCTGTTTGTACTTTGTTATAGATAGAGCCAAAAGGATTGGAGAAGTGGCTTACCCATACATCTCCATACATCTCCATACATCTCCATTTTGCATAGATAATTATTTGTGTTGTTGTTTGTTTAGTCTTTTCCAATTTTCCCAGAAGTGGTTAGAGTCTATGGATTCTTCAATTACATTGAGCTGATTTCTGACGTGCTGTTCCTTCTTTTTCCGTTGTGTATTTCTGTATTGCTTAAATGGGGGGGGATGTGGATGGTGGTGCTGTGGTCTGGATGTAGGTCCTCTATTGAATCTATCACTCCAGTGTTAATCTGCTAAATTGTAATTACTTCACTACTATGGCCTATTTATTGCCATACCTCCTCACGCCATTTGCACACACTGTATATAGATTTTATTTTTTTCTATTGTGTTATTGACTGTACGTTTGTTTATTCCATGTGTAACTCTGTGTTGTTGTTTGTGTCGCACTGCTTTGCTTAATCTTGGCCAGGTCGCAGTTGTAAATGAAAACTTCTCAACTAGCCTGGTTAAATAAAAGTGAAATATATATATTTTTAAAGATATGTTGCTCCTGTGTGAAGTGTTGAGGCTGCGTTTGAGAGCGATGTCCTTTAGGGCCCGGGCGAAGGTGGGTACTGCTGCCTTGTAGAGGTGGACCTGGTCGCAAAGGCTGTTCATGTCCAGGGTGGAATGGTGGGCCAGGTAAACATTTGGTTTTGAGGCACCGTCACAGGAAATACTTGCGTTTAACCGCTGTATGGTAGCAGGGTAGACGTCTTTTTGGGGTAGCAAGGTTGAGATAACCACTTGTGTTGGGGAAAGTAGAAGAAGCTTTTTCAATCACTCCCTTGAGTGCTGTGGCCACCCTTTCCTGCTGTGCTCTCAGGTTGTTTGTACCTGTGTGTATTAATATGTGGCTGGGTGACCCTAGTTGGTCCTCAGACAGAAGGTCTAGGGCGCGCTGGGTGAACCTAGTTGGTCCTCAGACAGAAGGTCTAGGGCGCGCAGGGTGACCCTAGTTGGTCCTCAGACAGAAGGTCTAGGGCACGCTGGGTGAACCTAGTTGGTCCTCAGACAGAAGGTCTAGGGCACGCTGGGTGAACCTAGTTGGTCCTCAGACAGAAGGTCTGGGGCACGCTGGGTGAACCTAGTTGGTCCTCAGAGGTCAGAAGGTCTCAGACAGGGTCGCGCTGGGTGAACCTAGTTGGTCCTCAGACAGAAGGTCTAGGGCACGCTGGGTGAACCTAGTTGGTCCTCAGACAGAAGGTCTAGGGCTCAGACAGAAGGCTAGGGGCACGCTGGGTGAACCTAGTTGGTCCTGAAGGTGAACCTAGTTGGTCCTCAGACAGAAGGTCTAGGGCGCGCTGGGTGAACCTAGTTGGTCCTCAGACAGAAGGTCTAGGGCACGCTGGGTGAACCTAGTTGGTCCTCAGACAGAAGGTCTAGGGCACGCTGGGTGAACCTAGTTGGTCCTCAGACAGAAGGTCTAGGGTGCGCTGGGTGTATTATTGTGTGGCTGGGTGAACCTAGTTGGTCCTCAGGAGGGCTGACGGGGGGGGGGGTGCTCACAAATGTTCAATTGAATTGAAAGGGCTTTATTGGCATGGGAAACATGTTTACATTGCCAAAGCAAGTCAAATAGATTAATCAAATAAAATGTTATTTGTCACATGCGTCAAATACAACAGGTGATTTTCACCTTACAGTGAAATGCTTATTTACAAGCCCTTGACCAACAATGCAGTTAAGAAAATAGCTATAAAAAAAAAGAGATAGGAAATAATTAAAGAGCAGCGGTAAATAAAAATAGCAGGGCGAAATACAGGGGGTACCGGTACAGAGTCAATGTGGAGGCTATATACAGGGGGTACCGGTACAGAGTCAATGTGGAGGCTATATACAGGGGGTACCGGTACAGAGTCAATGTGGAGGCTATATACAGGGGGTACCGGTACAGAGTCAATGTGGAGGCTATATACAGGGGGTACCGGTACAGAGTCAATGTGGAGGCTATATACAGGGGGTAGGCTATATACAGGGGTACAGAGTCAATGTGGAGGCTATATACATACCGGTACAGAGTCAATGTGGAGGCTATATACAGGGGATACCGGTACAGAGTCAATGTGGAGGCTATATACAGGGGGTACCGGTACAGAGTCAATGTGGAGGCTATATACACAGTACAGAGTCAATGTGGAGGCTATATACAGGGGGTACCGGTACAGAGTCAATGTGGAGGCTATATACAGGGGGTACCGGTACAGAGTCAATGTGGAGGCTATATACAGGAGGTACCGGTACAGAGTCAATGTGGAGGCTATATACAGGGGTACCGGTACAGAGTCAATGTGGAGGCTATATACAGGGGGTACCGGTACAGAGTCAATGTGGAGGCTATATACAGGGGTACCGGTACAGAGTCAATGTGGAGGCTATATACAGGGGTACCGGTACAGAGTCAATGTGGAGGCTATATACAGGGGTACCGGTACAGAGTCAATGTGGAGGCTATATACAGGGGGTACCGGTACAGAGTCAATGTGGAGGCTATATACAGGGGGTACCGGTACAGAGTCAATGTGGAGGCTATATACAGGGGGTACCGGTACAGAGTCAATGTGGAAGCTATATACAGGGGGTACCGGTACAGAGTCAATGTGGAGGCTATATACAGGGGGTACCGGTACAGTGTCAATGTTGAGGCTATATACAGGGGGTACCGGTACAGAGTCAATGTGGAGGCTATATACAGGGGGTACCGGTACAAAATCAAATCAAATCAAATTTTATTTGTCACATACACATGGTTAGCAGATGTTAATGCGAGTGTAGCGAAATGCTTGTGCTTCTAGTTACGACAATGCAGTGATAACCAACAAGTAATCTAACTAACAATTCCAAAACTACTGTCTTATACACAGTGTAAGGGGATAAAGAATATGTACATAAGGATATATGAATGAGTGATGGTACAGAGCAGCATACAGTAGATGGTATCGAGTACAGTATATACATATGAGATGAGTATGTAGACAAAGTAAACAAAGTGGCATAGTTAAAGTGGCTAGTGATACATGTATTACATAAGGATGCAGTCGATGATGTAGAGTACAGTATATACGTATGCATATGAGATGAATAATGTAGGGTAAGTAACATTATATAAGGTAGCATTGTTTAAAGTGGCTAGTGATATATTTACATAATTTCCCATCAATTCCCATTATTAAAGTGGCTGGAGTTGGGTCAGTGTCAATGACAGTGTGTTGGCAGCAGCCACTCAATGTTAGTGGTGGCTGTTTAACAGTCTGATAGCCTTGAGATAGAAGCTGTTTTTCAGTCTCTCGGTCCCAGCTTTGATGCACCTGTACTGACCTCGCCTTCTGGATGATAGCGGGGTGAACAGGCAGTGGTTCGGGTGGTTGATGTCCTTGATGATCTTTATGGCCTTCCTGTAACATCGGGTGGTGTAGGTGTCCTGGAGGGCAGGTAGTTTGCCCCCGGTGATGCGTTGTGCAGACCTCACTACCCTCTGGAGAGCCTTACGGTTGAGGGCGGAGCAGTTGCCGTACCAGGCGGTGATACAGCCCGCCAGGATGCTCTCGATTGTGCATCTGTAGAAGTTTGTGAGTGCTTTTGGTGACAAGCCGAATTTCTTCAGCCTCCTGAGGTTGAAGAGGCGCTGCTGCGCCTTCTTCACGACGCTGTCAGTGTGAGTGGACCAATTCAGTTTGTCTGTGATGTGTATGCCGAGGAACTTAAAACTTGCTACCCTCTCCACTACTGTTCCATCGATGTGGATAGGGGGTGTTCCTCTGCTGTTTCCTGAAGTCCACAATCATCTCCTTAGTTTTGTTGACGTTGAGTGTGAGGTTATTTTCCTGACACCACACTCCGAGGGCCCTCACCTCCTCCCTGTAGGCCGTCTCGTCGTTGTTGGTAATCAAGCCTACCACTGTTGTGTCGTCCGCAAACTTGATGATTGAGTTGGAGGCGTGCGTGGCCACGCAGTCGTGGGTGAACAGGGAGTACAGGAGAGGGCTCAGAACGCACCCTTGTGGGGCCCCGTGTTGAGGATCAGCGGGGAGGAGATGTTGTTGCCTACCCTCACCACCTGGGGGCGGCCCGTCAGGAAGTCCAGTACCCAGTTGCACAGGGCGGGGTCGAGACCCAGGGTCTCGAGCTTGATGACGAGCTTGGAGGGTACTATGGTGTTGAATGCCGAGCTGTAGTCGATGAACAGCATTCTCACATAGGTATTCCTCTTGTCCAGGTGGGTTAGGGCAGTGTGCAGTGTGGTTGAGATTGCATCGTCTGTGGACCTATTTGGGCGGTAAGCAAATTGGAGTGGGTCTAGGGTGTCAGGTAGGGTGGAGGTGATATGGTCCTTGACTAGTCTCTCAAAGCACTTCATGATGACGGAAGTGAGTGCTACGGGCGGTAGTCGTTTAGCTCAGTTACCTTAGCTTTCTTGGGAACAGGAACAATGGTGGCCCTCTTGAAGCATGTGGGAACAGCAGACTGGTATAGGGATTGATTGAATATGTCCGTAAACACACCGGCCAGCTGGTCTGCGCATGCTCTGAGGGCGCGGCTGGGGATGCCGTCTGGGCCTGCAGCCTTGCGAGGGTTAACACGTTTAAATGTCTTACTCACCTCGGCTGCAGTGAAGGAGAGACCGCATGTTTTCGTTGCAGGCCGTGTCAGTGGCACTGTATTGTCCTCAAAGCGGGCAAAAAAGTTATTTAGTCTGCCTGGGAGCAAGACATCCTGGTCCGTGACTGGGCTGGGTTTCTTCTTGTAGTCCGTGATTGACTGTAGACCCTGCCACATGCCTCTTGTGTCTGAGCCATTGAATTGAGATTCTACTTTGTCTCTATACTGACACTTAGCTTGTTTAATAGCCTTGCGGAGGGAATAGCTGCATTGTTTATATTCGGACATGTTACCAGACACCTTGCCCTGATTAAAAGCAGTGGTTTGTGCTTTCAGTTTCACGCGAATGCTGCCATCAATCCACGGTTTCTGGTTTGGGAATGTTTTTATCGTTGCTATGGGAACGACATCTTCGACGCACGTTCTAATGAACTCGCACACCGAATCAGCGTATTCGTCAATATTTCCATCTGACGCAATACGAAACATGTCCCAGTCCACGTGATGGAAGCAGTCTTGGAGTGTGAAGTCAGCTTGGTCTGACCAGCGTTGGACAGACCTCAGCATGGGAGCCTCTTGTTTTAGCTTCTGCCTGTAGGCAGGGATCAGCAAAATGGAGTCGTGGTCAGCTTTTCTGAAAGGGGGGCGGGGTAGGGCCTTATATGCGTCGCGGAAGTTAGAGTAACAATGATCCAAGGTTTTACCACCCCTGGTTGCGCAATCGATATGCTGATAAAATTTAGGGAGTCTTGTTTTCAGATTAGCTTTGTTAAAATCCCCAGCTACAATGAATGCAGCCTCCGGATAAATGGTTTCCAGTTTGCAAAGAGTTAAATAAAGTTCGTTCAGAGCCATCGATGTGTCTGCTTGGGGGGGGATATATACGGCTGTGATTATAATCGAAGAGAATTCTCTTGGAAGATAATGCGGTCTACATTTGATTGTGAGGAATTCTAAATCAGGTGAACAGAGGGATTTGAGTTCCTGTATGTTTCCTTCATCACACCATGTCTCGTTAGTCATGAGGCATACAGAGTCAATGTGGAGGCTATATACAGGGGGTACCGGTACAGAGTCAATGTGGAGGCTATATACAGGGGGTACCGGTACAGAGTCAATGTGGAGAATATATACAGGGGGTACCGGTACAGAGTCAATGTGGAGGCTATATACAGGGGGTACCGGTACAGAGTCAATGCGGAGGCTATATACAGGAGGTACCGGTACAGAGTCAATGTGGAGGCTATATACAGGGGGTACCGGTACAGAGTCAATGCGGAGGCTATATACAGGAGGTACCGGTACAGAGTCAATGTGGAGGCTATATACAGGGGGTACCGGTACAGAGTCAATGTGGAGAATATATACAGGGGGTACCGGTACAGAGTCAATGTGGAGGCTATATACAGGGGGTACCGGTACAGAGTCAATGCGGAGGCTATATACAGGGGGTACCAGAACAGAGTCAATGTGGAGGCTATATACAGGGTGTACCGGTACCGGTACCACCGTTGTCGAGGTAATTGAGGTAATTATGTACATGTAGGTAGAGTTATTAAAGTGGATAATAACAGAGATTAGCAGCAGCGTGTGTGGTTGGAGGGGGGGGGGCAATGCAAATGGTCTGGGTAGCCATTTGATTAGCTGTTTAGGAGTCATATAGCTTGGGGGTAGAAGCTGTTTAGAAGCCTTTTGGACCTAGACTTGGCGCTCCGGTACCTCTTGCAATGTGGTAGCAGAGAGAAAAGTCTATGACTAGGGTGCCTGGAGCCTGACAATTTCCAGGGCCTTCCTCTGACACCGCCTGGTATAGAGGTCCTGGATGGCAGGAAGCTTGGCCCCGGTGATGTACTGGGCCGTACGCACTACCCTCTGTAGTGCCTTGCGGTCGGAGGCCGAGCAGTTGCCATACTAGTGTAACGGATGTGAAACGGCTAGCTTAGTTAGCGTGCGCGCTAAATAGCGTTTCAATCGGTTACGTCACTTGCTCTGAGACCTTGAAGTAGTAGTTCCCCTTGCTGTGCAAGGGCTGCGGCCTTTGTGGAGCGATGGGTAACGATGCTTCGAGGGTGACTGTTGTTGATGTGTGCAGAAGGTCCCTGGTTCGCGCCCGGGTATGGGCGAGGGGATGGTTTAAAATTATACTGTTACATTGATGCTGTTGACCCGGATTACTGGTTGCTGCGTAAAAAGGAGGAAGGTCAAAAGGGGGGTGAGTGTAACGGATGTGAAACGGCTAGCTTAGTTAGCGGTGCGCGCTAAATAGCGTTTCAATCGGTTACGTCACTTGCTCTGAGACCT
This sequence comes from Oncorhynchus keta, assembly GCF_023373465.1. Classification (NCBI taxonomy): domain Eukaryota; kingdom Metazoa; phylum Chordata; class Actinopteri; order Salmoniformes; family Salmonidae; genus Oncorhynchus; species Oncorhynchus keta. The sequence continues at coordinate 18,759,549 of NC_068435.1, forward strand.
TGAAGTAGTAGTTCCCCTTGCTCTGCAAGGGCCGCGGCTTTTGTGGAGCGATGGGTAACGATGCTTCGAGGGTGACTGTTGTCGATGTGTGCAGAGGGTCCCTGGTTCGCGCCCGGGTATGGGCGAGGGGGACGGACGTAAAGTTATACTGTTACACTAGGCAGTGATGCAACCCGTCAGAATGCTCTCGATGGTGCAGCTGTAATAAACAAAAGTTAAATAAACTTAAAATCAGAAATTAACAGTAAACATTACTCACAAGTTTCAAAAGAATAAAGACATAGTTCTGGCTATTTAAAGTGTTGTAACAATGTGCAAATACAAAAGGGAAAATAAATATTATTTTCTTGTGGCAATAGGTCACACATCTTGCTGCTATGATGGCACATTGTGGTATTTCACCTTATAGATATGGGAGTTTATCAAACTTGTATTTGTTTTCAAATTCTTTCTTTCTCTAACACACACACACACACATACATACACACGCACACTCAGCCTCTCCCACACACACCACCCCCTCTGCGTTTGACAATGTTGTCCCCTCTCGTCCACTTAATGACAGTGTGAGTGTGAGAGGAGTCTCAGTGTGAGGGCCCTAGCTGCCCTCTCCCTCAGGCGCTGGCTCTTTGTAGTGTAATGTAGTGGCAGTGCTAAGCAGGTGGCTGTGTCTGTAAGTATGGCTGCTAAATAATCAGCAGCACCATCTCCTCATCCCCTTAGCAACAATATAAGATGGGGATTGGAGGGGTGGGGGTTGGAGTGATAAACACACATCAATGTCCCAGTGTGTGTTGCAATGATGTCAGGGCATACAGAATGAAAAAATAACTGTAATGAAAAATATACATTTGATTAATAATCATTTTGTCATCTTCATGTTTCATCATGTCTTTTCTGCATAACATTTCTGAACTAGTACTTGTGATGTGGTACAAAATCAGGGGAAAGGTAGCCTTTCTCCCGGCCTTCAAACTCCATTGACATGACTTCTACCTTATACTGCCAGCTAACAGATGCCGAAAGGCAGGCATCACTGGTTTTCATGTGTCAATATTTCCCATTCATGGCCTCCGAGTGGCGCAACGGTCTAAGGCACTGCATTGCAGTGTTAGCGCCGTCAATACAGATCCGGGTTTGATAATGGGCTGTGTCGCAGCCGGCCGTGACCGGGAGACTCATGAGGCGGCGCACAATTGACCCAGTGTCATCCAGGTTAGGGGAGGGTTTAGCCGGCCGGGATGTCCTTGTCCCATCACGCTCTAGTGACCCCTGTGAGGGCCGGGTGCATGCACGCTGACTTCAGTCTTCAGGTGTACAGTGATTCCTCTGACACATTGGTGCAGCTGGCTTCCGGGTTAAGCAAGCAGTGTGTGTCAAGAATCAGTGCTCTCGACCTTCACCTCTCCCGAGTCCATAGGGGAGTTGCAGAGATGGGACAAGACTGTAACTACCAATTGGGGAGAAAAAGTACAAAATAAAGTAATTCATTTTCATTGTACTCAAATAATAAATGTGCATGTGTATTAGCATGAAAAAAGTAATGGGAATGGCAGGAGGACAGACAGAAGGAAAGGTGGGAGGACAGACAGGAGGATAGACAGAGCTCGTTCTGTCTGTGAACGTCACATGTCATATATATTGTATCTGGAAACAGTTTTCAAAGATGGATTTTCTAAGAAAACAGCGTTAGCTTAGGAACCTACAGTACATCAATATAGAAGGTTTGTGTGTGTATGTGCACTGTGCAGGCTAAGCGTGTGTATGTGCACTGTGCAGGCTAAGCGTGTATATATGCACTGTGCAGCCTAAGCATGTGTATGTGCACTGTGCAGGCTAAGCGTGTGTATGTGTACTGTGTAGGCTAAGCGTGTATATATGCACTGTACAGGCTAAACGTGTGCATGTGCACTGTGCAGGCTAAACGTGTGTATGTGCACTGTGCAGGCTAAGTGTGTGTATGTGCACTGTGCAGGCTAAGCGTGTGTATGTGCACTGTGCAGGCTAAGCATGTATATATGCACTGTGCTGGCTAAGCGTGTGTATGTGCACTGTGCAGGCTAAGCGTGTATATGTGCACTGTGCAGGCTAAGCGTGTGTATGTGCATTGTGCAGGCTAAGCGTGTGTATGTGCACTGTGCAGGCTAAGCGTGTATATATGCACTGTACAGGCTAAACGTGTGTATGTGCACTGTGCAGGCTAAACGTGTGTATGTGCACTGTGCAGGCTAAGCATGTATATATGCACTGTGCAGGCTAAGCGTGTGTATGTGCACTGTGCAGGCTAAGCGTGTTTATGTCCACTGTGCAGGCTAAACATGTATATATGCACTGTACAGGCTAAATGTGTGTATGTGCACTGTGCAGGCTTAGCGTGTGTATGTGCACTGTGCAGGCTAAACGTGTGTATGTGCACTGTGCAGGCTAAGCGTGTGTATGTGCATTGTGCAGGCTAAACGTGTGTATGTGCACTGTGCAGGCTAAGCGTGTGTATGTGCGCTGTACAGGCTAAGCGTGTATATATGCACTGTACAGGCTAAGCATGTGTATGTGCACTGTGCAGGCTAACACTGTGCAGGCTGCATGTATATGTGCACTGTGCAGGCTAAGCATGTATATATGCACTGTGCAGCCTAAGTGTGTGTATGTGCACTGTGCAGGCTAAGCGTGTTTATGTCCACTGTGCAGGCTAAACATGTATATATGCACTGTACAGGCTAAATGTGTGTATGTGCACTGTGCAGGCAGGCACTTAGCGTGTGTATGTGCACTGTGCAGGCTAAACGTGTGCATGTGCACTGTGCAGGCTAAGCGTGTGTATGTGCACGGGGCAGGCTGCATGCACTGTGCAGGCTAAACGTGTGTATGTGCACTGTGCAGGCTAAGCGTGTGTATGTGCACTGTGCAGGCTAAGCGTGTGTATGTCCACTGTGCAGGCTAAACGTATATATGCACTGTACAGGCGTGTGTATGTGCACTGTGCAGGCTAGTGTGTGTATGTCCACTGTGCAGGCTATGCATGTACAGGTAAATGTGTGTACACTGTGCAGGCTAAGCATGTGCATATATGTGCACTGTGCAGGCGTATGTGCATTGTGCAGGCTGTGGATGTGCACTGTGCAGGCTAAGCGTGTGTATGTTCACTGTGCAGCCTAAGTGTGTGTATGTGCACTGTGCAGGCTAAGCGTGTGTATGTGCACTGTGCAGGCTAAGCGTGTGTATGTGCACTGTGCAGGCTAAGTGTGTATATATGCACTGTACAGGCTAAACGTGTGTATGTGCACTGTGCAGGCTAAACGTGTGTATGTGCACTGTGCAGGCTAAGTGTGTGTATGTGCACTGTGCAGGCTAAACGTGTGTATGTGCACTGTGCAGGCTAAGCGTGTGTATGTGCACTGTGCAGGCTAAGTGTGTGTATGTGCACTGTGCAGGCTAAGCGTGTGTATGTGCAGTGTGCAGGCTAAGCGTGTATATATGCACTGTACAGGCTAAACGTGTGTATGTGCACTGTGCACTGTATATATGCACTGTGCAGGCTAAGCGTGTGTATGTGCACTGTGCAGGCTAAGCGTGTGTATGTCCACTGTGCAGGCTAAACATGTATATATGCACTGTACAGGCTAAATGTGTGTATGTGCACTGTGCAGGCTAAGCGTGTGTATGTCCACTGTGCAGGCTAAACATGTATATATGCACTGTACAGGCTAAATGTGTGTATGTGCACTGTGCAGGCTTAGCGTGTGTATGTGCATTGTGCAGGCTAAATGTGTGTATGTGCACTGTGCAGGCTAAGCGTGTGTATGTGCATTGTGCAGGCTAAACGTGTGTATGTGCACTGTGCAGGCTAAGCGTGTGTATGTGCACTGTGCAGGCTAAGCGTGTGTATGTGCATTGTGCAGGCTAAACGTGTGTATGTGCACTGCAGGTGCAGGCTGTACAGGCTAAGCGGGTATATATGCACTGTACAGGCTAAGCATGTGTATGTACACTGTGCAGGCTAAGCATGTGTATGCACTGTGCAGGCTAACATGTATATATGTGTGTATGTGCACTGTGCAGGCTAAGCGTGTATGTTCACTGTGCAGCATGTGCACTGTGCAGGCTAAGCGTGTGTATGTGCACTGTGCAGGCTAAGCGTGTATATGTGCACTGTGCAGGCTAAGCGTGTGTATGTGCACTGTGCAGGCTAAGCATGTATATATGCACTGTGCAGGCTAAGTGTGTGTATATGCACTGTGCAGGCTAAGCGTGTGTATGTGCATTGTGCAGGCTAAACGTGTGTATGTGTACTGTGCAGGCTAAACGTGTGTATGTGCACTGTGCAGGCTAAACATGTGTATGTGCACTGTGCAGGCTAAGTGTGTGTATGTGCACTGTGCAGGCTAAGCGTGTGTATGTGCACTGTGCAGGCTAAGCGTGTGTATATGCACTGTACAGGCTAAACGTGTGTATGTGCACTGTGCAGGCTAAACGTGTGTATGTGCACTGTGCAGGCTAAGCGTGTGTATGTGCACTGTGCAGGCTAAGCGTGTGTATGTGCACTGTGCAGGCTAAGCATGTATATATGTACTGTGCTGGCTAAGCGTGTGTATGTTCACTGTGCAGGCTAAACGTGTGTATGTGCACTGTGCAGGCTAAGCATGTATATATGCACTGTGCAGGCTAAGCGTGTGTATGTGCACTGTGCAGGCTAAGCGTGTGTATGTCCACTGTGCAGGCTAAACATGTATATATGCACTGTACAGGCTAAATGTGTATGTGCGCTGTGCAGGCTAAGCGTGTGTATGTCCACTGTGCAGGCTAAACATGTATATATGCACTGTACAGGCTAAATGTGTGTATGTGCACTGTGCAGGCTTAGCGTGTGTATGTGCATTGTGCAGGCTAAACGTGTGTATGTGCACTGTGCAGGCTAAGCGTGTGTATGTGCATTGTGCAGGCTAAACGTGTGTATGTGCACTGTGCAGGCTAAACGTGTGCATGTGCACTGTGCAGGCTAAGCGTGTGTATGTGCATTGTGCAGGCTAAACGTGTGTATGTGCACTGTGCAGGCTAAGCGTGTGTATGTGCGCTGTACAGGCTAAGCGGGTATATATGCACTGTACAGGCTAAGCATGTGTATGTACACTGTGCAGGCTAAGCATGTGTATGTACACTGTGCAGGCTAAGCATGTATATATGCACTGTGCAGGCTAAGCGTGTGTATGTGCACTGTGCAGGCTAAGCGTGTGTATGTGCACTGTGCAGGCTAAGCGTGTGTATGTGCACTGTGCAGGCTAAGCGTGTGTATGTGCACTGTGCAGGCTAAGCGTGTGTATGTGCACTGTGCAGGCTAAGCGTGTATATGTGCACTGTGCAGGCTAAGCGTGTGTATGTGCACTGTGCAGGCTAAGCATGTATATATGCACTGTGCAGGCTAAGTGTGTGTATATGCACTGTGCAGGCTAAGCGTGTGTATGTGCATTGTGCACTGTGCAGCAGGCTAAAGCGTGCACTCTGCAGGCTAAACATGTATATGTGCACTGTGCAGGCAGGCTAAGCGTGTGTGTGCATTGTGCAGGCTAAACTGTGTAACTGTGCAGGCTATGCGTGTGTATGTGCACTGTGCAGGCTAAATGTGTGTGCACTGTGCAGGCTAAGCGTGTGTATGTGCACGGTGCAGGCTAAGCGTGTGTATGTGCACTGTGCAGGCTACGGTGCAGGCGTGTGTATGTCCACTGTGCAGGCTAAACATGTATATATGCACTGTACAGGCTAAATGTGTGTATGTGCACTGTGCAGGCTTAGCGTGTGTATGTGCACTGTGCAGGCTAAGCGTGTGTATGTGCACTGTGCAGGCTAAGCGTGTTTATGTCCACTGTGCAGGCTAAACATGTATATATGCACTGTACAGGCTAAATGTGTGTATGTGCACTGTGCAGGCTTAGCGTGTGTATGTGCACTGTGCAGGCTAAACGTGTGCATGTGCACTGTGCAGGCTAAGCGTGTGTATGTGCATTGTGCAGGCTAAACGTGTGTATGTGCACTGTGCAGGCTAAGCGTGTGTATGTGCGCTGTACAGGCTAAGCGTGTATATATGCACTGTACAGGCTAAGCATGTGTATGTACACTGTGCAGGCTAAGCATGTGTATGTACACTGTGCAGGCTAAGCATGTATATATGCACTGTGCAGGCTAAGCGTGTGGATGTGCACTGTGCAGGCTAAGCGTGTGTATGTTCACTGTGCAGCCTAAGTGTGTGTATGTGCACTGTGCAGCCTAAGCGTGTGTATGTGCACTGTGCAGGCTAAGCGTGTGTATGTGCACTGTGCAGGCTAAGTGTGTATATATGCACTGTACAGGCTAAACGTGTGCGTGTAAACGTGTGTATGTGCACTGTGCAGGCTAAGTGTGTGTATGTGCACTGTGCAGGCTAAGCGTGTGTATGTGCACTGTGCAGGCTAAGCATGTATATATGCACTGTGCAGGCTAATGTGCACGGGGCAGGTGTGTATATGTGCACTGTGCAGGCTAAGCGTGTGTATGTGCACTGTGCAGGCTAAGCGTGTGTATGTGCACTGTGCAGGCTAATGTCCACTGTGCAGGCTAAACGTGTGTATATGCACTGTGCAGGCTAAGCGTGTGTATGTGCACTGTGCAGGCTAGTGTGTGTATGTCCACTGTGCAGGCTAAACGTGTATATATGCACTGTACACTGTGCAGGCTATGTGCATTGTGCAGGCTGTGTGTATGTGCACTGTGCAGGCTAAGCGTGTGTATGTGCATTGTGCAGGCTAAGCGTGTGTATGTGCACTGTGCAGGCTAAGCGTGTATATATGCACTGTGCAGGCTAAGCGTGTATGTGCACTGTGCACTGTGCAGGCTAAGCAGTGCAGTGTGCAAGCGTGTATATATGCACTGTGTGTATGTGCACTGTGCAGGCTAAACGTGTGTATGTGCACTGTGCAGGCTAAGTGTGTGTATGTGCACTGTGCAGGCTAAACGTGTGTATGTGCACTGTGCAGGCTAAGCGTGTGTAAGTGCACTGTGCAGGCTAGTGTGTGTATGTGCATGTATATATGTACTGTGCTGGCTAAGCGTGTGTATGTTCACTGTGCAGGCTAAACGTGTGTATGTGCACTGTGCAGGCTAAGCATGTATATATGCACTGTGCAGGCTAAGCGTGTGTATGTGCACTGTGCAGGCTAAGCGTGTGTATGTCCACTGTGCAGGCTAAACATGTATATATGCACTGTACAGGCTAAATGTGTGTATGTGCGCTGTGCAGGCTAAGCGTGTGTATGTCCACTGTGCAGGCTAAACATGTATATATGCACTGTACAGGCTAAATGTGTGTATGTGCACTGTGCAGGCTTAGCGTGTGTATGTGCATTGTGCAGGCTAAATGTGTGTATGTGCACTGTGCAGGCTAAGCGTGTGTATGTGCATTGTGCAGGCTAAACGTGTGTATGTGCACTGTGCAGGCTAAACGTGTGCATGTGCACTGTGCAGCGTGTGTATGTGCATTGTGCAGGCTAAACGTGTGTATGTGCACTGTGCAGGCTAAGCGTGTGTATGCTGTACACTGCACTGTACAGGCTAAGCGTGTGTATGTACACTGTGCAGGCTAAGCATGTGTATGTACACTGTGCATGCATGTATATATGCACTGTGCAGGCTAAGCGTGCACTGTGCAGGCTAAGCGTGTGCAGCCTAAGTGTGTATGTATGTGTATGTGCACTGTGCAGGGCGTGTGTATGTGCACTGTGCAGGCTAAGCGTGTATATGTGCACTGTGCAGGCTAAGCGTGTGTATGTGCACTGTGCAGGCTAAGCATGTATATATGCACTGTGCAGGCTAAGTGTGTGTATATGCACTGTGCAGGCTAAGCGTGTGTATGTGCATTGTGCAGGCTAAACTGTGCAGGCGTGTGTATGTGCACTGTGCAGGCTAAACATGTGTATGTGCACTGTGCAGGCAGGCACTGTGAAGGCTAAGCGTGTGTATGTGCATGTGCAGGCACTGTGCACAGGCTAAGCGTGTGTATATGCACTGTACAGGCACTGTGCAGCGTGTGTATGTGCACTGTGCAGGCGTGTATGTATGTGCACTGTGCAGGCTAAGCATGTATATATGTACTGTGCTGCATGTTCACTGTGCAGGCTAAACGTGTGTATGTGCACTGTGCAGGCTAAGCATGTATATATGCACTGTGCAGGCTAAGCGTGTGTATGTGCACTGTGCAGGCTAAGCGTGTGTATGTCCACTGTGCAGGCTAAACATGTATATATGCACTGTACAGGCTAAATGTGTGTATGTGCGCTGTGCAGGCTAAGCGTGTGTATGTCCACTGTGCAGGCTAAACATGTATATATGCACTGTGCAGGCTAAATGTGTGTATGTGCACTGTGCAGGCTAGCGTGTGTATGTGCATTGTGTATGTGCACTGTGCAGGCACTGTATGTGCATTGTGCAGGCTAAACGTGTGTATGTGCATGTGCAGGCTAAGCGTGTGTATGTGCATTGTGCAGGCTAAACGTGTGTATGTGCACTGTGCAGGCTAAGCGTGTGTATGTGCGCTGTACAGGCTAAGCGGGTATATATGTGCACTGTACACTGTGCAGGCTAAGCATGTGTATGTACACTGTGCAGGCTAAGCGTGTATATGTGCACTGTGCAGGCTAAGCGTGTATGTACATGTGCACTGTGCAGGCTAAGCGTGTGTATGTGTGTATGTGCACTGTGCAGGTGCAGGCACTAAGCGTGTATATGTGCACTGTGCAGGCACTGCAGGCTAAGCGTGTGTATGTGCACTGTGCAGGCTAAGCGTGTGTATGTGCACTGTGCAGGCTAAACGTGTGTATGTGTATGTGCAGGCACGTGTATGTGCACTCTGCAGGCTAAACGTGTATGTGCACTGTGCAGGCTGTGCACAGGCTAAGCGTGTGTGCATGTGCACTGTGCAGGCTATGCGTGTGTATGTGCACTGTGCAGGCTAAACGTGTGTATGTGCACTGTGCAGGCTAAGCGTGTGTATGCAGGCACGTGTGTATGCAGTGTGTGTATGTGCACGGTGCAGGCTAAACGTGTGTATGTGCACTGTGCAGGCTAAGCGTGTGTATGTGCACTGTGCAGGCTAAGCGTGTGTATGTGCACTGTGCAGGCTAAGCATGTGCACTGTGCAGGCTAAGCGTGTGTATGTGCACTGTGCAGGCTAAGCGTGTGTATGTGCACTGTGCAGGCTAAGCGTGTGTATGTGCACTGTGCAGGCTAAGCGTGTGTATGTGCACTGTGCAGGCTAAGCGTGTGTATGTGCACTGTGCAGGCTAAGCGTGTGTATGTGCACTGTGCAGGCTAAGCGTGTGTATGTGCACTGTGCAGGCTAAGCGTGTGTATGTGCACTGTGCAGGCTAAGCGTGTGTATGTGCACTGTGCAGGCTAAGCGTGTGTATGTGCACTGTGCAGGCTAAGCGTGTGTATGTGCACTGTGCAGGCTAAGCGTGTGTATGTGCACTGTGCAGGCTAAACGTGTGTATGTGCACTGTGCAGGCTAAGCGTGTGTATGTGCACTGTGCGAGCATACATTAAGCGTCACTGCCAGCGTCACTGCCAGAATAATGTAGCGACCTCATCAAGGGGTTTGGACCTCTTAGTGTAATGGTTAAGGTGTTGGCTAGACAATCGCTGGACCCGGGTTCGAGTCTCGGTCGGGGCTACCCCCTGAATTTGCTACAATATGTCTGTGCATGCTTGCATGTTCTGCCCACCAGTGTTGTTGACATTATTATGGATGTAATATTTGTCCTCCATTCTTGTGGAGGTTTCACCATACTTCTCTATTTTTTGGGATAGTGACTGAATAAATATCAGAGGAGGCTGGTGGGACCGTGGGAGGACGGAATGGAATACATGGAACGGAGTCAACACACAGAGAGATAGAGAGCGAGAGAGAGAGAGAGAGAGAGAGATTACTCAATTAAACCCCAAAACAAGACTGACTGGGGAGTATGGACATAGCTCAGCTCACAGTGGAGATCCATCTTGGCCCAATCAATATTCAGTGTCATGATGAGGTCATTTATGGGGCCAGAATCTTTATGAGATATGAGACAGAGTGAGACATGATAAAACACTGTAGCAGCTGCCTGAAGACGGATGCCTCTAAAAACCTGTGCTCATATTTCACCAGGCCTCTCCTTTAATTTAACACCTGGGTCCCAAAATCTGAGAGACAGATATCGCCCAGGTAAAGTATGCGTAATGAGAGTATCGGCATGGCTCGATTTTACTGTAAAATACGGCGCCCAGATAAGGTCTTTATTGTGAGTTACTGCACCCTTAATCCCAATGGTCTCTCAAAGATATGGGATGTTGGAATGCTGGGATTTACTTCCTGTTTGTTGAAAGTTGATTTGAATTTCAGAGATAGGAGTGATTATTGATTTTGTAGGAGTATTTATTTACATCAGAATGTCTCTATGAAATACAAAGGTTTATATCATCCAATCAAACACAGCCCCAAGATTTGTGGGATAAATCAAACACATCTGAAAATGCTTGTGGTGAAGGATTATGTGCAACCATTCGATGCGTAGTGCTGAAGATCTGGGCTACAGCATGATTGAAATTTAAAGGCAAAGTTTGCACATTCGCAGAGACCGCATTCACAGTGAACACTGCATATTCCGGCAAAATCAGAAATTACTTAAACATTTCAATCACGCCGTAGCACAGCTTTTCAGCTCTAGGGATTGTATCTAGCCCTAACTCAGCAGTACATTCATTAAACACACTTTCCCACCTTGTGGGGAGAATGTAATTTACTGACTTTCTCCAGGAATCCAGTTTCCATTTTTGATTGATTTGGGCCCTGAGTCTTTGTTAGGCCTTCAAGCTATAGGGAATCCCAATGGTTACATACAGTTTCTTTTTGATTTCACAGTTGTATATCTGCCCCCAATGCCAATTCAGTGTTTCCCAAACTCAGTCCTGGGGACCCCAAGGCGTGCATGTTGAGTTTTTTTGCCATAAAACTACACAGCTGATTCATATTATCAAAGCTTGATGATTAGTTGATTATTTGAATAAGCTGTTTAGTGCTAGGACAAAAAACAAAAATGTGCATCCAGAGGGCCCAAGGACCGAGTTTGGGTAATCCTGCGTTCATTTCAGTCTGGCCCTCAAGCTACAGAGATGCTTTCACTGACTAATACGGCACAGTCTCTCTTGGGCCTCAGAGCTACAGGGAAGCTTTGCTGTGAAATATGGTTTATTTTCAGATTTCACAGCTACAAGAGGGAGACTTTCCAAGGCTTTAATATCCCTGAGATATACTGTTTCCTCACTCGGGCCCTAAAACTACAGGGAAGTGGAATTTTACTACTATAAATTCCCTGGAGGACCATTGAGTGAAAGGCCCCTGGTTGGTTTCTCTCTCTGGGTTTTCACAGTTAGAGTGGCTGCTAAACTTCAGAGTGAAATCTGTTGTCACTGTGAAGGCCTTAAGTGACAGTACTGGAGGACTGTGTGTGGGTGCGTGTGTGTGGGTTCGTGTGTGTGTATGCGTGTGTGTGTGTGTGTTATATCTCCATAGAGTCCAAAAGGACAGAAGAGCCAATGAAACCATGATGAGTCACCACCTCAGGCCTGATTCAAATGACAGTGTTGTGCTGCAGCATATCTTAAACCACAGATTCAATTTGCTAATAATATAGAATTATAGGACAGACGTACATTGTGCTGTTGTCAGGGATTGTATCAAATCCTAGAGTTTGTGCTGTTGTCAGGGATTGTATCAAATCCTAGAGTTTGTGCCGTTGTCAGGGATTGTATCAAATCCTAGAGTTTGTTTGTACCCCTTATGTATGCTACTTGACCCAAGCCTTCCCATAATGCTGGCTAACTGCATGAATGACAGCTGACAGGAAAGTTGAAGAGCATTAGCAAAGTGTGGAGGTGAATAGTACTAACAGGGGTCTTCTATTGCAGTGTGAATACTGTACAGGGTTTGTGCTGTTGCTCTTTCAGCAGAAACCTCACCTAGCATCCAGGGCCTGATGGTTGGTTCTCTGTAAGTGCGAAAGTGTGCATGCATGAATGTCAGCGTGTAGGTGTAGGAGGGGGGAACTTATGTACACATGTATAAGCGTGAGTGTGTTTTACTGCCTCCAAATGTATGTGTGTGTGAGTGTTTGTGTGTGCGCATCAGTGGGTCTTTGAATGTGTGATGCAGGGGAGCAACTTTCACTGGGGACAGGAGGGACATGTCCCCCCACATTCTGAAATGGCATTTTTGTCCCCCCAGTTTTATCATTGGAATGTGATATAAAACTAGGCTACGGTGTGCTTTAGGACCATGCGGACGCCTCCGACTCAATAAAAAATTACAATAATTATGTCCCCCCCCCACTACTAAAACCAAAGTAGCGCCCCTGGTGTGAGTGTATAAGTGTGTGTTTGTGTGTGTGCGTGCATGTGTGTGCAGTGAGGAGCAAGATACTCATCATGCAGCCCACCCTCAATGTCACGCGCCACTCATCCGTCTCCTGGGGAACCGGGTGGTGTGAGAGCGTGTGACACTTTTAAATCCCCTCAGGTGGAGAGGAGGACATCTGCCCCCTCCTTTCCCCTCCTCTTTTCTCTCCTTCCCCCTTTCCCACCCCTACCAACCGGTGTCTCCAGCACAGGTTACTACGATAAATCACGTTGCCGTGAGAGCGAGGCCCTGGGTCATCACGGCGATTGCAGATGGCTCTTTATCTGCGAGGAGCAGAGCCCCCGCCGCCATGGATGGGCTGAATTAGGATTTATCCGGCTGCACTTTCAACAAACAGCCTTCTGGACTGACTAGGGCTGCAGCCTGCAGCAGGATCTGGTGAGAGGTGGACCTCTGGGCAGCTTTAGGCCTGGAATAGCTATTTTGCCTGTCGAAATACTGGACTGACAAGATCTAGTTTGGAATATCTATTCTTTCTGTTGAAAACTAGACTGGGCAGTTCTAGGTCTGCAATATCTATTGTATTTTGTCTGGTGAAATGGGTGGGCTGGCTGGATATAGCCCTGGTATGTCTACAGATCTATCAGGCATAAAGGTATATACGTAGATAGTAGTAGCTAGCTGGTAGCTTACCTAGGCTAGGGACTATGTAAATTCACTAGTACTAGTATATTCTCCAAATAATGTGAAATAGTCTGAAACACACTAGATTATATGCAGACACTAGGTTTGTATGCAGACCAATGGAAAGGTGCGTGCATGCAGAAGTAGGCCCAAATGGCATCCACAGATGTGTATTAACTCATTAGGGCCTCGCAATTAGCATTAGTCTCACTCCAGCAGGCCAGCCTTCTATCCTGAGCACTGAGCAGTCACAGGCTGCATCTCAATAGTGATCATGGTTTCCTCTCCTGGTCTCCTTATGTGCACTTATGTGAAAGAGCTGAACAGTACAAGAGAGATTCTCTATAGTAGGACATTGCATTGCTTTCACCTATCCTTTGTTTTCAGGGTATCAGTGCAGATGAAATGAAGATATTTTGGAGAGGAGGCCGTTTATATACAAAACCATTGAATAACAGAATCAGGGAGGTTAACTTGCTTCTGTCAATCTTGACATGCTTTTACAAGGTTTGACCTTGTTGTATTGAAGTGACATTAGGGATGTGAGGGAGCCCTGCACTTCAATGAAATCTAATCTAGCCTACAGTAATTATTCTGCTCTTTGAATGGAGCGTACAGTACAGTGTACACTCAGCCTCCACTACACTTAACCTTGAATAAATGCAATATGTTTGTCCTGTTAATAAGTACATGGATTTGGGGTGTATTGAATAATGGTTATAAGGAGACTGATATAAAGCTGTTATCATTGTGTCATATTAAATGTAATAACTTTTACATACAGTTGAAGTCGGAAGTTTACATACACCTCAGTCAAATACATTTAAACTCAGTTTTTCCACATTTCCTGACATTTAATCCTGGTAAAAATTCTCTGACTTAGATCAGTTAGGATCACCACTTTATTATAAGAATGTGAAATGTCAGAATAATAGTAGAGAGAATATTTATTTCAGCTTTCATTTCTTTCATCACATTCCCAGTGGGTCAGACATTTACATACACTCAATTAGTATTTGGTAGCATTGCCTTTAAATTGTTTAACTTAGGTCAAACGTTTTGGGTAGCCTTCCACAAGTTTCCCACAATAAATTAGGTGCATTTTGGCCCATTCCTCCTGACAGAGCTGGTGTAACTGAGTCAGGTTTGTAGGCCTCCTTGCTCGCACACACTTTTTCAGTTCTGCCCACAAATCTTCTATGGGATTGAGGTCAGGGCTTTGTGATGGCCACTCCAATACCTGTACTTTGTTGTCCTTAAGCCATTTTGTCCATTTGGAAGACCCATTTGCGAACAAGCTTTAACTTTCTGACTGATGTCTTGAGATGTTGCTTCAATATATCCACATAATTGTCCATCCTCATGATGCCATCTATTTTGTGAATTGCACCAGTCCCTCCTGCAGCAAAGCACACCCACAACATGATTGCCACACCCGTGCTTCACGGTTGGGATGGTGTTCTTCGGCTTGCAAGCCTCCCCCTTTTTCCTCCAAACATAACGATGGTCATTATGGCCAAACTGTTCTATTTTTGTTTCATCAGACAAGAGGACATTTCTCCAAAAAGTACGATCTTTGTCCCCATGTGCAGTTGCAAACCGTAGTTTATGGCGGTTTTGGAGCAGTGGCATCTTCCTTGCTGAGCGGCCTTTCAGGTTATGTCGATATAGGACTTTATTGTGGATATAGATACTTTTGTACCTGTTTCCTCCAGCATCTTAACAAGGTCCTTTACTGTTGTTCTGGGATTGATTTGCACTTTTCGCACAAAAGTATGTTCATCTCTAGGAGACAGAACGTGTCTCATTCCTGAGCGGTATGACGGCTGCGTGGTACCGTGGTGTTTATACTTGCGTGCTTTTGTTTGTACAGATGAACGTGGTACCGTCAAGAGTTTAGAAATTGCTCCCAAGGATGAACCAGACTTGTGGAGGTCTACAATTTTTTTCTGAGGTCTTGGCTGATTTCTTTTGATTTTCCCACAATGTCAAGCAAAGAGGCACTGAGTTTGAAGGTAGGTCTTGAAATACATCCACAGGTACACCTCCAATTGACTCAAATGATGTTATTGACTCAAATGATGACACTCAGAAGCTTCTAAAGCCATGACATCATTATCTGGCATTTTCCAAGCTGTTTAAAGGCACAGTCAACTTAGTGTATGTAAACTTCTGACCCACTGGAATTGTGATACAGTGAATTATAAGTGAAATAATCTGTCTGTAAACAATTGTTGGAAAGATTACTTGTGTCATGCACAAAGTAGATGTCCTAACCGATTTGCCAAAATTATAGTGTGCCTTTCCATATCATGTACATTCAATTAAATTTACCATAGGTGGACTCTCAAGTCCATCTCAAGGATGGTCAATGGAAACATGTTGCACCTGAGCTCAATTTCAAGTCTCAAAGCAAAACATTTCTAAAAACCTATTTTCACTTTGTCATTATGGGCTATTGTGTAGATTGATGAGGAAAATGTTTCATTGAATCCCTTTTAGAATAAGGCTGTAAAGTAACAAAATGTGGAGAAAGGGACGGGGCCTGAATACTCTCTGAATGCCCTGAATCTCATTCATTTTTTCAACTGGTACCGGGGGACCTTAAGGCAAGTCTTGTGAGGCCTGTGGGCATCCTAGAGCAAAACAACCAACATGCACATGTTCATGAGAGTCTCACCCTTCCACAGAGGGGTCATATTAGAGTGTGTAGCCCAAACTGTACGGACGCTGCAAATCAAATCAAATGTTATTTGTCACATACACATGGTTAGCAGATGTTAATGCGAGTGTAGCGAAATGCTTGTGCTTCTAGTTCTGACCATGCTGTAATAACCAACGAGTAATCTAACCTAACAATTCCAAAACTACTACCTTATACACACAAGTGTAAAGGGATAAATAATATGTACATAAAGATATATGAATGAGTGATGGTACAGAACGGCATAGGCAAGATGCAGTAGATCGTATAGAGTACAGTATGTACATATGAGATGAGTAATGTAGGATATGTAGACATTATATTAGCATTGTTTAAAGTGGCCAGTAATAAATTTCCATTATTAACGTGGCTGGAGTTGAGTCAGTGTGTTGGCAGCAGCCACTCAATGTTAGTGGTGGCTGTTTAACAGTCTGATGGCCTTGAGATAGAAGCTGTTTTTCAGTCTCTCGGTCCCTGCTTTGATGCACCTGTACTGACCTTGCCTTCTGGATGATAGCGGGGTGAACAGGCAGTGGCTTGGGTGGTTGTTGTCCTTGATGATCTTTATGGCCTTCCTGTGACATCGGGTGGTGTAGGTGTCCTGGAGGGCAGGTAGTTTGCCCCCGGTGATGCGTTGTGCAGACCTCACTACCCTCTGGAGAGCCTTACTGTTGTGGGCAGAGCAGTTGCCGTACCAGGCGGTGATACAGCCCGACAGAATACTCTCGATTGTGCATCTGTAGAAGTTTGTGAGTGCTTTTGGTGTCAAGCCGAATTTCTTCAGTCTCCTGAGGTTGAAGAGGTGCTGCTGCGCCTTCTTCACGACGCCATCTGTGTGGGTGGACCAATTCAGTTTGTCCGTAATGTAGTTATCAGATCGGCTGTACTGACTTCAGACTAATCACTTGTGGGGGTCATAGAGCACCATCGTGTTCCTGAGTCTCCTCTTTCTATAGAGGAGTCATAATAGTTTTTAGGCCAAACCGTTTGGATGCTACAGACGATTTTGTGAGAAGACATATCTCTAGCTTAAACTGACTGATTAGATTTCCGCAGGGGCGCGGACATCGAACTTAGTGAGTTTTAAACAGGCCGCTGGGCCAGACAGAATACCAGGATGTGTACTCAGAGCATGCACTGAACAGCTGGCAAGTGTTTACACTGACATTTTCAACCTATCCCTGACCCGATCTGTAATACCAACTTGTTTTAAGCAGGCCAACATTTGTCCTGTGCTCAAGAACACCAAGGTAACCTGCCTTAATGACTATCCAATTCACACACTGCTCCCAAATCAAATCAAAGCACATGCGCCAAAAACAACAGGTTTACAGTGAAAGCTATGAAGTGCTTTGTATTTACTAAAATAAAAAGTAAAAAACAAGCTGGTCAGTAGCAAGGCTCACATCAACACCATCATCCCAGACAGCTGTTAAGAAGCCTTTGGGCCCACTCCAATCTGCATACTGCCCCAACAGATCCACAGATGACGCAATCTCTATTGCACTCCACACTGCCCTCACCCACCTGGACAAAATGAACACCTATGTAAGAATGCTGTTCATTAACAACTCAGCATTCAACACAGCCTATAGGGAGGAGGTCAGAGACCTGGCAGTGTGGTGCCAGGACAACAACCTTTCACGACAGCACCTATTCCCCACTCAGGAGACTGAAAAGATTTGGCATGGGTCCTCAGATCCTCAAAGGGTTCTACAGCTGCACCATCAGAGCATCCTGACTGGTTGCATCACTGCCTGGTATGGCAACTGCTCAGCCTCCAACCGCAAGGAACTACAGAGGCTAGTGCGTAAGGCCCAGTACATCACTGGGGCCAAGCTTCCTGCCATCCAGGACCTCTATACCAGACGGTGTCAGAGGAAGGCCCTGGAAATTGTCAAAGACTCCAGACACCCTAGACATAGACTGTTCTCTCTGCTACCGCACGGCAAGTGGTACCGGAGCGCCAAGTCTAGGTCCAAGAGGTTTCTTAATAGCTTCTACCCCCAAGCCATAAGACTCCTGAACAGCTAATCAAATGGCTACCCAGACTTTTTGCAGTGCCCTCCCCCCTTTTACGCTGCTGCTACTCTGTTTATTATCTATGCACAGTCACTTTTTCTCTACCTACATGTAAATATTACCTCGACTAATCTTATATTTCTTAAAACTGCATTGTAGGTTAAGGGCTTGTAAGTAAGCATTTCACTGTATTCTGTACATGTGACAAATACAATTTGATTTGATTTAGTCCAGGTAGCCATTTGATTAGTTATTTATCTGTCTTATGGCTTGGGGGTAGAAGCTATTCAGGGTCCTGTTGGTTCCAGACTTGATGCACTGGTATCCGCTTGCCGTGCGGTAGCAGAGAGAACAATCTATTGCTTGGGTGGCTGGAGGGGAATAGGCTTTGTCGTGCCCTCTTCACGTCTGTCTTTGTGCGGTTGGACCATGATAGTTTGTTGGTGATGTGGACACCAAGGAAGTTGAAGCTCTCAACCTGCTCCACTACAGCCCTGCCAATGAGAATGGGGGCATGCTCGGTCCTCCTTTTCCTGTAGCCCACAATGATCTCCTTTGTCTTGATCACATTGAGGGAAAGGTTGTTATCCTGACACCACACGGCCAGTTCTCTGACCTCCTCCCTATAGGCTGTCTAATCGTTGTCGGTGATCAGGTCTACCACTGTTGTGTCATCGGCAAACTTGATGGTGTTGGAGTCGTTCCTGGCCATGCAGTCATGAGTGAACAGGGAGTACAGGACTGAGCACACACCCCCGAGGGGCCCCCATGTTGAGGATCAGCGTGGCGGATGTGTTTTTACCTCCCCTTACCACCTGGGGGCGGCCCGGCTATATTAGCCACGACTTACCATTCTTTGCGCAGCTTCAAATATCGAACAAAGTTGGAAGTTGTTGCTCCTCCATCTGATATTTTCTTCCTGCATGTTCTGCAAGTTGCAATACGTTTTTTTGTTGATACAGCGTCGTCTTTATATCCGAAAATAATCATTTTGGGTATCATCTTTCCAAGGGCTCCATCTGAATTTCTCCTGCTGACATTCCTCTGCACTCCCATGCGCAACATCTCTCAGCTGGCACAATTTGATTGGCTGCTGTCCGATTCAAACTGTAAGACGTTAAATGAAGAGTTGATGCGCTGCACACTTTTTAAAAATAGCATACATTTTAATATTTGGGCTTGGGGAGGGTATCATCGGCTACGAAAAGCCAACTGACATTTACTCCTGAGGTGCAGACTTGTTGCACCCTCGACAACTACTGTGATTATTATTATTTGATCCTGTTGGTCATTTATGAACATTTGAACATCTTGGCCATGTTCTGTTATAATCTCCACCCGGCACAGCCAGAAGAGGACTGGCCACCCCTCATAACCTGGTTCCTCTCTAGGTTTCTTCCTAGGGAGTTTTTCCTAGCCACCGTGCTTCTACACCTGCATTGTTTGCTGTTTGGGGTTTTAGGCTGGGTTTCTGTACAGCACTTTGTGACATCAGCTGATGTAAGAAGGGCTTTATAAATACATTTGATTGATTGATCAAATCAGTCCAAGATTGGTGTTAAAGTCAAAGTTGAGTTGCAAGTCATCATATTTGTGACTCGAGTCCACAACTCTGGTACATAGGCATGTTATTTTTACTCGTAATTTATTCACTCTGTATTTGTGTCACTATTTCCTTTTTTTCATCTTTAACTCTGCATTGTTGGAAAAGGACCCTTAAGTAAGCATATCACTGTTAGTGTACACTTGTTGGCTTCGAAGCATGTGACAAAGACAATTTGATTCGATTTTTAAATTATTTTTCCTTTTCAAGTGTCCCTTTCTAACACGGAAAGCTTCCCAGACACAATGAATGCTGGGAAAGCACAGGAGAACAATGTATTTCACGACCCACTTCATCGAGAGAGCACGATTATGAGAGACGTCTGTCAGGGGAAAACCAGTCGCCCATCCAGTCTCCTCTCCATCCGCTAGAGTAAACACACACACAGGGTCTCCAACTCCCCACCACACGGGCTGCCTCGTCTGCCCCTCCTGTCAGTATGTGTCATATCAGTAGGTCCATTGGGAAAGCTGCCATTTATGACAACTGCCCGAGTTACCAGACCGACAGCCACCAGGCAGCATATGGGGACTCCGATGGCCCAGTTGGTTGGAACATGGTGTTTGGAGCATAAATCTTAGATTTGATTCCTGCATGGGCCAAATATGTTCAAAGGCCCAGTGCAGTCAAAATTATGTTCTTCCTGCATTTATCATATTGAACAGCTGATGAAACTAACAGAGTTCACCCCTCCCCACTCAGACCACTCCCAGACAGTCCAAGCAAAATTCTTGCTTGCATCTGTTGAAAGACTATCATGAGGCATATGCCCCAGTAAGAAGCCAAGTTAATGACCCTTAGGACTCCCATTCTCAAATGGCCTCATTACATCCATATTGGCTCCTTCTCATGACTATAAAGATAAGAGGACTAATTAGGGTTGTATGAGATTGCTTTCACCTTCTGATCAGGTGAGAGGAGAGCTGACAATCAGCCAAAGTCTACATCTCTAGGTAACTGTCCCCTTCTTTCTTAGGGTGGATGGATGGTGTCACTGTTCTAGTGAATTGCAAAATTACAACATGTGCAGACAATTATTTTGCTATGAAATTAAATGTCTGACATGTAATTCTTAAGTGAATGTCGTTGATTTTATTGAATCGTTAGTGGATATTTGTAATAGACAGAGGCAATGAACACATTTGGCGTAAAGTGGTCCATCTGCACTTAGAAACCCTTTATTTTCAGATTCTGGGGTATTTACTTAATTTTCTGCTGCTTTCTGACAATATCACCACCATGAATCAACCAACGTCATTTAACACTCAAAATAGACATCTACATTTAACATCTAATTCCAAAACAGTCACAACAAGCACTCTGGGTTTGGTTTCCTAGGCGAATATCATGATTCACTTTTATTAAAAGCGTCATAACAGTTCATCATACGATGTTCCAAAAAAATAACAGACACACAAAAAAACCATTTACAACGTATGTCTGTAAACTTCAAGGTTAGTTAGAATTGAGGTAATGCTGTTCAGCTTGGTGGCTAAAAGAAACAAAGTCCATTCAAAGATAAAAGGTACCTGATTATTTTACTCTTACACCAGTGCATCATCAGGAATAGTGAGACGAATTGCTTGCAGAACGTTTTAATGTAATCATTTGTATGCAATTTCGTTTCTCTTTTTCACCAACACTTGTAGTTGTGTTTAAATGGGAGAGCGATGTTTGAAACATTCAAAAGCTGCCTTCGGTTATTGCTGTCTCACTCGCTTTGTGGGAGAGAGGATTCTCCTCTGCTCGGCTTTGTCAGTGTCAGACTAAAAACAGGCAGGAGACTCGGGGCCATCGGTCGCTGTGAAACTGGAAAACTGTTTCTATAACCGGTGTGACTTGGAAGAGTCAGACAATATGGGTGTTAATAGTAGACAGAAAACAGGTACTGAGAAGGGTAATGGGAGAGGAACGGTTGGAGGGTGACGGTAGGACCGTCAGGTTGGATTGTTAGATTGTAAGACTACAGGAATAGACAGTCGGGTGTGTGTGGGTGTAGACGTGTGTGTGATCATCAGTGAGGGACTGGGAACAGTCAGGTTGGATTGTTAGAGTGTAAGACTACAGGAATAGACAGTCGGGTGTGGGTGATCATCAGTGAGGGACTGGGAACAGTCAGATTATTAGGCCATCTGATTTGTGAGAACTTCATCCTGCTCTTAAAAGCAGAACAGTACAACAGCAAAATCTAAATTACCCATGATCCTTTTCATCAGCAGCATATAGACAGACGCTTAATGCCGTTAAATTGTACGCCACTGGAGAGATACGAGATGCTACTTACTGTCACAATATCCACAAAAATGTAATAATAAATGAACCAGAAAAGCAGCATAGCACTATTGGAACGATTAATTCCTGTAATAATATTTGAGGAAATTTCCCATTTCATCTAGAATGCACCGTTCAGTGAACAAAGACCAAAAATAACACCCTTAAAACATCCGCAAAACTCTACTTCAGTTAGTTTTTCCCCTGACTATGCCATTAACAATACATTAAGAGCCTTTTAGCTACATATGCTCTCCCTGATTTAAATGTTTACCTGTGAAAGAAACAAAAACAATGAAAACAAAAAAGAAAAAACAAATTCATATGTTTGGATATCAAGTTGGTGGGGGGGTCAAAGGCCAGTTAGATTCAGTCACTTCTCCTCCTCCTCAAGGGCATCCTCTCCTTCCTCCAGGTCTTCCGGTGAGTCGGCTTCCCCTGCCAATGCAGAGGTCTCATCTTCTAGCGCAGACAACTCTGCAGTCTTCTCCAGGCTCTCAGCTGAGTCACTGTCATCAGCAGTCTCTGGGTCTGCAGCAGCAGGGCAGTCCAGGGCAACCTGGCTGGGCTCCTTCTCCCTGCCCTGAGCTCCAGAGGCAACACCCATGGCTCCAGCCATGGCACTCTGCAGGTCGGTCAGGGCAGTGGGGGGGAAGCCAGGCAGGGTGAGACCTCCCAGGCCAGGGGGCAGGAACATGTAGGGGGAAAAGAGCCCCGGGGCCATGGTGGAGAGCAGGAAGGGATTGAAGGCCAGGGAGTTAGCCGACATGCCGGAGGCGGCCATAGCGGCAG
Source organism: Oncorhynchus keta (assembly GCF_023373465.1). Classification (NCBI taxonomy): domain Eukaryota; kingdom Metazoa; phylum Chordata; class Actinopteri; order Salmoniformes; family Salmonidae; genus Oncorhynchus; species Oncorhynchus keta. The sequence goes on from NC_068435.1 coordinate 18,782,040, forward strand.
CAGCCACATTCAGAGCCGCAGCCTCCCCAATAGCCTTGCTCGACTCTTCCTCCTCCCCAGTGTCGTCCTTCTCCTCATCCTGCTCTTCTCCACCCTCCCTGGCGTCTCTCTTCAATGTCTCGTCCGAATCGTCCTCGTTGTTGGTGCCATTGGAGGCTGCAGCATGGGAGGCTGCAGCCAGGTTGCTTGCGAACAGGCCTCCCAGGCCAAACATGTTGGGCAGAACGCCCATACCAGCCATGCCAGGCAGCATGAGAGGCAGCATGGCCGAGGGGTGTTTAGCGTCAGCCACCCCCATGCCGGGGAAGCCCATGAGCTGCAGCTGCAGACTCTGGAGGCTCTGTAGGCCCTGCAAGCTGGTGAGGTCCATGCCTCCAAACAGGCCATTTATCAGCAGGGGGTTAAGGCCCCCAGAGGATGCAGCCGAGGCAGCCGCTGTTGCCTTGGCGATCTCCGATTTGGGACGTCTTCCCCGACGACGGACGCCCTCCTCACGCACCAAGGGCCCAGTCAGGAGACGGTCGAACATGGCCTCAGGGAGGAAGCCCTAAGGAATGGAGAGGAGACCACAGTTAGCTTGACGTTACACTCATGGCAGTCAATGATAATTTAGCGATTAGGCATAAATGTATATTCAAACATCAGAATTCAAACTGCTTGTTGCAATTCCATCAGATAGTCAAAATATAAAACAAGTGCTGATTGGAATCATTAGATGGCTAAACAGGAGGACAAATGACTCACCGATTGCTTGACAATGTCAGTCCAGTCTGGAGCGACGGCAAAATCTGAGTTCTCCAGGAGCCATCTGGGAAGATCCTTCATGGGAGGGGCCATGGCTCCACCCATCTGGGAAAGAAATGGAACGAAATGGTTCATAAGCTACCAATACCTTCTATGAAAATACAAAATCAGGTCTTTGAAACTGTTGCTACACAGCGACCAATGCATTTGTGAAAATGGATTTGTACCGAAACGAGCCCAAACCTTTCTGTACCGAAACGAGCCCAAACCTTTCTGTACCGAAACGAGCCCAAACCTTTCTGTACCGAAACGAGCCCAAACCTTTCTGCACCGAAATGAGCCCATACCTTTCTTCCATTTCTCCGGTTGACCACGGGAACCCTCTCTTCTCCGGTGAGCGTGTTGATGTCGATCTTGTTGGGGTTCCGGCAGCGGTGTCTCTTTTGCTTGGGTTTGGGGAACTGGGAGGAGAGGAGAGTTTCCTCACTCTTCTACAGTGAGGCAGACAGGAGAAGGGACAGGGTTTAGGAACCATGACAGGACCAGACATCTGAGATTTTTTAAATACTTTTTAGTATACTACAAACGTTACAAAATGGAATAGCTAAATGTTATATTTTGTAACCATAGTTGAATCACTGAAAGGGTTGTGGTAAGATTTGATTTAGGAAAGGGAACAGGGAGTTGAAGTTAAGGGGAAGTCATATTCCACATGAATGGATAGTTCCACTGGATAGGGAAATCTGATAAATATTGTATACAAAAAAAGTCTAGTACATACTGGTGTGTACGCAGTAGGCATGTCCATGGTGTATGTGGGGTGCTGTCTGAGCCAGTCACTCAGGTCTTTGTTAGAGGGGGTACCAGCCTCCCTGTCCTCCATAGCGCTGACAGAGGGGACACGGGCGGAGGTGCTGGGAATGTTGTGGCGGTAGGAACGTGGGGGCATCTGCAACCCCTTCACTGAAGCTTTGGTCCTCTCTGAATCCTCCTGTTGCGGGAAGGCAGGAGAAACTGTTCATTACCATGTAAAATTAAATCATAATCTGTTCACTACCATGTAAAATTAAATCATAGAGTATTTGTGTGATTTATCTTTAATTTTTTAAAATCAAATATATACTGAAAAAGAATAAACGCAACATAAGTTATTTCAAAGATTTTATATAGCTCATAAGGAAATCAGTCAATTGAAATAAATTAGACCCTAATCTATGGACTGTGAATACAGATATGCATCTGTTGGTCACAGATACCTTAAAAACAATTGGCCTCGTCATGGTATTTCTGCCCATCCCATAACCTCACCTCCACCATGAGGCACTCTGTTCACAACTTTGACATCAGAAAACCGCTCGCCCACACGATGCCATACACATGGTCTGCGGTTGAGGCCGGTTGGATGTACTGCCAAATTCTAAATCTACGTTGGAGGTGGCTTATGGTTGAGAAATGAACATTCAATTCTCTGGCAACAGCTCTGGTGGACATTTCCGCAGTCAGCATGCCAATTGCACTCAACATTTTGGACATCACATTTTGGACATCTGTGGCATTGAGTTGTGTGACAAAACTGCATATTTTAGAGTGGCCTTTTATTGTCCTGAGCACAAGGTTTACCTGTGTAATGATCATGCTGTTTAATAAGCTTCTTTATATGCCACACATGTCAAGTGGATGGATTATCTTGGCAAAGATTAAATGCTCACTAACAGGGAAGTAAACAAATTTGTGCACCAAATTTGAGAGAAATAAGCTTTTTGTTATTATGGAATATTTATGGGATCATTTATTTCAGCTCGTGAAACATGGAACCAACACTTTACAGTTAAATTTTCCTTCAGTGTAATTTGATGTTTTCATTCCTATCAAATTTATTTGAATGTAGTTTAGCCTAATTGAGAAAGCATGCCTTTTGCCAAAAATATTCAATCTGTATAATGTTCAGGGCATTTTACAAAAATGTTCAAAACTATATCCATCTGTTTATTTTCTTTATAGTTATTCACGTAACATGCATTTCTCTAGTAATGAGTCCTGTACCGTGGCTCCTCTCATGAACAGCAGCTCCAGCCCCTCCACATTTTTCCTGCGGCCCCGCCTCCTCCTGGTGGGCAGGTCAGCCTCGGCCAATGAGCAGTTGGCCCTGTGTCTGGAGGGTGTGGCCGCCTGCAGAAGCTCCATCTGTGCCTTGAGGGCAGCAGGTGACACCATGCTGCTGGAGTAGCTCACCGGGGACGGCGCTGAAGACTTGTGATGCTGGTGCAGAATACCCTGGAAAAGAGAAACCAGTATGGAAACTTTTAGAGTAAACGAATAGATTAAAATACAATCCCCGTAACAAAAATGGAAACTTTAATATAATAATTTACATAGTGCTTTACACATTTGATTAATTTATATTAATAGACGTTATGATAAATACATTTTATTGGGATCCATTTTACTCATACACATTTTATTAAATTTTTATTTGACCTTTATTTAACTAGGAAAGTCAGTTAAGAACAAATTCTTATTTACAATGACGGCCTAGGAACAGTGGGTTAACTGCCTGTTCAGGGGCAGAACGACAGATTTGTACCTTGTCAGCTCAGGGGTTTGAACTCGCAACCTTCTAGTTATTAGTCCAACGCTCTAACCACTAGGCTACCTGCCGCACATGATATTTAAATTTAAATATTTAAAAATCAGGGACCTGACTCAAAACTATAATTTAAAAAAATGATACAATGCAGTTGTAAAAAGTGAAGCATAAATCTCATTTCTGAATTTAGTATTAATTCCTAATTCTAAAGACTGTGCCTTGGTAAGATCCATGGCCTGGCTCTGGGACTCTGCAGCGTGAGATTCTCTGAGCTGGGCCACCATATCCATCAGGTTCCTGCGCTTGGCCGCACGCTCCGCCTCTATCTCAACCTTCCGCCGCCTGCGACGACGCTGCTTCGGCAAAGATATGCTCAGAGCATCCTCCTATACGGAGGAAGGGAAGAAGAGAGGGAGGGATGATTAAGATGTGATCACAACAAAATCAATGAAATTAAATTGCAATGATGTAAGGAATAAGTGTTTTTATGATTAATAAAGGAATATCTATTTACACACTGCATTAATAAATTAACTTCAATTAATATCTCAATAAAGTATGCAGAACAAACTAAACCTACTTTGGGAGGGTAGGGATAGTCTTCAGTTAGCGGTTTCGGGCCTAGCTAGCGACTTACATTAACCTGGGGCGAGAGGGTGAGGTCCTCGCTGCCACTGAAGTTGGTCTGAGCGGCCGCTGCCATCGACAGTTCGGCCAGGCTCTGCCTCGGCATGGGGCTTTCAGACGTCATGGGGCCGGGGTATCCAGGCAACAGGCCCGGGAAGTCAAAGAACTGGCGTCGGTTGGCGGGCCACTTGCCCTTGATGACCGCATCGCAGATGTTGTCCATGCGATTGATCATGACACGGTCCTGGAAGGAGGGGACAGAATGAATTCTAGAGCAGGGTTTTTATAGAATACCACTAGTACTTTCATGATGGAGTGATGTCAAACTTGAACAGGTCTTTGCTTGTTTTCCAAAAATGTGTGTTATATCAATACAGAACTTAAAGGGAACTCATGGATACCATTTTTATGTCTCTGTGTGCAGTTTGACAAAAGTATGTGGAACCTGCTCGTCAAAAATCTCATTACAAAATCATGGATATTAATATGGAGTTGGTCTCTCCTTTGCTGTTACAACAGCCTTCACTCTTCTGTGAAGATTTTCTACTAGATGTTGGAACATTGCTGAGGGGACTTGCATCCATTCAGCCACAAGAGCATTACTGAGGTCAGGAACTGATGTTGTGCGATTAGGCCTGGTTCGCAGTCGGCATTCCATTTCATCCCAAAGGTATTTTATGGGGTTGAGGTCAGGGCTCTGTGCAGGCCAGTCAAGTTCTTCCACACTGATCGACAAACCATTTCAGTATGGACCTCGCTTTGTGCATGGTGGCACTGTCATGCTGAAATAAGAAAAGACCTACCATAAAGTTGGAATCGTCTAGAATGTCATTGTATGCTGTGGCGTTAAGATTTCCAGTCACTGGAACTAAGAGGTCTAGCCCGAACCATGAAAAACAGCCCCAGACCTTTATTTCTCATCCACCAAACTTTACAGTTGGCACTATGCATTGGGGCAGGTAGCGTTCTTCTGGCATCTGCCCAACCCAGATTTGTTTGGACAGCCAGATGGTGACGCATTATTCATCACTTCAGAGAACGCGTTTCCACTGCTCCAGGGTCCAATGGAGGCGAGATTTACACTAATCCAGCTGACGCTTGACATTGCGCATGTTGATCTTAGGCTTGTGTGAGGCTGCTTGCCAATGGAAACCCCTTTCATGAAGCTCCCGATGAACAGTTAATGTGCTTACGTTGCTTCCAGTGGCAGCTTGGAACGCAGTAGTGAGTGTTGCAACCGAGGACAGATGATTTTTACATGCTAATTGCTTCAGCACTCGGAGGTTCCATTCTGTGAAGTTGTGTGGCCTACCACTTCGTAGCTGAGCCGTTGTTGCTCCTAGACGCTTCCACTTCACAATAACAGCACTTATAGTTGATCGGGGTAGCTCAAGCAGGGCAGACATTTGAGGTGGCGGCATCCTGTGATGGTGCCATGTTGAAAGTTGCTGCGTTCTCCAGTAAGGCCATTCTACTGCCAATGTTTCTCTATGGAGATTGCAAGGCATGCTAGCAGTTACGCTAATGCTAGTTAGCAACTTCCTTCAAACTGCAGACAGACATAAAAATTCATCTGACTCCGGGGAAGTAGATAACCGGCTTCATGTCAAAATATTGAAGTATCCCTTTAACACTCTGTCCAATGAGTACTTTATGTACACCAAACATTAGGAACACCGTCCTAAAATTGAGTTGCACACAATTCTTGTCTTGATAATTCACCCTCTGAATGTCACACACACAATCCATGTCTCAATTGTATCAAGGCTTAAAAATCCTTCTTTAACCTGTCCCCTCCCCTTCATCTACACTGATTGGTGGATTTAACAAGTGACATCAATAAGGGATCATAGATTTCACCTAAATTCACCTGGTCAGTCTGTCACGGAATGAGCAGGTGTTCTTAATGTTTTGTACACTCAATGTATATAGTGTGTGCCTAACATCCACTGACAGTTCCAACAATGTGTGTTTTTATACATTTGAATACATATGTTGAAAAAAATACATTTGTATATATTGTTGGGGGTCAATTGTCAACATGACGGGTGTTTTCATTTGTTTATTCATATAATTCACCACTACATTAATACACATGAGAATGTATATCTGACTGAATGTATATCGTTTACTACCAACCTTGGGCCAGAAGGATGAGGTGGCTCTCTCCTGGAGGGCCAGGATGGCAGAGGGCTCTTCCTCGGGGCAGAACCCGTCGCGGGTCTCATCTCTGGCTGTGGTGCTCAGTGAGGCGTTGCTCTCCTCGTCAAAGTTCTTCTGCTCTGAGGTGGCACCTGCTGAAAATCAACAACAGTGCTTTGTCAATACCAGCCACAGGAGAATCTACAAATGGCTTCATATACAGTACTTCCTTAATACTAGACACAGCAGAATACTACGAGAACCATACAGTAAGTCCTCAATGCAAGCCTAAGCAGCCTAATTATACAAACACACAGCCATGTCCTTTCTAAATGTCATCTAAAGCAGACCAACTACACACTGCCATTAACTGTTGTGGCTGGATTCAACATAAAGCAGTAGACCCATCTAAAGCAGACCAACTACACACTGCCATTAACTGTTGTGGCTGGATTCAACATAAAGCAGTAGACCCATCTAAAGCAGACCAACTACACACTGCCATTAACTGTTGTGGCTGGATTCAACATAAAGCAGTAGACCCATCTAAAGCAGACCAACTACACACTGCCATTAACTGTTGTGGCTGGATTCAACATAAAGCAGTAGACCCATCTAAAACAGACCAACTACACACTGCCACTAACTGTTGTGGCTGGATTCAACATAAAGCAGTAGACCCATCTAAAACAGACCAACTACACACTGCCATTAACTGTTGTGGCTGGATTCAACATAAAGCAGTAGACCCATCTAAAACAGACCAACTACACACTGCCACTAACTGTTGTGGCTGGATTCAACATAAAGCAGTAGACCCATCTAAAACAGACCAACTACACACTGCCATTAACTGTTGTGGCTGGATTCAACATAAAGCAGTAGACCCATCTAAAGCAGACCAACTACACACTGCCATTAACTGTTGTGGCTGGATTCAACATAAAGCAGTAGACCCATCTAAAGCAGACCAACTACACACTGCCATTAACTGTTGTGGCTGGATTCAACATAAAGCAGTAGACCCATCTAAAACAGACCAACTACACACTGCCACTAACTGTTGTGGCTGGATTCAACATAAAGCAGTAGACCCATCTAAAACAGACCAACTACACACTGCCATTAACTGTTGTGGCTGGATTCAACATAAAGCAGTAGACCCATCTAAAACAGACCAACTACACACTGCCATTAACTGTTGTGGCTGGATTCAACATAAAGCAGTAGACCCATCTAAAACAGACCAACTACACACTGCCATTAACTGTTGTGGCTGGATTCAACATAAGGCAGTAGACCCATCTAAAACAGACCAACTACACACTGCCATTAACTGTTGTGGCTGGATTCAACATAAGGCAGTAGACCCATCTAAAACAGACCAACTACACACTGCCATTAACTGTTGTGGCTGGATTCAACATAAAGCAGTAGACCCATCTAAAGCAGACCAACTACACACTGCCACTAACTGTTGTGGCTGGATTCAACATAAAGCAGTAGACCCATCTAAAACAGACCAACTACACACTGCCATTAACTGTTGTGGCTGGATTCAACATAAAGCAGTAGACCCATCTAAAACAGACCAACTACACACTGCCACTAACTGTTGTGGCTGGATTCAACATAAAGCAGTAGACCCATCTAAAACAGACCAACTACACACTGCCACTAACTGTTGTGGCTGGATTCAACATAAAGCAGTAGACCCATCTAAAACAGACCAACTACACACTGCCACTAACTGTTGTGGCTGGATTCAACATAAAGCAGTAGACCCATCTAAAACAGACCAACTACACACTGCCATTAACTGTTGTGGCTGGATTCAACATAAAGCAGTAGACCCATCTAAAACAGACCAACTACACACTGCCATTAACTGTTGTGGCTGGATTCAACATAAAGCAGTAGACCCAACTAAAACAGACCAACTACACACTGCCATTAACTGTTGTGGCTGGATTCAACATAAAGCAGTAGACCCAACTAAAACAGACCAACTACACACTGCCATTAACTGTTGTGGCTGGATTCAACATAAAGCAGTAGACCCATCTAAAACAGACCAACTACACACTGCCATTAACTGTTGTGGCTGGATTCAACATAAAGCAGTAGACCCATCTAAAGCAGACCAACTACACACTGCCGTTAACTGTTGTGGCTGGATTCAACATAAAGCAGTAGACCCATCTAAAACAGACCAACTACACACTGCCACTAACTGTTGTGGCTGGATTCAACATAAAGCAGTAGACCCATCTAAAACAGACCAACTACACACTGCCATTAACTGTTGTGGCTGGATTCAACATAAAGCAGTAGACCCATCTAAAACAGACCAACTACACACTGCCATTAACTGTTGTGGCTGGATTCAACATAAAGCAGTAGACCCATCTAAAACAGACCAACTACACACTGCCATTAACTGTTGTGGCTGGATTCAACATAAAGCAGTAGACCCATCTAAAACAGACCAACTACACACTGCCATTAACTGTTGTGGCTGGATTCAACATAAAGCAGTAGACCCATCTAAAACAGACCAACTACACACTGCCATTAACTGTTGTGGCTGGATTCAACATAAAGCAGTAGACCCAACTAAAACAGACCAACTACACACTGCCATTAACTGTTGTGGCTGGATTCAACATAAAGCAGTAGACCCATCTAAAACAGACCAACTACACACTGCCATTAACTGTTGTGGCTGGATTCAACATAAAGCAGTAGACCCATCTAAAGCAGACCAACTACACACTGCCACTAACTGTTGTGGCTGGATTCAACATAAAGCAGTAGACCCATCTAAAACAGACCAACTACACACTGCCACTAACTGTTGTGGCTGGATTCAACATAAAGCAGTAGACCCAACTAAAACAGACCAACTACACACTGCCACTAACTGTTGTGGCTGGATTCAACATAAAGCAGTAGACCCATCTAAAGCAGACCAACTACACACTGCCGTTAACTGTTGTGGCTGGATTCAACATAAAGCAGTAGACCCAACTAAAACAGACCAACTACACACTGCCATTAACTGTTGTGGCTGGATTCAACATAAAGCAGTAGACCCATCTAAAGCAGACCAACTACACACTGCCATTAACTGTTGTGGCTGGATTCAACATAAAGCAGTAGACCCATCTAAAGCAGACCAACTACACACTGCCACTAACTGTTGTGGCTGGATTCAACATAAAGCAGTAGACCCATCTAAAACAGACCAACTACACACTGCCACTAACTGTTGTGGCTGGATTCAACATAAAGCAGTAGACCCATCTAAAACAGACCAACTACACACTGCCGTTAACTGTTGTGGCTGGATTCAACATAAAGCAGTAGACCATAAAGCAGTAGACCCATCTAAAACAGACCAACTACACACTGCCACTAACTGTTGTGGCTGGATTCAACATAAAGCAGTAGACCCATCTAAAACAGACCAACTACACACTGCCACTAACTGTTGTGGCTGGATTCAACATAAAGCAGTAGACCCATCTAAAACAGACCAACTACACACTGCCACTAACTGTTGTGGCTGGATTCAACATAAAGCAGTAGACCCATCTAAAACAGACCAACTACACACTGCCACTAACTGTTGTGGCTGGATTCAACATAAAGCAGTAGACCCATCTAAAACAGACCAACTACACACTGCCATTAACTGTTGTGGCTGGATTCAACATAAAGCAGTAGACCCATCTAAAACAGACCAACTACACACTGCCACTAACTGTTGTGGCTGGATTCAACATAAAGCAGTAGACCCATCTAAAACAGACCAACTACACACTGCCACTAACTGTTGTGGCTGGATTCAACATAAAGCAGTAGACCCATCTAAAACAGACCAACTACACACTGCCATTAACTGTTGTGGCTGGATTCAACATAAAGCAGTAGACCCATCTAAAACAGACCAACTACACACTGCCACTAACTGTTGTGGCTGGATTCAACATAAAGCAGTAGACCCATCTAAAACAGACCAACTACACACTGCCATTAACTGTTGTGGCTGGATTCAACATAAAGCAGTAGACCCATCTAAAACAGACCAACTACACACTGCCATTAACTGTTGTGGCTGGATTCAACATAAAGCAGTAGACCCATCTAAAACAGACCAACTACACACTGCCACTAACTGTTGTGGCTGGATTCAACATAAAGCAGTAGACCCATCTAAAACAGACCAACTACACACTGCCACTAACTGTTGTGGCTGGATTCAACATAAAGCAGTAGACCCATCTAAAACAGACCAACTACACACTGCCATTAACTGTTGTGGCTGGATTCAACATAAAGCAGTAGACCCATCTAAAACAGACCAACTACACACTGCCACTAACTATTGTGGCTGGATTCAACATAAAGCAGTAGACCCATCTAAAACAGACCAACTACACACTGCCACTAACTGTCGTGGCTGGATTCAACATAAAGCAGTAGACCCATCTAAAACAGACCAACTACACACTGCCATTAACTGTTGTGGCTGGATTCAACATAAAGCAGTAGACCCATCTAAAACAGACCAACTACACACTGCCACTAACTGTTGTGGCTGGATTCAACATAAAGCAGTAGACCCAGCTGTTTGTCTAGACTTTCACAGACTCACTGTTGATGGTTTAAAATGCATTCAAACACCAATTGCCCTAAAATGGCATTTTTCCATGTGAAAATACTTTTTTAAGCAAATGGAGTTAGGAGTAGGACCTACCTTCAGCTTGAGAAGACTTCTCAGACTTGTCGTCTTCCTCCATCTTCTCCTCACCGGGCCCTTTCTCAGCCACTGGTTTAGGAGACATGGCAGGGCTTCCTTCTTTCTCATCGCTCTCTTCCTTCTTGGTTCCCTGCTGTTCTGATGCTTTAGGAGACTCTGATGCTTTAGGAGACTCTGATGCTTTAGGAGACTCTGATGCTTTAGGAGACTCTGATGCTTTAGGAGACTCTGATGCTTTAGGAGACTCTGATGCTTTAGGAGACTCTGATGCTTTAGGAGACTCTGATGCTTTAGGAGACTCTGATGCTTTAGGAGACTCTGGTTTCTCCTGGAAGTCCAGCTTTTTGTCCTGGTCCTTGGTCTCCTCAGTGGGAGCTTTGCACTCCTTCTCGGATTTGGCCTCCTTGGAAGTCTCTCCGTCAGCGTCGCCGGTGACCTCCACTTTCTCCTCTCTGTCTTCCTCCTCTCCCTTCTCTTCCTCCTCGTCCTTCACCTTCTTGGGAGACTTGGCCTTCTCTTGCTTCTTCGCCTCCATCTCTTCTTCCTTGACTTCGTCTGGTTTCTCAGGTTTAGTACATGGAATATCATCACCTTCCTCTTTCATCTCCTTCCCTTCTTCCTCCTCTTGGACAGGTAAGGATTTCTCAGCACCAGCAGTAGCTGTGGCCTGCTCAGTAGAAGAGGAAGAAGCAGTAGAGAGAGCTCCATCGCGGGGCGGCTGAGGCACCCCAGCCGATGCCCCCTTGGTGAACTTCCTGTGGGCCTCCAGGAAGCCCAGCGCCGGGTCGTTGAGGATGTGGTAGTCAGTGCGGCTCACGCCGTGCTTGGAGGCGCCCAGGAGGAGGTCGTGGTCGTGCCGGCAGCAGGCCCACCACTCAGGCAGGTCGGAGCTAGGCTGGCAGAGGCGCAGGCGCTCACCTAGCAGGGGGTTGGGCAGCACCTGCTCGCGAATGCGACGCAGCAGCTCAATGCGGTAGAGGGTGCGTGAGGCGCGCTCCTCCGTGATGGGGTCGATGATCAGGGTAGGGTCTGGGAGCTCTGCCAGACAGAAAAGAGGGAGGGAGGAAGGAGGGTGGGGGGTAGATAAGGAGTAAGAGGGTGGGGGGTAGATAAGGAGTAAGAGGGTGGGAGGGAGGAAGGAGGGTGGGAGGGGGAAGAAGGAGGGTGGGAGGGAAGAAGGAGGGTGGGGTAGATAGGGAATAAGGAGGGTGGGGTAGATAGGAATAAGAGGGTGGGGGGGTAGATAAGGAGGAAGGAGGGTGGGAGGCAGGAGGGTGGGAGGGAAGGAGGAGGGTGGGGTAGATAGGAGTAAGAGGGTGGGGTAGATGAGGAAGGAGGGAAGAAGGAGGGTAGGGTAGATAAGGAGTAAGAGGGTGGGGTATATAAGGAGGAAGAAGGGTGGGAGGGAGGAAGGAGGGTGGGAGGGAGGAAGGAGGGTGGGAGGGAGGAAGGAGGGTGGGAGGGAGGGAGGAGGGTGGGAGGGAGGGAGGGAGGGAGGAAGGGGGTGGGGTAGATAGGAGTAAGAGGGTGGGGTAGATAGGAGTAAGAGGGTGGGGTAGATAAGGAGGAAGGAGGGTGGGAGGGAAGAATGAAGGTAGGGTAGATAAGGAGTAAGAGGGTGGGGTAGATAAGGAGGGGGTAGGGTAGATAAGGAGTAAGAGGGTGGGGTATATAAGGAGGAAGAAGGGTGGGAGGGAGGAAGGAGGGTGGGAGGGAGGAAGAAGGGTGGGAGGGAGGAAGAAGGGTGGGAGGGAGGAAGAAGGGTGGGAGGGAGGAAGAAGGGTGGGAGGGAGGAAGAAGGGTGGGAGGGAGGAAGAGGGTGGGAGGGAGGAAGAGGGAGAGAGAGAGATGGGGATAAAGGAAGAGTTGTCTTTTCAGGGAAAGGTACTTTGCTTTAGCGCAAGCAAATTTGAACTATGAGTGAGGGTTGTTGTGGTCGGAGACAACAGAACTTGATCATTGAGGGCCCTTACCTGTGTTGGCCTTGACCTGCATGCGACACACCCGTTTGCACATGGCCAAGAAGGAGAAGTAGTATTTCTCCAGGCTCTCGTCACTCTTCTTGTCCAGCCGGGCGAAGGCCCTGAACTGGGTCCAGTCAAAGAGCTGGCGGTCCGTGTCATAGATCACACCAAACGTGGACACAACCCGGTAGAAGTCTGATTCCTCACGCCTGGTCCACCTCAGGGAACAAGACAAGGAAAGGGTTAATCCAACAACCAATGGGACGAAAAGCAATGCATGAATAGTGTATTGATAAGGAGACTGGAGAATTGTGGGTACTGTAGTACAGTTAGAAGTAGGGCTTCTCAAACGATCATTCAGGAACAGTTGATATTGGAGAGCTTCTTGTAAGTTCTAATGCCTTCTATACAGCAGGCTAACAAATTCTACTGTTTATTATACACAAGTCATCATAAACTGTCCATATGGTTTATCTTGTACAGCATCAGTCAGAGATCTATACCTCTGACGCTTCTCTTTGAAGGCGACCCCTCCTTCCGCCGGGAGCACCGTCGCCTCAGGTATAAAAGCACCGCCCTTGGCCATATAAGGACTTCCCTCTGCCATGAAGGCTCCGTCCTCCTGCACGTAGGCCCCTCCGTCTGTGACCATGGAGAAGAGATGCTCTCGGGGCCGGCGGCGGCGGCGTCCGTCGGGCCGGGCCATGGCTTCCTTGCGGAGCTGCTCCCTCTTGTGCGTGCGCTGGTAGGCCGTGATGAGGCGGCGGAGTCTAGCGGTGAGGGCCGAGGTCGCCGGCCAGTACAGACGACCCGCCCCTCTGCTGCCTGCTACATCCTCACCTGGTTTAGCTGGGAGGAGGAGGAATATTAGAACTACTAAATTAGTCTGCATACTGTTGTGATGAGTCTGAAGAGCAACTTTGGTTTCTTTAGATGCGCACATTGGTGGTTTGATACAAAATAGAAATGTTTCAATTAAATCACTTAAATGATGGACTGATGAATGGTAAATGATCCTCTGATTTCTATCAGATTGCTCAGAAATGTCATTTTCAACCTTTTTATTCCACTTATCCCAAATGGTGTTTTGTCATATGACAAAGCGAGACAAGCCCAGTCATTCACTTACATTCACCACTCTCAACGTCCACAGTCTCGTCTTTGTCATCCAGGGGCGAGTTCGCAAAGTCCTCCATCTCATCTTTAAAGGTCATGCGGAGAGGCTTGTACTCGGGGTCTTCATCCTCTCTGTACACACAAAAAATGGGGATGGAAAGAAAGAGAAACAGAATGAAACAAAGGAGCAGGGAAAAGAGGGGAACATGGGAAAGAACATGGGGAGAAGAGGGAGATGGGAGGTTGGAATGAAAAGGAAAAAAAGATGAACAAATGGAGAGAGACAGGAGGTGGAAAAGAAGAGGAGGAAAAAAGTGGTGGTGGTGAATATTGGCTGAGTGTCTTACCCCTCCGGACCATCTGCCATCATGTCCGCCCCCCTCTGCTCTGCAGCGATGGCCTTGGCGTCGGGCATGCCCACCCGCTCTAAGAAACACAGCGCAGGGTCGGCACGCATCGAGTTATACTTCTCATAGCCTGGATAGACAGACAGGAAGACAGACAGGAAGACAGACAGGAAGACAGACAGGAAGACAGACAGGAAGACAGACAGGAAGACAGACAGGAAGACAGACAGGAAGACAGACAGGAAGACAGACAGGAAGACAGACAGGAAGACAGACAGGAAGACAGACAGGAAGACAGACAGGAAGAGAATGAGAGAAAATGGGTAAGACAGTGATTGAATTACTGAGTTCTACTTTTCACATCAGGGGAGGAGGAGAGAGGAAGTGGGTGAGAGATTATTGAATTATTATGACTGGGAACCTACATGCATAGGAACAAGGCCTATAACTAAGTCGAGTTTGAATGACAATTTACATTGAAACTATATAGGCTACACACACCTAGCCGTCACTCACGAAAGACACCGTAGCATCAATCATGAAAGATAACGAAATGCAATACCACGCCAGAAGGATCCGCTTGCATACAGAGATAAAACTAAACCATTATGAAATTCACAATTAGAATAAAACATAACTGCCATCCGTATGAAATGCAGCTGAAGAGGAGAGAAAAACAGAAAGCATGACCCCAGGATCCAGATGCAGACAGAGGGCAGCGCCTGTTGGAGTTGCGTCAGTGGGTGTGTGGACAAGAAAATCTGTGTCTAAGTGTGTGTGCGCATTTGCCCAAGTGTGCCAGCGAACGAGAGAGATTACCCGTTGAAGTCATCCAAGCAGAACAGATAAGAGCCTGCAGATCCGACTAAGCACGGCGGGTGGGAGGAGGGAGGGAGAGAGGCACAGGCTGGACAACCGTGACAGTGAGCAGACCAGACCATCAGCCCCCCCCTCCACAAAGCCCCCGCAGAACATCACATTTCAATTAGGATTTATGCGGTGACACATTGTTCCTAACCGCCGCTGCGCCCCGAGCAAAGCGCTAATCATGAGGGGCTTTTATAGGCCATCACTCTTCCTCTTGCAGTCCTGGAGAGTGTGCGCGAGTGTTGTGTGAGACAGTGTGTGTGTTTGTACGTTGTGTGCGTGTAGGGTGTGTGAGGCAGAGATCAGCATCCTCCCCAGGCCTCCCAAGTGAATGAGGATTATGATTAACTATAGGCTAGCTCTATTGTATCCATGTGTGTTTGAGACAGCGCCCGTGTTTGTGTGTGTGTGTGTGTGTGTGTATGCTTGTCAGGGCTGAGGCACAAGGTGGCAATTACAGAGAATAATGACAATTATCCCAAATTAATATTAATCACCATCAATATAATTACCACTATTAAATCATTAGAATTCTAGCTTGTAATCTTGTTTGGCACTGTAATACAATTCAAATGGTCCAATGTAAACCAGCTAACTCATAGCTAGAAGAGATCAAACAGACGTGCGTCAACCAACTGCGGTGGACAGAACACTGTCTAACCATGAAGTACAACACGTCCACACACCGACAGCCTCTTCTCGGGCGGCTGGACATGGCCACCAATCAATCTCCTGACGTCTCACTGAGCCAGCTGTGCTCCGCGGTCGCTATGGGAACACCAATCAAGATGAAAAAGCCAGGGTTGTGTGTGTGTGTGTGAAGCGGAGGGGTTGGGCTTACCGTGTTTGAAGACACCGATGAGCAGCGATTTGTCTGCCTCGCTGTCCCACCAATCGGCGGGCACCTCGGCGTGGAAAGGCTGAGGGATCCAGATATCCATTTCACTGTGGGCTCAAACAAAGGAGAGAGAGAGAGAGAAAAAGACAGACCGAGAGACAGGCGGAGAGGAAAACGGATTAAAATGGTCTAAAATCAACACGCAATCGTTGAATCTGATGTGTGTCTGTAATGGGCCCCATCTCCAGGGGTATGGGGGGAAATATGGTCATAACCAACTCTGGAACATCTCAAAAGAGGCCAAATGGTACCCTATTCACAACATTGCGCCTTGACCAGAGCCAAAAGTAGTGCACTATATGGAAAAGGGTGCCATTTGGGAAGCAACCCATCTGGAAAGAGACAGGCAGAAGAGGCCAAATACCATCACCACTACCAGACAACTGTCCCCACCACCATCACCACTACCCGACTACTGTCCCCACCACCAGACTACTGTCCCCACCACCAGACTACTGTCCCCACCACCAGACAACTGTCCCCACCACCATCACCACTACCCGACTACTGTCCCCACCACCAGACTACTGTCCCCACCACCATCACCACTACCCGACTACTGTCCCCACCACCAGACTACTGTCCCCACCACCATCACCACTACCCGACTACTGTCCCCACCACCAGACAACTGTCCCCACCACCATCACCACTACCAGACAACTGTCCCCACCACCATCACCACTACCCGACTACTGTCCCCACCACCAGACTACTGTCCCCACCACCATCACCACTACCCGACTACTGTCCCCACCACCATCACCACTACCCGACTACTGTCCCCACCACCAGACTACTGTCCCCACCACCATCACCAATACCAGACTACTGTCCCCACCACCATCACCAATACAAGACTACTGTCCCCACCACCATCACCACTACCAGACTACTGTCCCCACCACCATCACCACTAATACCAGACTACTGTCCCCACTACCATCACCACTAACAGACAACTGTCCCCACCACCATCACCACTACCAGACTACTGTCCCCACCACCATCACCACTACCAGACTACTGTCCCCACCACCATCACCACTACCAGACTACTGTCCCCACCACCATCACCACTAATACCAGACTACTGTCCCCACTACCATCACCACTAACAGACAATTGTCCCCACCACCATCACCACTACCAGACTACTGTCCCCACCACCATCACCACTACCAGACTACTGTCCCCACCCACCAGACTACTGTCACCACCACCACTACCAGACTACTGTCCCCACCACCATCACCACTACCAGACAACTGTCCCCACCACCATCACCACTACCAGACTACTGTCCCCACCACCATCACCACTACCCAACTACTGTCCCCACCACCAGACTACTGTCCCCACCACCATCACCACTACCAGACAACTGTCCCCACCACCATCACCACTACCCGACTACTGTCCCCACCACCAGACAACTGTCCCCACCACCATCACCACTACCAGACAACTGTCCCCACCACCATCACCACTACCCGACTACTGTCCCCACCACCAGACTACTGTCCCCACCACCATCACCACTATCAGACTACTGTCCCCACCACCATCACCACTACCAGACTACTGTCCCCACCACCAGACAACTGTCCACACCACCATCACCACTAATACCAGACTACTGTCCCCACCACCATCACCACTACCAGACTACTGTCCCCACCACCATCACCACTAACAGACTACTGTCCCCACCACCATCACCACTACCAGACTACTGTCCCCACCACCATCACCACTACCAGACTACTGTCCCCACCACCATCACCACTACCAGACTACTGTCCCCACCACCATCACCACTACCAGACTACTGTCCCAACCACCATCACCACTACCAGACTACTGTCTCCACCACCATCACTACTACCAGACTACTGTCCCCACTACCATCACCACTACCAGACAACTGTCCCCACCACCATCACCACTACCAGACTACTGTCCCCACCACCACTACCAGACTACTGTCCCCACCACCATCACTACTACCAGACTACTGTCCCCACTACCATCACCACTACCAGACAACTGTCCCCACTACCATCACCACTACCAGACAACTGTCACCACCACCATCACCACTACCAGTCAACTGTCACCACCACCATCACCACTACCCGACTACTGTCCCCACAACCATCACCACTACCAGACTACTGTCCCCACTACCCGACTACTGTCCCCACCACCATCACAACTACCAGACTACTGTCCCCACCACCATCACCACTACCAGACTACTGTCCCCACTACCAGACAACTGTCCCCACTACCAGACAACTGTCCCCACCACCATCACCACTACCAGACAACTGTCCCCACCACCATCACCACTACCAGACAACTGTCCCCACCACCATCACCACTACCAGACAACTGTCCCCACCACCATCACCACCACCCGACCACTGTCCCCACCACCATCACCACTACCAGACAACTGTCCCCACTACCAGACAACTGTCCCCACTACCATCACCACTACCAGACAACTGTCCCCACTACCATCACCACTACCAGACAACTGTCACCACCACCATCACCACTACCAGACAACTGTCACCACCACCATCACCACTACCCGACTACTGTCCCCACAACCATCACCACTACCAGACTACTGTCCCCACAACCATCACCACTACCAGACTACTGTCCCCACTACCATCACCACTACCAGACTACTGTCCCCACAACACTCACCACTACCAGACTACTGTCCCCACAACCATCACCACTACCAGACTACTGTCCCCACAACCATAACCACTACCAGACTACTGTCCCCACTACCATCACTACTACCAGACTACTGTCCCCACTACCATCACCACTACCAGACAACTGTCACCACCACCATCACCACTACCAGTCAACTGTCACCACCACCATCACCACTACCAGACTACTGTCCCCACAACCATCACCACTACCAGACTACTGTCCCCACTACCCGACTACTGTCCCCACCACCATCACAACTACCAGACTACTGTCCACACCACCATCACCACTACCAGACTACTGTCCCCACTACCAGACAACTGTCCCCACTACCAGACAACTGTCCCCACCACCATCACCACTACCAGACTACTGTCCCCACAACCATCACCACTACCAGACTACTGTCCCCACTACCCGACTACTGTCCCCACCACCATCACAACTACCAGACTACTGTCCCCACCACCATCACCACTACCAGACTACTGTCCCCACTACCAGACAACTGTCCCCACTACCAGACAACTGTCCCCACCACCATCACCACTACCAGACAACTGTCCCCACTACCATCACCACTACCAGACTACTGTCCCCACCACCATCACCACTACCAGACTACTGTCCCCACCACCATCACCACCACCCGACCACTGTCCCCACCACCATCACCACTACCAGACAACTGTCCCCACTACCATCACCACTACCAGACAACTGTCCCCACTACCATCACCACTACCAGACAACTGTCCCCACCACCATCACCACTACCCGACTACTGTCCCCAGAACCATCACCACTACCAGACTACTGTCCCCACTACCAGACAACTGTCCCCACTACCAGACAACTGTCCCCACTACCAGACAACTGTCCCCACTACCAGACAACTGTCCCCACTACCATCACCACTACCAGACAACTGTCCCCACCACCATCACCACTACCAGACAACTGTCCCCACCACCATCACCACTACCAGACCACTGTCCCCACCACCACCACTACCCGACCACTGTCCCCACCACCATCACCACTACCAGACTACTGTCCCCACCACCATCACCACTACCAGACTACTGTCCCCACCACCATCACCACTACCAGACTACTGTCCCCACCACCATCACCAGACAACTGTCCCCACTACCATCACCACCACCAGACAACTGTCCCCACTACCATCACCGCCACCAGACGACTGTCCCCACCACCATCACCAGACAACTGTCACCACTACCATCACCACTACCAGACAACTGTCACCACTACCATCACCACTACCAGACAACTGTCACCACTACCAGACTACTGTCACCACTACCAGACTACTGTCCCCACTACCAGACTACTGTCCCCACTACCAGACTACTGTCCCCACCACCATCACCACTACCAGACTACTGTCCCCACCACCATCACCACTACCAGACTACTGTCCCCACCACCATCACCACTACCAGACCACTGTCCCCACCACCATCACCACTACCAGACTACTGTCCCCACCACCATCACCACTACCAGACTACTGTCCCCACCACCATCACCACTACCAGACCACTGTCCCCACCACCATCACCACTACCAGACCACTGTCCCCACCACCATCACCACTACCAGACTACTGTCCCCACCACCATCACCACTACCAGACTACTGTCCCCACCACCATCACCACTACCAGACTACTGTCCCCACTACCATCACCACTACCCGACTACTGTCCCCACTACCAGACTACTGTCCCCACTACCAGACTACTGTCCCCACTACCAGACTACTGTCCCCACTACCAGACTACTGTCCCCACTACCAGACTACTGTCCCCACTACCAGACTACTGTCCCCACTACCAGACTACTGTCCCCACCACCATCACCACTACCAGACTACTGTCCCCACCACCAGACTACTGTCCCCGCCACCAGACTACTGTCCCCGCCACAATCACCACGACCAGACGACTGTCACCACCAACACCCGACTACTGTCCCCACCACCATCACCAGACAACTGTCCCCACTACCATCACCACTACCCGACTACTGTCCCCACCACCAGACAACTGTCCCCACCACCATCACCACTACCAGACAACTGTCCCCACCACCATCACCACTACCCGACTACTGTCCCCACCACCAGACAACTGTCCCCACCACCATCACCACTACCCGACTACTGTCCCCACCACCATCACCAGACAACTGTCCCCACTACCATCACCACTACCCGACTACTGTCCCCACCACCAGACAACTGTCCCCACCACCATCACCACTACCAGACTACTGTCCCCACCACCATCACCACTACCCGACTACTGTCCCCACCACCATCACCACTACCAGACTACTGTCCCCACCACCAGACTACTGTCACCACCACCACTACCAGACTACTGTCCCCACCACCATCACCACTACCAGACAACTGTCCCCACCACCATCACCACTACCAGACAACTGTCCCCACCACCATCACCACTACCCGACTACTGTCCCCACCACCAGACAACTGTCCCCACCACCATCACCACTACCAGACAACTGTCCCCACCACCATCACCACTACCCGACTACTGTCCCCACCACCAGACTACTGTCCCCACCACCATCACCACTACCAGACTACTGTCCCCACCACCATCACCACTACCCGACTACTGTCCCCACCACCAGACTACTGTCACCACCACCACTACCAGACTACTGTCCCCACCACCATCACCACTACCCGACTACTGTCCCCACCACCATCACCACTACCCGACTACTGTCCCCACCACCATCACCACTACCAGACTACTGTCCCCACCACCAGACTACTGTCACCACCACCACTACCAGACTACTGTCCCCACCACCAGACTACTGTCCCCACCACCATCACCACTACCAGACTACTGTCCCCACCACCATCACCACTACCAGACTACTGTCCCCACCACCAGACTACTGTCCCCACCACCATCACCACTACCAGACTACTGTCCCCACCACCATCACCACTACCAGACTACTGTCCCCACCACCATCACCACTACCAGACTACTGTCCCCACCACCATCACCACTACCAGACTACTGTCCCCACCACCATCACCACTAATACCAGACTACTGTCCCCACTACCATCACCACTAACAGACAACTGTCCCCACCACCATCACCACTACCAGACTACTGTCCCCACCACCAGACTACTGTCCCAACCACCATCACCACTACCAGACAACTGTCCCCACCACCATCACCACTACCAGACAACTGTCCCCACCACCAGACTACTGTCCCAACCACCATCACCACTACCAGACAACTGTCCCCACCACCATCACCACCACCAGACGACTGTCCCCACCACCATCACCACTACCAGACAACTGTCCCCACCACCATCACTACTATCAGACTACTGTCCCCACTACCATCACCACTACCAGACAACTGTCCCCACTACCATCACCACTACCAGACAACTGTCACCACCACCATCACCACTACCCGACTACTGTCCCCACAACCATCACCACTACCAGACTACTGTCCCCACTACCCGACTACTGTCCCCACCACCATCACAACTACCAGACTACTGTCCACACCACCATCACCACTACCAGACTACTGTCCCCACTACCAGACAACTGTCCCCACTACCAGACAACTGTCCCCACTACCAGACAACTGTCCCCACTACCAGACAACTGTCCCCACCACCATCACCACTACCAGACAACTGTCCCCACCACCATCACCACTACCCGACTACTGTCCCCACCACCAGACTACTGTCCCCACCACCATCACCACTACCAGACTACTGTCCCCACTACCAGACAACTGTCCCCACTACCAGACAACTGTCCCCACTACCAGACAACTGTCCCCACCACCAGACAACTGTCCCCACCACCATCACCACTACCAGACAACTGTCCCCACCACCATCACCACTACCCGACTACTGTCCCCACCACCAGACTACTGTCCCCACCACCATCACCACTACCAGACTACTGTCCCCACCACCATCACCACTACCAGACTACTGTCCCCACCACCAGACTACTGTCACCACCACCACTACCAGACTACTGTCCCCACCACCATCACCACTACCCGACTACTGTCCCCACCACCATCACCACTACCCGACTACTGTCCCCACCACCATCACCACTACCCGACTACTGTCCCCACCACCAGACTACTGTCACCACCACCACTACCAGACTACTGTCCCCACCACCAGACTACTGTCCCCACCACCATCACCACTACCAGACTACTGTCCCCACCACCATCACCACTACCAGACTACTGTCCCCACCACCATCACCACTACCAGACTACTGTCCCCACCACCATCACCACTACCAGACTACTGTCCCCACCACCAGACCACTGTCCCCACCACCATCACCACTACCAGACGACTGTCCCCACCACCATCACCACTACCAGACGACTGTCCCCACCACCATCACCACTACCAGACTACTGTCCCCACTACCAGACAACTGTCCCCACTACCAGACAACTGTCCCCACCACCATCACCACTACCAGACCACCATCACCACCACCCGACCACTGTCCCCACCACCATCACCACTACCAGACTACCAGACAACTGTCCCCACCACCATCACCACTACCAGACCACCATCACCACCACCCGACCACTGTCCCCACCACCATCACCACTACCAGACAACTGTCCCCACTACCATCACCACTACCAGACAACTGTCCCCACTACCATCACCACTACCAGACAACTGTCCCCACTACCATCACCACTACCAGACAACTGTCACCACCACCATCACCACTACCAGACAACTGTCACCACCACCATCACCACTACCCGACTACTGTCCCCACAACCATCACCACTACCAGACTACTGTCCCCACCACCATCACAACTACCAGACTACTGTCCACACCACCATCACCACTACCAGACTACTGTCCCCACTACCAGACAACTGTCCCCACTACCAGACAACTGTCCCCACTACCCGACTACTGTCCCCACTACCCGACAACTGTCCCCACTACCCGACAACTGTCCCCACTACCAGACAACTGTCCCCACTACCAGACAACTGTCCCCACCACCATCACCACTACCAGACAACTGTCCCCACCACCATCACCACTACCAGACTACTGTCCCCACCACCATCACCAGACAACTGTCCCCACTACCATCACCACCACCAGACAACTGTCCCCACCACCATCACCACTACCAGACAACTGTCCCCACCACCATCACCACTACCAGACAACTGTCCACCACCATCACCACTACCAGACTACTGTCCCCACCACCATCACCAGACAACTGTCCCCACTACCATCACCACCACCAGACAACTGTCCCCACCACCATCACCAGACAACTGTCACCACTACCATCACCACTACCAGACAACTGTCACCACTACCCGACTACTATCACCACTACCCGACTACTGTCCCCACTACCAGACTACTGTCCCCACTACCAGACTACTGTCCCCACTACCAGACTACTGTCCCCACTACCAGACTACTGTCCCCACCACCATCACCACTACCAGACTACTGTCCCCACCACCATCACCACTACCAGACTACTGTCCTCACCACCATCACCACTACCAGACTACTGTCCCCACCACCATCACCACTACCAGACCACTGTCCCCACCACCATCACCACTACCAGACTACTGTCCCCACCACCATCACCACTACCAGACTACTGTCCCCACCACCATCACCACTACCAGACTACTGTCCCCACCACCATCACCACTACCAGACTACTGTCCCCACCACCATCACCACTACCAGACCACTGTCCCCACCACCATCACCACTACCAGACTACTGTCCCCACCACCATCACCACTACCAGACTACTGTCCCCACCACCATCACCACTACCAGACTACTGTCCCCACCACCATCACCACTACCCGACTACTGTCCCCACCACCATCACCACGACCAGACTACTGTCCCCACCACCATCACCACTACCAGACTACTGTCCCCACTACCATCACCACTACCAGACAACTGTCCCCACTACCCGACTACTGTCCCCACCACCATCACCACCACCAGACTACCGTCCCACCACCAGACTACCGTCCCCACCACCAGACTACCGTCCCCACCACCAGACTACCGTCCCCACCACCAGACTACCGTCCCCACCACCAGACTACCGTCCCCACCACCAGACTACCGTCCCCACCACCCGACTACCGTCCCCACCACCCGACTACCGTCCCCACCACCCGACTACCGTCCCCACCACCCGACTACTGTCCCCACCACCCGACTACTGTCCCCACCACCCGACTACTGTCCCCAGCACCATCACCACTAACAGACAACTGTCACCACTACCATCACCACCACCCGACTACCGGCCCCCACCACCCGACTACTGTCCCCACCACCATCACCACTACCCGACTACTGTCCCCACCACCATCACCAGACAACTGTCACCACTACCATCACCACTACCAGACTACTGTCCCCACCACCATCACCACTACCCGACTACTGTCCCCACCACCATCACCACTACCCAACTACTGTCCCCACCACCATCACCACTACCCAACTACTGTCCCCACCACCAGACTACTGTCCCCACCACCATCACCACTACCAGACTACTGTCCCCACCACCATCACCACTACCCGACTACTGTCCCCACCACCATCACCACTACCCGACTACTGTCCCCACCACCAGACTACTGTCCCCACCACCATCACCACTAACATACAACTGTCCCCACCACCATCACCACTACCCGACCACTGTCCCCACCACCATCACCACTACCAGACTACTGTCCCCATCACCATCACCAGACAACTGTCCCCACTACCATCACCACTACCAGACGACTGTCCCCACCACCATCACCACTACCAGACTACTGTCCCCACCACCAGACGACTGTCCCAACCACCATCACCACTACCAGACGACTGTCCCAACCACCATCACCACTACCAGACGACTGTCCCAACCACCATCTCCACTACTAGACAACTGTCCCCACCACCATCACCACCACCCGACTACTGTCCCCACCACCCGACTACTGTCCCCACCACCCGACTACTGTCCCCACCACCCGACTACTGTCCCCACCACCATCACCACTACCAGACTACTGTCCCCACCACCATCACCACCACCAGACTACTGTCCCCACCACCATCCAACTGTCACCACTACCATCACCACTACCCGACTACTGTCCCCACCACCACCACTACCCGACTACTGTCCCCACCACCATCACCACTACCCAACTACTGTCCCCACCACCATCACCGCAACCCAACTACTGTCCCCACCACCATCACCAGACTACTGTCCCCACCACCATCACCACTACTGTCCCCACTACCATCACCACTACTCGACTACTGTCCCCACTACCCGACTACTGTCCCCACCACCAGACAACTGTCCCCACCACCAGACAACTGTCCCCACTACCATCACCACTACCAGACTACTGTCCCCACTACCAGACTACTGTCCCCACTACCAGACTACTGTCCCCACTACCAGACTACTGTCCCCACTACCAGACTACTGTCCCCACTACCAGACTACTGTCCCCACTACCATCACCACTACCAGACAACTGTCCCCACTACCATCACCACCACCAGACTACTGTCCCCACCACCATCACCAGACAACTGTCCCCACTACCATCACCACTACCCGACTACTGTCCCCACAACTATCACCACTACCAGACAACTGTCACCACTACCATCACCACTACCATCACCACTACCCGACTACTGTCCCCACCACCATCACCGCTACCAGACAACTGTCTCCACCACCATCACCAGACAACTGTCCCCACTACCAGACAACTGTCACCACTACCATCACCACTACCAGACAACTGTCCCCACCACCATCACCACTACCAGACAACTGTCCCCACCACCATCACCAGACAACTGTCCCCACTACCATCACCACTACCAGACAACTGTCACCACTACCATCACCACTACCAGACAACTGTCCCCACCACCATCACCACTACCCGACTACTGTCCCCACCACCATCACCACTACCACTACCAGACAACTGTCACCACTACCCGACCACTGTCCCCACCACCATCACCAGACAACTGTCCCCACTACCATCACCACTACCAGACAACTGTCCCCACTACCATCACCACTACCAGACTACTGTCCCCACCACCACCACCATCACCACTACCTGACTACTGTCCCCACCACCATCACCACTACCTGACTACTGTCCCCACCACTATCACCACTACCAGACCACTGTCCCCACCACCATCACCAGACAACTGTCCCCACTACCATCACCACTACCAGACTACTGTCCCCACTACCATCACCACTACCAGACAACTGTCCCCACTACCATCACCACCACCAGACTACTGTCCCCACCACCATCACCAGACAACTGTCCCCACTACCATCACCACTACCAGACAACTGTCACCACTACCATCACCACTACCATCACCGCTACCAGACAACTGTCCCCACTACCATCACCACTACCAGACAACTGTCCCCACCACCATCACCACTACCAGACAACTGTCCCCACTACCACTACCAGACAACTGTCACCACTACCCGACCACTGTCCCCACCACCATCACCACTACCAGACAACTGTCCCCACCACCATCACCACTACCAGACTACTGTCCCCACCACCACCACCATCACCACTACCTGACTACTGTCCCCACCACCATCACCACTACCCGACTACTGTCCCCACAACTATCACCACTACCAGACAACTGTCACCACTACCATCACCACTACCCGACCACTGTCCCCACCACCATCACCACTACCCGACCACTGTCCCCACCACCATCACCAGACAACTGTCCCCACTACCATCACCACTACCAGACAACTGTCACCACTACCATCACCACTACCAGACAACTGTCCCCACCACCATCACCAGACAACTGTCCCCACCACCATCATCACTACCCGACTACTGTCCCCACCACCATCACCACTACCACTACCAGACAACTGTCACCACTACCCGACCACTGTCCCCACCACCATCACCACACAACTGTCCCCACCACCATCACCACTACCACTACCCAACTACTGTCCCCACTACCATCACCACTACCCGACTACTGTCCCCACTACCATCACCACTACCAGACTACTGTTCCCACCACCCGACCACTGTCCCCACCACCATCACCACTACTACCAGACTACTGTCCCCACCACCAGACTACTGTCCCCACTCCCGACTACTGTCCCCACTACCTGACTACTGTCCCCACCACCATCACCACTACCAGACAACTGTCCCCACCACCATCACCACAACCAGACTACTGTCCCCACCACCATCACCACTACCAGACTACTGTCCCCACCACCATCACCACTACCAGACTACTGTCCCCACCACAATCACCACTACCAGACTACTGTCCCCACCACCATCACCACTACCAGACCACTGTCCCCACCACCATCACCACTACCCGACCACTGTCCCCACCACCATCACCACTACCAGACTACTGTCCCCACCACCACCACCACTACCAGACAACTGTCCCCACCACCATCACCACTACCAGACTACTGTCCCCACCACCATCACCAGACAACTGTCCCCACTACCATCACCACCACCAGACAACTGTCCCCACTACCATCACCGCCACCAGACAACTGTCCCCACCACCATCACCAGACAACTGTCACCACTACCAGACAACTGTCACCACTACCCGACTACTGTCCCCACTACCAGACTACTGTCCCCACTACCAGACTACTGTCCCCACCACCATCACCACTACCAGACTACTGTCCCCACCACCATCACCACTACCAGACTACTGTCCCCACCACCATCACCACTACCAAACTACTGTCCCCACCACCATCACCACTACCAGACCACTGTCCCCACCACCATCACCACTACCAGACTACTGTCCCCACCACCATCACCACTACCAGACTACTGTCCCCACCACCATCACCCGACCACTGTCCCCACCACCATCACCACTACCCGACTACTGTCCCCACCACCATCACCACGACCAGACTACTGTCCCCACTACCATCACCACTACCAGACAACTGTCCCCACTACCATCACTGTCACCACCAGACTACTGTCCCCACTACCAGACTCTGTCCCCACTACCAGACTACTGTCCCCACTACCAGACAACTGTCCCCACCACCATCACCACTACCAGACTACTGTCCCCACCACCATCACCACTACCAGACTACTGTCCCCACCACCATCACCACTACCAGACTACTGTCCCCACCACCATCACCACTACCAGACTACTGTCCCCACCACCATCACCACTACCAGACTACTGTCCCCACCACCATCACCACTACCCGACTACTGTCCCCACCACCATCACCACTACCAGACTACTGTCCCACCACCATCACCACCACTGTCCCCACCACCATCACCACTACCCGACTACTGTCCCCCCACCATCCACGACCACCACCATCACCACTACCAGACAACTGTCCCCACCACCATCACCACTACCAGACACTGTCCCCACTACCAGACTACTGTCCCCACCACCATCACCACTACCAGACTACTGTCCCCCCACCAGACCTGTCACCACCACCAGACTACTGTCCCCACCACCAGACTACTGTCCCCCACCAGACTACTGTCCCCGCCACCAGACTACTGTCCCCGCCACCAGACTACTGTCTCCACCACAATCACCACTACCCGACGACTGTCCCCACCACCATCACCACTACCCGACTACTGTCCCCACCACCATCACCACGACCAGACGACTGTCCCCACCACCATCACCACGACCAGACGACTGTCACCACCACCCGACTACTGTCCCCACCACCATCACCAGACAACTGTCCCCACTACCCAACTACTGTCCCCACCACCATCACCACCACCACACTACTGTCCCCACCACCACACTACTGTCCCCACCACCAGACTACTGTCCCCACCACCAGACTACTGTCCCCACCACCAGACTACTGTCCCCACCACCAGACTACTGTCCCCACCACCAGACTACTGTCCCCACCACCAGACTACTGTCCCCACCACCAGACTACTGTCCCCACCACCAGACTACTGTCCCCACCACCATCACCACTACCAGACTACTGTCCCCACCACCATCACCACTACCAGACTACTGTCCCCACCACCATCACCACTGTCCCCACCACCATCACCACTACCAGACTACTGTCCCCACCACCATCACCACTACCAGACTACTGTCCCCACCACCATCACCACTACCAGACTACTGTCCCCACCACCATCACCACTACCCGACTACTGTCCCCACCACCATCACCACGACCAGACTACTGTCCCCACCACCATCACCACTACCAGACTACTGTCCCCACTACCATCACCACTACCAGACTACTGTCCCCACTACCAGACTACTGTCCCCACCACCATCACCACTACCAGACTACTGTCCCCACCACCAGACTACTGTCCCCACCACCAGACTACTGTCCCCACCACCAGACTACTGTCCCCACCACCAGACTACTGTCCCCACCACCAGACTACTGTCCCCACCACCAGACTACTGTCCCCACCAGACTACCGTCCCCACCACCAGACTACCGTCCCCACCACCAGACTACCGTCCCCACCACCCGACTACTGTCCCCACCACCATCACCAGACAACTGTCCCCACTACCATCACCACTACCAGACAACTGTCACCACTACCATCACCACTACCAGATACTGTCACCACACCATCACCACTACCAGACAACTGTCCCCACCACCATCACCCTCACCAGACCACTGTCCCCACCACCATCACCACTACCAGACTACTGTCCCCACCACCATCACCACCTGTCCCCACTACCAGACTACCAGACTACTGTCACCACCACCATCACCACTACCAGACACTGTCCCCACCACCACCACCACCACTACCAGACTACTGTCCCCACCACCATCACCACTACCCGACTACTGTCCCCACCACCATCACCACTACCAGACAACTGTCACCACTACGACCAGACACTGTCCCCACCACCATCACCACTACCAGACAACTGTCCCCACCACCATCACCACCATCACCAGACAACTGTCCCCACACCATCACCACTACCAGACACTGTCACCACTACCATCACCACTACCAGACAACTGTCCCCACCACCATCACCACTACCAGACAACTGTCCCCACCACCATCATCACTACCCGACTACTGTCCCCACCCCCACCACCATCACCACTACCACTGACTACTGTCCCCACCACCATCACCACTGCCCAGACTGTCCCCACCACCATCACCACACTACTGTCCCACCATCACCACACCAGACTACTGTCCACCACCATCACCAGACCACTGTCCCCCACCACCAGACACTGTCCCCACCACCAGACTACTGTCCCCACCACCATCACCACTACCCGACTACTGTCCCCACCACCATCACCCTACCAGACAACTGTCCCCACCACCATCACCACTACCAGACTACTGTCCCCACCACCATCACCACTACCAGACCACTGTCACCACCATCACCAGACACTGTCACCACTACCATCACCACTACCAGACTACTGTCCCCACCACCATCACCACTACCAGAGACTACCAGACTACTGTCCCCACCACCATCACCACTACCAGACTACTGTCCCCACCACCATCACCACTACCAGACTACTGTCCCCACCACCATCACCACTACCAGACTACTGTCCCCACCACCATCACCACTACCAGACTACTGTCCCCACCACCATCACCACTACCAGACTACTGTCCCCACCACCATCACCACTACCAGACTACTGTCCCCACCACCATCACCACTACCAGACTACTGTCCCCACCACCATCACCACCACCAGACTACTGTCCCCACCACCATCACCACTCACCAGACTACTGTCCCCACCACCATCACCACCACCAGACTACTGTCCCCACCACCATCACCACTACCAGACAACTGTCCCCACTACCATCACCACTACCAGACAACTGTCCCCACCACCATCACCACTACCAGACAACTGTCCCCACCACCATCACCACTACCCGACTACTGTCCCCACCACCATCACCACTACCAGACAACTGTCCCCCACCATCACCACACCAGACTACTGTCCCCACCACCATCAGACCACTGTCCCCACCACCATCACCAGACAACTGTCCCCACCACCATCACCACTACCAGACAACTGTCACCACCCCACCACTACCAGACAACTGTCCCCAGCACCATCACCACTACCAGACAACTGTCCCACCACCATCACCACACCAGACAACTGTCCCCACCACCATCATGTCCCCACCACCATCACCACTACCACTACCAGA
The DNA here is from genome assembly GCF_023373465.1 of Oncorhynchus keta. NCBI lineage: Eukaryota > Metazoa > Chordata > Actinopteri > Salmoniformes > Salmonidae > Oncorhynchus > Oncorhynchus keta. Next base: position 18,814,364 of record NC_068435.1, read on the forward strand.
CTACTGTCCCCACCACCATCACCACTACCAGACAACTGTCCCCACCACCTCACCATCACCACCACCACTACCCAGACTACTGTCCCCACTACCATCACCACTACCCGACTACTGTCCCCACCACCATCACCACTACCAGACTACTGTTCCCACCACCCGACCACTGTCCCCACCACCATCACCACTACCAGACTACTGTCCCCACCACCAGACTACTGTCCCCATCACCACTACCCGACTACTGTCCCCACCACCATCACCACTACCAGACAACTGTCCCCACCACCATCACCACAACCAGACTACTGTCTCCACCACCATCACCACTACCAGACTACTGTCCCCCCACCCACCGACTACTGTCCCCACCACCATCACCACTACCAGACAACTGTCCCCACCACCATCACCACAACCAGACTACTGTCCCACCACCATCACCACTACCAGACTACTGTCCCCACCACCATCACCACTCACCAGACTACTGTCCCCACCACTATCACCACTACCAGACAACTGTCACCACTACCATCACCACACCGACCACTGTCCCCACCACCATCACCACTACCCGACCACTGTCCCCACCACCATCACCAGACAACTGTCCCCACTACCATCACCACTACCAGACAACTGTCCCCACCATCACCACTACCAGACAACTGTCCCCACCACCATCACCACTACCAGACAACTGTCCCCACCACCATCACCACTACCCAGACTACTGTCCCCACCACCATCACCACTACCACTACCAGACAACTGTCACCACTACCCGACCACTGTCCCCACCACCATCACCACTACCACACAACTGTCCCCACTACCATCACCACTACTACCAGACTACTGTCCCCACCACCAGACTACTGTCCCCACTACCCGACTACTGTCCCCACTACCCGACTACTGTCCCCACTACCCGACTACTGTCCCCACCACCATCACCACTACCAGACAACTGTCCCCACCACCATCACCACAACCAGACTACTGTCCCCACTACCCGACTACTGTCCCCACCACCATCACCACTACCAGACAACTGTCCCCACCACCACCACCATCTACTGTCACCACTACCATCACCACTACCCGACTACTGTCCCCACCACCATCACCACTACCAGACTACTGTCCCCACCACCATCACCACTACCAGACTACTGTCCCCACCTACCATCACCACTGTCCCCACCACCATCACCAGACTACTGTCCCCACCACCAGACTACTGTCCCCACCACCATCACCACTACCCGACTACTGTCCCCACTACCATCACCACCACCAGACTACTGTCGCCACCACCATCACCCGACTACTGTCCCCACTACCATCACCACCACCAGACTACTGTCCCCACCACCATCACCACTACCATCACCACTACCAGACAACTGTCCCCACCACCATCACCACTACCAGACAACTGTCCCCACCACCATCACCACTACCAGACAACTGTCCCCACCACCATCACCACCCCAACTGTCCCCACTACCATCACCACTACCAGACTACTGTCCCCACCACCACCACCACCACTACCTGACTACTGTCCCCACCACCATCACCACTATCACCACTACCAGACAACTGTCACCACCACCATCACCACCACCATCACCACATCACCACGGACTACTGTCCCCACCACCATCACCACTGTCACCCACCAGACCACTGTCCCACCACCATCACCACTACCAGACAACTGTCCCCACTACCATCACCACCTCACCAGACTACTGTCCCCACCACCATCACCACTACCAGACTACTGTCCCCACCACCATCACCACTACTGTCCCACCCACCACTGTCCCCACCACCATCACCACTACCAGACAACTGTCCCCACCACCAGACTACTGTCCCCACTACCCGACTACTGTCCCCACTACCCGACTACTGTCCCCACTACCCATCACCCTACCAGACAACTGTCCCCACCACCATCACCACTACCAGACTACTGTCCCCACCACCATCACCACCACTACTGTCACCACCATCACCACCCAGACACTGTCCCCACCACCATCACCATCACCACTACCATCACCACTACCCAGACTACTGTCCCCACTGACCATCACCACTACCAGACTACCACCATCACCACCATCACCACTACCGGACTGACTACTGTCCCCACCATCACCACTGCCCTACTACCATCACCGCTGCCAGACAACTGTCCCCACCACCATGTCCGGGGTGCTGTCCACCACCATGGGGCCACCAGACTACTGTCCCCACACCATCACCACTACCAGACTACTGTCCCCCACCATCACCATCACCACTACCAGACACCACCAGACTGTCCCCACCACCATCACCCAGACAGCTGTCCCCACCACCATCACTGACCACTGTCCCCACCACCATCACCACTACCACTACCACTGTCCCCACAGCCATCACCACTACCGGACAGCTGTCCCCACCACCATCACCACTACCAGACAACTGTCCCCACCACCATCATCGCCAGACGGCTGTCCCCACCACCATCACCACTACGACAACTGTCCCCACCACCATTACCAGACTACTGTCCCCACCACCATCACCACTACCCGACTACTGTCCCCACTACCATCACCAGTGGACTACTGTCACCAGACAACTGTCCCCACCACCATCACCACTGCCGGTTGGTGCAAATCGCCGCTGTGGAGAAGATCCTGCCACCACGCCTGTCCCCACCACCATCACCACCACCACCCCTCCTGTGCCTCCGGACTACTGTCCCCACTACCATCACCACTGCCTACTGTTCACTACTGTGTCCCCGCCGCCGGGCTGCCTACTGTCAGACTGTCCCCACCACCATCACCACTGCCAGACAACTGTCCCCACCACCATCCCACTACCGGACTGCTGTCCCCACCATCACCACTACTGTTCCCCCACCAGACCACTGTCCCCACCACCATCTGCCCCGGAGGTCCCCCACCACCACTGCCCCACCACCATCACCACCAGACCTGTCCCCACTGACCACCAATCACCGGACCTCCACCATCACCCACCTGACTGCTGTGCCACTATCACTGGACAGCTGTCCCCACCACCATCACCACCCGGACTACTGTCCCCACCACCATCACCACTACCAGACTACTGTCCCCAGTCACCACCTACTGTCCCCACCACCATCACCACTGCCAGACTACTGTCCCCACCACCATTCTGCCGGACTGCTGGACCACCATCACCACTGCTGTCCCACCACACCACATCAAGGACTGTCCCCACCCCCAGACAGCTGTCCCCATCACCATCACCACTGCCAGACTACTGTCCCCCCACCATCACCACCACCAGATTCTGTCCCCACCACCATCACCACTGTCTTGGACTGTACACCGCCCCACTACTGTCCCCAGACCAATCACCGGACTGTCCCCACCACCTGCCACATACTGTCCCCACCACAGACACCACCAGACAACTGTCCCAGGACTACCTGTCCCCACATCACCACTACTGTCCGCCACCACTGCTGTCTACTGTCCCCACTGCCCTGCCGGACTACTGTCCCCACCACCATCACCACTACTGTCCCCAGACCTACCAGACTACTGTCCCCACCACCACCACCATCACCACCAGACAACTGTCCCCACCACCACCACTGCTGTCACCACTACCAGACTACTGTCCCCACCACCATCACCACTACCAGACTACTGTCCCCACCACCATCACCACTAGGACTACTGTCCCCACCACCATCACCACTACCAGACTACTGTCCCCACCACCATCACCACTACCAGAGCTGTCCCCACCACCATCACCACTACCAGACTACTGTCCCCCACCATCGGACCACCATGACACCATCACCAGACCACTGTCCCCACCACCATCACCACCACCATCACTACTGTCCCCACCACTGCCAGACTACTGTCCCCACCACTACCAGACACTGTCACCACTCACCACTGCCAGACTACTGTCCCCACCACCATCACCACTACCAGACAACTGTCCCCACTACCATCACACTGCCAGACTACTGTCCCCACCACCATCACCACTACTGTCCCCACCACCATCACCACTAGACTACTGTCCCCACCACCATCACCACCAGACAACTGTCCCCACCACCATCACCACTACTGGACTACTGTCCCCACCACCATCACCACTACCAGACAGCTGTCCCCACCACCATCACCACTACCGGACTACTGTCCCCCACCACCATCACCACTACCAGACAACTGTCCCCACCACCATCACCATCACCTGTCCCCACCACCATCACCAGACTGTCCCCACCACCATCACCACTACCCGACTACTGTCCCCACCACCATCACCACTACTGTCCCCACCACCATCCCAGACAACTGTCCCCACTACCATCACCACTACCAGACCGTCCCCACCACCACTGTCCCCACCACCATCACCACTACCAGACTACTGTCCCCACCACCATCACCACTGTCCCCACCACCATCACCACTGCGGACTACCACTACCTACCAGACTACTGTCCCCACCACCATCACCACTACCAGACTACTGTCACCACTACCCCACCACCATCACTGTCCCCCGCCACTCACCAGACGTTGTGTCACCACTGTCCACTGTCCCCACCACCATCACCACTGCCAGACTACTGTCCCCACCACCATCACCACACCAGACTACTGTCCCCACCGGACCGGACACTGTCACCACCTCACCACTGCCAGACTACTGTCCCCACCACCACCATCCCAGACAACTGTCCCACCACCATCACCACTGCCAGACTACTGTCCCCACCACCATCACCAGACAACTGTCCCCACCACCATCACCACTACCAGACTACTGTCCCCACCACCATCACCACTGCCAGACTACTGTCCCCACCACCATCACCACTACCAGACTACTGTCCCCACCCCCACTACGGACACTGTCCCCACCACCATCACCACTACTAGACTACTGTCCCCACCACCATCACCACTGCCGGACTACTGTCCCACCATCACCACTACCAGACTACTGTCCCCGCCACCATCACCACCACTACTGTCCCCACCACCATCACCATCACTGTCCCCCACCCACTGCCAGACTACTGTCACCACCATCACCACTATCCAGACACTGTCCCACCACCATCACCACCCAGACTGCTGTCCCCACCACCATCACCACTACCAGACAGAACTGTCCCCACCACCATCACCACTGCCGGACACTGTCCACCACCATCACTACCAGACAACTGTCCCATCACCACCAGACCACCACCTGTCACCATCACCACTACCAGACAACTGTCCCCATCACCACCGGATCACCACTACCAGACAACTGTCCCCACCACCATCACCACACCAGACAACTGTCACCACCACCATCACCACTGACTACTGCCACTCCCCACCACCATCACCACTACCAGACCACTGTCCCCACCACCATCACCAGACAACTGTCCCCACCACCCACCACCACCATCACCACTACCAGTCCCACCACTGTCACCACCATCACCAGACTACTGTCCCCACCACCATCACCACTACCAGACAACTGTCCCACCACCATCACCACTACCAGACTACTGTCCCCACCACCATCACCACCATCAGACACTGTCCCCCGACCCCCACCATCACCACACCCGACAACTGTCCCCACCACCATCACCACTGCCAGACTACTGTCCCCACCACCATCACCACTACCAGACTACTGTCCCCACCACCATCCCCAGACTACTGTCCCCCCACACCACCACCATCACCACTACCAGACCACTGTCCCACCATCATCACCACTGTCCCACCACCCACTGTCCCCACCACCATCACCACTACCAGACAACTGTCCCACCACCATCACCACTGCCAGACCTGTCCCCACCACCATCACTGCCAGACACTGTCCCCACCACCATCACCACTGCGGACACCACCACCATCACCACAACTGTCCCCCCACCACCATCACCACTGTCCCCCCCACCACCATCACCCTACCATCACCACTCCAGACACTGTCCCCACCACCATCACCACTGCCAGACTACTGTCCCCACCACACCACCATCATCACCACTACTACCAGACTACTGTCCACCAGACTACTGTCCCCACTACCCGACTACTGTCACCACTACCCAGACACTGTCCACCAGACAACTGTCCCCACCTACCCGACCACTGTCCCCACCACCATCACCACTACCAGACAACTGTCCACCACTACCACCATCGCCACCAGACCACTGTCCCCACTGTCCCCACCACCATCACCACTACTACCAGACATCACCACTGTCCCCACCACCATCACCACTACCAGACTACTGTCCCCACTACCATCACCACTACCCGACTACTGTCCCCACCACCATCACCACCACCAGACTGTACTCACGACACTCCCACCACCATCACTGTCCCCACCAGACTACTGTCCCCACCACCCACCACCACCAGACTACTGTCACCCACCTACCAGACTACTGTCACCACATCACCGACTACTGTCCCCACCACCAGACAACTGTCCCCACCACCATCACCACCACCATCACCAGACTACTGTCATCACCCAGACTACTGTCCCCCACCATCACCACACCAGACAACTGTCCCCACCACCACCACCATCCCCACCACCACCAGACTACTGTCCCACCATCACCACTACCCACTACTGTCCCCACCACCATCACCACTACCAGACTACTGTCCCCACCACCATCACCACCACTACCATCACATCACCACTGACTACTGTCCCCACCACCATCACCACCACCCGACTACTGTCCCCACCACCATCACCACTACCAGACTACTGTCCCCCCACCACCATCACCACAACTGTCCCCACCACCATCACCACTACCAGACTACTGTCCCCACCACCATCACCACTACCTGTACCCCCACCAGACTATCACCATCACTACCAGACTACTGTCCCCACCACCATCACCACTACCAGTCCCCACTATCCTACTACTAGACAACTACTGTCCCCACCACCATCACCACTACCAGACTACTGTCCCCACCACCATCACCACCAGACTGTCCACCAGACTACTGTCCCACCACCATCACCACACCAGACAACTGTCCCCACCAGACTATCACTGTCCCCACCACCACCATCACCACCACACCAGACTACTGTCCCCACCACCATCACCACTACCCGACTACTGTCCCCACCATCACCACCATCACATCACCCCAGACTACTGTCCCCACCACCATCACCATCACCAGACTACTGTCCACCACCACAGACACTGTCACCACCATCACCACTACCAGACCACTGTCCCCACCACCACTGCCCACTGTCCCCACCACCATCACCACTACCGGACTACTGTCCCCACCACCATCACCACACTACCACTACCAGACAACTGTCCCACTACCATCACCACTACCAGACACTGTCACCACCACCATCACCACTACCAGACAACTGTCCCCACCACCATCACCACTACCAGACACTGTCCCCACCACCATCACCACTGACTACTGTCCCCACCACCATCACCACTGTCCCACTACCATCACCACTGTCCCCACCACATCACCACTGCCAGACAACTGTCCCCACTACCATCACCACTGTCCCCACTACCATCACCACTACCACGACAACTGTCCCCACTACCATCACCACTACCAGACTACTGTTCCACCACCCGACCACTGTCCCCACCACCATCACCACTACTACCAGACTACTGTCCCCACCACCATCACCACTACCCGACTACTGTCCCCACTACCCGACTACTGTCCCCACTACCAGACACTGTCCCCACCACCATCACCACTACCAGACTACTGTCCCACCACCAGACAACTGTCACCATCCACCACCAGACCACTACCATCACCACCACCAGACTACTGTCCCCACCACCACCACCACCATCACCAGACAACTGTCACCACTACCATCACCACTACCCGACTACTGTCCCCACCACCATCACCACTACCAGACTACTGTCCCCACCACCATCACCACTACCAGACTACTGTCCCCACCACCATCACCACTACCAGACTACTGTCCCCACCACCATCACCACTACCAGACTACTGTCCCCACCACCATCACCACTACCAGACTACTGTCCCCACCACCATCACCACTACCAGACTACTGTCCCCACCACCATCACCACTACCAGACTACTGTCCACCATCACCACTACCAGACCACTGTCCCCACCACCATCACCACTACCAGACTACTGTCCCCCACCATCACACACCATCACCACATCACCCGGACTACTGTCCCCACCACCATCACCACCACCAGACTACTGTCCCCACCACCATCACCACTCACCAGACTACTGTCCCCACCACCATCACCACACCCGACCACTGTCCCCACCACCATCACCAGACAACTGTCCCCACCACCATCACCACTACCAGACAACTGTCACCACCCATCACCACACAGACACTGTCCCCACCACCATCACCACTACCAGACTACTGTCCCCACCACCATCACCACTACTACCAGACTACTGTCCCCACCATCACCACCACCAGACTACTGTCCCCACCACCATCACCACCACTACCAGACTACTGTCCCCACTACCATCACCACTACCAGACTACTGTCCCCACCACCATCACCATCCCACCACCCACCACCACTACTACCAGACTACTGTCCCCACCACCATCACCACTACCAGACTACTGTCCCCACTACCACTGTCCCCACCACCATCACCACTACCAGACAACTGTCCCCACCACCATCACCACCACCAGACTACTGTCCCCACCACCATCACCACTACCAGACTACTGTCCCCACCACCATCACCACTACCAGACTACTGTCCCCACCACCATCACCACTACCAGACTACTGTCCCCACCACCATCACCACTACCAGACTACTGTCCCCACCACCATCACCACTACCAGACTACTGTCCCCACCACCATCACCACTACCAGACTACTGTCCCCACCACCATCCCACTACCACTGTCGCCACCACCATCACCCGACTACTGTCCCCACTGTCCCACCACCAGACTATCACCACCTCACCAGACTACTGTCCCCACCCCCACCACCACGCCACCACCATCACCAGACTACTGTCCCCACCACCATCACCACTACCAGACTACTGTCCCCACCACCATCACCACCCAGACTACTGTCCCCACCACCATCACCACCCGACTACTGTCCCCACCACCATCACCACTACCAGACTACTGTCCCCACCACCATCACCACTACCAGACTACTGTCCCCACCACCATCACACTACCAGACTACTGTCCCCACCACCATCACCACACCACTAGACACCCGACTACTGTCCCCACCACCATCACCCGACTACTGTCCCCAGACATCACTACTGTCCCCACTGTCACCACCATCACCCGACTACTGTCCCCACCACCATCACCCGACTACTGTCCCCACCACCATCACCCGACTACTGTCCCCACCACCATCACCCGACTACTGTCCCCACCACCATCACCCGACTACTGTCCCCACCACCATCACCCGACTACTGTCCCCACCACCATCACCCGACTACTGTCCCCACCACCATTACTGTCCCGACTACTGTCCCGACTACTGTCCCCACTAACCGACTACTGTCCCCACTAACCGACTACTGTCCCCACTACCATCAACACTACCCGACTACTGTCCCCACCACCATCACCACTACCAGACTACTGTCCCGATGCCCGCAATACAGACATGCTGGCTGGCACATGCACACACACCATCAAGTGGCACATTTATAGGCGTACACAGACACTCTTCGTCACTAACTAGCTGGCACATACACATATGACCAAAGGTATGTGGACACCTTCTCGTTGAACATCTCATTCCAAAATCACGAGTATTAATATGGAGTTGGTTCCCCCCTTTGCTGCTATAACAGCCTCCTCTCTTCTGTGAAGGCTGCAGGGACTTGCATCCATTCAGCTACAAGAGCATTAGTGAGGTTGGGCACCGATGTTGGGCGATTCGGCTTGGCTCGCAGACGGCATTGCAATTCATCCCAAAGATGTTTGATGGGGTTGAGGTCTGGGCTCTGTGCCGGCCAGTCAAGTTCTTCCACACGATCTCGACAAACCATTTCTGTATGGACCTCGCTTTGTGCACCGGGTACATTGTCATGCTGAAACAGGAAAGGGCCTTCTCCAAACTGTTGCCACAAAGTTGGAAGCACAGAATCGTCTAGAATTTCATTTTATGCTGTAGAATTATTTATTTTATTTTTATTTTACCTTTATTTAACCAGGCAAGTCAGTTAAGAACATATTCTTATTTTCAATGACGGCCTGGGAACAGTGGGTTAACTGCCTGTTCAGGGGCAGAACGACAGATTTGTACCTTGTCAGCTCGGGGGTTTGAACTCGCAACCTTCCGGTTACTAGTCCAACGCTCTAACCACTAGGCTACGCTCCCTTCACTGGAACTAAGGGGACCAAACCATGAAAAACTGCTCCAGACCATTATTCCTGCTCCAACAAACTTTAAAGTTGGCACTATGCATCCAGGTAGGTAGCGTTGTCCTGGCATCCACCAAACCCAGATTCATCTGTCAGACTGCCAGATGGTGAATCACTCCAGAGAACGTGTTTCTACTGCTCCAGAGTCCAATGGCGACGCGATTTACAGCACTCAAACCGACGCTTGACATTGTGCATGATCTTAGGCTTGTGTGTGTGTTTGCTCAGCCATGGAAAACCATTTCTTGAAACTCCCGACGAACAGTTCTTGTGCTGACGTTGCTTCCAGAGGCAGTTTGGAACTCGGTAGTGAGTGTTGCAACTGAGGAAAATATATTTTCACGCCCTGAGCGCTTCAGCCCTCGGCGGTCCCGTTCTGTGAGCTTCTGTGGCCTACCAACTTCACGTCTGAGCTGTTGTTGCTCCTAGACGTTTCAACTCCACAATAACAGCTCTAGCAGGCCAGAAATTTGACAAACTGACTTATTGAAAAGGTGGCATCCTATGACAGTGCCACCTTGAAAGTCACTGAGCTCTTCAGTAAGGCCATTCTAATGCCAATGTTTGTCTATGGAGATTTCATGGCTGTGTGCTTCATTTTATACACGAGTCAGCAATGGGTGTGGCTGAAACAACCAAATCCAATACTAATTTGAAGGGGTGTCCACATACTTTTGTATATATAGTGTATATGCGCGATTACACACTAACTGGCGCACATATGCATGCACACACAATTACAGCATTTTATTCAGCGAAGAGCCTCAGATACCATCAATACAGAGCACACGTTTCTGCATTATACATGCATGCACATCTGGGTGAGGGGCGGAACTCGGGGATGGAAGAGGGAGAGAGGGAAGATCAAGCAGGCAGGGGCTTGGGTGTGTTGGAGAGATTAAGAGATGGAGGAGCATGGATGCCAACCTTGAGTCTCTTCCCTCTAGGATTCTGTCGGCGTGGTCACTGATGACTTCCTGTCGCAGATAGTAGAGCATACGGACCCTCAGGAGAACTCTGTGGGAGGGAGAGAGAGGGGAAAGAGATAGAGGAAAGGGGGGGAGATATATATAGAGAGAGATTGGAGGGAGAAAAAAAAGATACGGAGAGAGGGGGAGGGTAAAAAAAAAAGAGTGAGTTTTTAAACTCTGGTTCGTGCACGTGTGCCAGCAGCAGTAGCTGGGTAGAGCGACAGTAGTGGCTCTTTGGCACGAACCCCTGCCCATCCATCATGCTGCCAGGCCTGATCAGCCACGCTGCGCACCAGCCCCCGCGCCTGACAGATGGCACCACATAATCACCCCTGTGTGTGCCGCCTTTCACCCACATCCAACAGGTCTGCCTGGCACCTGGCCTGGCGCCAGCCTCGGCCCCAAAAACCTGGCCGTCGCAAAATCTCCCCAACAACAGCAGAGTAGAAAGAAGAAGAGCGGAGAGGAGAAGAGTTTGAGTAAATAGGACACTGCCTAGAACTAAACAAAAGACTGAAGTGAAAAGTGTGTTGGTGTTTGTCACTAGCAGCTCATGGGGAATAGGATTACTGGGGACTATGTTCTAAATGAAACCTCCATGTGTGGAAACTGGGTGTTTTGTGTTTGGTTTGAGGTTCGAGGTCAAAGGGCTGACAAAAGGCTCACTTCTTCCTGTGGCATTTGAACTACAGTGTTGGGGTTAGAGGTCAGAATTTGGGGTTAAAGGTCAGTTGTGACTTACTTGTTACAGTGGTGTTTGAGGTGTCTCTTGTAGCTGTCCTCCTGCAGTAGCAGGTCAGGGTTACAGCTGGCCAGCCACTCTGCCCTGGGGAGCTGGGGAGGGGCAGGTGGGGCTGGTTTCCCCTTCTTCCCCTTACGACCCCGCGGTACTGGAGTAGACAGACCTACAAGGGGGGGGGGGGAGTATTACAATGGGCAGACTCACAGGTTCAAAATGTCAAATTCAGGTGACATCTCTTTAAACAAGAGACCTGGGTTGGACAAGTCTATTATCAGCAAATACTTGATTATTTATTTAAACAATTTAAAATGGCTATTTGCAAACTATAATTGAAAGCAATAGCAACTAATTGGGCCAATTGGAGTCCATGTTTTTTTTTTACCAATCAGACTCTAGTGTTGGCTTCTGAGTGAAACCAATGAGGATTAAGGTCAAACAAGACAAGGAAGTTCAGAATCTGAACCAGTTGGAACCAGACCGCCACAATGTTAGAGTAAGGTCAGGTCAAGAGTCGTGGGGAGGTGGGCTTGAGTGAGGGAGCGACTTAAGTGGTGGGACTGAAAAATCCTATGGAATTCAATGGATGTTTATTCACTCTACTCCTACAAGTGGTTATTGGGAAGGCCTTGCGGAGCAGTTCATCGGGGTGTTACTGAGTGGAAAGTGTGTGTTTGTTATGTTGTAGCTAAGCTATAGTTGTGCTGCGTTAGGAGTGTGTAGGGATACATACCGGAGTGGTTGGTGAGTGTGCGGCTCTGTCCGTCCTCAGAGGGCGTGATGAGGTCCCAGATGAAGCGCTTGATGTTCTCGTCGCCACGGTAGTGCAGAAGGCAGTAGGCCAGCAGGGCGCGGCAGATGGTCTCCACGTCTTGTTCCTGCAGGGGCCGCTTGAAACGCCCGCGGGACAGGACGTCTCCCCAGCGACCCCACCTAGCAGGGAGGAGAGAGAGAGGGAGGGGAATTTAGTCTGGAGTATTATCATTTATCCTGATGATTGACATTTACAGTCTCGGGCTGGGAGGTTTCATATTGTTACATCCCTCCCTATCCACTACAGTAAATGAAGAGAGGAGGGGGTAGGTGTGGATGGGGCTGTGTTATGTCTGGCTCTCTGAACTTCAACCACGGTCCGATGTCACACCGCGATCTGATTCCGTGACACAATTCGTTCATGACCTGTCTAGACCACTGGGTTATAGGGCAAATTATAGAGCCACCACGTCTGAGGACTCTTCCCCATTCAACTGACATCCCATCTCCCTACCGTGGGTGACCCAGAGTAGAACACCAACAAGTGACAACCGACCGAAGACTCGTCTCTCCCTAAATGCTTTTACACAACAGTGAGATAACCCTAGTTGGCATTCAACCCACCAACACCTAAATTCTAGTACAATCAATTTGACTCTCTGTGTGTTTGTGGGTCGATGGAGACTAGGTCTGGGTTAGGGAAGGGGATAGAGAGAGGGAGTCAATGGCAGCAGCGTCAGTTGAGGGGAAGAGTCCTCAGACGTGGTGGCTCTATAATTTGCCCTATAACCCAGTGGTCTAGACAGTTGTCGAGTCGGTCGGATTGTGAAAAACAACCCCACTGCTGGTCAGACGTGTTTGGTGCGTGCAGCCAGCCGTGATCTGTGACTGTAGAAGGCAGTCGGGCAGGGCGACTAATAGTGTGGGTGTGTGTGATTGGTTCACTGTGCGGGTGTGTGTGATTGGTTCACTGTGCGGATGTTGGGTCATATTAGGAGTGCATGCAAGATGGATCTGGGCTCGTGTGTGTGCAAGTATGCAGGCATGTTTAATGGTCCCATGCGTGTCGGAGCCTCAGATTGCTGTGTAAGTTAAATGACCCTACATGTGAGTGGACACGCATTAGCACTCTGTGACCATTATTTCCCCCCAGACCACCTCAGCATGTGTTCAGCCACTGAGGTAAGCACACACCCTAGACCTCATCATACTTCAAGGACCTGGCAGCCAATAAAACAGACAGGATATGAGATCTCTCAGGTGGACTTCCTGAGCGAGAAGATGTAGATATGGTAATATCCCTCTGGTAGGCTTGTGGCAGTGTCTGACATATTTCTTACATCCCCCCTGCAGTCTCAGGAGTCTAGAGGTAGACATTGGAATGGGCACGTCTCCATACCAAATTTACCACTATGGCAAAACCAAGTCTATCGCCTAGTCTCTTGAGCGTGAGTCCTGGCCAGCTCTACCGCTATCTCTCTCAGAATGACCTTCTTGATCCAAATCAGTCAGGTTTCAAGACTAGTCATTCAACTGAGACTGCTCTTCTCTGTATCACGGAGGCGCTCCGCACTGCTAAAGCTAACCTCTCTCCTCTGCTCTCATCCTTCTAGACCTATCGGCTGCCTTCGATGCTGTGAACCATCAGATCCTCCTCTCCACCCTCTCCGAGTTGGGCATCTCCGGCGCGGCCCACGCAGTTGCGTCCTACCTGACAGGTCGCTCCTACCAGGTGGCGTGGCGAGAATCTGTCTCCTCACCACGCGTCTCTCACCACTGGTGTCCCCCAGGGCTCTGTTCTAGGCCCTCTCTTATTCTCGCTATACACCAAGTCACTTGGCTCTGTCATAACCTCACATGGTCTCTCCTATCATTGCTATGCAGGACACACAATTAATCTTCTCCTTTCCCCCTTCTGATGACCAGGTCATCTCTGCATGTCTGGCAGACATATCAGTGTGGATGACGGATCACCACCTCAAGCTGAACCTCAGCAAGATGGAGCTCCTCTTCCTCCCGGGAAGGACTGCCCGTTCCATGATCTCGCCATCACGGTTGACAACTCCATTGTGTCCTCCTCCCAGAGCGCTAAGAATGGCGTTCCTGGACAACACCCTGACGTTCTCAACTAACATCAAGGCGGTGTCCCGTTCCTGTAGGTTCATGCTCTACAACATCCGCAGAGTACGACCCTGCCTCACACAGGAAGCGGCGCAGGTCCTAATCCAGGCACTTGTCATCTCCGTCTTGATTACTGCAACTCGCTGTTGGCTGGGCTCCCTGCCTGTGCCATTAAACCCCTACAACTCATCCAGAACGCCGCAGCCCGTCTGGTGTTCAACCTTCCCAAGTTCTCTCACGTCACCCCGCTCCTCCGCTCTCTCCACTGGCTTCCAGTTGAAGCTCGCATCCGCTACAAGACCATGGTGCTCGCCTACGGAGCTGTGAGGGAAGGCACCTGTACCTCCAGGCTCTGATCAGGCCCTACACCCAAACAAGGGCACTGCGTTCATCCACCTCTGGCCTGGCCTCCTACCACTGAGGAAGTACAGTTGCTCAGCCCAGTCAAAACTGTTCGCTGCTCTCCCCCTGGTGGAACAAACTCCCTCACGACGCCAGGACAGCGGAGTCAATCACCACCTTCCGGAGACACCTGAAACCCCACCTCTTCAAGGAATACCTAGGATAGGGTAAGTAAGGGTAAGTAATCCTTCCCCCAACAAGATTTAGATGCAAGTGGCTGTTCCACTGGTTGTCATAAGGTGTATGCACCAATTTGCAAAACCGCTCTGGATAAGAGCGTCTGCTAAATGACTTAAATGTAATGTAAATGTAGTCTGTAAAGACTGCAAAGTGGATGGTTAACCAAATCATTAAACATCTACTAAATTCGCTCAGGTCTACGAGGGGTATGTAGTAGAGGTGTGCCGACCTGCACAAACTCTTAATCGTATCCATAAATTGACAGTCGGATTGGATGATACTAGTGATCGGAAAAAACTGTTTTCATATGCCTAAATTGGTCAGAAGGTGCATCAGCAGTTCATCTTTCCACCTACCTTCTCCCCGCTAGTTAGATGTTATGCACATTGATAGCTTGCTAGATGTTATGCACATTGATAGCTTGCTAGATGTTATGCACATTGATAGCTTGCTAGATGTTATGCACATTGATAGCTTGCTAGATGTTATGCACATTGATAGCTTGCTAGATGTTATGCACATTGATAGCTTGCTAGATGTTATGCACATTGATAGCTTGCTAGATGTTATGCACATTGATAGCTTGCTAGATGTTATGCACATTGATAGCTTGCTAGATGTTATGCACATTGATAGCTTGCTAGATGTTATGCACATTGATAGCTTGCTAGATGTTATGCACATTGATAGCTTGCGAGATGTTATGCACATTGATAGCTTGCTATCATAGTAGGCTAGCAGGAGGCAGCAGCAATCTAAACGATCTAACCGAAAGAGAAGTGATTGGGTGAAATTATTAAACAAGCGAGGACACAGAAATACAGCTCCAATCAAAGCAGCAGGATCAACGTACAGCCTGCCCTTCTATTTACAAACAGACAAACTAGCCAGTTGAGTTTAGACTACGTAGCACTTCGCACTTGATTGAAAGATGTAAGTTGGCACCCATAAATAAAAGTATTAGATCACAGACAATTACAAAAATAAACTCTTGATCATATATCGGGAAAATTGCTTATATCCATTACGATACCAGTTTTGTCCGACTACTCGGCACGCCCCTAGTATCTAGAGCGGGGGCGTATGCCTCATGACTAACGAGACATGGTGTGATGAAAGAAACATACTATGAACTCAAATCCTTCTGTTCACCTGATTTAGAATTCCTCACAATCAAATGTAGACCGCATTATCTACCAAGAGAATTCTCTTCGATTATAATCACAGCCGTATATATCCCCCCCAAGCAGACACATCGATGGCTCTGAACGAACTTTATTTAACTCTTTGCAAACTGGAAACCATTTATCCGGAGGCTGCATTCATTATAGCTGAGGATTTTAACAAAGCTAATCTGAAAACAAGACTCCCTAAATTTTATCAGCATATCGATTGCGCAACCAGGGGTGGTAAAACCTTGGATCATTGTTACTGTAACTTCCGCGACGCATATAAGGCCCTGCCCCGCCCCCCTTTCGGAAAAGCTGACCACGACTCCATTTTGTTGATCCCTGCCTACAGACAGAAGCTAAAACAAGAGGCTCCCAAGCTGAGGTTTGTCCAATGCTGGTCCGACCAAGCTGACTCCACACCCCAAGACTGCTTCCATCACGTGGACTGGGACATGTTTCGTATTGCGTCAGATAACAATATTGACGAATACGCTGATCCGAATACAAACAGTGCAGCTATTCCCTCCGCAAGGCTATCAAACAAGTCAAGCGTCAGTACAGAGACAAAGTAGAATCTCAATTCAACGGCTCAGACACAAGAGGCATGTGGCAGGGTCTACAGTCAATCACGGACTATAAGAAGAAACCCAGCCCAGTCACGGACCAGGATGTCTTGCTCCCAGGCAGACTAAATAACTTTTTTGCCCGCTTTGAGGACAATACAGTGCCACTGACACGGCCTTCAACGAAGACATGCGATCTCTCCTTCACTGCAGCCGAGTTGAGTAAGACATTTAAACGTGTTAACCCTCGCAAGGCTGCAGGCCCAGACGGCATCCCCAGCCGCGCCCTCAGAGCATGCGCAGACCAGCTGGCCGGTGTGTTTACGGACATATTCAATCAATCCCTACACCAGTCTGCTGTTCCCACATGCTTCAAGAGGGCCACCATTGTTCCTGTTCCCAAGAAAGCTAAGGTAACTGAGCTAAACGACTACCGCCCCGTAGCACTCACTTCCGTCATCTTGAAGTGCTTTGAGAGACTAGTCAAGGACCATATCACCTCCACCCTACCTGACACCCTAGACCCACTCCAATTTGCTTACCGCCCAAATAGGTCCACAGACGATGCAATCTCAACCACACTGCACACTGCCCTAACCCATCTGGACAAGAGGAATACCTATGTGAGAATGCTGTTCATCGACTACAGCTCGGCATTCAACACCATAGTACCCTCCAAGCTCGTCATCAAGCTCGAGACCCTGGGTCTCGACCCCGCCCTGTGCAACTGGGTACTGGACTTCCTGACGGGCCGCCCCCAGGTGGTGAGGGTAGGCAACAACATCTCCTCCCCGCTGATCCTCAACACGGGGACCCCACAAGGGTGCGTTCTGAGCCCTCTCCTGTACTCCCTGTTCACCCACGACTGCGTGGCCACGCACGCCTCCAACTCAATCATCAAGTTTGCGGACGACACAACAGTGGTAGGCTTGATTACCAACAACGACGAGACTGCCTACAGGGAGGAAATGAGGGCCCTCTGAGTGTGGTGTCAGGAAAATAACTTCACACTCAACGTCAACAAAATTAAGGAGATGATTGTGGACTTCAGGAAACAGCAGAGGGAACACCCCCCTATCCACATCGATGGAACAGTAGTGGAGAGGGTAGCAAGTTTTAAGTTCCTCGGCATACACATCACAGACAAACTGAATTGGTCCACTCACACAGACAGTGTCGTGAAGAAGGCGCAGCAGCGCCTCTTCAACCTCAGGAGGCTGAAGAAATTTGGCTTGTCACCAAAAGCACTCACAAACTTCTACAGATGAACAATCGAGAGCATCCTGGCGGGCTGTGTCACCGCCTGGTACGGCAACTGCTCCGCCCTCAACCGTAAGGCTCTCCAGAGGGTAGTGAGGTCTGCACAACGCATCACCGGGGGCAAACTACCTGCCCTCCAGGACACCTACACCACCCGATGTTACAGGAAGGCCATAAAGATCATCAAGGACATCAACCACCCGAGCCACTGCCTGTTCACCCCGCTATCATCCAGAAGGCGAGGTCAGTACAGGTGCATCAAAGCTGGGACCGAGAGACTGAAAAACAGCTTCTATCTCAAGGCCATCAGACTGTTAAACAGCCACCACTAACATTGAGTGGCTGCTGCCAACACACTGACATTGACCCAACTCCAGCCACTTTAATAATGGGAATTGATGGGCAATGATGTAAATATATCACTAGCCACTTTAAACAATGCTACCTTATATAATGTTATTTACCCTACATTATTCATCTCATATGCATACGTATATACTGTACTCTATATCATCGACTGCATCCTTATGTAATACATGTATCACTAGCCACTAACTATGCCACTTTTTTTTTATTTTATTTTTTATTTATTTCACCTTTATTTAACCAGGTAGGCTAGTTGAGAACAAGTTCTCATTTGCAACTGCGACCTGGCCAAGATAAAGCATAGCAGTGTGAACAGACAACACAGAGTTACACATGGAGTAAACAATTAGCAAGTCAATAACACAGTAGAAAAAAATGGGCAGTCTATATACAATGTGTGCAAAAGGCATGAGGAGGTAGGCGAATAATACAATTTTGCAGATTAACACTGGAGTGACAAATGATCAGATGGGCATGTACAGGTAGAGATATTGGAGTGCAAAAGAGCAGAAAAGTAAATAAATAAAAACAGTATAAAAACAGTATGGGAATGAGGTAGGTGAAAAAGGGTGAGCTATTTACCTATAGACTATGTACAGCTGCAGCGATCGGTTAGCTGCTCGGATAGCTGATGTTTGAAGTTGGTGAGGGAGATAAAAGTCTCCAACTTCAGCGATTTTTGCAATTCGTTCCAGTCACAGGCAGCAGAGTACTGGAACGAAAGGCGGCCAAATGAGGTGTTGGCTTTAGGGATGATCAGTGAGATACACCTGCTGGAGCGCGTGCTACGGATGGGTGTTGCCATCGTGACCAGTGAACTGAGATAAGGCGGAGCTTTACCTAGCATGGACTTGTAAATGACCTGGAGCCAGTGGGTCTGGCGACGAATATGTAGTGAGGGCCAGCCGACTAGAGCATACAAGTCGCAGTGGTGGGTGGTATAAGGTGCTTTAGTGACAAAACGGATGGCACTGTGATAGACTGCATCCAGTTTGCTGAGTAGAGTGTTGGAAGCCATTTTGTAGATGACATCGCCGAAGTCGAGGATCGGTAGGATAGTCAGTTTTACTAGGGTAAGCTTGGCAGCGTGAGTGAAGGAGGCTTTGTTGCGGAATAGAAAGCCGACTCTGGATTTGATTTTTGATTGGAGATGTTTGA
Source organism: Oncorhynchus keta (assembly GCF_023373465.1). Lineage (NCBI taxonomy): Eukaryota > Metazoa > Chordata > Actinopteri > Salmoniformes > Salmonidae > Oncorhynchus > Oncorhynchus keta. The sequence continues at coordinate 18,834,619 of NC_068435.1, forward strand.
TGTGAGTCTGGAAGGAGAGTTTGCAGTCTAGCCAGATACCTAGGTACTTATAGATGTCCACATATTCAAGGTTGGAACCATCCAGGGTGGTGATGCTAGTCGGGCATGCGGGTGCAGGCAGCGATCGGTTGAAAAGCATGCATTTGGTTTTACTCGCGTTTAAGAGCAGTTGGAGGCCACGGAAGGAGTGCTGTATGGCATTGAAGCTCGTTTGGAGGTTTGATAGCACAGTGTCCAATGACGGGCCGAAAGTATATAGAATGGTGTCGTCTGCGTAGAGGTGGATCAGGGAATCGCCCGCAGCAAGAGCAACATCATTGATATATACAGAGAAAAGAGTCGGCCCGAGAATTGAACCCTGTGGCACCCCCATAGAGACTGCCAGAGGACCGGACAGCATGCCCTCTGATTTGACACACTGAACTCTGTCTGCAAAGTAATTGGTGAACCAGGCAAGGCAGTCATCCGAAAAACCGAGGCTGTTGAGTCTGCCGATAAGAATTTGGTGATTGACAGAGTCGAAAGCCTTGGCGAGGTCGATGAAGACGGCTGCACAGTACTGTCTTTTATCGATGGCGGTTATGATATCATTTAGTACCTTGAGTGTGGCTGAGGTGCACCCGTGACCGGCTCGGAAACCAGATTGCACAGCGGAGAAGGTACGGTGGGATTCGAGATGGTCAGTGACCTGTTTGTTGACTTGGCTTTCGAAGACCTTAGATAGGCAGGGCAGGATGGATATAGGTCTATAGCAGTTTGGGTCCAGGGTGTCTCCTCCTTTGAAGAGGGGGATGACTGCGGCAGCTTTCAATCCTTGGGGATCTCAGACGATATGAAAGAGAGGTTGAACAGGCTGGTAATAGGGGTTGCGACAATGGCGGAAGATAGTTTCAGAAATAGCGGGTCCAGATTGTCAAGCCCAGCTGATTTGTACGGGTCCAGGTTTTGCAGCTCTTTCAGAACATCTGCTATCTGGATTTGGGTAAAGGAGAACCTGGAGAGGCTTGGGTGAGGAACTACGGGGGCGGAGCTGTTGGCCGAGGTTGGAGTAGCCAGGCGGAAGGCATGGCCAGCCGTTGAGAAGTGCTTATTGAAGTTTTCGATAATCATGGATTTATCGGTGGAGACCGTGTTTCCTAGCCTCAGTGCAGTGGGCAGCTGGGAGGAGGTGCTCTTGTTCTCCATGGACTTCACAGTGTCCCAGAACTTTTTGGAGTTGTCCAGAACTTTTTGGAGTTGTCCAGAACTTTTTGGAGTTGTTTACTTTGTCTACATACTCATCTCATATGTATATACTGTACTCGATAACATCTACTGTATGCTGCCCTATACCATCACTCATTCATATATCCTTATGTACATATTCTTTATCCCCTTACACTGTGTATAAGACAGTAGTTTTGGAATTGTTAGTTAGATTACTTGTTGGTTATTACTGCATTGTCGGAACTAGAAGCACAAGCATTTCGCTACACTCGCATTAACATCTGCTAACCATGTGTATGTGACAAATAAAATTTGATTTGAGTTACCCTTCCAAAAGGGCCAGGGTTTAGAGAACAGTCAACCTTTCTGAAAGACGAACAAACATGTTAGAGATGTCCACTCACCCATAAACCAGCAGATTCTTCTCCACCCTGAAGCACTCGCTGCGGGGGTACCCGTGAGCTCGGTCCTGGGGTCGCCTGAGTTTGGTCAAGGGCTTCTCATTCTCGCCGTCACTTTCCAGCTCGGAAAACTCTGCCAATTCGTCCTCCTTCATTGAGCTGTAGTGCCGTGTCTGCTTCCGCACCCTGGGAGTGTCAATCACAAGGGTGTTCTTGGAGAAAAACAATACGTGTCAAAAAAAGCAATCACACTTTCCCCTCTCCTCCATCTCCCAAGTGTTAAAATGCAAAAAAAAAAAGGGTAGCATGTTTTTATTATTTACCTCATTAGCATAGTTTCCCTGCTAAACTCAATATAGCTATAAAAAAAGAAAACGCTGACGTGTCTGTTTATGCGGCTGGATTAAGTGCTATACTCCAGGGCCCTTGGGGAGAGGGAGGGCGAGTACGGGAGCGGCGTGGAGGAGAGGAGAGAAAAGGACTTGCTTTAGACTGACTAAGTGATGTCTCTGCTCCCCTCCGGAGGCAGCGTAAGCTGCTTACTGCCTCTGGGTCCACTGAAGAGGGGAACTCAGGGTAATTAAGGAATATAAAGAGATTCCCACGGCTACCATTTTAAATTAGCTCACCGTAGCCCAGTTATGACTGGGGCTCCACACATGGCTAGCCTGGGGTAATAAGACTAATTAATTAACGCTTATGAGGGAGAGAATACCACTGATCTCCAATATTGTAACGTGGCGTCGACAGGGAGGGTAAATGCTGGTGTGGTTTCTACCATTCCCATAGCGGTTAAGAGCGTTGGGCCAGTAACCGAAAGGTTGCCGGTTTCAAATCCCGAGCCAACAAGGTGAAATAATCTGCCGTTCTGCCCATTAGCAAGGCAGTTAATCCACTAAAGTCGATGTCCGTGCGGAAATCTAATTAGATTAATACAAAAATCTATTTAAAGTAGATGTTTATTTTTGCATTGGATGACTTATTTATTGGCTTTTATATTTATTTATTTTATCAGACAAAAGTCGGCTATTACCCTTGCCTCGGCTACATCTTGATTAACCCAGTTTATCAATCCAGATTTACCATTAAAATAAATTACCACCATTATGTAGTTGTAGTTGTATTGGTAAAAACAAAGTGAAATGTATTGTAAACTCAGCAAAAAAAGAAACGTCCTCTCACTGTCAACTGCGTTTATTTTCAGCAAACTTGTGACTAACAAATGGAATAATGTGTCCCTGAACAAACAAAACAAAGGGGGGAGGGGGGGGGGTCAAAATCTAAAGTATCAGTCAGTATCTGGTGTGGCCACCAGCTGCATTAAGTACTGCAGAGCATCTGCTCATGGACTGCATCTGCTCATTGACTGATTTGCCAGTTTTTGCTGTGAGATGTTACCCCACTCTTCCACCAAGGCACCTGCAAGTTCCCAGACATTTCTGGGGGGAATGGCCCTAGCCCTCACCCTCTGATCCAACAGGTCCCAGATGTGAGATCCAGGCTTTCGATGGCCATGGCAGAACACCGACATTCCTGTCTTGCAGGAAATCACGCACAGAATGAGAAGTATGGCTGGTGGCTTTGTCATGCTGGAGGGTCACGTCAGGATGAGCCTGCAGAAAGGGTACCACATGAGGAGGATGTCTTCGCTGTAACGCACTGCGTTGAGATTGCCTGCAATTACAACAAGCTCAGTCCGATGATGCTGTGACACACTGCCCCAGACCATGACAGATGATCCACCTCCAAATCGATCCCGCTCCAGAGTACAGGCCTCGGTGTAACGCTCATTCCTTCGACAATAAACGCGAATCCGACCATCATCCCTGGTGAGACAAAACCGCGACAGTGGAGAGCACCTTTTGCCAGTAATGTCTGGTCCAGCGACAGTGGGTTTGTGCCCATAGGCGACGTTATTGCCGGTGATGTCTGGGGACCTGCCTTTACAACAAGCCCTTAGTCCAGCCTCTCTCAGCCTATTGCAGACAGTCTGAGCACTGATGGAGGGATTGTAGGTTCCTGGTGTAACTTGGGCAGTTGTTGCCATCCTGTACCTGTCCCACAGGTGTGCTGTTTGGGTGTACCGATCCTGTGCAGGTGTTGTTACACGTGATCTGCCAATGCGAGGACGATCAGGTGTCCGCCCCGTCTCCCTGTAGCACTGTCTAAACGGTCGGGCGTGACGTTGGCCTGTTGGTGAGGTTTATGACCCACATAAATACTTTTCCCCCCTTTCCTCTCTCTCTAGTCTACAGAGTGACTCATGGAAAGCCTTTTGTTAACAGAGTGTTGGGTAACATCAAAAGGGTGGTGAACAGAACCACATTTCGGTAATCCAACCAGTTGAAAATATGCGTTGGTACTTAAAGAATATGATGTCAGATCAGTTGTCATCTGAGACATTTGATGATAGGATGACAAACTGTATCTTGGAAAGTCTACACATTCTAGTTATCAGATTCACATGGAATTGTTGTGCAATTTAAACATTTAAATATGAAACTATTTGTGAAAAGATTAAATGTAATTTTAGCTTCGAAATGAGAGAATTGTTTCCATAAGGTAAAATCTGTTCACTCTGTGGCCCCGCCCAAGTAAACAGACATTGGTTGTAAACTATGAAACACACCCTTCTCTCCCCACTACATAAGTCCCCGTTAATGAAATTAACATGTGTGTTCCCAAGGACGACGGTCCATACGTTAAAAGGGCTAATATCAAATCTCTTCTACCAAACACACGACAGTACGACAACGTATCCGTTCTACCACAAGACATACAGTGGGGCAAAAAAGTATATAGTCAGCCACCAATTGTGCAAATTCTCCCACTTAAAAAGATGAGGCCTGTAATTTTCATCATAGGTACACTTCAACTATGACAGACAAAATGAGAAACAAAATTCCAGAAAATCACATTGTACGATTTTTAATGAATTTATTTGCAAAATATGGTGGAAAGTAAGTATTTGGTCACCTACAAACAAGCAAGATTTCTGGCTCTCACAGACCTGTAACTTCTTTAAGAGGCTCCTCTGTCCTCCACTCGTTACCTGTATTAGTGGCACCTGTTTTAACTTGTTATCAGTATAAAAGACACCTGTCCACAACCTCAAACAGTCACAATCCAAACTCCACTATGGGCAAGACCAAAGAGCTGTCAAAGGACACCAGAAACAAAATTGTAGACCTGCACCAGGCTGGGAAGACAATCTACAATAGGTAAGCAGCTTGGTTTGAAGAAATCAACTGTGGGAGCAATTATTAGGAAATGGAAGACATACAAGACCACTGATAATCTCCCTCGATCTGGGGCTCCACGCAAGATCTCACCCGTGGGGTCAAAATGATAACAAAAATGATCACAAAAATCCCAGAACCACACGGGGGGACCTAGTGAATGACCTGCAGAGAGCTGGGACCAAAGTAACAAAGCCTACCATCAGTAACACACTACGCCGCCAGGGACTCAAATCCTACAGTGCCAGACGTGTCCCCCTGCTTAAGCCAGTACATGTCCAGGCCCGTCTGAAGTTTTCTAGAGAGCATTTGGATGATCCAGAAGAAGATTGGGAGAATGCCATATGCTCAGATGAAACCAAAATATAACTTTTTGGTAAAAACTCCATACCTACTGTGAAGCATGGGGGTGGAAACATCATGCTTTGGGGCTGTTTATCTGCAAAGGGACCAGGACGACTGATCCGTGTAAAGGAAAGAATGAATGGGGCCATGTATCGTGAGATTTTGAGTGAAAATCTCCTTCCATCAGCAAGGGCATTGAATATGAAACGTGGCTGGGTCTTTCAGCATGACAATGATCCCAAACACACCGCCTGGGCAACAAAGGAGTGTCTTCGTAAGAAGCATTTCAATGTCCTGGAGTGGCCTAGCCAGTCTCCAGATCTCAACCCCATAGAAAATCTTTGGAGGGAGTTGAAAGTCTGTGTTGCCCAGCAACAGCCCCAAAACATCACTGCTATAGAGGATATCTGCATGGAGGAATGGGCCAAAATACCAGCAACAGTGTGTGAAAACCTTGTGAAGACTTACAGAAAACGTTTGACCTCTGTCATTGCCAAATACTTCCACCATAATTTGCAAATAAATTCATAAAAAATCCTACAATGTGACTTTCTGGATTTTTTCTCTCTCATTTTGTCTGTCATAGTTGAAGTGTACCTATGATGAAAATTACAGGCCTCTCATCTTTTTAAGTGGGAGAACTTGCACAATTGGTGGCTGACTAACTACTTTTTTGCCCCACTGTATTCTTCAAAGGACAAGGGAGATCTCTGTTGGGCAACATGGCCTTCCATCTACGACCAACCTATTGAAGCACCGCTCAGAGTAGATATTTCTTGCATTTCCTTTTCCAAATGGGCGGTTATTTAGAATGCATTAGATTCTGTATTTACGATAGCATAGCTTCACAAGGTCCGATCAGAGACCAAGTTCCTTTGTTCCTAAGTCTTCCGGTGCTTTCATTCAAAACCCAAAACTCTTTCTTTGTGTAACCAGCCGTCATACATGTTCCGTCCGCCAGGGACGTTTTATTTTATGACATAATTAGTCATCAATATATGACGCATCTTGTGTGTGTAACTCTGTGTGATTGTTTAGGTATTTAGTAAATAAATAATTAAACCAAATTTTGCATTGCTGATTCAACTTGTTAGCCAGGGTTTGTGAAGATATCTGAAGTCGTAGAATTCTTGGTTGAGACTGAATAAGGTGACGATTAAGAATTGACCGCTATTGATGTAAAAGATTATCAGGTCTAAGAGTTTATTCGGAAGATAAAAGCTCTATAAACGTTATTTTCGTGGTACCCCAACTTTCTAGTTAATTACATTTACATGATTAGTTCAATCAGGTAATATTAATTACAGAAAAATTATTTAAAAGAAAAGCATGTCATATCACTTAATCCGGCATAGCAAAGACAACAGGCGTCTCACAGTAACACAATGCAATTTATTGCCCTGGCCACATCTGCAGTCCTCATGCCTCCTTACAGCATGCCTAAGCCACGTTCAGGCAGATGAGCAGGGATCCTGGGCATCTTTCTTTTTGTGCTTTTCAGAGTCAGTAGAAAGGCCTCTTTAGTGTCCTAAGTTTTCATAACGGTGACCTTAATTGCCTACTGTCTGTAAGTTGTTAGTGTCTAAATGACCGTTCCACAGGCGCATGTTCATTAATTGTTTATGGTTCTTTGAACAAGCATGTGAAACAGTGTTTAAACTCTCTACAATAAAGATATGTGAAGTTATTTGCATTTTTAAGAATTATCTTTGTCAGGGTCCTGAAAAAGGGACGTTTCTTTTTTTGCTGAGTTTATAATTGATTTAAGACATACATGGATGTCTCTGAAAAACACTGACGTAAAAAAATTCAAATGTAATGATATTGATCTCAAAAGATACCCAACGATTAAACAGAGCAGTAGCTAAGTTTATCTGTCTGGATCAAGTGCCACTGTGACAAGGGCTAATTAGCCTTCTTGTTTTTGCCTTGGTATCATTTTGGAATAGAGTATCTTGATGGTATCTAATATTGTGATATTAAACCTGGTATTGGTATCAAAGTCAAAATTCTGGTATCGTGATAACACTACCGGTTACAGTTGAACCCTCAGCATTTTTGTTGTTGTTGCATTCCTTGAGACAAATACTGACCAAGCCAAGTCTTTGCCCCTTACGTCATCCCGGTTACACTACATTTCCCACAATACATTTTCCCGAAGCTCACCCGTCCATTGATGGCTTCCATGTCGAGCTCCGCCTTCTTGGCCCACTTCTGCCAGAAGTCCGGGTCCTCCAGGGAAATGTCTGTCCTGTTCCCAGCAGCCACAAAGCTCGCCTGGGGAGTATGGGTAAAAGAAGAAACGGCCCCAACGGTGAATCTCCTGAATGCATTTTCTCTGCCTTTCTTTTCCAATTACGCTTTTGATTTCAAAAGTGCTGCTGGGTTGGCCACTGGAACAAGCTCCCACTGACACTGCACAGTTGGATTCTGAAAGAGCCTGGCTCTCTACTGGTAATGAGCATAGAAATAGAATTACTAGAATGGGCCATCAGAACACCTAGACCCATTGACTTGAATGGGAAATCTGTTATAGTAAATTCAATTCCTATGTTACTGACCACGCTACAAAAATGGTGCTAAGAACACATGTGAGACAGCGTATTGAAGCTACCTTGGCGAAGGTGGACCCCTTGCCCTCGGACTCAATGGTGATGGTCTGGGTTCGTCTCAGGAGGATCTGGTCAATGTCCTCTTCGCAGAACTTTGAGCCCTCGTCCTCCTCGTCCATCAGAGCTCCGTAGGCTCCTTTACGGAGGAGGTCCTCCACCTCCTTCTTAGACAGCTGTGGAACCTGAGGTGGTGGAGCACATTTGATGGTTTAGACTACTGAGCTCAGTATATCAACAATAGTTCACCTTTATTAAGACTATATTTTGTCACGAAAAGATGCTCGACTATGCATATAATTGACAGCTTTGGAAAGAAGACACTGACGTTTCCAAAACTGCAAAGATATTGTCTGTGAGTGCCACAGAACTGATGTTACAGGCGAAACCCAGATAAAACTCCAACCAGGAAGTGCCGCATTCTTTGAAACCGCCTCATGCCAATGACTCCTTCTATGGCTGTGAATGAGCGTACGTTTTCCACGTATTCCACAAGGTGTCTACAGCATTGTGACGTCATTTTATGCATTTCCATTGAAGAATAGCCGTAAGGGAGCATATTTAGCAAGTGGTCACATGGTGTCTCCCACAGAAAATCTTGCTTAAAATACTGAGGTAGCCATTTTTCCAATCGCTTCTTATGAGAAACCAATTGCCTCGACAGATATATTTTCGAATATATATGTTAAAAACATCTTGAGGATGGATCCTAAACAACGTTTGCCGTGTTTGTCGATATTATGGAGTTAATTTTGAAAAAGTTTGGCGTTGTAATGGTAGCATTTTCCGGTCGATTTCTCAGCCAAGCATGATGAACAAACGGGAGCCATTTCGCCTACAAAAAGAATACTTTTGTAAAAAAGGAACATTTGCTATCTAACTGGGAGTCTCCTGAGTGAAAGCATCCTAAGTTCTTCAAAGGTAAATGATTTAATTTGGTTGCTTTTCTTATTTTCGTGAAAATGTTGTCTGCTGCCAGCAGAGCTAGCATAGCAATATGCCATGATAAACTTACACAAATGCTTGTCTAGCGTTGGCTGTAACGCATATTTAAAAAATCTGAGATGACAGTGTTGTTAACAAAAGGCTAATCTTGTGTTTGGGGCGGCAGGGTAGCCTAGTGGTTAGAGCGTTGGACTAGTAACCGGAAGATTGCAAGTTCAAACCCCCGAGGGACAAATAAGGGACAAATCTGTTGTTCTGCCCCTGAACAGGCAGTTAACCCACTGTTCCTAGGCCGTCATTGAAAATAAGAATTTGTTCTTAACTGACTTGCCTAGTTAAATAAAGGTAAAATAAAAAAATACATTTCATTTGTGATTTTCATGAATAGGAAAAGTTACTAGGGGTATTTATGTCCACTGCGTTATGCTAATTCGTTTGAGGCTATGATTACGATCCCGGATCCGGGATTGCTCGTCACAAGAGGTTAAATGTGCGTGTGTTTGTGTGTCTTACCCCGTTGGCTGCATTTTCTCGGCCACTCATGGACTGCAGCACAGCCTTGTCGAGGCCAAGCTTGAGGCTGGCCTTGTCAAACATCTCCCTCTCATAGGAGTTCCTGGTGATCAGCCTGTAGATCTTCACTGCCTTGCTCTGGCCAATCCTGTGGCATCTGGCTTGCGCCTGAGAGAGGGAGAGGAAAAGAGTGAGAAGATTTTTTTTTTTTTTTACTTAGAAAGCTTAGATTGAGTAAAGCATAGACCAACTGACAACAAACAAAGTTATGTAGTGGTGTACCAGTGGTGTGATAACATTGTTTGTTTCCTGTTTTATGAGTTTCTCTGAACCTGTGTACTGCGTTTCAACATGTCTCTACTGTATCTTAACAGGACTGTCTTCTTTCAAAGTTTACTGAAGTAGCACGGTATTTACCTGTGTAGTAGTGACCACAGTATTCCATAAATTGCATCTTCAACTTTAGTATTTAACAAAGTGGTAATGCTCTATTTGCAAGCCCAGCCCACTCACCTGTAAATCATTCTGGGGGTTCCAATCAGAGTCAAAGATGATGCAGGTGTCGGCAGCGGTCAGGTTGATGCCCAGACCTCCGGCCCGGGTACACAACAGGAATACAAAGCGGTCAGAGTCCGGACGAGAGAAGCGGTCAATTGCAGCCTGCCGGAGGTTACCCCTCACACGACCATCGATACGCTCATACGGGTACCTGGTCGGAAGGAGACAGTCATAGTCAGCTTTAGCAACAGATAAAACACAATCATAAAAAACAAACCACATTTATGACATTGTCATTGATGTGCTCACGCAGATGACTAGTAAAATACATTACATTTATATATAGTATGAAATATGGTGAAGCTCAAATGCATTACCCCTCACACGGCCATCATCAGAATAAATAATCTATGGAGCGGCATTATAGGCTGACCACACCGCTCACGTCACGAGCGTTGCAAAATACATTTAGAAATCTATGTTATTCAATTATTTCACCCACACTACTCGCACGCGCCAACGAGCATCTGCGTTGACAAGGGCTAAAATAGAAGTCAGTTCTATTTCTGACGCAGATCGCGCTGCAAGCCCTGCCTCCCCCCATCTCCTCATTGGTTTATAGAAGCAGGTACCCACGTGCCATCTCCTCATTGGTTATACCCATATGGGTGATTGAAAGACGAAATGTGTTGCCAGTTGTCATGGTAATACTATGAAAGTGTAGATGCCATATAAGATCACCATATAAGTTCAAAGATGAAAAAGCCTGGAAGGAGGAGAGATGACTAGAAGTGATTCGGTTGACCGTTTTATGTGTGGATTAATTGTCGGAGTAGAGGGCCTTTCATTTCAGGTAAAATAACAACTCAATGTTTATATCCCAGGACAAATTAGCTAGCAACAGCAAGCTAGCTAAATAGGACAAATTAGCTAGCAAGTGAAAGCTAACTAGCTAAATTGCCATACATGTTTAATGCTTTTCGACCTGTCCCCAAATTAATGTCATTGGTTCAGAATTTGTTTTGATATTTTAACCTGCGTGTCGTGATCGCATTTGGTGAAGGGGGACAAAATAAATGTATGCATTACAGCGCACAATGGCGCACGCATGCAGCCAGTTTGGGTTCTGTGTTAGGGTAGGGTTCTCAAAATCACACAATTAAAAATTATATATATATATTTTTAAAAGAATTGGCTTGCAGGCCGCATCTGGCACACAGGGCCCCAGTTTCAGTCCCCTGGGTTAGGTAAGAGTGAAATGGAAGAGAAAATCTGGGAGAGAACATAATAGGGCTACTTCGAATCAAATCTTCAGGGGTAAAAGGTCAGATCCGTACCGTTTTTGGATGAGGTAGTCCTCCAGGATGTCCAGGCAGCGCACCATCTGGGAGAAGACGAGGACCCTGTGTCCCCCGGCCTTCAGCTTGGGCAGCAGCTTATCGATCAGCACCAGCTTGCCCGCTGCCTGGATCATGGCCTGTAGGTGGAATTGGGGCATCTCGGCATGGTGGTTCTCACGGAAGTCGTCCAGGATCTTCTCCTCTGCACCTAGAACATCATTAAACCAACGCCATGCATCAGAATCATTAAAAGCAGTGAGACTAAACCCAGCAAGTTCACAAACCAACCCAAGCTAAGTACTAACAGAGGTTAGGGCACTTCCTGTGCCCCACCCAAGAAAATTCAACACTCAGAGCGTCCAAAATAAACACTTTAAGCCAAAAGACTGAGTGAGGACTATGTTAGTGTGTGTTAAGCCTTCCGCATGCTTCGGCTGGCACCTAGCTAAACTCAGCTAGGTGACCTGAACAAATGTGTTCACATACTCCCTTAAAAGACCTTCCCTTGAAAAATGTGAGATAAAAGCAGCAATGGTACTGTTTGTCCATCTTGGAGATGCCGTAGCCAGTATAAAGACTTCAAAATAGTCCGAATTCATCTAAGATTACTCAAGACAACTGTCATTCATTTAAACTTGTTTGTCGAGGAGATCTTAGATACAATCACCAACGAAGGGACGTAGACTTCGAGAAAAATGTAGCGTGCACGAACAGCTGGAAAAACCTTTGCCGAAGACCAAAACGTTACAAAATGTTGTCATAATATATGCATAAACTGTTCAAGATGGGAAGCATGCGGACGCCAATTGTGTGCGTGTTCCGTACCATTGATGAGGTAGGGGTGGTTGCAGCACTTCCTCAGCTCCATCATGGTGTTGAGCAGATTGGGGACCTGTGCACCTCCACCTCCCCATGCGCCACCTCCTCCTCCCGGTCCACCTTTAGACAGGAAGGAGAAGTTCTTCTCCAGGATGGCCCGGTAGTACTTCTTCTGGATGTTGGTCAGCTCCACCTGAGAGCAGGAGATGGGAACGACATCAGTTAGGTAAACTCAGTGGAGAGAAATTACATCACTTGACCATGAGGAATGGACACAAAGTCAAACACAGAAACAAACACCTCGATGATGGTCTCCTCCTTGGGGGCCAGGTTCTTCTCCACGTCCTCCTTGAGACGTCGCAGCATCATGGGCTTCAGGATGGCCTGCAGCTTCTGGACCTGCTCCTCAGTCTTGAGGTCTCCAAACTCCTGCATGAAGGTGTTCTCAGAGGGGAAGCGTTCAGGCTCCAGGAAGTTGAGCAGACTGAAGAGCTCCTCCACCGTGTTCTGCAGGGGGGTCCCGGTCAGCAGCACCTTGTGCTCCTTTACAGAGGGAGAGGAGGACTTGGTTTTTACTATACTTAGGTCCTTCCAGTATGTCATTATAGATGGGTTTTTTATTACTCCTGTGATAGGAGAGGACGAAGGGGGAAACGTCCCATTGATGTCCATAAAATATGAGCATTTTATCAATAACTATTGCTTATTTTCCAACAGGTTCAATGGCAAGTATTCCAAAAAAACACAGGAGAAATAGAAGTTAACAACTAGACATCTCTCCATGTCAACTCACCATGTCCATCATCTTAAGACCCTCCAGCAGTTTGCAGTTCCTGTTCTTGAGGCGGTGAGCCTCGTCGATGACCACACAGCGCCACGAGACGCTACGCAGCTCCGGACAGTCTGTCAGAATCATCTCAAATGTGGTGATGACCGCATGGAATTTGTACGCTCCCTTTATCACACGACCCTGAAAATGGAGGGAGGAGAAGACAGAGCGAGGTCAGAACACAGGGACGAGCGTCATGGTGTATGGCCAGTAGTTTTTCCTACTTAACTTAAATCGGGAAAACTCTGGACCCTGGTCAGGGAAATCTGGCCTTTGGTCAATTTACTGAATCAAAATGGACTCAACATAATGTAAAACATATTTGCTCAATATGAGGTTGGTGGAGTAAGTTTACACATTTAAATGGTTAGTGGAGTAGGTTATGGTCCCATTTCAGTCACTCATTATTTGGTCGGTACAGTCAGTGTGGAGCTCTGATTAATGTTGTTAAATACCTGACTGTCTAAGGTGCTTCTTGCGGGATTATTCCTAGATTAGGGTTAAGAACCGACTGTACCATACTATATCCATGTGGCTCGGAAGGCTTGAGTGTCTGTCACTTAGGCCTGAGTCTTGTGAGGTTATGGTTTGTTATGTAATGGCAAGTTTATGGTGTGGTTGGGTTCGCCTCGCAGGCCGAAGTTACATAGCTATAGAACCGTTGCATTTTGGTCATGTTACCTGTGCATCTGGCCTTTTTATTTTATTTTTTTATTTCACCTTTATTTAACCAGGTAGGCTAGTTGAGAACAAGTTCTCATTTGCAACTGCGACCTGGCCAAGATAAAGCATAGCAGTGTGAACAGACAACACAGAGTTACACATGGAGTAAACAATTAGCAAGTCAATAACACAGTAGAAAAAATGGGCAGTCTATATACAATGTGTGCAAAAGGCATGAGGAGGTAGGCGAATAATACAATTTTGCAGATTAACACTGGAGTGATAAATGATCAGATGGTCATGTACAGGTAGAGATATTGGTGTGCAAAAGAGCAGGAAAGTAAATAAATAAAAACAGTATAAAAACAGTATGGGAATGAGGTAGGTGAAAATGGGTGAGCTATTTACCTATAGACTATGTACAGCTGCAGCGATCGGTTAGCTGCTCGGATAGCTGATGTTTGAAGTTGGTGAGGGAGATAAAAGTCTCCAACTTCAGCGATTTTTGCAATTCGTTCCAGTCACAGGCAGCAGAGTACTGGAACGAAAGGCGGCCAAATGAGGTGTTGGCTTTAGGGATGATCAGTGAGATACACCTGCTGGAGCGCGTGCTACGGATGGGTGTTGCCATCGTGACCAGTGAACTGAGATAAGGCGGAGCTTTACCTAGCATGGACTTGTAGATGACCTGGAGCCAGTGGGTCTGGCGACGGATATGTAGTGAGGGCCAGCCGACTAGAGCATACAAGTCGCAGTGGTGGGTGGTATAATGGTGTTGTTACGTCAGGTCATGCCTGTAGTGGATGGTACTGTTATAGTCATGGTTACAGTGGGGTCACAACGTACCTGCACGTCGCGGTAGTTCATTTCGTAGGCCTGGATGGTCTTGCGGCTGGCCTGGCTGCCGTGGTAGACGATCACGTTGAGTTCGGTCCAGGTGCGGAACTCCCTTTCCCAGTTTGGAATGGTGGAGAGGGGGGCGATGACCAGGAAGGGCCCGTGGATCCCCTTCAGGTAGATCTCATAGAGGAATGTGATGGACTGGATGGTCTTGCCCAGGCCCATTTCATCTGCTAGGATGCAGTTCCGTCTGGAGGGGAACAAAGAGAGAACATGATGAAAGGGGAACAATGAGTCACCAGTCACTGTATTAGCAGTAGTGAGTAATGTGAATGGGGTCTCCTAGGAGGGCAGAAAGGTGAGAAAACAGTGCAAATGAATGAGATGTAACAGGGATAGTCAGTGTCTCAAATTACACCCTATTCACAGTGTAGTGCCCTACCTATGACCAGAGACCGAGATAGAGCACTATATTGGCAATAGTGTGTCCTTAAGACTCTGTGCACTCTATTCGTGAGTGAGTAATCTAATGAACAGTTAGATAACCCTGTAAAGGCAGATCAATGACACTCAAACTAAGAAGTTGGCTGTGTGGCTATTGCATCATACTGACTGACTGTGTGTGTGTTGTGTGCAGCAGTGGTAGATCACACATTAATGATTGGTGTGAGAAAAGCACAGATTGGGTACACACATGTCCCTGCAACACATGGGTTGGAGGACACAATATGGGGCATGGATGTGTTGATTGTATTTACACATGCTGGGTGACATGGTTCAGTATTATCTATGCGAGTGTGTTGGATAAACACATAGCATATATGGTCCTACTTGTTATTGAGTAGTTGTGGGTTATGAAGGCAGACTTTAGTCTGTAGATATCTTGTATATTATACTATGCAATAGTTCCATAATATATACAGTACCAGTAGATATCTTGTATATTATACTATGTAATAGTTCCATAATATATACAGTACCAGTAGATATCTTGTATATTATACTATGTAATAGTTCCATAATATATACAGTACCAGTCAAATAATTGGACACCTATTCATTCCATTGTATTTCTTTACTATTTACTACATTTTTAAAATATCTTTCCTTCTTAATGCGTTTGAGCCAATCAGTTGTGTTGTGACAAGGTAGGGGGGTATACAGTCAATCAGTTGTGTTGTGTATACAGAAGATGGCCCTATTTGGTTAAAGTCCATATGGCGAGAACAGCACAAATAAGCAGAGAAATGACAGGCCATCATTACTTTAAGATTTGAAGCTCAGTCAATCCGAAAGATTTCAAGATTCTTCAAGTACAGTCGCAAAAACCATCAAGCACTATTATGAAACTGTCTCTCATGAGGACCGCCACAGGACAGGAAGATCCAGAGTTACCTCTGCTGCAGAGCATAAGTTCATTAGTGTTAACTGCACCTCAGATTGCAACCCAAATAAATGTGCCAGAGTTCAAGTAACAGACACATCTCAACATCAACTGTTCAGAGGAGACTGTGTGAATCAGGCCTTCATGGTCAAACTGCTGCAAAGAAACCACCACTAAAGGACACCAATAATAATAATAAGAGACTTGCTTGGGCCAAGAAACACTGGCAATGGACATTAGACCAGTCAGTGGAAATCTGTCCTCTGTCCAAATTTCCGATATTTGGTTCCAACCACAGTGTCTTTGTGAGACGCAGAGTAGGTAAACGGATGATCTCCGCATGTGTTGTTTCCACTGTAAAGCATGGAGGAGGTGTGATGGTGCTTTGCTGGTGACACCGTCAGTGATTTATTAAGAATTCAAGGCACAATTAACCAGCCTGTCTACCACAGCATTCTGCAGCAATACGCCATCCCATCTGGTTTGCGCTTAGTGGGACTATCATTTGTTTTCAATAGGACAATGACCCAACATACAGGCTGTGTGAGGGCTATTTTTGTATTTTATTTAACTAGGC
Source organism: Oncorhynchus keta (assembly GCF_023373465.1). NCBI lineage: Eukaryota > Metazoa > Chordata > Actinopteri > Salmoniformes > Salmonidae > Oncorhynchus > Oncorhynchus keta. The sequence continues at coordinate 18,850,827 of NC_068435.1, forward strand.
AAGGCAGTTAAGAACAAATTCTTATTTACAATGACAGCCTAGGAACAGTGGGTTAACAGCCTTGTTCAGGGGCAGAATGACAGATATTTACCTTGTCAGCTCGAGGATTTGATCAAGCAACCTTGGGGTTACTGGCCCAACGCTCTAACCACTAGGCTACCTGCCACCCCTATTTGACCAAGAAGGAGAGTGATGGAGTGCTTAATCAGATGACCTGGGCTCCACAATCACCCAACCTCAAACCAATTGAGATGGTTTGGGATGAGTTGGACCGCAGATTGAAGGAAAAGCAGCCAACAAGTGCTCAGCATATGTGGGAACTCCTTTAAGACTGTTGGACAAGCATTCCTCATGAAGCTGGTTGAGAATGACAAGAGTGTGCAAAGCTGTCATCAAGGCAAAGGGTGGCTTTTTGAGGAATTTCTAATATATTTAGATTTGTTTAAAACTTTTTTGGTTTCTACATGATTCCATATGTGCTATTTCAAAGTTGATGCATGTAGAGGTCTGTAATTTTGATCATAGGTACACTTCAACTGTGAGAGATGGAATCTAAAACCAGAATCCAGAAAATCACATTGTATGATTTTTAAGTAATTAATTTGCATTTTATTGCATGACGTAAGTATTTGATCACCTACCAACCAGTAAGAATTCCGGCTCTCACAGACCGGTTTGTTTTTCTTTAAAGAATCCCTCCTGTTCTCCACTCATTACCTGTATTAACTGCACCCGTTTGAACTTGTTACTTGTATAAAAGACATGTCCACACACTCAATCAAACAGACTCCAACCTCTCCACAATGGCCAAGACCAGAGAGCTGTGTAAGGACAACAGGGATAAAATTGTAGACCTGCACAAGGCTGGGATGGGCTACAGGACAATAGGCAAGCAGCTTGGTGAAAAGGCAACTACTGTTGGCGCAATTATTAGAAAATGGAAGAAGTTCAAGATGACGGTCAATCACCCTCGGTCTGGGGCTCCATGCAAGATCTCACCTCGTGGGGCATCAATGATCATGATCAGCTCAGAACTACACGGCAGGACCTGGTCAATGACCTGAAGGGAGCTGGGACCACAGTCTCAAAGAAAACCATTAGTAACACACTATGCTGTCATGGATTAAAATCCTGCAGCACACGCATGTCCAGGCCCGTCTGAAGTTTGCCAATGACCATCTGGATGATCCAGAGGAGGAATGGGAGAAGGTCATGTGGTCTGATGAGACAAAAATAGAGCTTTTTGGTCTGAACTCCACTCGCCATGTTTGGAGGAAGAAGGATGAGTACAACCCCAAGAACACCATCCCAACCGTGAAGCATGGAGGTGGAAACATCATTCTTTGGGGATGCTTTTCTGCAAAGGGGACAGGACGACTGCATCGTATTGAGTGGAGGATGGATGGGGCCATGTAACACGAGATCTTGGCCAACAACCTCCTTTCCTCAGTAAGAGTATTGAAGATGGGTCGTGGCTGGGTCTTCCAGCATGACAACGACCCGAAACACACAGCCAAGGCAACTAAGGAGTGGCTCCGTAAGAAGCATCTCAAGGTCCTGGAGTGGCCTAGCCAGTCTCCAGACCTGAACCCAATAGAAAATCTTTGTAGGGAGCTGAAAGTCCGTATTGCCAAGCGACAGCCCCGAAACCTGAAGGATCTGGAAAAGGTCTGTATGGAGGAGTGGGCCAAAATCCCTGCTGCAGTGTGTGCAAACCTGGTCAAGAACTACAGGAAACGTATGATCTCTGTAATTGCAAACAAAGGTTTGTGTACCAAATATTAAGTTCTGCTTTTCTGATGTATCAAATACTTATGTCATGCAATAAAGTGCAAATGAATCTTAAAAATCATAATGATTTTCTGTTTTTTTTTTTTAGATTCCATCTCTCACAGTTGAAGTGTACCTATGACAACAATTACAGACCTCTACATGCTTTGTAAGTAGGAAAACCTGCAAAATCGTCAGTGTATCAAATACTTGTTCTCGCCACTGTAATTGAGTCTCACACACACACACATCATACATCTTAACACATGCACACACGAACAGTAGGTTTTAGTACTTCTTACGTATTGTACCAGTTGAAGAGCAGCCAGTTCACTCCCTCCAGCTGGTATTCCCTAAGTGCGTTGTCGTTTTTATAATCCCTGGAACTCTCGGATTTATGCCAGTTTTCGGTGGGAGGTCGCTCCTGTTTCAAATAAAAGTCTACCGTTAGTGGTTTCTGTGCGACCGTTAAAGGGCTGGGGCCAGAAAAGGGCAGCAGGAGATTGTATTGTGTGTGTGATGTTTTTATTTTACACACCACGCGTTTGGTCTCGGGCTGACGGGCTGCCACGGCCTCGTACTCATCGATCTTGGCCTGGTCGATGTCGGCCTTCAGCTCCCAGGTTATCTCCTCATAGGGCAGGGAACACCACTTCACCAGGTACAGCTTTACAGGCTGGGGGGGCAGAGAGAGGTTGGGGTTAGTGTGTGTGTTGGAGCAGAGAGGGCGTTAGTATGTGGGGAGGGGTAAGTCTGTGTTGGGGGGGTTAGTGTGCATGTGTGTGTGTTGAGGGGTTAGTGTGTGTGTGTGTGTTGGGTGGGGAATAGTGTGTGCGTGTGTTGAGTGGGGAATAGTGTGTGCGTGTCTTCCTGCGACAGGAAAGGAAAGGGCAACATTTGTTCGGAACTTAAAAAGGAACGTTTCGCCAAAGCATCAACTTCAATCAACGACATAACCAAACGTATTCCAACGTTTGAGGTCGTTTAGAGGTCATATAGAACAGGAAGGAGGGAGAGAGCAAGAAAAGGAACGCACCTCTCCGTTCTCATCTCTGCTCTCTGACACGTCCAGTACCCGGTCCACCTCAACGTAGTCTGGGTTGAAAGGCTCGTCATCCATCTGGAGGGAGGGAGAAAGGGATGAGAGAAGGATGGAGACCTTGAGGTTCGTGTTACCATAGCAGAGAGTGAATGGCTTGGTGAGGGAAGACAGAAAGGAAGACACTGAGGGAAGACAGAACTGTGGGACTGACCTCTGTCACAAAGGTGGGGAGGGCCTGTTTGGCCCTGAACCGCTTGACCTTCTGGTGGATCCTTTTGTCCTTCTCCAGCTCCTCCAGATCTGCCCAGCGACAGTGCAGGTAGGAGCTACACAGAGAGAGCGGGGGAACACACACCATTACATACACATACACTATTGACTCTCACTCAAATACACCCACCCGTGACAGATACAATAATATACACATCATATCTCATACACCATAAACACACCTCACAAAAAGACAATGCAAAACACAGACACCATCACAAAACCAAATGTGCTAATGTACAGCATTATACAATTTCCTCTTCGGTCCAAACATTAAACCTGTGGTTTACAGAGTGTTTATTTGATTTCACATTAATCCACCATTTCCCCCGTAGCTGGAGGAAATAAAATGACACGGTGAACCAAGGCCACAGTCGTGTTGGTACTTACAAGCTCTTCAATTTGACATAGAATTCTTCCACTTCCATTTTCTCTCCAGATTCCATCTTTGGAAAAAGTTACATTTGTGTCAGTTGTTGATTAGAGTCAGCAGATGGGTGAGTTTTAATGTTTCTCAAAAAATATATAAAATCAAGGCCACCGTTTTCTAACAAAGTAGTCAATTAACAAACATCTTCTGGCAGAGTTCTATATATTTTAGGAGACTATAACAAAACACTGTCAATAACCCCCCCCACCAACCATCTCCACATGGTGCTGTAATATCATTAACCCCCCAACCAACCATCTCCACATGGTGCTGTAATATCAATAACCCCCCCACCAACCATCTCCACATGGTGCTGTAATATCAATAACCCCCCTACCAACCATCTCCACATGGTGCTGTAATATCAATAACCCCCCCCCACCAACCATCTCCACATGGTGCTGTAATATCATTAACGCCCCCACCAACCATCTCCACATGGTGCTGTAATAACCCCCCACCAACCATCTCCACATGGTGCTGTAATATCAATAACCCCCATCTCCACATGGTGCTGTCAGATAACCCCCCCCAACACCACATGGTGCTGTAAGATCATAACCCCCCTACCAACCATCTCCACATGGTGCTGTAAGAACAATAACCCCACCACCAACCATCTCCACATGGTGCCTGTAAGATCAATATCCCCCTACCAACCACCTCCACATAGTCCTGTACAATCAATACCCCCCCTACCAACCATCTCCACATGGTGCTGTAAGATCAATAACCCCCCCACCAACCATCTCCACATGGTGCTGTAAGATCAATAACCCCCCACCAACCATCTCCACATGCTGCTGTAAGATCAATAACCCCCCCTACCACCCATCTCCACATGGTGCTGTAACATCAAACCCCCTCCTAAGAACCATCTCCACATGCTGGTATAATATCAATAACCCCCCATACCAACCATCGCCACATGGTACTGTACGATCAATACCCCCCCCACTCCACCAACCATCTCCACATGGTGCTGTAAGATAAATAACCCCCAATACCAACCATCTCCACATGGTGCTGTAAGATCAATAACCCACTCCCTACCAACCACCTCCACATAGTCCTGTACAATCAATACCCAATCAATGCACGCTCACAGACGCCTGTGGGCCCGCTACACTGTGCACGCTCACAGACGCACGTGGGCCCGCTACACTGTGCACGCTCACAGACACACATGGGCCCGCTACACTGTGCACGCTCACAGACACACGTGGGCCCGCTACACTGTGCACGCTCACAGACACACGTGGGTCCGCTACACTGTGCACGCTCACAGACGCACGTGGGCCCGCTACACTGTGCACGCTCACAGACGCACGTGGGCCCGCTACACTGTGCACGCTCACAGACACACATGGGCCCGCTACACTGTGCACGCTCACAGACACACATGGGCCCGCTACACTGTGCACGCTCACAGACGCACGTGGGCCCGCTACACTGTGCACGCTCACAGACACACATGGGTCCGCTACACTGTGCACGCTCACAGACACACGTGGGCCCGCTACACTGTGCACGCTCACAGACACACATGGGCCCGCTACACTGTGCACGCTCACAGACACACATGGGCCCGCTACACTGTGCACGCTCACAGACACACATGGGCCCGCTACACTGTGCACGCTCACAGACACACATGGGCCCGCTACACTGTGCACGCTCACAGACACACATGGGCCCGCTACACTGTGCACGCTCACAGACACACATGGGCCCGCTACACTGTGCACGCTCACAGACGCACGTGGGCCCGCTACACTGTGCACGCTCACAGACGCACATGGGCCCTCTACACTGTGCACGCTCACAGACGCACGTGGGCCCGCTACACTGTGCACGCTCACAGACACACATGGGTCAGCTAAACTGTGCACGCTCAAAGACACACATGGGCCCGCTACACTGTGCACGCTCAGACACATGGGTCAGCTAAACTGTGCACGCTCAAAGACACACGTGGGCCCGCTACACTGTGCACGCTCACAGACACACATGGGTCAGCTAAACTGTGCACGCTCACAGACACACATGGGCCAGCTAAACTGTGCACGCTCACAGACACACACACATGGGCCCGCTACACTGTGCACGCCACAGACACACATGGGCAGACCGCTAAACTGTGCACGCTCACAGACACACATGGGCCCGCACAGACACACATGGGCCCGCTACACTGTGCACGTTCACAGACACACAATGGCCCGCTACACTGTGCACGCTCACAGACACACATGGGCCCGCTACACTGTGCACGCTCACAGACACACATGGACCTGCTACAATGTGCACGCTCAGACACACACGGTTCCATTCAGAGAGGTGACCCAAGGCCTGGCTTCCTGCCAAAACCACAGCGCTACGACAGACGCCAGCGTTTCCTCTGGAAGGGTGTGTGTAGGGGGTTACCCATTCATAGCTACCTTACTTTGAGTCCCACCCGCCAGACAGCCTGTGTGAGTGTTCATATAGTTCTTGGCAGAGGTGAACCAAGCTTTATTTTGGAGCAGCTTTTTCAAAGGGTGTGAAACCCCCCCCACCCACCTCTCTCCCACTCCCGCACACACACCTCACTCCCGCACACCTCTCCCGTACACACACCTCTCCCGCACACACACCCCTCACATACCCCCACCTCACACACGCACATACCTCTCTCTCACACAAACCCCACTCAGTCACATACACACCACTCCCCCCGCTCTCTCCACACACCCTCTCTCACTCCATACACACCCCTCTCCACACAACCCTCCTCTCTCCACACACACACTCAACACCCCCCACCATCAATCCACCCCCACCCCTCTCCCCACAACCCTCCACACACACCCCCAATTACACACACCCAAACCCCACTAACTCAAACCCCACTCACACAGACCCCACTCAGTCACTCACATACACACCATTCTCACACAAACACACCACTCACTCATACAAACATCACACACACACACCTATCCCTACACCTCTCACACTCCACACACACCCTCATCCCCCCTCACAAGAACACCACTCCACCCCACTCACAAGAACACCACTCACACACACCCCCCCTCACTCCACATACACACCCTCTACCCACACCCACCCCCTCTCTCACTCCACAACCCCCACACACACAAACCCCACTCACTCACACACAGCACACACAAACCCCAATCATTCACTCCACACCCCCCTCTCTCTACACCCCCTCACTCCACCCTGCCCATACCCCCTCTCAATCCACACCCCCCTCTTACTCTACACACACATACACCCCCTCACTCCACACCCCCTTCACTCCACCCCCGCCCACACCCCCCTCTCTCACTCCACCCCCCCTCTCACTCACACCACCCATGTCCAAACCCCATCTCTCCACACACACCCACTCAAGCCCACCCTCAATCACACAAACTCAAACAAATCACTCACACGAAGACACGAATCACACAACCCCCATGTCAACAACCCTTCTCTCCACACCCCTCCCTCTTCACAGCCCCCTCTCCATCTACACACAGACCCCCCATCTCTCTCACCACACACCCCCATCAATCTACACACACCCACCACTCTCACTCCACAAACCCCCACGCACACAAACCCCAATCTCACACACACCACTCACACAAAATACGACACTCACTCAAACCCCACTCAATCAATCACTCACACATATACCACTCGCACACACAAAATACCCCACTCACTCACACACCACACACCGTCTCTCACTACACCTCCCCTCTGTCCACAGCCCCCTCTCCCTCCACACAGACCCCTCTCTCCACCCCTCTCCCTCCACACAGACCCCCTCTCCATACCCCCTCTCTCACTCCACATGTCCACACACACACCCTGTCTCACTCCACACACACAAATCCCACTCACAAACCCCACACACTCAAACTCCTCTCACACACAACCCTCCTCTCTATCCAACCCCCCAATCTCTCACCACTCCCCCTCCACACACACCTTTCACTCCACTCCCCCTCTCTGTCCACACCCCCTCACTCCACACACCCCTCTCAAACCCCAAACACTCACTCAAACCCACTATCAAACCACACACTCACTCAAACCACACAGTTCTCACACACACACCACTCACTCACATACCGCAATCACTCACACACACCCCACTCAGACACAAAATATCCCAGTCACTCACAAAACACTACTCACGGACCCCCTCTCTCTCCACATCCCCACCACACATACACAAACCCGACTAACACAAAATTCCCCACTCATTCACACACAAAAACACCACTCACTCACACAAAAACACCACTCACATACCCTCTACACCCCCTCACTCGGCACCAGCCCGTCGTACATAGCCCCCCTCACTCCACACACCACCCATGTCCAACCGCCCCCCCCTCCACATCCCGCCCCCACTCATTCACACACATCCCTCATACACACATCCCCTCTCCACGTACCCCCATTTCTCACACTCCACACCCCCCCCCATCACACACACAAAACCCCCTCACACACACACAAACATTCACTCACAAACTACACACAGCTCTAACACCACTCACTCAAAATACCCCACTCAAACATATACTATCACTCACACAGAAAATAGTACATCTCTCTCTCTCTCTCTCAACTCCTCTCTCTCTCTCTCTCTCTCACACACTAACACACAACCACTCACACAAAACACACCTCTCCATCACTCACACACAAACTCCACCCAGGTCACTCACACACAACCCCACCTCTCCCTACACACACCTCTCACCACGTACACACACTCTCACCACACACACACACACCTCTCACCACGTACACACACACACCTCTCACCACGTACACACACACACACATCTCATCCCGCATACACACACACATCTCATCCCACACACACACACACACACACTCTCACCACACACACCACACACACACACCTCTCACCACACACACACACACACCTCTCACCACACACACACACCCTCTCACACACACACACACACACCTCTCACCACACACACACACACACCTCTCACCACACACCTCTCACCTCTCACCACACACCTCTCACCACACACCTCTCACCACACACCTCTCACCACACACACACACACACACCTCTCACCACACACCTCTCACACACACACACACACCTCTCACACACACACACACCTCACCACACACACACACACACACACCTCACCACACACCTCTCACACACACACACACCTCTCACCACACACACACACCTCTCACCACACACACCTCTCACCACACACACACCTCTCACCACACACACACACACACACACACCTCTCACCGCATACACACACACCTCTCACACACACACACACACACCTCTCACCACACACACACACACACCTCACCACACACACACACACACCTCTCACCACACACACACACCTCTCACACACACACACACACACACACACACACCTCTCACACACACACACACCTCTCACCACACACACACACACACACACACACACACACACACACACACACACACACACACACACACCTCTCACACACACACACCTCTCACCACACCTCTCACACACACACCTCACACACACACACACACACACCTCTCACACACACACACACACCACACCTCTCACCACACACACACACACACCTCTCACACACACACACACACACCTCTCACCACACACACCTCTCACCACACACCTCTCACACACACACACACACACCTCTCACACACACACACACCTCTCACCACACACACCCACCTCTCTCACCACACACACACCTCTCACACACACACACCTCTCACCACACACACACACACACACCTCTCACCACACACACACACACACCTCTCACCACACACACACACACCTCTCACCACACACACACACACACCTCTCACCACACACACACACCTCTCACCACACACACACACACAAACACCTCTCACCACACACACCTCTCACCACACACACACCTCTCACCACACACACACACACACACACACCTCTCACACACACACACACACACACCTCTCACCACACACACACACACACACCTCTCACCACACACACACACACACCTCTCACCACACACACACCTCTCACCACTCACCTCTCACCACACACCTCTCACCTCTCACCACACACCTCTCACCACACACCTCTCACCACACACCTCTCACCACACACACACCTCTCACCACACACCTTCACCACAACACACACACACACACATTCACCACACACACACACATTCTCACCACACACCTCTCACCTCTCACCACACACCTCTCCTCTCACCACACACCTCTCACCTCTCACACACACCTCTCACCACACACCTCTCACACACACACACACAGTCTCACACCTCTCACCACACACCTCTCACCTCTCACACACACCTCTCACCTCTCACCACACACCTCTCACCACACACACACACACACCTCTCTACCACACCACACATGAACACACACACACACCTCTCATGAACTCACACACACACACCTCTCATGAACTCACACACACACACCTCTCACCACACACCTCTCTCACACACACACACCACACACACAGTCTCTCACTACACACACACTCACCACACACACACACCACACCTCTCACCACACATTCACACACACACACACACACACACACACACCTCTCACCACACACACAGTCTCTCACCACACACACACACACACACACCTCTCACCAAGTCTCTGCACACACACACCTCTCACTCACACACACACCTCTCACCACACACACACACACCTCTACACCACACACACACCTCTCACCACACACACACACACCTCTCACACACACACACACACACACCTCTCACCACACACACACCAACTCACCACACACACACCTCTCACCACACACACACACACACACACACCTCTCACCACACACACACACACACACACACCTCTCACCAGTCTCACACACACACACCTCTCACACACACACACACACCTCTCACTCACACACACACACACACACACCACACACACACCTCAATGACCACACACACACACACCTCTCACACACACACACACACACACTCTCACCAACACACACACACACCAACTCATGACACACACACACACACCTCTCACCACACACACACACACCTCTCACCACACACACCAACTCACCACACACACACACACCTCTCACCACACACACACACACCTCTCACCACACACACACAACACCTCTCACCACACACACACACACACCTCTCACCACACACACACACTAAACAAGTCTCACATTCACACCACACACCTCTGCACTACACACACACCTCTCACCACACACACCTCTCACCACACACACACACACACACACACCTCTCACCACACACACACACACACACACACCTCTCACCACACACACACACACACACCTCTCACACACACACACACACAACACCTCTCACCACACACACACACACACACCTCTCACCACACACACACACACACACCTCTCACCATGAACACCTCTGCACACATTCACACACACACACACACCTCTCACCACACACCTTCACACACACCTCTCACCTCTCACCACACACCACACACCTCTCACCTCTCACCTTCACCTCTCAACTCTCACCTCTCACCTCTCACCTCTCACCACACACTCTCACCTCTCACCACACATTCACCAACACACACCTCTCACCTCTCACCACACACACACACACCTCTGCACCCACCACACAACACCTCTCACCCACACACCACACACCACACACCTCTCACCCACACACCTCATTCACCCACACACCTCTCACCCACACACCTCTCACCCACACACCTCTCACCCACACACCTCTCACCCACACACCTCTCACCCACACACCTCTCACCCACCCACCCACCCACACACACACACAGAAGTGTAATGTAACATACAAAACCAGCCGGTTTTGTAGGAACACAAAGCAAGCTGGAATGCTCTTCTCCTTTTCTCATCCCCTACTTTACCTCTCTACACAACCATTACTAGAACTACACTACCACCCTTCACTGGAAGCAACAGATAGTCACCATGAAGAACCTGGACGTTTAAAGTTTCACCTCACCCATTTTTACATGGTCCCTTATTTTTCATTATCGTGGATCCCCACCAAACTGCTTTCATTAGAGAAAATTGGGAGACATTTTGCTGGGTCATCACTTGCCATTGACTATAATGCAATATGCAAATATGTCTCAAGCATATTAGAAAACACCAACTCAATGAAGTCTCTGCACTACATTCACACCAACTCAATGAAGTCTCTGCACTACATTCACACCAACTCAATGAAGTCTGCACTACATTCACACCAACTGACTGAAGTCTCTGCACTACATTCACACCAACTCAATGAAGTCTCTGCACTACATTCACACCAACTCAATGAAGTCTTTGCACTACATTCACACCAACTAAATGAAGTCTCTGCACTACATTCACACCAACTCAATGAAGTCTCTGCACTACATTCACACCAACTAAATGAAGTCTCTGCACTACATTCACACCAACTCAATGAAGTCTCTGCACTACATTCACACCAACTCAATGAAGTCTCTGCACTACATTCACACCAACTCAATGAAGTCTCTGCACTACATTCACACCAACTCAATGAAGTCTCTGCACTACATTCACACCAACTCAATGAAGTCTCTGCACTACATTCACACCAACTCAATGAAGTCTCTGCACTACATTCACACCAACTCAATGAAGTCTCTGCACTACATTCACACCAACTCAATGAAGTCTCTGCACTACATTCACACCAACTAAATGAAGTCTGCACTACATTCACACCAACTCAATGAAGTCTCTGCACTACATTCACACCAACTCAATGAAGTCTCTGCACTACATTCACACCAACTCAATGAAGTCTCTGCACATTCACACAATTCATGAAGTCTCTGCAACATTCACACCAACTCAATGAAGTCTGCACTACATTCACACCAACTCAATGAAGTCTCTGCACTACATTCACACCAACTCAATGAAGTCTCTGCACTACATTCACACCAACTCAATGAAGTCTCTGCACTACATTCACACCAACTAAATGAAGTCTCTGCACTACATTCACACCAACTAAATGAAGTCTCTGCACTACATTCACACCAACTAAATGAAGTCTCTGCACTACATTCACACCAACTAAATGAAGTCTCTGCACTACATTCACACCAACTAAATGAAGTCTCTGCACTACATTCACACCAACTAAATGAAGTCTCTGCACTACATTCACACCAACTCAATGAAGTCTCTGCACTACATTCACACCAACTCAATGAAGTCTCTGCACTACATTCACACCAACTAAATGAAGTCTCTGCACTACATTCACACCAACTCAATGAAGTCTCTGCACTACATTCACACCAACTCAATGAAGTCTCTGCACTACATTCACACCAACTCAATGAAGTCTCTGCACTACATTCACACCAACTCAATGAAGTCTCTGCACTACATTCACACCAACTAAATGAAGTCTGCACTACATTCACACCAACTGACTGAAGTCTCTGCACTACATTCACACCAACTCAATGAAGTCTCTGCACTACATTCACACCAACTCAATGAAGTCTCTGCACTACATTCACACCAACTAAATGAAGTCTGCACTACATTCACACCAACTCAATGAAGTCTCTGCACTACATTCACACCAACTCAATGAAGTCTCTGCACTACATTCACACCAACTCAATGAAGTCTCTGCACTACATTCACACCAACTCAATGAAGTCTCTGCACTACATTCACACCAACTAAATGAAGTCTCTGCACTACATTCACACCAACTAAATGAAGTCTCTGCACTACATTCACACCAACTAAATGAAGTCTCTGCACTACATTCACACCAACTCAATGAAGTCTCTGCACTACATTCACACCAACTCAATGAAGTCTCTGCACTACATTCACACCAACTAAATGAAGTCTCTGCACTACATTCACACCAACTCAATGAAGTCTCTGCACTACATTCACACCAACTCAATGAAGTCTCTGCACTACATTCACACCAACTCAATGAAGTCTCTGCACTACATTCACACCAACTAAATGAAGTCTCTGCACTACATTCACACCAACTAAATGAAGTCTCTGCACTACATTCACACCAACTAAATGAAGTCTCTGCACTACATTCACACCAACTAAATGAAGTCTCTGCACTACATTCACACCAACTCAATGAAGTCTCTGCACTACATTCACACCAACTAAATGAAGTCTCTGCACTACATTCACACCAACTCAATGAAGTCTCTGCACTACATTCACACCAACTCAATGAAGTCTCTGCACTACATTCACACCAACTAAATGAAGTCTCTGCACTACATTCACACCAACTCAATGAAGTCTCTGCACTACATTCACACCAACTCAATGAAGTCTCTGCACTACATTCACACCAACTCAATGAAGTCTCTGCACTACATTCACACCAACTCAATGAAGTCTGCACTACATTCACACCAACTCAATGAAGTCTGCACTACATTCACACCAACTCAATGAAGTCTCTGCACTACATTCACACCAACTCAATGAAGTCTCTGCACTACATTCACACCAACTAAATGAAGTCTCTGCACTACATTCACACCAACTCAATGAAGTCTCTGCACTACATTCACACCAACTCAATGAAGTCTCTGCACTACATTCACACCAACTAAATGAAGTCTGCACTACATTCACACCAACTAAATGAAGTCTCTGCACTACATTCACACCAACTAAATGAAGTCTCTGCACTACATTCACACCAACTAAATGAAGTCTCTGCACTACATTCACACCAACTCAATGAAGTCTCTGCACTACATTCACACCAACTCAATGAAGTCTCTGCACTACATTCACACCAACTAAATGAAGTCTCTGCACTACATTCACACCAACTAAATGAAGTCTCTGCACTACATTCACACCAACTCAATGAAGTCTCTGCACTACATTCACACCAACTCAATGAAGTCTCTGCACTACATTCACACCAACTAAATGAAGTCTCTGCACTACATTCACACCAACTCAATGAAGTCTCTGCACTACATTCACACCAACTCAATGAAGTCTCTGCACTACATTCACACCAACTCAATGAAGTCTCTGCACTACATTCACACCAACTCACTGAAGTCTCTGCACTACATTCACACCAACTCAATGAAGTCTCTGCACTACATTTTATTAAAGAAATGCTCCACTGTGACAAATTGATGTTAAAAAAAAAAGATGCAAATAAGGATTCATGGGACAGTGGACCATTTAAAAATAACTACAAATTGTTGAGAGATAATCAAATCAAATCAAATTTATTTATATAGCCCTTCGTACATCAGCTGATATCTCAAAGTGCTGTACAGAAACCCAGCCTAAAACCCCAAACAGCAAACAATGCAGGTGTAAAAGCACAGATAATGTAGAATGGGATTCTGATGTAATACTTTGTTCGTTTGGAGCATTTTCTAACATGTTTCAGACAGTTTCACAAAGCAATGTAGCCAATGTGTCGACCCCGAACAATGTGTCTACCAATTTTCTCTGTAATGAAACAAAATATAAAAACACTGTTTAAGGAATCAACTACAAGCACAGAAAGAGTGAAAATAAGTCTCCAGACCACTGCTAGCGTGTCCTCTCCAGACCACTGCTAGCGTGTCCTCTCCAGACCACTGCTAGCGTGTCCTCTCCAGACCACTGCTAGCGTGTCCTCTCCAGACCACTGCTAGCGTGTCCTCTCCAGACCACTGCTAGCGTGTCCTCTCCAGACCACTGCTAGCGTGTCCTCTCCAGACCACTGCTAGCGTGTCCTCTCCAGACCACTGCTAGCGTGTCCTCTCCAGACCACTGCTAGCGTGTCCTCTCCAGACCACTGCTAGCGTGTCCTCTCCAGACCACTGCTAGCGTGTCCTCTCCAGACCACTGCTAGCGTGTCCTCTCCAGACCACTGCTAGCGTGTCCTCTCCAGACCACTGCTAGCGTGTCCTCTCCAGACCACTGCTAGCGTGTCCTCTCCAGACCACTGCTAGCGTGTCCTCTCCAGACCACTGCTAGCGTGTCCTCTCCAGACCACTGCTAGCGTGTCCTCTCCAGACCACTGCTAGCGTGTCCTCTCCAGACCACTGCTAGCGTGTCCTCTCCAGACCACTGCTAGCGTGTCCTCTCCAGACCACTGCTAGCGTGTCCTCTCCAGACCACTGCTAGCGTGTCCTCTCCAGACCACTGCTAGCGTGTCCTCTCCAGACCACTGCTAGTGTGTCCTCTCCAGACCACTGCTAGCGTGTCCTCTCCAGACCACTGCTAGCGTGTCCTCTCCAGACCACTGCTAGTGTGTCCTCTCCAGACCACTGCTAGTGTGTCCTCTCCAGACCACTGCTAGACTGCTCTATGAAGTGGCTGTCTAAGAGGCAGGGTATGTGGGTGTGTAATCTGCTTGGAGCTAGTATCCTCTCTCTCTCCACAGACCCAGCTGTCTCACCTCTTTCTTCCCCATGCGTATGGACAGGATCTTCTCCACCACAGGCCCCTCTGTCTCCACCTCCTACAGTCACACAGATTGAACAACATTAGCACAGTCAAATGTAAGAGCAATGAGCACAAACCTATTCACACATTTTCTCTCTGGAACGCATGCACACCTGCACACATTGTGGGTGCTGACCTGCTGTTCAGAGGTGTTGAAGGGCGACTTGGGAGCGGGGGAAACATCTCCATCATCATCTGAGATCCTGAACTCCAGTTCCTCTGTATAGCGCTTCCTCTTCACCTGACGACTGGAACGACGCTTCTATAGAGAGAGAGAGCGCGAGGTGAGAAGAGCGAGGTTCGAGGAGCGAGGCGCGGCGGAGAGCGAGGCGCGGCGGAGAGCGAGGCGCGGCGGAGAGCGAGGCGCGGCGGAGAGCGAGGCGCGGCGGAGAGCGAGGCGCGGCAGAGAGCGAGGCGCGGCAGAGAGCGAGGCGCGGCAGAGAGCGAGGCGCGGCAGAGAGCGAGGTGAGGCGGAGAGCGAGGCGCGGCAGAGAGCGAGGCGCGGCAGAGAGCGAGGCGCGGCAGAGAGCGAGGTGAGGCGGAGAGCGAGGCGCGATGGAGGCCAAATATTGCCACAAATTATTAAAGCAACAAAAAAAATGTGTTGTAACGTTTCTAAAACAATACATGTATTACTTGTAAGAAGTAAATTAATTTATGATTTTTTGGAGACCTGGGTCTTTTAACCAAAATAGAGATAAGACAAATGTTCACCTGCCAATTTAAGGGTGGGGGGTTACCGTAGTAATGCAACCCCAGAGTCATGTGCCTGTGAGTTTCAGAGTCTGACTAATAGCCGTGCTGTCTTCTCTAGCAGCTGAAATTTCTCTAGCAGCTGAAACTCAAACATAGAAAAACAACCTGTGAACAAAACAATGTAAATAGACCAAGAAACACAAGGACAAAGTCTCACTTCAGTAGACTTTCATTTCAAGTAAACTAGACCAACTGTTCTGCCTGTCCACAGCGCTTCTAAAAACAAATCTTTCACTCAGCGCTTCAGCCAAGCAGTGTTGCAGAGCGAAGTGGGATAGGCTATAGGAGTCATAGTTCTTTGACATTGTGTGATTAATTTACCAGTTATGAATCAAGACAGCAGAAATACTTTCAACATAATACTTTTTATTCACAAATGCAAGTGAAATGCTCACACTGGAGCCCTGAGCACCTGCAAACGTGGCTGGTTAAATGGACATCTTACCCGACAATGGCAAAATCCACCCATATTTGGCAGGTGGCGGGTGTTCATTTTAGGCCGTGCATACAAACAATGAGTTTAGACGGTGCCTCAGTTGTCTTCTGTTTGGTGTTTAACGAACATGACCCAGGTATGTTATTGATCATAGATAAATCACAGGAGAAACGTCTACAGATTCATTTTAAATCAGGTAAGCTCACAACACTCCCACAACGTCCACAATCTACAGCACAGTCTAACCTAGGAGCAAGCCACACGACCAGTGTCTAGCACGAGGCAGGCAGCCCTCTCAGTCTGTCCTGAAGGGGTAAACCCTAACCGCTGCAGACATGGTATTTCATCAGTCAGGCAGCGCCTACTGGTGAACATTGGGCAGCGCCTACTGCTGAAGGCTGGTGAACATTGGGCAGCGCCTACTGCTGAAGGCTGGTGAACATTGGGCAGTGCCTACTGCTGAAGGCTGGTGAACATTGGGCAGCGCCTACTGCTGAAGACTGGTGAACATTGGGCAGCGCCTACTGCTGAAGGCTGGTGAACATTGGGCAGCGCCTACTGCTGAAGGCTGGTGTACATTGGGCAGCGCCTACTGCTGAAGGCTGGTGAACATTGGGCAGTGCCTACTGCTGAAGGCTGGTGAACATTGGGCAGCGCCTACTGCTGAAGACTGGTGAACATTGGGCAGTGCCTACTTCTGAAGACTGGTAAACATTGGGCAGTGCCCGTGTATCAGCCAGCTGGGTCACCTGGATATTTGGGTTGGTTTAGTAATTTGCTGCTAAGAGCTCCCATATGCCTGCATCAGAGTGGAGGAGTGTCACAATATTTTGATTAAAATCACTCCTGAAAAATGCCAGGACCAGTCCAAACCCCCAGAACCAGTCCAAACCCCCAGAACCAGTCCAAACCCCCAGAACCAGTCCAAACCAGTCCAAAACCCCAGAACCGGTCCAAACCAGTCCAAAACCCAAGAACCAGTCCAAAACCACAGGACCAGTCCAAAATTGAACAAGAATGCCGGTAGAAACTAGAGTCAGAAAGCGTCTCAATCTGCACCCTAGTCCCTATATAGTACACTACTTTTGTATGGCTAAATAATTCATTCAAACAATTAAGACCAGAAGTATGTCAATAAATGAACACAGGCATCTTCATAGAGGGTCGCAGATAGACCTGGGTTAAGAGGTTCTGAATGTGTAATCTGGTGCTGAACAGTTTCATCCCAAACCTGTTCTACAATAAACACCACTAGCTTCCATGATTAAGAGTAATAGCGGATGTTTGTAGAAAAGTGCTGCTTGCTTGTATTGTCACTACGCCACCCCCAGGCTCATGCCAACATTGGATAACTTTTTTTGCATTTAATTTGGAAAGGGTTTGTCTGTCTACTGTACCACCGATGTTACGGTGTGTGTTTACAATTAGCCTCTGCAGAGTCCCCCAACAACCGGATGTTCTGGTTTTCAGAGGAAATGGAAAGAGCCTACCACATGACTTCCACTTTTGGATGTTAAAAAGGAGACTCAGTCTTCTCCTCCACATTTACCGGATTGGTTGAACAGTGCAGGAGATAACGAGAGAAAAAAAAGTGTTAAGAGGTTAAGACCAGTATGTAGGGGATCTAGCTTCAGGCCAGTATGTAGGGGATCTAGCTTCAGGCCAGTATGTAGGGGATCTAGCTTCAGGCCAGTATGTAGGGGATCTAGCTTCAGGCCAGTATGTAGGGGATCTAGCTTCAGGCCAGTATGTAGGGGATCTAGCTTCAGGCCAGTATGTAGGGGATCTAGCTTCAGGCCAGTATGTAGGAGATCTAGCTTCAGGCCAGTATGTAGGAGATCTAGCTTCAGGCCAGTATGTAGGGGATCTAGCTTCAGGCCAGTATGTAGGGGATCTAGCTTCAGGCCAGTATGTAGGGGATCTAGCTTCAGGCCAGTATGTAGGGGATCTAGCTTCAGGCCAGTATGTAGAGGATCTAGCTTCAGGCCAGTATGTAGGGGATCTAGCTTCAGGCCAGTATGTAGGGGATCTAGTTTCAGGCCAGTATGTAGGGGATCTAGATTCAGGCATTTATTTTACACCTGCTATGTTAGGTTAGCTCAAAACTGATGTTACTGTGTGTGTCACTAACGTTACAGTGGGGGTGTGTGTGTGTACCTGGATACCGTCATCATCGTCGTCCTCATCGGAGGGGCCTGGGGGTGACTTCTCCACATCGGAGCTGACAGAGGGCTCCCTCATCCTCTTAGTCTCCTTCACACTGCTGCCAATGCCCTCCGCTGACTCCACCTTCTTAGTGCTTCTAGAGGCAGGAGGGGAAGAGGGGTTAGGAGAAGGATGAAAGAGCGACAGAAGAGGAGAGGGTGGGATGAAGATGAAAGAGCGACAGAGAAGAGGACGGAAGGGATTAGGAAGAGAAGGATGAACGAGAGGTTGATATGAAAGAGGTGGAGAATATGTAGAGAAGGACTAATGAGTGAACACCATCTCATGTCATCATCTTAAAACAGGTATTACAGTCAGCTTTCGCTTCTGTCTCTGATAGTATGAAGTCAACAACGCTTAAAACAGTGTTTCCCAACCCCAGGCCTCGGGTACACTCAACAGCATACATTTTTGCACTGAAGGACTGGAGTTAAGACACACTGGCCTAAAGTATAGATAACTTTACACCACAATCTTTAAACTCCTGAAAAACTCATCATCTGCTTCCACTATATAGACTTTCCACAGCATGAGGACCCACCGTAGACACCAGCGGAAACCATTTTGATGACTGTTGGAACAACAATCATCCGTACACAAGAGCATTTAGCAAGTTAAACCTGTGGTTTCAAAGTTGATGTTCAGATACACAATGAGATGTTAGTCGTGGGATTTCTAGTAACCATCTTGGAGATGCCATGTTTTAAATTAACAGTTTGAGGTCAATTCATTTAATTGAGGCTGGATGACGGACGGTAGAACCATGAACAGCTAGAGAAGGGAAGAGAGGAGGGAAGCTGTGTCTCTTTCCACACAGAGAGCGCAAGAGACCGCTCCGCTCCTCCCTACCACAGATTACACAAAGCCCTGGAGGCGAGCAGTCAACCCCCCCCTCTCCTTAGCTCACTCCCTTGCTGGCTCTACTCTAGGGTCCCCCTCTACTTTCATTTGCAGCCAAGAGCAATCACATCGCCCTGGTAACCCGCGGTCACGTGATCCGCACCTGTTCCTCTGGCTGGACTCCACAGGCTGGAGCCATCTGTTCTACTCAGACACTCTACTCCTCTCCCTCCATCACTTATCTCCTCCTACTGCTGCTACACTGAACAAAAATAAAATGCAACATGAAACAATTTCAAAAGATTGTACTGATTTTGTCTGATTTCCTTAAATGAACTATTTGAGTGAATGAATTAGGCCCTAATCTATGAATTTAACTTGACTGAATACAAATATGCATCTGCTGGTCACAGCGATGTAAAAAAAAAAAATATGGATCAGAAAACCAGTCAGTATTTGGTGGGACCATTTGCCTCATGCTGCGCGACATCTCTTTCACATAGAGTTGATCAGGCTGTTGTGGCCTGTGGAATGCTTTCCCACTCCTCTTCAATGGCTGTGTGAAGTTGCTGGATATTGGCCGGAACTGGAAAAAGCTGTCGTACACATCGATCCAGAGCATCCCAAACATGCTCAGTGGGTGATATGTCTGATGAGTATTCAAGCCATGGATGAACTGACATTTCAGCTTCCAGGAATTGTGTACAGATCCTTGTAACACGGGAACATGCAGTATCATGCTGAAACGTGATGGCAGCGGATGAATGGCACAACAATGGGGCTCAGGATCTCGTCACGGTATCTCTGTGTATTCAAATTGACAAATTGTGGTCCTTCTGTAGCTCAGTTGGTAGAGCATGGCGCTTGTAACGCCAGGGTAGTGGGTTCGATCCCCGGGACCACCCATACGTAGAATGTATGCACACACGACTGTAAGTCGCTTTGGATAAAAGCGTCTGCTAAATGGCATATATTTATATATATATTATATTACATAAATAAAATGCAATTGTGTTCGTTGTCCATAGCTCTTGCCTGTCTATACCATAACCCCACCACCACCATGGGGCATTCTGTTCACAACGTAGACATCAGCAAACCGCTCACCCACAAGACACCATACATGCTGTCTGCTAGCAGCCCGGTACAGATGAAACTGGGATTCATTCACGAAGAGCACACTTCTCCAGCGTGCCAGTGGCCATCTGAAGTGTAATGACGCTGAACTGCAGTCAGGTTAAGACCCTAGTGAGGACAACGACCACGCAGATGAGCTTCCCTGACTGTTTCTGACAATTTGTGCAGAAATTCTTTGGTTGTGCAAACCCACAGTTTCATGTACATCCCGGGTGGCTGGCCTCAGCCAGCAGGTGAAGAAGCCGGATGTGGGGGTCCTGGGCTGGCATGGTTACATATGGTCTACGGTTGTGACGTACTGGCAAATTTCTCTAAAACGACATTGGTAGAGAAATGAACATTTATTTATCTGGCAACAGCTCTGGTGAACATTGCATGCTCCCTCAAAATGTGAAACATCTGTGGCATTGTGTTGTGACAAAACTGCACATTTTAGAGTGCCCTACTGTCCCCAGCGCAAGGTGAATCTGTGTAATGATCATGCTGTTTAATCAGCTTCATGTTATGCCACCCCTGTCAGGTGGATGGATTATCTTGGCAAAGAAGAAATGCTCTCACCCCCCTTTCCTTCTCCATCTCTTTCCACTTAGTCAGCCTCTCAACCTCTTCTCCTGTCTCCGATTATTCTCTACCCCGCTATCAAGTCTCCCTTTCTCTCCTAACCACTCATTCTTCTCTTCCCTACTATCCCGCTTACTCCTTAACCTATTCAACCTATGGGGGCGCTATGTCATTATTGGATTAAAAAACGTGCCCGTTTTAAGAGCAATATTTTGTCACGAAAAGATGCTCGACTATGCATATAATTGGCAACTTTGGAAAGAAAACACTGACGTTTTCAAAACTGCAAATATATTATCTGTGAGTGCCCCAGAACTGATGCTACAGGCGAAACCAAGATGAAACCTCAAACAGGAAATTAGCTGAATTTTTGAAGCTCTGTTTTACTATCATCTCCTTACATGGCTGTGAATGTGCTGTGAACGAGCTTATGCTCTCTGCCGTTCGTCCAAGATGTCTGCAGCATTGTGACGTATTTGTAGGCATATCATTGGAAGATTGGCCATAAGAGACTACATTTGCCAGGTGTCCGCCCGGTGTCCTTTGTCTAAATTGGTGCGCAATTCTCAGCGGCAATCATTTTACCATGCGATAC
Organism: Oncorhynchus keta; assembly: GCF_023373465.1. Taxonomy (NCBI): domain Eukaryota; kingdom Metazoa; phylum Chordata; class Actinopteri; order Salmoniformes; family Salmonidae; genus Oncorhynchus; species Oncorhynchus keta. The sequence goes on from NC_068435.1 coordinate 18,873,492, forward strand.
AGAGGGAGAAGCACACTTCCAGGAACGATACATCATTGAAGAGATGTAGAAAAACACCTTGAGGATTGATTCTAAACAACGTTTGCCATGCTTCAGTCGATATTATAGAGTTATTTTGGAAAAAGTTTGGCGTTTTTATAACTGAATTTTCGTTTTTTTTAGTAGCCAAACATGACGCAGAAAACGGACCGATTTCTCCTGCACAAATAATCTTTCAGGAAAACTGAACATTTGCTATCTAACTGAGAGTCTCCTCATTGAAAACATCTGAAGTTCTTCAAAGGTAAATGATTTATTGAATGTTTTTGCTGGTTTTTGTGAAAATGTTGCCTGCTAATGCTAACGCTAAATGCTAATGCTAAATGCTAACGCTAAATGCTAAATGCTAGTTTGCTATGGTTGAGAAGCATATTTTTGAAAATCTGAGATGACAGTGTTGTTAACAAAAGGCTAAGCTTGAGAGCTAGCATATTGATTTAATTTCATTTGCGATTTTCATGAATAGTTAACGTTGCGTTATGGTAATGGGCTTGAGGCTGTAGTCATGATCCCGGATCCAGGTTGGCTCGACGCAAGAAGTTAATACTGCTCTCCAGTAACAATGGCTTGTGGGCAGGGTTAAAGGCTGTGTGTATGCAACCAGGGGAGGAGGAAGGTAGCAGAGGCAGCAACACAGAGGGCTAACGCCTCTAACCAACGCTGTTATATAATTGTTTTTTAAAACGTAATCATTATTTAACTAGGCAAGAACAAGTTCTTATTTACAATGACGCCAACCCCGGCCAAACCCGGACGACGCTGGGCCAATAGCGCGCCGCCCTATGTGACTCCCAATCATGGCCGGATGTGAAATACTATGTTTTAGAAGGTGGCTCTAGTATGTAGGGCTAAAATACCAGTCTGCCATTATGGTGCTTAACTACATTAACAAGTGGGATTTGTTAAAGTGGACCACTGGAATTCATCTGGAATGCAGTGTCTGAGGTGCACTGGGTGGCATTTAGGCAAGTGGTCCTCCAGCAGGAGGAGAGGGAAGGAAGAAGGTCCGAGGGAGAGTTACAGGACATCTGCCGTTCGCTGGTGAGAAGAGTCATACACAGCTAGACCCCCTGACACTCCCCCCACCACCACACGCTTTTGCATACTTGCTAAGGGCAATGCATGTACACAGGGGTATATACACAGAGCTTCAGCATAGTGCCTGCAATAACTCTGGAGACATTAACAAGGTACGGTTATCTCAGTCATGTCACTGGCTTGGGAGGGGAGGTGCCTCGATGCAGAGAGAGTAAGCAACAAAATAAACAGATGGAATGGTGAGAGCTGTGTGTGCTGATTGGGGGCTGAAGGCACTTCTGTCCTTTCAGTATGAGCAGGAGACATTGTAGTACCACGCCTCTAAATGCATAGCGTTCCTCTGCACGTTGTTTTAGGGACGACCCGCTGTAGACGTCTGACTGACTACATTTTTTTGCAAAATAGGTGCACACGCGGTCAGCAAATTCTGTTCAGGGGTACTCTTAGCCAGCAAACACTTTGTGTGTCTGAGCCCTTAAGGGTTAACACGTGGTTTAGTTTGTTTGCATTCAGGGAGAGAAACACACACAGGTGAGGTGGCTGCAGCTGTGCTTCCTTCCTGACAGCTGTGTGCAGTGCAAACAAATCTAGGACACACCACGTCACACCCATCTGTGGGTGTGGCAGCAACATGAGTGATGACACAGGAGACAATGGGCAGCTATTAATAGCTCAGCTTTCTCCCAGGATGACCAAGCACACAAACAAGGTCAAAAGCCAGCCTGCTACCTACCTGCCATTGGCTCACGGACCGTCCCCCTCTTGCCTGAAGCCTCGCACTCCACCCATGTCAGTGAAGCTGGCTAGGCAAGCAAGGGACAAATAAGTCCACTCTCTCCTCATCGATTTAAGCCAAACTGCCACTTGACACTGTGCAAAGGACACATATATATATATATATATATACACACACACACACACACACCAGTGAGGAAAAGGATTGTGAAAGCAATATGGCAGAAACTTTCACATAGCCACTTCTTTTAGATCAGTGTAGTAATACATCAGGACTAAGAGTAACCACCTAGGTGCTAAGATACTAATACATCCAGGACTAAGAGTAAACACCTAGGTGCAAAGATACTAATACATCCAGGACTAAGAGTAAACACCTAGGTGCTAAGATACTAATACATCAGGACTAAGAGTAAACACCTAGGTGCTAAGATACTAATACATCAGGACTAATAGAGTAAACACCTAGGTGCTAAGATACTAATACATCAGGACTAATAGAGTAAACACCTAGGTGCTAAGATACTAATACAACACCTAGGTGCTAAGATACGAATACATCAGGACTAATAGAGCAGGAGGTGAACACTGAGGTTATTTTCCCTCTGAGGAGAGAGGACAGGGTCAAGACCAAGTTTGACTGGGTCGGTGTGGGCGGGCATGTCTAGGGTTAGTTCAATTTTCCCCACCTCATGGTTGAGACCTGGGTTGGGGGAAATCTGATAACCCAATTTCAGAGTTGAAATCTTCTGCCTGGAGCAATTAGACCGAGAAGGGTTTATTTAGTCCACCCTTCCAGTATAGGGTGGAGGTTGAGTAAATGTGCTGCCATCATGCTAAATTAAAACGACTGGCCTAGCCATCACAGAATGGAAGGTTGCAAAGAAGGGACTTAGCCCCAGTTGATTGGAGCTCATTTAGCTGTCAGCGACACAGCCTTTTTGCTGTGCCTCATTCCGGTGCTAGTCAGGCCTGGAGGCTAAATGAAGAAGCCTTGCCTTGATTACCATTAGCAGCCATTTTACTCCACAAAATACCCACTCCCTCCACACACACACAAACAAACAAACACACACACACACTTCCATCTCCCTCACATGCATACTTTCCCCCCCTCCCACAACACACACCTCCCCCATCTGCTGACCCCTGCGCTGTCACTGGCTCCTCCCTCTTCCTCTGGATGAAAGTGGCAGGAGGAGTGACAGCACTGCGGAGGAGTGCAGGAGAGGAGAGGGATAAGGGCAGTGGGATGGAGCGAGAGCAGAGAAAGAAGTGGGGGTCGGGAGGCTCTGCTGACATTCCTCAGGAAGCTCATGTTACTTCCTACACAATGAAAAGGACTCATCTCTCACTGGCTCGTTCACACGCTCTGTCCCCCTGCTTTGCATTTCCACCCAGGTCGGCAGAGAGAGTAAGAGGCATTGACCAGATACTCAACATGCTCTGCTCAAACCTAATGGTCCAAATCTAAACGAATAACAATGGATACTTTGGAAAATTAAGCTTTTACCATTTCATGCTGGAATATACAAGGTCTGAAGTAATCTGCCTTTGGCCTGGGAGACAGACCCACTGGTTGCACTTTAGGTTAGAGAGCTGGGAGTCAAAACCACCAAACTACCAGGAGTGAAACAGGGAAGGTACATTGTGTCCTGCGTGCTACATATTAGGCTTGGGCGGTATACCTTATACAACATTTTTTAATAAAACATTTTAAAAAATCTTTAAAACGGTTGAAACTATATTTTTTTACACATTTGAATATGTGTAGTTACTTTAAATAACTGCAGACAACTTGAGCAACATGCTAGGAGATAAAGGGCGGCAGCGTAGCCTAGTGGTTAGAGCGTTGGACTAGTAACCGGAAGGTTGCGAGTTCAAATCCCCGAGCTGACAAGGTACAAATCTGTCGTTCTGCCCCTGAACAGGCAGTTAACCCACTGTTCCCAGGCCGTCATTGAAAATAAGAATATGTTCTTAACTGACTTGCCTGGTTAAATAAAGGTAAAAAAAAAAAAAATTGGCTCCTTATCAAAATACCGTACGACAGACAACGTATACACCCTACATACCATTATTGACAAACAAAAACATTTGTCTCATGCTTTGTTGATTTCAAAAAATATTTTGACTCAATTTGGTGTGCTTTACAAATTGATAGAAAAACATGACATATGTTTTAGTAATAGAGGTCGACCGATTATGATTTAACGCCGATACAGATTATTGGAGGACCAAAAAAAGCCGATACCGATTAATTGGCTGATTTTTTATATTTATTTGTAATAATGACAATTACAACAAGACTGAATTAACACTTATTTTAATTTAATATAATACATCAATAAAAATCCATTTCGCCTCAAATAAATAATGAAACATGTTCAATTTGGTTTAAATAATGCAAAAAAAAGTGTTGAAGTAAAAGTGCAATATGTGCCATTTAAAAAAGCTAACGTTTGAGTTCCTTGCTCAGAACATATGAAAGTTGGTGGTTCGTTTTAACATGAGAATTCAATATTCCAAGGTAACATATTTTAGGTTGTAGTTAATATAGTATTTATAGGACTATTTCTCTCTATAGCATTTGTATTTCATACACCTTTGACTATTGGATATTCTTATATGCACTATAGTATTGCCAGTGTAACAGTATAGCTTCCGTCCCTCTCCTCGCTCCTCCCTGGGCTCGAACCAGGAACACATCGACAACAGCCACACTCGAAGCAGCGTTACCCATCGCTCCACAAAAGCCGCAGCCCTTCAGAGCAAGGGGAATAACTACTCTAAGTCTCAGAGCGAGTGATGTTTGAAACGCTATTAGCGCGTACCCCGCTAACTAGCTAGCCATTTCACATCGGTTACACCAGCCATTAGGCTGATAGGCTTGAAGACATAAACAGTGCTGTGCTTGCGAAGAGCTGCTGGCAAAATGCACGAATGTGCTGTTTGACTGAATGCTTACGAGCCTGCTGCTGCCTACCATCGCTCAGTCAGACTGCTCTATCAAATCATAGACTTAGTTATAACACACAGAAATACGAGCCTTTGGTTATTAATATGGTCGAATCCGGAAACTATAATTTCGAAAACAAAACGTTTATTATTTCAGTGAAATACGGAACCGTTCGGTATTTTATCTAACGGGTGGTATCCCTAAGTCTAAATATTCTTGTTACATTACACAACCTTCAATGTCATAATTACATACAATTCTGGCAAATTAGGCAGCCCAAACTGTTGCATATACCCTGACTCTGCGTGCAATGAAAGCAAGAGAAGTGACACAATTTCACCTGGTTAATATTGCCGGCTAACCTGGATTTCTTTTAGCTAAATATGCAGGTTTAAAAATATATACTTCTGGTATTGACTTCTGGCATTGGTGTTTATGGTAAGGTACAGTCGTCCAACGATTGTGAATTTTTCGCAAATGCGCTTTTGTTAAATCATCCCCCAGCGTTGCATTGATTATATGCAATGCATGACACGCTAGATAAACGAGTAATATCAACCATGTGTAGTTAACTCGTGATTATGATTGTTTTTTTACAAGATAAGTTTCATGCTAGCTAGCAACTTACCTTGGCTTACTGCATTCGCGTAACTGGCGAATGCAGGTGCCTCCTTGTGGAGTGCAACGAGAGGCAGGTGGTTATAGCGTCGGACTAGTTAACTGTAAGGTTGCAAGATTGTCACCTTGTCAGCTCGGGGAACAATCTGCCGTTCTGCCCCTGAACAAGGCAGTTAAACCCACCGTTCCGAGGCCGTTATTGAAAATAAGAATGTGTTCTTAATTGGCTTGCCTAGTTAAAAGTGTATATATATATATATATATATTATTATATTATTATTATTTTTTTTAATCGGGCAAAATCGGCACTCCAAAAATCCTGATTTCCGATTGTTATGAAAATTTGAAATCGGCCCTATTAAACTTCGAGATAGGGGGCGCTCTTAATTTTTGGATAAAAAACGTTGCCGTTTTAAACAAGATATTTTGTCACGAAAAGATGCTCGACTATGCATGTAATTGACAGCTTTGGAAAGAAAAAACTCTTGACGTTTCCAAAACTGCAAAGATATTATCTGTGAGTGCCCCAGAACTAATGCTACAGGCGAAACAAAGATGAAATTTCATACAGGAAATGGTCCAGATTTTGAATGCCCTGTGTTCCAATGTCTCCTTATATGGCTGTGAATGCGCCAGGAATGAGCCTGCACTTTGTCGTTTCCCCAAGGTGTCTGCAGCATTGTGACGTATTTGTAGGCATATCATTGGAAGATTGACCATAAGAGACTACATTTACCAGGTGTCCGCCCAGTGTCCTCCCTCAAAATGATTGCGTAATCTCCAGGTCCATGCGCGTTCCATTTTCTTCAAAGGAGAAACCAAACTGCCACGAATGATTTATCATCGATAGATATGTAAAAAACACCTTGAGGATTGATTCTAAACAACGTTTGCCATGTTTCTGTCGATATTATGGAGTTCATTTGGAAAAAAGTTTGCGTTGTAATGACTTAATTTTCTGTTTTTTTCTTACCCAAACGTGATGTGGGATATGCTTAACACCCCGGCAGTCCTACAATCTAAGCTAGATGCCCTCAATCTCACGCAAATCATCAAGGAACCCACCAGGTACAACCCTAACTCTAAACAAGGGCACCCTCATAGACGTCATCCTGACCAACTGGCCCTCCAAATATACCTCCGCTGTCTTCAACCAGGATCTCAGCGATCACTGCCTCATCGCCTGTATCCGCCACGGAGCCGCAGTCAAACGACCACCCCTCATCACTGTCAAACGCTCCCTAAAACACTTCTGTGAGCAGGCCTTTCTAATCGACCTGGCCCGTGTATCCTGGAAGGACATTGACATCATCCCGTCAGTTGAGGATGCCTGGTCATTCTTTAAAAGTAACTTCCTCACCATTTTGGATAAGCATGCTCCGTTCAAAAAATGCAGAACCAAGAACAGATACAGCCCTTGGTTCACTCCAGACCTGACTGCCCTCGACCAGCACAAAAACATCCTGTGGCGGACTGCAATAGCATCGAATAGCCCCCGTGATATGCAACTGTTCAGGGAAGTCAGGAACCAATACACGCAGTCAGTCAGGAAAGCTAAGGCCAGCTTCTTCAGGCAGAAGTTTGCATCCTGTAGCTCCAAATCCAAAAAGTTCTGGGACACTGTGAAGTCCATGGAGAACAAGAGCACCTCCTCCCAGCTGCCCACTGCACTGAGGCTAGGAAACACGGTCTCCACCGATAAATCCATGATTATCGAAAACTTCAATAAGCACTTCTCAACGGCTGGCCATGCCTTCCGCCTGGCTACTCCAACCTCGGCCAACAGCTCCGCCCCCCGTAGTTCCTCACCCAAGCATCTCCAGGTTCTCCTTTACCCAAATCCAGATAGCAGATGTTCTGAAAGAGCTGCAAAACCTGGACCCGTACAAATCAGCTGGGCTTTACAATCTGGACCCGCTATTTATGAAACTATCTGCCGCCATTGTCGCAACCCCTATTACCAGCCTGTTCAACCTCTCTTTCATATCGTCTGAGATCCCCAAGGATTGGAAAGCTGCCGCAGTCATCCCCCTCTTCAAAGGGGAGACACCCTGGACCCAAACTGCTATAGACCTATATCCATCCTGCCCTGCCTATCTAAGGTCTTCGAAAGCCAAGTCAACAAACAGGTCACTGACCATCTCGAATCCCACCGTACCTTCTCCGCTGTGCAATCTGGTTTCCGAGCCGGTCACGGGTGCACCTCAGCCACACTCAAGGTACTAAATGATATCATAACCGCCATCGATAAAAGACAGTACTGTGCAGCCGTCTTCATCGACCTCGCCAAGGCTTTCGACTCTGTCAATCACCATATTCTTATCGGCAGACTCAGTAGCCTCGGTTTTTCGGATGACTGCCTTGCCTGGTTCACCAATTACTTCTCAGACAGAGTTCAGTGTGTCAAATCAGAGGGCATGCTGTCCGGTCCTCTGGCAGTCTATGGGGGTGCCACAGGGTTCAATTCTCGGGCCGACTCTTTTCTCTGTATATATCAATGATGTTGCTCTTGCTGCGGGCGATTCCCTGATCCACCTCTACGCAGACGACACCATTCTATATACTTTCGGCCCGTCATTGGACACTGTGCTATCAAACCTCCAAACGAGCTTCAATGCCATACAGCACTCCTTCCGTGGCCTCCAACTGCTCTTAAACGCGAGTAAAACCAAATGCATGCTTTTCAACCGATCGCTGCCTGCACCCGCATGCCCGACTAGCATCACCACCCTGGATGGTTCCAACCTTGAATATGTGGACATCTATAAGTACCTAGGTATCTGGCTAGACTGCAAACTCTCCTTCCAGACTCACATCAAACATCTCCAATCAAAAATCAAATCCAGAGTCGGCTTTCTATTCCGCAACAAAGCCTCCTTCACTCACGCTGCCAAGCTTACCCTAGTAAAACTGACTATCCTACCGATCCTCGACTTCGGCGATGTCATCTACAAAATGGCTTCCAACACTCTACTCAGCAAACTGGATGCAGTCTATCACAGTGCCATCCGTTTTGTCACTAAAGCACCTTATACCACCCACCACTGCGACTTGTATGCTCTAGTCGGCTGGCCCTCACTACATATTCGTCGCCAGACCCACTGGCTCCAGGTCATCTACAAGTCCATGCTAGGTAAAGCTCCGCCTTATCTCAGTTCACTGGTCACGATGGCAACACCCATCCGTAGCACGCGCTCCAGCAGGTGTATCTCACTGATCATCCCTAAAGCCAACACCTCATTTGGCCGCCTTTCGTTCCAGTACTCTGCTGCCTGTGACTGGAACGAATTGCAAAAATCGCTGAAGTTGGAGACTTTTATCTCCCTCACCAACTTCAAACATCAGCTATCCGAGCAGCTAACCGATCGCTGCAGCTGTACATAGTCTATAGGTAAATAGCTCACCCTTTATCACCTACCTCATTCCCATACTGTTTTTATACTGTTTTTATTTATTTACTTTTCTGCTCTTTTGCACACCAATATCTCTACCTGTACATGCCCATCTGATCATGTATCACTCCAGTGTTAATCTGCAAAATTGTATTATTCATCTACCTCCTCATGCCTTTTGCACACATTGTATATAGACTGCCCATTTTTTTCTACTGTGTTATTGACTTGCTAATTGTTTACTCCATGTGTAACTCTGTGTTGTCTGTTCACACTGCTATGCTTTATCTTGGCCAGGTCGCAGTTGCAAATGAGAACTTGTTCTCAACTAGCCTACCTGGTTAAATAAAGGTGAAATAAAAAAATAAAATAAAAAATGAACAAAACGGAGCGATTTGTCCTACACAAATAATATTTTTGGAAAAACTGAACATTTGCTATCTAACTGAGTCTCATTGAAAACATCTGAAGTTCTTCAAAGGTAAATTATTTTATTTGAATGTTTTTCTTGTTTTTGTGAAAATGTTGCATGCTGAATGCTAGACTTAATGCTATGCTAGGCTATCAATACTCTTACACAAATGCTTGTTTAGCTATGGTTCAAAAGCATATTTTGAAAATCTGAGATGACAGTGTTGCACGCAGGCGTCCCATCTAGAGCTCTGGAAATGCAAATGCGCTACGCTAAATGCTAATAGTATTAGTTAAAACTCAAACGTTCATTAAAATACACATGCAGGGTATTGAATTAAAGCTACACTCGTTGTGAATCCAGGCAACAAGTCAGATTTTTAAAATGCTTTTTGGCGAAAGCATGAGAAGCTATTATCTGATAGCATGTAACACCCCAAAACACCCGCAGGGGACGTAAACAAAATAATTAGCATAGTCGTCGCTACACAAACCGCACAAATAAAATATAAAACATTCATTACCTTTGACCATCTTCTTTGTTGGCACTCCTAGATGTCTCATAATCACTATTGGGTCTTTTTTTCGATTAAATCGGTCCATATATAGCCTAGATATCGATCTATGAAGACTGTGATAAACGGAAAAAAATAGCGTTTCATAACGTAACGTCATTTTTTAAAATTCAAAAAGTCTACGATAAACTTTCACAAAACACTTCGAAATACTTTTGTAATGCAACTTTAGGTATTAGTACACGTTAATAAGCGATAAAATTCATCAGGAGGCGATGTCAATTCTATAGGTGTCTGTCTCGAAAAAATGTCTGGAGAGAGCTCGACCAAAACATCCGGTCGGAGACCGGAGGGAATCGGTTCCCTTGATTCGGTATGACCAAGAATCAAAGCTGAATCAAATGACAAGACTCTAGACAACGTGTGGAAGCTGTAGGCACTGCAACCTTGGCCTCATTTAATTCGGTTCACTTTGAACAATTCCTTGAAGTCGCGCATGGATATTTATTTCCATTTTCAGTGATCAGATTTTCCTGCACTTTTCGATGAAACACACGTTCTGTTATAGTCACAGCCGTGATTTAACCTGTTTTATAAACGTCTGAGTGTTTTCTATCCACACATCATATGCATATACTATATTCCTGGCCTGAGTAGCAGGGCGCTGAAATGTTGCGCGATTTTTAACAGAATGTTCTAAAAAGTAGAGGGTCGACTTAACAGGTTAACAAAAGGCCAAGCTTGAGAGCAAATATATTTATTTCATTTCATTTGCGATTTTCATGAATAGTTAACGTTGCGTTATGGTAATGCGCTTGAAGCTATAAATAGGATCCCGGATACGGGATTGCTCGTCGCAACAGGTTAAATCGGCCATTCCGATTAATCAGGGGAAAACAATTGGCAATAAAGATGTGTTCTCAGGGCTGCGAAATGAGACAGGGATGCAGCTTGAGCACCACCCTCTTCAACATGTATTCACAACCCTTCACTTTTCCACATTTTGTGTTACAGTCTGAATTTAAAATTCAACGGAGATGTTGTCACTGGCCTACACACAATACCCCATAATGTAATGTGGAAAATTTAGACACTTCTACAAATTAATAAAAAATGTAAAGTTGAAATGTCTTGAGTCAATAAGTATTCAACCTCTTTGTTATGGCAAGCCTAAATAAGTTCAGGAGTAAAAATGTGCTTAAGTCACACAATAAGTTGCATGACCTCACTGTGTGCAATAATATATAGTTAATGATAACATCTCTCTACCCAACAAATGATCTTTGACCTGTTGAGTGTATGGGGCAGGATTTTGATGTTTGGTTGAAAAACATACCCACATTAAACTGCCTAATTCTCAGGCCCAGACACTAGAAAATGCAGATTAGGAAAGAAAACTGAAGTTTCCAAAACTGTCAAAATATTGTCTGTGAGTATAACAGAACTGATATTGCAGGAGAAACCCTGAGGAAATTCCAATCAGGAAGTGCCTCTTATTTTGAAACCCCTGTCTTTCTATGCATCCCTATTGCCCATTGAAAGGGATATCAACCAGATTATTTTTTCTGTGGCTTCCCTAACATGTCTACAGCCTTTAGACAGTTTCAGGCCTTTATTTTGAAGAATGAGCGTAAACGACTACATTGAGTCAGTGGCCAGCTGAGGGCTCAGAGTGATTCTTGCGTAAAGGACAGAGGTAGTCATTTTCTCTCACTCCTACTGAAAAGCCAATTGTCGCGGTTGATATATTATTGAATAGATATTTGAAAAACACCTTGAGGATTGATTATAAAAACCGTTTGCCATGTTTGTCGATATTATGGACATAATTTGGGGGGAAAAATATGCCGTTGTCGTGACCGCTATTTCCGGAGGATTTCTCAACATAACGTGACCAACAAACGGAAGTATTTTGGGTATAAAAATAATGTTTAAGGAACAATAGGAACATTTGCTGTCTAACTGGGAGTCTCGTCAGTGAAAACATCCGAAGATCAAAAGGTAAACGGTTAATTTGATTGCTTTTCTGATTCTCGTGACCAAGCTTCCTGCTGCTAGCTGGACATAATGCTATGCTAGGCTATCAATAAACTTACAAACGCTTTTCTTGCTTTGGCTGTAAAGCATAATTACAAAATCTGAGATGACGGGGTGATTAACAAAAGGCTAAGCTGTGTTTCACTATATTTCACTTGTGATTTCATGAATATGAATATTTCCTAGTAATGTTTTTTGACTGTTGCGCTATGCTAATTAGTGCAGTTGATGATACTTCTCCCGGATCCGAGATGGGAAGTTCCAAGAGGTTAAGTTCCTTGCTCAGAACATATGAAAGCTGGTGGTTCCTTAACATGAGTCTTCAATACTACCACTTAAGAAGTTTTAGGTTATAGTTATTATAGGAATTATAGGACTATTTCTCTCTATACCATTTGTACTTCATATACCCTTGATTATTGGATGTTCTTCTAGGCACTTTAGTATTGCCAGTGTAACAGTATGGCTTCCGTCCCTCTCCAACAGCCACCCTCGAAGCAGCCACCCTCGAAGCAGCCACCCTCGAAGCAGCCACCCTCGAAGCAGCGTTACCCATGCAGAGCAAGGGGAACAACCACTAAGTCTCAGTGCGAATGACGTTTGAAACGCTATTAGCGTGCGCTAACTAGCTAGCCATTTCACATCGGTTACACCAGCCTCATCTCGGGAGTTGATAGGCTTGAAGAGCTGCTGGCAAAACGCACTAAAGTACTGTTTGAATGAATGCTTACGAGCCTGCTGCTGCCTACCACCACTCAGTGAGACTGCTCTATCAAATCATAGACTTAATTATAACATAACACACAGAAATATGAGCCTTAGGTCTTTAATATGGTCAAACCCGGAAACTATCATTTTGAAAACAAAATGTTTATTCTTTCAGTGAAATACGGAACACTTGAGTGTTTTATATCCAATATTAATATGCATATATTAGCATATGGGACAGAGTAGGAGGCAGTTCACTCTGGGCACGCTATTCATCCAAAAGTGAAAATGCTGCCCACTATCACATCAGAGTTAAACTAGTAATATCATCAACTATGTGTAGTTAGCTAGTGATTAGGTTAAGATTGATTGTTTTTTATAAGATACGTTTAATGCTAGCTAACACCTTAACTTGGCTCCTTGCTGCACTCGCATAGCAGGTAGTCAGCCTGCCCCACAGTCTCCTCGTGGAGTGCAATGTAATCAGCCATGATCGGTGTCAAAAATGACCATTTAAAAAAAAATATATATATATATTTCACCTTTATTTAACCAGGTAGGCTAGTTGAGAACAAGTTCTCATTTGCAACTGCGACCTGGCCAAGATAAAGCATAGCAGTGTGAACAGACAACACAGAGTTACACATGGAGTAAACAATTAACAAGTCAATAACACAGTAGAAAAAAAGGGGAGTCTATATACAATGTGTGCAAAAGGCATGAGGTAGGCGAATAATTACAATTTTGCAGATTAGCACTGGAGTGATAAATGATCAGATGGTCATGTACAGGTAGAGATATTGGTGTGCAAAAGAGCAGAAAAGTAAATAAATAAAAACAGTATGGTAATGAGGTAGGTGAAAATGGGTGGGCTATTTACCAATAGACTATGTACAGCAGCAGCGATCGGTTAGCTGCTCAGATAGCTGATGTTTGAAGTTGGTGAGGGAGATAAGTCTCCAACTTCAGCGATTTTTGCAATTCGTTCCAGTCACAGGCAGCAGAGTACTGGAACGAAAGGCGGCCAAATGAGGTGTTGGTTTAGGGATGATCAGTGAGATACACCTGCTGGAGCGCGTGCTACGGATGGGTGTTGCCATCGTGACCAGTGAACTGAGATAAGGCGGAGCTTTACCTAGCATGGACTTGTAGATGACCTGGAGCCAGTGGGTCTGGCGACGAATATGTAGTGAGGGCCAGCCGACTAGAGCATACAAGTCGCAGTGGTGGGTGGTATAAGGTGCTTTAGTGACAAAACGGATGGCACTGTGATAGACTGCATCCAGTTTGCTGAGTAGAGTGTTGGAAGCCATTTTGTAGATGACATCGCCGAAGTCGAGGATCGGTAGGATAGTCAGTTTTACTAGGGTAAGCTTGGCAGCGTGAGTGAAGGAGGCTTTGTTGCGGAATAGAAAGCCGACTCTGGATTTGATTTTCGATTGGAGATGTTTGATATGAGTCTGGAAGGAGAGTTTGCAGTCGAGCCAGACACCTAGGTACTTATAGATGTCCACATATTTAAGGTTGGAACCATCCAGGGTGGTGATGCTAGTCGGGCATGCGGGTGCAGGCAGCGATCGGTTGAAAAGCATGCATTTGGTTTTACTAGCGTTGAAGAGCAGTTGGAGGCCACGGAAGGAGTGTTGTATGGCATTGAAGCTCGTTTGGAGGTTAGATAGCACAGTGTCCAATGACGGGCCGAAAGTATATAGAATGGTGTCGTCTGCGTAGAGGTGGATCAGGGAATCGCCCGCAGCAAGAGCAACATCATTGATATATACAGAGAAAAGAGTCGGCCCGAGAATTGAACCCTGTGGCACCCCATAGAGACTGCCAGAGGACCGGACAGCATGCCCTCCGATTTGACACACTGAACTCTGTCTGAGAAGTAATTGGTGAACCAGGCAAGGCAGTCATCCGAAAAACCGAGGCTACTGAGTCTGCCGATAAGAATATGGTGATTGACAGAGTCGAAGGCCTTGGCAAGGTCGATGAAGACTGCTGCACAGTACTGTCTTTTATCGATGGCGGTTATGATATCGTTTAATACCTTGAGTGTGGCTGAGGTGCACCCGTGACCGGCTCGGAAACCAGATTGCACAGCGGAGAAGGTACGGTGGGATTCGAGATGGTCAGTGACCTGTTTGTTGACTTGGCTTTCGAAGACCTTAGATAGGCAGGGCAGGATGGATATAGGTCTGTAACAGTTTGGGTCCAGGGTGTCTCCCCCTTTGAAGAGGGGGATGACTGTGGCAGCTTTCCAATCCTTGGGGATCTCAGACGATATGAAAGAGAGGTTGAACAGGCTGGTAATAGGGGTTGCGACGATGGCGGCGGATAGTTTCAGAAATAGAGGGTCCAGATTGTCAAGCCCAGCTGATTTGTATGGGTCCAGGTTTTGCAGCTCTTTCAGAACATCTGCTATCTGGATTTGGGTAAAGGAGAACCTGGAGAGGCTTGGGCGAGGAGCTGCGGGGGGGGCGGAGCTGTTGGCCGAGGTTGGAGTAGCCAGGCGGAAGGCATGGCCAGCCGTTGAGAAATGATTATTGAAGTTTTCGATAATCATGGATTTATCGGTGGTGACCATGGTACCTAGCCTCAGTGCAGTGGGCAGCTGGGAGGAGGTGCTCTTATTCTCCATGGACTTCAGTGTCACAGAACTTTTTGGAGTTGGAGCTACAGGATGCAAACTTCTGCCTGAAGTAGCTGGCCTTAGCTTTCCTGACTGACTGCGTGTATTGGTTCCTGACTTCCCTGAACAGTTGCATATCGCGGGGACTGTTCGATGCTATTGCAGTCCGCCACAGGATGTTTTTGTGCTGGTCGAGGGCAGTCAGGTCTGGAGTGAACCAAGGGCTGTATCTGTTCTTGGTTCTGCATTTTTTGAACGGAGCATGCTTATCTAAAATGGTGAGGAAGTTACTTTTAAAGAATGACCAGGCATCCTCAACTGACGGGATGAGGTCAATGTCCTTCCAGGATACCCGGGCCAGGTCGATTAGAAAGGCCTGCTCACAGAAGTGTTTTAGGGAGCGTTTGACAGTGATGAGGGGTGGTCGTTTGAATGCGGCTCCGTGGCGGATACAGGCAATGAGGCAGTGATCGCTGAGATCCTGGTTGAAGACAGCGGAGGTGTATTTGGAGGGCCAGTTGGTCAGGATGACGTCTATGAGGGTACCCTTGTTTACTGAGTTAGGGTTGTACCTGGTGGGTTCCTTGATGATTTGTGTGAGATTGAGGGCATCTAGCTTAGATTGTAGGACTGCCGGGGTGTTAAGCATATCCCAGTTTAGGTCGCCTAACAGAACAAACTCTGAAGCTAGATGGGGGGGCGATCAATTCACAAATGGTGTCCAGGGCACAGCTGGGAGCTGAGGGGGGTCGGTAGCAGGCGGCAACAGTGAGAGACTTATTTCTGGAGAGAGTAATTTTCAAAATTAGTAGTTCGAACTGTTTGGGTATGGACCTGGAAAGTATGACATTACTTTGCAGGCTAACTCCTCCCCCTTTGGCAGTTCTATCTTGACGGAAGATGTTATAGTTGGGAATGGAAATCTCTGAATTTTTGGTGGCCTTCCTGAGCCAGGATTCAGACACTGCAAGGACATCAGGGTTAGCAGAGTGTGCTAGAGCAGTGAGTAAAACAAACTTACGGAGGAGGCTTCTGATGTTGACATGCATGAAACCAAGGCTTTTTCGATCACAGAAGTCAACAAATGAGGGTGCCTGGGGACATGCAGGGCCTGGGTTTACCTCCACATCACCCGCGGAGCAGAGAAGGAGTAGTATGAGGGTGCGGCTGAAGGCTATCTGGTCGCCTAGAGCGTTGGGGACAGAGAATAAGAGGAGCAGGTTTCTGAGCATGGTAGAATATATTCAGGGCATAATGCGCAGACAGGGGTATGGTGGGGTGCGGGTACAGCGGAGGTAAGCCCAGGCACTGGGTGATGATGAGAGAGGTTGTATCTCTGGACATGATGGTTGTAATGGGTGAGGTCACCGCATGTGTGGGAGGTGGGACGAAGGAGGTAACAGGGGTATGAAGAGTGGAACTAGGGGCTCCATTGTGAACTAAAACAATGATCACTAACCTGAACAACAGTATACAAGGCATATTGACATATGAGAGAGACATACAGCGAGGCATACAGTAATCACAGGTGTAGAATTGGGAAAGCTAGCTAAAACAGTAGGTGAGACAGCAACAGCTAGTCAGCTAGCACAACAAACAGCAGGTAAAATGGCGTTGACTAGGCAACGGGGCCGACAGAAAACAAACAAGCAGAATGGAGTACCGTGATTAATGGACAGTCCAGCGTGCATCAGCTATGTAGCCAAGAGATCAGTGTCCAGGGGGCAGCGGTGGATGGGCAGGGAAGCTGGACTGGCGAGTGTTATCCAGGTAAAAAAAATAAAAATAAACTAACAACGACTAAATAGCTTGTAGCTAGTTAGCTGGTTAGCGTCTGGAGGTTCTTGAGTGTGTTCTAAAAGATTAAAAATAATAGTGATTCCGTATCACAATGGGTGAGGCAGGTTTCCGGAAGGTATAAACAATTTAAAAATCAAAAAGAGATAGAAAGTAAATATGGGTCCAGAGAGTGTTTGGGACGCGGCGATTCAGACGGTTAGCAGGCCTGTGCTAACAAGCTAACAGTTCGTAGGCCCGGGCTAGACAGGGTAGCAGGGGTGTGCTACAGGTGCTCTGGCCGGGCTAGCTTCAAGCTAAGTGGGTGGAAACGCTAGCCAGGGGTAATCATCCGGGGTTGCAGTTTAGCTAGATAGCTAGTTGTGAAGATCCAGCTGAAAAATGTTCCGTTTGCGGTGGGAATCCGGGGATGAAAAATAAATAGGTGCGTTGTGCTCTGGTTAGAGTCGCGTTGTTCGAACTGGCGAGAGCTTTCCGGGCTAAAGGTTAGCTGATGACCGGTTAGCTGAAGACCGCTAGCATAGCTGGTGGATTAGCTGGCTAGCTTCAGTTGAGGGGTTTCGGTTCCGAAGTAAATATAAATACTTTAGGAAAAATAGCTACATTGGGTGAGGCGGGTTGCAGGAGAGTATTTGGAAGCTTAGATTTAGCTAAATGTTTTTAAAGAGGTATGCGAAGAAAAATATGTAAAAAAATGAAAAAGACGCGATATATACAGGGGACAGGACGACAGGACTTACTGCTACGCCATCTTGGATTCACCTTGGATTACCGATTATGAACATTTGAAATAGGCCCTAATTAAATCGGCCATTCCGATTAATCGGTCGACTATCACCTACGTCTTCGTTATGGTTCAGGGACGCACTGCTGTAACTAGCAAACTGCCTTTGCACCCTACTGCTGTCTTTCCAGAGCACGCGCTGATGCTGTAACTAGAAACTTGGTTGTCTCTTCTCTCTTCAGTGGCGTGCTCCAAACACGCATCACTCGTTTGCATACAGCCAGTAGTGAGCCAAAGCCACCCACCCCCACTCCCAAACTTTTCTCATTGTAGTCACACAAATCCCATAGGCCACCTATATCGGATTACAAACGGAACATTTTGCCAAAAAGGTGAATAATTTGCATCCCTGGTGTAATTTTCAAAAATGTCTAAAAACATGTTTTCACTTTGCCATTATGGGGTAGTATGTGTAGATCTTTGAAAAAAATGTATTTAACTTCTTGGTGACAGGGGGCAGTATTTTCACATCCGGATGAAATGCATGCCCAAATTCAACTACCTGCTACTCATCCCCAGAAGATATGCATATTATTAGTAGATTTGGATAGAAAACTGACGTTTCTAAAACTGTTTGAATCATGTCTGAGTAAAACAGAACCTATGTAGCAGGCAAAACCCTGAGGACAAACCATTCAGAATTGTTTTTTTGGAGGTGACTCTTTTCAATGAATTTTCATTGGGAATCTAGATTTCTAAGCGACCTTCTTGCAGTTCCTACTGCTTCCACTGGATGTCACCAGTCTTTAGAAATCGGTTGAGGTTTTTACTTTGTGTAATGAAGTAGCCCTGTTCAAAACGAGTGTCACTTCAAGTGTACTGTTAGATAGAGGCGCGTGACCAGAAAGCTAGCGTCAGTTTGTTTTCTTCCTGTATTGAACACAGATCCTCCCGTCCTCAATTTAATCGATTATTTACTTTAAAAAATACCTAAAGTTGTATTACAACGGTAGTTTGAAATGTTTTGGCAAAGTTAACAGGTAACTTTTGAGATATTTTATAGTCACGTTGTGCAAGTGTGTTGTTTCTGGTGTTTTTTCTGGATCAAACGCGCCAAATAAATTGACATTTTGGATATATATTGACGGAATTAATCTAACAAAAGAACCATTTGTGATGTTTATGGGACATATTGGAGTGCCAACAAAATAAACTTGTCAAAGGTAAGGCATGATTTATATTTTTGTGTTTTGTGTCGTGCCTGCAGGGTTGCAATATGTTCTCTCTCTTTGTTTACAGAGGTGCTATCCTCAGATATTAGCATTGTTTGCTTTCACCGAAAAGCCTTTTTGAAATTTGACATGTTGGCTGGATTCACAACACGTGTAGCCTTAATTTGGCATCTTACATGTGTGATTTCATGAAATTAATTTATTTGAATTTGGCACTCTGCATTTTCACAGGCTTTTGGCCAGTGAGGTTAATCAATTTTGAATTCAGGTTGTAAAATGTGGAATAAGTCAAGGGGTATGAATACTTTCTGAACATACGGTATATCAATATATTGGCATGGGCACTGGAACAGTCAGCAGCAACCGGCCTCCCCCATACTGGACTGAGAAATCAAATGTCTGTTTACAGATGATCTGGTGCCTACAGCAGCAACTATATATCCAGCCAATTACAGAATCAGTACGACTAAAATAATGCAGATCCAAAAGGCCCAGTTGCCAGAACAAAAAGTACAAATTCTAATCTAGACACCGTTGCCCTAGAGCACACAAATAATTATATCTACCTCGGCCTAAACACCATCACAGTTAACTTACAAGGCAAGGGTCTTCATGCCATCAAAAGGAACATCCCAATTAGGATCTGGCAAAAAATATATATACTTCAAATCAGTTATAGAACACATTGCCCTCTATTGTTGTGAGGTCTGAGGTCCACTATCCAACCAAGAATTCACAAAATGTGACTAACACTCAATTGAGAATCTGCATGCAGAATTCTGCAAAATGTACAACACAAAACCACAGACAATGCATCCAGAGCAGAATTGGGACTAAACTAGTTATCAAAATCCAGAAAAGAGCTGTTACATTCTACAACCACCTAAAAAAAAGAAGTGATGCCCACACATTACACCACAAAGCCCTCAACTTTTTATTTTATTTATTTTTATTTCACCTTTATTTAACCAGGTAGGCTAGTTGAGAACAAGTTCTCATTTGCAACTGCGACCTGGCCAAGATAAAGCATAGCAGTGTGAAAAGACAACAGAGTTACACATGGAGTAAACAATTAACAAGTCAATAACACAGTAGAAAAAAAGGGGAGTCTATATACAATGTGTGCAAAAGGCATGAGGTAGGCGAATAATTACAATATTGCAGATTAACACCGGAGTGATAAATGATCAGATGATCATGTACAGGTAGAGATATTGGTGTGCAAAAGAGCAGAAAAGTAAATAAATAAAAACTGTGGGGATGAGGTAGGTGAAAATGGGTGGGCTATTTACCAATAGATTATGTACAGCTGCAGCGATCGGTTAGCTGCTCAGATAGCTGATGTTTGAAGTTGGTGAGGGAGATAAGTCTCCAACTTCAGCGATTTTTGCTATTCGTTCCAGTCACAGGCAGCAGAGTACTGGAACGAAAGGCGGCCGAATGAGGTGTTGGCTTTAGGGATGATCAGTGAGATACACCTGCTGGAGCGCGTGCTACGGATGGGTGTTGCCATCGTGACCAGTGAACTGAGATAAGGCGGAGCTTTACCTAGCATGGCCTTGTAGATGACCTGGAGCCAGTGGGTCTGGCGACGAATATGTAGCGAGGGCCAGCCGACTAGAGCATACAAGTCGCAGTGGTGGGTAGTATAAGGTGCTTTAGTGACAAAACGGATGGCACTGTGATAGACTGCATCCAGTTTGCTGAGTAGAGTGTTTGAAGCGATTTTGTAGATGACGTCGCCGAAGTCGAGGATCGGTAGGATAGTCAGTTTTACTAGGGTAAGCTTGGCAGCGTGAGTGAAGGAGGCTTTGTTGCGGAATAGAAAGCCGACTCTTGATTTGATTTTCGATTGGAGATGTTTGATATGGGTCTGGAAGGAGAGTTTGCAGTCTAGCCAGACACCTAGGTACTTATAGGTGTCCACATATTCAAGGTCGGAACCATCCAGTGTGGTGATGCTAGTCGGGCATGCGGGTGCAGGCAGCGATCGGTTGAAAAGCATGCATTTGGTTTTACTAGCGTTTAAGAGCAGTTGGAGGCCACGGAAGGAGTGTTGTATGGCATTGAAGCTCGTTTCGTTATGAAAAAGCAAAAAGGATACCCATTTCACACACTGGAAAGAAATCAACAAGAAAACAGAGCAAGATTGGAATGCTATTTGGCCCTAAACAGAGAGTACACAGTAGCAGAATACCTGACCACTGACTGACCCAAAATCCTTGATCATGTGCCGACTCAGTGAGCATTGCCTTGCTATTGAAAAAGGTTACCATAGGCAGACAGGATATTTCCCCACGGTCTACAAAATGAGGTGGAAACTGAGCTGCCAAATGTATGACCACATTAGACATTTCCCACAGATCACAAAACCACAGAATTTTTTTAAAACAAAAAATCCCACCACCCATGTTTACTTTTTTGCTTGTGTATTCAGTGACTGTTGCACAGGCAGCTTCTCCTACTCTCGTTTGCACCAGAATTGAGTGAGAAAAGTGGCTAAATGCTATAAAAACCATAAAAACCCACTGTCAAAAAACTCCAAAGGCAGACTGAAATGTAGCTGTGTATTTGTTGCTAGACACTTACCAATAAACGTCGCTGGAAAGGTTTGAAAACTCTAAATATAGCGACAAAGTCGCTTAATTGGCAAAATTGATAAGGTGATGTTGATAGCTTAAGGTGACCCTCCCATATGGCCTGGGAAACAGGCCAATGAAACATAGATCAAATCTCTGATCTTGGAAATTAAGTTGCTGATGGTGGGGATGAGTATGCGCTATCAATTCCAAGTAGACTTGAGAGTAAAGTTTATCCAATAAAGTCCTAAGAGCATAAATACCGACCTGAACACAAATCAGCTTTAAGACCCTAACCAAAACACATTCACACCGGAGTGAATACTGATCCCTGAGGAACACCAAAGCTTTCATTCAAAGCATTCAATAAAAGTAGTAACAGAGAAGCTGACTTCGAGGTATGGGCCCTGCCTAGATCTAGCCCAGCTAATGTTGTGTTAGTATAAATGGCCTAGATCTAGCCTAGCTTGTGTAGTGCTGGTATAAATAGCCTAGATGTAGCCTAGCTAATGTAGTGCTGATATAAATAGTTAAGCCTAAACTAAAGTGACATTTAGTACATTTAGCTTATGTAAAGCAAATGTAACCTACCTGGGCTTCTTGGGCATCTTGACCTTGGGGGTAATGCTCTTGGCCTTCTCCTTGGGCTCTTTGGGGGTCTTGGGTGTTTTCAGAGTCTTGGGCGCTTTAGGCTCCTTCGGTTTCTTCTTTGTCTTCACCATAAGTGATTCCTCCAGGGCACCTGTCAGACAGTTAACCTCCACCCAGGGACCGTCCCCGACCTTTCGTTTCCCCTCCTCGCCACATTCCTCTATACATCCTTTCTTCTTTTTGGGCTTCTTTTCCCCCTCCACCATCACCTTCGCTTTCTTCTTTTTTGGTTTCTGCTCGGTGGGCTTCTTGTCACAGTTGGCTGGCTGGAGGTTAGCCCCCGAAGCGGGTGTCCTGTCAGAAGCTGTCATCTCAGATGACGTAGAATACTACCGGGAGAAGGGGAAGGAATAATAACCTAGTAAATATTTTCGGCAGCAGGAGAAACAAAAACCAACCAACCGCTCTGAGGCGGTTCATCAGACAACAAACAACTCTAGGTTTAAACAGTTTTTGTTAAGATTTGAACAAAATATATTTACCACAAATTTCCACTGCCTACCCGAGTCCTTACCTTTATCTCCATATGACCATTACTAGCTTTATACTATTCTTAAATTCAGCACGGTGGCAACGATAATCTATAGCTCAATAGAGAAAGAGCAAATGTCTAACTTAAACCTATTACAAAACATGTAATTTATTCAGACTGCTGGTTCAATTGAGAATTTTATACCTAAAGAGAGTGAGGGGCTAGGACTCCTCTAGCCTCAAATCCTAAAGAGGGACTTGGAAATTCTTGTCTAACCTCTATTCCTATAGAGACTGCGCTGGCCCTCTCCCCACCACAACCCCAGCAGAGCAGGGCTGATAGGGAACCAGTTGGCAGCTGTTTGGGGCTTTCAGCTGGGAGGGGGAGGGGGCAGCATTTATCAGCAAATGTACTGCAATATGCCACACTGCTCTCCAAAAGGAGTCTTCGAAAACAACACCCTTGTCTGAGCTAGTTCAAGTGTGTGCAAGTGTTTCCACTAAAGACAGAGTGAAAGAAAATTCAGAAGAATGAAAGATGTGAGGTTCTGTTTGTAGAGCACTTGCTTTATCCCGGATGCCCACAGTTCACTCAAAGACAAAACTTGAGAAACCACATCAACTGCGGCAGTCGAATGCAAATTTCCTGTAAACAGGCGAGCAGACAGATTGGTTGCATGGTGCATGCCAAACATCACCAAGGTCACAGAGAAAGCGTTTACGCCCATCTCCAAACAGAGGTGTGCAGAAGACAGGCCGACCATAGAAAGAGAGCGAGGCGAGAGAGGAGGGCTGCTGCTTTAAATGGATAAATGTCTCCTCTTGCCCAGCTTTCCCGATAATCAATCCCATGAATGACAATGGGCCCGGTGCACTTACTGCATCACTAATGTGACAGCAGCAGTGACGAATACGATACGGACGGTATTGGGTTTCATCTCTCGGAGGGGGAAGAGTGACGTGTCGGTCAATCTGACAGCCAAAGTGCTCGCTCTAGAAGCTAAATACTCCTTAAAGGAGCAGAGCAGAGGCCTGCCACCGCTGTTGAGTGGCTGTGGTCTTTCATACCCAACACTATCAGGGTGGGCAAAGGGCCTGGCGTCGCTATCGAGACTAGAGGTCGGCCGATTAATTACAGTCGATTTCAAGTTTTCATAACAACAGGTAATCAGCCTTTAGGACATTGCAATCCACGAGGAGACTGTATGGCAGGCTGACCACCTGTTATGCGAGTGCAGTCAGCAAGGAGCCATGGTAAGTTGCTAGCTAGCATTAAACTTATCTTATAAAAAAAACATAATCACTAGTTAACTACACATGCTTGATGATATTACTAGTTTAACTAGCTTGTCCTGCATTGCATATAATCAATGCGGTGCCTGAAATTGTGTCACTTGTCTTGCGTTCGGTGTAAGGGTATATGCAGCAGTTTGGGTCGCCTGGCTCGTTACGAACTGTGGAAGACCATTTCTTCCAAACAAAGACCATAATTAATTTGCCAGAATATTACATAATTATGACACAACATTGAAGGTTGTGCAACGTAAGAGCAATATTTAGACTTAGGGTTGCTACCCATTTGATAAAATACGGAACAGTTCCGTATTTCACTTTAAGAATAAACGTTGTTTTTTTTAAATGATAGTTTCCGGATTTGACCTAAGGCTCATATTTCTGTGTGTTTATTATAATTGAGTCTATGATTTGATAGAGCAGTCTGACTGAGTGACGGTAGGCAGCAGCAGGCTCGTAAGCATTCATTCAAACCACACTTTCCTCCGTTTGCCAGCAGCACTGTTTATGACTTCAAGCCTATCAACTCCCGAGATTAGGCTGGTAATACTAAAGTGCCTATAAGAACATCCAATAGTCAAAAGGTACATGAAATACAAATGGACAAGAGAGAAATAGTCCTATAATAACAACTACAACCTAAAACTTCAACTGGGAATATTGAAGACTCATGTTAAAAGGAACCATCAGCTTTCATATGTTCTCATGTTCTGATCAAGGAACTTAAACGTTGGCTTTCTTACATGGCATATATTGCACTTTTACTTTCTTTTCCAACACTGTTCTTGCATTATTTAAACCAAATTGAACATGTTTCATTATTTGAGACTAAATTGATTTTATTTATGTCTTATATTAAGTGTTCATTCAGTAAGTCATTATTACAATATTATTAAAAAAAATATATATATTTTCTAAATTAAATTTGACATTTAATTTTAAAAAATATAAAAAAATAAAAGCTGATTAATCGGTATCTGCTTTTTTTGGTCCTCCAATAATTGTTATTGAAAAATCAATCGGTCTTCCTCTAATCGAGACACTACAAATATATATTTTTTTATATTCAGTATTCCTTGACAGAGCCATAGGACGGACAATGATGCTAGTGTTGTGACAATAGCAGTATGGCAATATTTTTTATATGGCAAAAAGAAAAAACGCAAAACAGACCAAACTCTATGGTCCTTTAAAAACCTACCATATGTAAAAGGCCCTTGAGGTGGGATGGCCAATAGTGATATTTAGATGTGTCACACACCCTATCTTGTGAGCGTTCTATATAGCATGCAGCTCCAAAGGTCAAGGAACCAGCTCAGCGACCTTGAGCTGCTGACTAGCTTTTTAAGAGTACTTAGGTAGCCCGGTGCAGTGTGCACTACACACCCATAACCATATTACAGCATACAGCGCAGACACGGCTAAGAGCTGCAGGAGGTGGTCTCAGACATGTAGGAATACGTAGCCCTGCATGCCTCCCTATAACCAGAGAGAGTACTGCAAGACGGCTACCACGACCACGCATCAGAAAACACCATCATGGTCAGACATCCTCCGGGCACATTTCCCTCAGCCAGACTAACAGATAATCGGGGTACGTTCTTGCAACCAGGGACCAAAGCGCACCAAAGCGATGCTATGAGACTTAACTGTGTGCCTAACATCTAGGTCATTCACATTGGACAAATTAACTCCGACATCTTAAATGTCAACCACAAAACTCCCCAATCAGAGCCCCAGTATCGGGAGGATGGGGGAGGGGGACACTGGTAAAGGGGAAGAGGACTGGAGAGTGGCGACGATGGTGTGAATAAGGAAGACGCCTAATAGAGATGCTAAGTGCTGGATGTGTGCGCTGCCACGGGGCGACCATTGTATGTTAATGGGTCAGCAGAGGCGGCGGCTTTGAGCACAAAACAAGCTAATGGAACCCAGGACACGTGACTGACACACAAACACACACAGAGTGAGTTATTGAGAGCTGCTAACCTCCACTCCCCACCGGCTGCCCCATCCTCCCTTCTCCGCCCCTTTCCCCCTCCCCCGACAGGGCACATCCTGCTGTACACCATTAACTCACGCATGAGTCCTCAGAGACAGACAAGGCAAACACACACAGAGAGCGAGAAGGAATAGAGGGAGAGAGAGCAGAGCGGGCGGAAAGAG
Source organism: Oncorhynchus keta (assembly GCF_023373465.1). Taxonomy (NCBI): domain Eukaryota; kingdom Metazoa; phylum Chordata; class Actinopteri; order Salmoniformes; family Salmonidae; genus Oncorhynchus; species Oncorhynchus keta. Next base: position 18,899,489 of record NC_068435.1, read on the forward strand.
AGCAGACGGGAGAGGAGAGATTCTTAGAGAGCAGGAAGGGAGTATTCCCACTCAGAGAGGGGGTGGGGATGGGAGGGGGTTAGGAGATTAGCACAGTGGCGCCTGGATCTTGGGGAGGGCCAGGATATGCAGTGGAGAGGAAACAAACAGCTGTAAAAAATCTATTTCCCCACATACAAACACCTCAAAACCCCCAATCAACAGAGGAACGCTGAGTTTTTAAATGTCACGCACCCACTCACACACTCACACACAAATACGCACATGAAAACAAACTCACAAAAACCCCCACACACACAAACATCAAAGCAAACTCACCTGAATGTGAGGCACTTTCTGGGGGGTTGGAGGCGACTGGTGTCCTGCCGGCGCCCAAGGTGGCTGGTTGGGCGGGGAGCTCTGGTGGTGGGGGCCGGCCAGATGTGTCTGAGCCTGCAATGGGGGCAAAGCAGTCTGGGCTGGGTGCACCTGCTGCTGGAAGGCCATGGGAGGAGGCTGCAGCCCAGATTTGGGTGCCTGTTGCTGGGGAGTGAGCAGCCGCTGGTCCTGTGGCCCTGGATGCTCACCGTGGGCCATAGGACCTGGAGGTCTCACCTGGTCGAGAGGGCCTCTTTGGTTGGGGGACATACCCTGGTAGAGCTGCTGGCTCGGGGGCATGTGGGGGTGCTGCTGTGGGTGGGAGAGGTGCTGGGAATGATGTTGCGGTTGCTGCACGCCCAGGGGAGTGGTGTTTCTCTGAGGGGGGGCCACGGGGTTAGGGGCCTGGAGTGGCACTCCGGGGTACCCCCCTACCTCGGGAGCAAGACCTGCACTAGGGGGTTGGACCTGTTGAGGCAGAGGTGTGACCGCGGTGGTTCCCATGCCCTTCATGGGGGACATGGAGGTGGGAGAGCCGTAAGATCCATGAGGTGGTGTGGGGAGGTGGGGCTGCTTATGGGGGGTGGCCTGTGGCTGGGAGGGGTGCATGGGCTGGCCAGGGATTTGGTTGGGGTGGACAGGCTGCTGGTGTACCTGAGGATCCGGGTAGCACTGTGGGCCCCCCCCTGTGTTGGGGTAACACTGGACTTGGTCTGGCCCCATAGGCCCGCTGGCACAACTGTTGTTGTTGCTGGTGCTGCTGAGGCTCATGCCGGGACTCATCCCTGCACTGCCGGCTAATCCCTGATTAAGGTTGCCGTACTGGGGGTAGGGGGGGTACGGGCCTGAGCTGGTTACAGCACCAGGAGAGGCTGCCTGGCCGTGCATGTTGAACCCCATGTTCTGGTGTGGCCTCCCGGCCAAGCCCTGGTGCTGCTGGTGAGAGGTGTGGGAGGCCATGTGGTCCTGGGTGTGAACAGGGCCCTGGCCGGGCCGGTGGAGGAACTGCTGGGGGGGCTGCTGTTGCTGTGCCGGGTGGCCTGTCATGCTGGAGTTCTGCTGGAGCCCCACGTGGCCCATGTAGTGGTTGGGCTCCTGGCCCATGCCTGGAGGGAAGTGGTTGATCCTGGGTGGCGTCTGGGTCTGGCAAGGGTGGCCCTGCATAGTGGCATAGTCGGACCGGCCCATGTAGGGGCCCATACGGTGGCCGTGGTCCTGGGGCCCTGAGGGGTCGTGCTGCTGGTGGGAGGGGGCCTGGGGCCCAGAGGGTCCATGCTGCTGGTGGGAGGGGGCCTGGGGGGATGCCTGTTGCTGCTGGAATGGAGGCCTGCCCTGCCCGGGGCCAGTCTGGGGGCCCCATACGGCTCCTCCGTCAGGGAAGGACTGCCCGTGCCCATCGCCTTGGGCTCTGGGGTAGACATGGTGCCCCCCTCCGGGTTGTTGGGGGCTGTTGTGGTAGCGCGAGTGCGGTGTCACCATGCCGTTGACGGCGGGACTGTTGCCCTGCTGCTGCTCGTAGCCTGCAAAGGGGTCGTAGGGGTGGCCAATCTTGGGCTGTCCGGGGCCAGCCTGCGAGGGGTGGTGGAGTGAGTTGGAGGAGAGCGACCCGTAGCCCTGGTGCTCCTGCTGTCCTATGGGGTTGGTCTGGCCCTGGGGGAAGCCACAGTCCCCCAGGCCCTCCAGCCCGTCCGAGAACAGGTTGGTATCATCCCCAAACAGGCTCAACATCCCCGGGTCAGCCATTGCTGCTGGGGGGGGGGAAATGAGGCTCCAGGGAACCTGCGCTCACACAGAGGTGGATGACCTCAAAGCCTCTAATCCGCTAACTAATCTGCAGCATGTCACTCCATATTTCCCTAATTCTCCCAGAGAATGAGAATGCAGAGTCAGGCAAAGACAGGTTACAGGACCTGGAGGGAGAGGAGGAGAGAGAGATAAGAACAGAGTGTCAACCTCTCTGAGCACGGAACCCGCTAGAGGGCTGAAATTCCACAACATACGGTGATCGCTACATATATAGTCATATTAAACATTCATGAAAATACAACTGTCTCACATGTATCGAAAGCCTAGAATCTTGCTAATCCAACTGCGTTGTCAGATTTAAAAAAGGATTTACTGTGAAAGAATACGATGCGATTATCTGAGCATAGAGCCCCATAAAAAAATATATATATTTCAACCAGCACAGGCGTAACATAATCAAACTGCATTAACATAAATAGTTTACCTTTGACGATCTTCATCTGTTTGCAATCCCAATGCTCATTGTTACACAATGAATGATCTTTTGTTTGATAAAATCCATTTTTATAGCCTAACACAAAACATTTTGTGAACCACTTACGTCATGAATTCCATCTCATTCCATTTGACGACACATTCCAGGTAAATAACCCACACGGAACGTGACTTTTCCAGTCATGTTTGGCTTCACTGCAATCAACTGGTTTGTTTGTAACACAAACCTGATGGGTCATTTCGCGGGACGTATTGCCTGAAAGAAACCGATTTGAAGACAACAAGTCATGACATCGTTGTGCACCAATGATTTGCCTGCTGTTTCGTTGATTGACTGTATTTTAACCCAATGACCACTGATAGTCTTGAAATCTAGCTGGGTAGATGGCCAATGAGCTGAGGTAAACGGCAATAGGTCATGTTTATGTGTTGCAAGACCAACCCATGTAGTAATCTCCAGTGTAAAGAGAGTAATTCGCTATTGAAGTTTCATACTGGAAGGAGAAACACATTACGCACTGCATTGTTGGGTAAATGCGCAGATTCAGCTGTTTTATATATATATATATCAATCAGTATGACGACTAAGTCAGGGAAAGCTACATCTAAGTCTAGATATACAGATGTACACAATTTTAGAATACATTGATTGGGAAAGTGAGACAGATTGTTGTAGGACGATTCATTTAGCGATTGTGGAGGAATATTTTTTGAACGGGAGAGGACATCGTTTTGGACTGGTAAGTTATTATCATGCTAATGCCCTTGTTTGAAATTAATAATATAAAATGTGATTTTTTATTTATTTTAGAAGCAATATTTAAACATGTAATGTCATGAAATGTGAGATGTGTGTGTGCCACCCCACCCCCAAATGAAATAGCCTATTTGAGGCTGTTGAGGGGAGGGCAGGCCCACAACAATGGCCAAAGTGAAATGGAGACAGTAGATACAGCTGGTCTGTCATAATATAAAAGAGACAGATCTAGCAGGTCATAATAATATATTCAACCTTATGTTCCCTGTAATGTAATAAATAAATAAATTTAAAAAAATTAAAAAATATATATATATATCCTTGCGAAAGTATTCGGCCCCCTTGAACTTTGCGACCTTTTGCCACATTTCCGGCTTCAAACAAAGATATAAAACTGTATTTTTTTGTGAAGAATCAACAAGTGGGACACAATCATGAAGTGGAACGACATTTATTGGATATTTCAAACTTTTTTTACAAATCAAAAACTGAAAAATTGGGCGTGCAAAAGTATTAATTATACACACACACACACATACATAACACATATACATATATGTTTATTATACCTGTTGATACAGGGCTCATATGTGAAACTATTCTAACTGAACATTTTCTTTCACAGTGACACTGACTCCGAATGGCAGCCCCCAGGGCCAAGGTTTCCATCCCCCAATGAAAATATATATATGAAGCTGGTTCATCCAGCTCCTGCCACAAGTGGTGTTCATCTGCCCAAATGTATTTCTGCAGGCATAGATGTGCCTCAGGGCCAAAAGGGCACAGCATGGAGGCGTCGCTGTGTTCTTTGCTAAATTAAGTCCCATATCACCTGCGCCACATGCTTGGTGACCCCCTTCTTTACAGCAGAAAGAGACTGCTATGGCACCTGGCATCAGCAGCACAATATTGTGTAGAGCTTTGGCAAAGTGGGTGGGGTTATATCCTTTCTGTTTGGCCCTGTCCGGGGGTCTCATCGGATGGGGCTAGTATCTCCTGACCCCTCCCGTCTCAGCCTAGGGTCTAGGGTCAGTTTGTTATATCTGGAGTACTTCTTCTGTCTTATCCGATGTCCTGTGTGAATTTAAGTATGCTCTCTCTAATTCTCTCTCTCGGAGGACCTGAGCCCTAGGACCATGCGTCAGGACTGCCTGGCATGATGACTCCTTGCTGTCCCCAGTCCACCTGGCCTTGCTGCTGTTCCAGTTTCAACTGTTCTGCTTGCGGCTATGGAACCCTAAACTGTTCATTTTTACTCTTGAGGTGCTGTCCTGTTGCACCCTCTACAACCACTAATCTCCACCCGGCACAGCCAGAAGAGGACTGGCAACCCCTGCATTGCTTGCTGTTTGGGGTTTTAGGCTGGGGCTATATAAATTGATTTGATAGAGAACGGAGGGTCTTCCAAATATTGAAAGTTTTCCCTTTTTTCTTTTCATTTTTTCCCCTAAATCTTTTGGGGGGTGTGTGTTAGAGAACCATTTTGGTATTTTGTATATAGTTATTTGTTTCAAAATGTATACCTTCACCAATTTGGCCACATTTGGGCTACTTGTGTGGGACACCTGGGTGACTTCATGATAAATGTCATGTAGCACACTCATTTTGGAAGTTATCATTCTGAAACTTTGCACAAGTACTGTTGCCCTCATTTTTCACTGATATTGTCCCCATCATCCTATCTGAATGTTTGTTTTATCTTGTTCATCTTAAAGATGACGATACAAAAATAAAATAAAACGTATGGTTTTTTTCATTGTTTTATCTAAACCAGATCTAAACCAGACCTAGAGTGTTTTCTTTCAAATGGTACCAAGAATATGCATATCCTTGGTTCTGTGCCTGAGCTACAGGCTGTTCGATTTGGGTATATCTTCAGGCAGAAATTGCACAAAGTAGGGGGGTAGCTCTAAGAGGTTAAATTAAGCTAAGCAGGGGCTATAATCAGATGAGGTCCATTGTGCAACCTTACTCCCATTCTTTAACCTCCTGCTCATGGTGCAACCTTACTCCAGTTCTTAAACCTCCTGCTCATTGTGCAACCTTACTCCCGTTCTTAAACCTCCTGCTCATTGTGCAACCTTACTCCCGTTCTTTAACCTCCTGCTCATTGTGCAACCTTACTCCCGTTCTTTAACCTCCTGCTCATTGTGCAACCTTACTCCCGTTCTTTAACCTCCTGCTCATTGTGCAACCTTACTCCCGTTCTTTAACCTCCTGCTCATTGTGCAACCTTACTCCCGTTCTTTAACCTCCTGCTCATTGTGCAACCTTACTCCCGTTCTTTAACCTCCTGCCTGCTCTTTAACCTCCTGCTCATTGTGCAACCTTACTCCCGTTCTTTAACCTCCTGCTCATTGTGCAACCTTACTCCCGTTCTTTAACCTCCTGCTCATTGTGCAACCTTACTCCCGTTCTTTAACCTCCTGCTCATTGTGCAACCTTACTCCCGTTCTTTAACCTCCTGCTCATTGTGCAACCTTACTCCCGTTCTTTAACCTCCCATTGTGCTCATTGTGCAACCTTGCAACTCCCGTTCTTTAACCTCCTGCTCATTGTCGTTCTTTAACCTCCTGCTCATTGTGCAACCTTACTCCCGTTCTTTAACCTCCTGCTCATTGTGCAACCTTACTCCCGTTCTTTAACCTCCTGCTCATTGTGCAACCTTACTCCCGTTCTTTAACCTCCTGCTCATTGTGCAACCTTACTCCCGTTCTTTAACCTCCTGCTCATTGTGCAACCTTACTCCCGTTCTTTAACCTCCTGCTCATTGTGCAACCTTACTCCCGTTCTTTAACCTCCTGCTCATTGTGCAACCTTACTCCCGTTCTTTAACCTCCTGCTCATTGTGCAACCTTACTCCCATTCTTTAACCTCCTGCTAATTGAATTGGAGTTTAAGTGGCACATGTTCAGCAGTTTAAACAGTTGTAAGAAACCCCCCCACAAGATGGCCCTTTCATCGCATCCCCCACCCTCCCACCTCTGTTTCCATTTGCTTTCAAACAAAAGATTTTCTTCCAACACAGAGAGAGACAGGCACCAAACCTAAACCCATTCATTCTTTAGGGAAAGAACAAAGGCCTGGGCAGAAGCAGGGGTGTTTAAACAGCAGCAGCTGCCAGATCAGCCCGGCAGATGTGAAAATACAAGGAGGGAGCCACCTGCTCAAGTGTGTGTTTTGTTGGGCAGAGAGAGAGGGAAGGAGAGAACGATGCAAAGATTCAGAATGTGAATGTGTAAGGCAGTGAGTGTATGCACATATATTTTAGAGTAGCTGTGTGTTTTTGTGTGCGTGTGTGTGTCCTCAACCTGCTCATCCCCTGAGCTCTGTAATCAGATGAGCAGGGGTTATTATGGAGGTGTGAGAAACCAGGCTGAAAGGAGAGCCAGCACAGGGATTGGATGTCCAACTCAACACGCGATGTGTGTTTATGTGTGGGCGTGTGCAGACTTGAGGCTATATGTGTGCCTGTATTACTATCCTCATGTGTCCTGGAAATACCCAAAAGTCCCCACAAGGTCAGTAAAATAAGGAAAATTCTACTCATGGGGATATTTCCCAGAGGACAAAGCCTCTCCTCGTGGCTGCTAGCACCACTACCACTGACCTTACGTCAATGAACAGAACGGAAACCATTTTCTGCAAAATAGAGACTTTTCAAAAAGGGGCATAAGCCCTTGTAAAACAACTTGGAGACACTGAACTTCACTTTCTCAAACTCAAAAGGTAAGAAATCCCTGAGGTGAGAAAGAGAGCGCATCCCGCAACTTAAGTTGCTACACAACATGCTTTAGCAACAGACTCGAAAAGGAATTAAAAGAAACTTGCTGGGCGACTCACCAGATGAAGAAACCAGCTGTAACCGATCTCTAAAGACAAACCGCAACACAGGTAGCAGTGTCGACAGAGGAGACAGACATGTAGCCTAGGCCTACGCAGTAGTGAAAACACCGTATAGCAAACAGATATACTACAACATATTTTAATTAAACTAGAATTGCTACATTTGTAGAACAACCATAATACACTTATTGCTTACATCTACAGATACGATTGGACAAGTCTCAAACACAATATAGACCTAGAGCACAGACATCTAATACTACCACTTACAGTACTTGTTTCCAGTCACCTTCAATTAAACGGCCACATCATCATGCTCCTTACATTTGCCCTACATAGTTTCAGCCATAGTAGAAGCCCAGTGAAATGTATGATAATGAGTCAGTAGCAATCAACACAACACTCAAATTAATTAAATGCCACTTGGGCCTTCGAGGAAAAGACTCACGAGGGATGGAGAATTAACGAGGCAGAGGCACGCTCTTCCATTAAAAATAAAAACTGTCATATTACTGCATGGCTGGGAAAGGATCTCTTCTGTCATCTGGTTTACATTTGGAGAGATTGAGCCTTATGATTTAAAATGTCTTTCATCATGTCAAAGATCTCACTGAGCAGGAGGAATTTTCCTGCTTACTCTCCTCCTGGGCCATAGATCCCCTCTGCTGCCATTCAGCAGCTCAGCTCCTCCAGCATAGAGAGAAATCTCCCATGGCCTCCTTATGACACCACACCCTGGGGGTGGAGACAAGGCAGTGGAAGTGTGTGTGTGTGTGTGTGTGTGTGTGTGTGTGTGTGTGTGTGTGTGTGTCAGTGTTCATTTAGTCAACAATGACGACAAATACTGAGCAATGACACATTTTTCCTGACAGACGCCCTGGAAAAAACGGTAACTATTACAAACCAGCACTGAACACATGGGGTGCTGTTTTCAAAACACCATTGATACTCTAATCCGAAGGTTAGCAATGCTAACATGTAAAATCCCAAAGAGAATGCTAAATGCTAACAAGCGCATTGTGAACATTGTGTAGTTTCTGATCAAAACTACACAAATAAGTCGAAAAATCTATTTTGCTGCAAACAAAACAAATATTAGCAGGCAAGGCTCTTGATCCAGAAGGGGATTCTCTGTAGTTCCCAAGTGAATGTTTGATTTTTGAAGAAGCTAACCACTTAGCTAACTAGCAACTAAATGAGCAAACCAAATGCACAACTGCAAAGCATTTGGAACATTTTAGACAGTTAACTTGATAGTTAAGATATTTAGCTGGCAAATATTTAGCTATGAAAAGCATACTGTAATTATACTTAAATATAAGATGCAACAATTTCAACTATGTTACAAGGAAAATCAGGAAAATTCATTAGGCCCTAATCTATAGATTTCACATGACAATGCAGGGGTGCACCCACTTGGGAGTCAGGCCCAGCCAATGAAAGTGAGTTTTTCCCAAACAAAAGGGCTTTATTACAGTTTCGTCAGCTGTCCAGGTAGCTGGTCTCAGACGATCCCACAGGTGAAGAAGCCGGATGTGGAGGTCTTGGGCTGGCATGGTTACACATTGTCTGCGGTTGGAAGTACTGCCAAATTCTCTAAAATGACATTGGATGAGGCTTATGGTAGAGGAAACAACATTCAATTCTCTGGCAACAGCTCTGGTGGACATTATTTAAGTCAGCATTCCAATTGCACGCTCCCTCAAAATTTGTGACAAAACGGCACATTTTAGAGTGGCCTTTTATTGATGCAAACTAATTTGTGCACAAAATGGGAGAAATAAGCATTGTGCGTATGAAACATTTCTGGGATCTTTTATTTCAGCTCATGAAACCAACATTTCACATGTGTTTATATTCCTGTTCAGTATAGATCACCTGACGCATGCTGCACAACAGTGAATGACTTACAAGGCTCCGGTATCGCGTCGTTGTGTGCTTGTAAACAAACACCACGTGACATGTGACTGGGGACTACCGTAAGTTTCATAATGTGTCAGGTGGAATGAAGAACGCAATGTACTTTATCTCCTAACGTATTGCACAAGATTGACTGCAGATATTCACTTAAAAAGTAGCTACAAATATTCAAATGTATTTTAAAAACTTCAAAAATAAGTAGTTTCAACAGTACTGATGGTATTAAAAAAAAACATTGTGGAGTCTAAGCTGGCGGGCTGACCGTTCACCTAATTCCCTCTACAGTGACATGTGACTTATTGACAGGGCCATTCCCATGTCTCTTTCCCTCTTTCTCTACACCCCACCCCAGTGTGTGTGTGGGAAAGGAAGGTGGTTTGGAAAGAGAACAAGCTGGAGGTATAGGGGATTGCAAAATCCAAGATGGCAGCATGTCAAGTCGTTTGGCTGTGACAAGTAGATTTGAACCTACTAATAAGCTATTAATTTATGGTTGAGTAAATCCACAATTTCCTTGTTGTGTACTGCAAACTATTTTGTTTTGCTGGTGTAAAGATCACGGGCCTCCCTCAACTCAGCACATTTTTTCCCCTCGCTATTTGCACTTCTTTACTTGAGGTTTACCAAGGTAACCCCATCTCTGGCTGGCCTGAGTTGTTTCTTCAGTTCTCTCCGCAGCGTATCTCGACCAAGCTGCTCCTCTTCCCTCTCCGCCTGGTTGTCAGAGGCAGCTCAACAATCCCCAACCCGTTCTCTCAATTTACCCCAACACCCAATCGACACACACACACACACACACACACCCTCTCTCCCCTTACCTTTCCTTGGCCTCTACTTCTTACATCTCTCAGAGAAAATGACAATTTGTGGTATTGCTTTGTGCACTGAATTTACTGAACATTGTCTGCGGGAACTCAAGCTTTTTCACTCCGTCCAAGTGCCGATGCATTTGTGGTATGATGTGAACAGTACGAACTTATGTCACTACCAAAGTCTAATGGTTTTAAATGGCTGTTTTGTATTGTCTGGAAACTCACTTGTAGAATTCACTTGTAGGTCTCTTAAAAAAAAAAAAAAAGAGTCCATGCAAGGTTATTAAACAGAGGTGCTTAGTTTTTCTTCTTTTGTTGATATCAGGTAACGTGCAACCTGGCCCTGATATGCAATGTCTCTAAACCCCCTCTGATTTTAAATCTAGATCTGGTTTTGGTATTTTTCATTTAAATATACGCAGCCGGTTGTCAAAAATGGATGGGGTTTTGGGCTAAAACAAGTGATGCAATTGTGTTTTCTGAAAGCTGGCTCAGCAAGTCTGTTTGAGAAGGATATTTGTATAAGTGGTTACAATGTTAATCACACTGATCGAGTTAAGGTGGGGGTGTGGCTATACATGTAAACACTAAATTCCATGTAAGTGTGGCAAAGTCGGAAACTATTTGTAAACAGTTGGAATTTCTTGCTTTGACTAGTGGAGTTTCAAAGGGTCTCTATAACTGTGATTGGCTGTTATAGACCCCCCCTCTGCGATTGGCTGTTATAGACCCCCGCCCCGCGCTCTGTATCTGTGATTGGCTGTTATAGACCCCCACCCCGCGCTCTGTATCTGTGATTGGCTGTTATAGAGACCCACCCCGCTCTCTGTATCCGTGATTGGCTGTTATAGACTGTTATAAAACTCCTAAGAGTTTTAATGAGCAGGCTTTCCTTCATGATTAGTTTTATTTTGACTGGAGCAGATAGAGTTTATCCTTGGTGTGGAAACTGACTCAATTCTTTCATGATGTTTTTTTCCAAATAGTAAACAAACATGCCCCATTCCGCAGGTTCAGGGTTAAAGGGTGGGATAATCCATGGTTTTGTTCTGAGCCGTCTTGTATTATTCAGAAACGTAATCTAGCCTGGGCTAAAGCAAGGAAATCATGTTCTGATGCTAATTGGCTTCTATTTAGGCAGTTACGAAACAAGTGTTCTTTTCTTCTCAGGAAGGCCAAGTCTGAATATTTTATGTCTGTTACCACTGTTAACCTGAATGACCCTAGAAAGTTTTTGAAGGCTATTAAGTCTCTGGAAACCGTAATGTTCATGAATTACCATTATGTGTATTGAAGGACTCTTGCTGTATATGACAAAACTGAAATGCTGAATTGTTTCAATGAGCACTTTGTATCATCTGGTAGGCTGTTTGATTCAGTGTCCTCAGTCTCCTTACAACCCTGTGTAGATGAACCAGCGAGAGCTGGTCAAACTTTGAGCTTGTTGCCATTCTCAGTGCAGGAGGTACATAACGCCCTGAAATCCCTCGCATTGTTTGCTTTTGACAAAAAGCCTTTTAGAAATCTGACGTGTTGGCTGGATTCACAACACGTGTAGCTTTACTTTGGTATCTTACATGTGTGATTTCATGAAAGTTTGATTTTCATAGGAATTTATTTGAATTTGGCACTCTGCATTTTCTCTGGCGTTTGGCCAAGTGGGACGCTACCGTCCCACATATCCCAGAGAGGCAAAAGGAGTTATATAGGTACTATTTTATCAAATGTACCAATCAGGCTTCAGGAAGAAGCATAGCACAATTACAGCAGCCATGAAGGTTTTAAATGATATCGCCGAAGCCCTTGACAAAAAAACAGCACCGTGTCTCACTTTTTATTGATCTCTAAGGCTTTTGATAGCATTGATCATGCTATACTGAGGCAGAGATTGTTGAGTGTAGGTCTTTCGGAGCATGCAATTGCATGGTTTGCTAACTATCTATGATAGAACTCAGTGCACTCATTTGATGGGCTCATGTCTATTAAATAGTCTGTCTAATGCTGTGCCCCAGGGCTCTGTACTTGGTCCCCTCTTATTCACTATTTATATAAATAAGACAATGCGCAACTTCACTTTCATGCTCATACTGTTATTCATTGTTGTGCCTTGTCTCTCACAAAAGCTTTCCAGAACTTGCAAACTGCTTTATATACTGTTCAACAAACGTTATGGCAATTGAAGCTTATCCTCAATACTGACAAAACTAAAGTTATTTTCTGAAGCAAGAATAGCTCTCTGAACCTTTAGTCTATTACTACCTGTCAGGGCAATGAGACTAATCTCAAATATTGTGGAATTTTTATTGATGGCATCTTTTAAATTGCATATTCAACAACTTAACTTCTTGCGTCGAGCCAACCCGGATCCGGTATCATGACTACAGCCTCAAGCCCATTACCATAACGCAACGTTAACTATTCATGAAAATCGCAAATGAAATTAAATCAATATGCTAGCTCTCAAGCTTAGCCTTTTGTTAACAATACTGTCATCTCAGATTTTCAAAAATATGCTTCTCTACCATAGCAAACTAGCATTTAGCATTAGCATTTAGCGTTAGCATTAGCAGACAACATTTTCACAAAAACATTCAATAAATAATTTACCTTTGAAGAACTTCGGATGTTTTCAATGAGGAGACTCAGTTAGATAGCAAATGTTCAGTTTTTCCTGAAAGATTTTTTTGGGCTGGAGAAATCGGTCCGTTTGGTGCGTCACGTTTGGCTACCAAAAAAAACAGACAATTCAGTTATCCAAACGCCGAACTTTTTTCCAAATTAACTCCATAATATCGACCGAAACATGGCAAACGTTGTCTAGTACCAATCCTCAAGGTGTTTTTCACATATCTCTTCAATGATGTATCGTTCCTGGAAGTATGAGTCCTTCTGTATCGCATGGTAAAATAATTGCCACTGGGAATTACGCACCAAATTAGACAAAGGACACCGGATGGCCCCCTGGCAAATGTAGTCTCTTATGGCCAATCTTCCAATGATATGCCTACAAATACGTCACAATGCTGCAGACATCTTGGACGAACGGCAGAGCGCATAAGCTCGTTCACAGCATATTCACAGCCAAATAAGGAGACCAGTGTAAAACAGAGCGTCAAAAATCCTGCTCATTTCCTGTTTGAAGTTTTATCTTGGTTTCGCCTGTAAAATCAGTTCTGGGGCACTCACAGAGAATATCTTTGCAGTTTTGAAAACGTCAGTGTTTTCTTTCCAAAGCTGGCAATTATATGCATAGTCTAGCATCTTTTCGTGACAAAATATTGTGCTTAAAACGGGCGCGTTTTTTTATCCAATAATGACATAACCTCTTCAACCTATGGGGGCTCTAAGTTAGAATTTTATTTTAGGAATAAGGCCCGTTTTTCTTTTGAAGCCAGGAGGAGGCTAGTATTAGCTACATTTATGCCTTTACTAGACTATGGGGATATTTTATATATGAATGCTTCCACTCAGTGTTTGAGATTAATTGGACACCCTTTACCATGGTGCTTTGAGATTTATTTTAAAACAGCAAAACCCTTACGCACCACTGCGCTTTGTATACCAGGGTTGGCTGGCCTTCTCTAGTCACTCGTAGGCTCAGTCACTGGTATACTTTTATTTACAAAGCCATTTTGGGTTTACTACCATTTTATTTGGGCATTTTTATTGTTCAGAAATGTGGTAGGTACTCTTCATTTACAGGACTTTATCCTGCTAACTGTTCCTGCTAACTGTTCCAAATGTCCCAACTGAATTTGGTAATAGGGCTTTTTACGTACTCTGCGCCATCGTCTTGGAACACATTACAAAATACTTTTAAACTGGAAGAACTTTTCCTGATGGGTGTTTTTAAATCACTGATTAAGGATTTTGAGACCGATACCCTGACCGGTAAAAGTTTTTATTTCGCTGTTTTATAATTTTGTTATATTGTTTTTTACTAGAGTACTTGTAGTTTTGCATGTTGTCTTTCTGTAATTGTGTAATGACTTGGTGCTGCCTATCTTGACCAGGACGCTCTTCAAGAAGAGATTTCAAATCTCAATGAGCCCTTCCTGGTTAAATAAAAATAGGGGAGGGAGCAAGCAAGAGGTGGAATGAGAGAAAGATGGAGTTCAGTCAGCGGGCTGGGTGACGACCGATGAGTGTGTGGCGAGGTGCGAGTGGGCGGTCAGGCATGCCCTAATGCAGAAAACATTAGGAGGCACCTACCGGTACACACACTAACAACCAGACCAACACTTTCTCTCTTGGGGTTAGCCGACGTGTGGTGCACTCATACAGCTCCTTCAGAAAGTATTCAGACCCCTTGACTTTATCCACATTGTTAGGGTACAGGCTTATTCTAAAATGCATTAAATTGTTTTTCCCTCTCTCAATCTACACATAATGACAAAGCATAAACAGGTTTTGCGAAATGTCTCATTTATAAAAAATAAAAATCTAACTTACATAAGTACTCAGACCCTTTACTCAGTACTTTGTTGAAGCACCTTTGGCAGCGATTCTAACCTCGAATCTTCTTGGGTATGACGCTATAAGCTTGGCACACCTGTATTTGGAGAGTTTCTCCCATTCTTATCTGCAGATCCTCTCAAGCTCTGTCAGGTTGGATGGGGGGCATTGCTGCACAGTTATTTCCAGGTCTCTCCAGAGATGTTTGATCAGGTTCAAGTCTGGGCCACTCAAGGACCTTCGTAGACTTGTCCTGAAGCAACTCCTGCGTTGTATAACATGTTGACCAGACCACACGCTTGCGTGCACATGTTGATTTTGTCCCCCCACACCAGACTCGATCAGGACACGCAGGTTGAAATATCAAATTCAGGAACCAATTATATTACATTTGGGGACAGGTCAAAAAGCATTAACCTGTTAGGTTAGGGGGCAGCATTTTCACTTTTTGATGAATTGCGTGACCAAACTTAACTGCCTCCTACTCTGTCCCAGATGCTAATATGTGCATATTATTATTAGTATTGGATAGAAAACTCTGAAGTTTCTAAAACTGTTTGAATGATGTCTGAGTATAACAGAACTCATATGGCAGGCAAAACCCTGAGAAGAAATCCAAACAGGAAGTGAGAAGTCGAATTTCAAAACAATGCCTATTTAAATCCGATAGTTATGGATGTGCTTGCACTTCCCAGGGCTTCCACTAGATGTCCCCGTCTTTAGATCCTAGTTTTAAGATTATACTATAAAGGAGGGGCTCATGAGACCTCTTTTAGTGAGTGGTCTGGTAGAGATCCTCAGTCTCATGACGCGCGCTCCCGAGAATGTTAGCCCCCGTTCCAATGCTTTTATTCAGACAATGAAATTCTCCAGTTGGAACCTTAATGATGATATATGTTAAAAACATCCTGAAGATTGATTTGGAGACATGTTTTGACTTGTTTCTACGACCTGTAACGGAACTTTTTGAGTTCTTGTCATTGAGGAAATGGTCGCGCCTCATGAAGATGGATTACTGGGCTGAACACGCTAACAACAAATGGCTAAATGATGGGCTTTATGGAACAAAGTCATTTATTGTCAAACTGGGATGCCTGGGAGTGCCTTTTGATGAACATCAAAAGGTAAGTGAATATTTAGTGTTTTTTCTAACTAATGTTGACTCCAAGATGGCGGAATTGTCTAATTGTTTATATGCAGGTACAGAGCGCCGTTCTCAGATTATGCTTTTTCCGTAAAGTTTTTTTGAAATCTGACGCAGCGGTTGCATTAAGGAGAAGTCTACCTTTAATCCTGTGAATAACAGTTGTATCTTTTATCAATGTTTATTATGAGTATTTCTGCCAAATCACCGGATGTTTTGGAATCAAAACATTACTGCACGTAACACGCCAATGTAAACCAATTTTTGGATATAAATATGCACATTATCGAACATACACAATTCATGTAACATGATGTCCTATGAGTGTCATCTGATGAAGATCAAAGGTTGGTGATTAATTTTATCTATATTTCTGCTTTCTGTGACTCCTATCTTTGGCTGGAAAAAATGGCAGTGTGTTGTTTTGACTTGACTATGAGCTAATATAATCATATGTTGTGCTTTCGCTGTAAATCATTTTTGAAATCGGACACCACACACCGTGTCCGGTCTGGTCAGCATGTATGGGTCGTTGCTTGGCATTCAGGCCAAAGATTTTCATCTTGGTTTAATCAGACCAGATAATCTTGTTTCTTATGGTCAGAGTCTTTAGCTGCCTTTTGGCAAAGTGCCTTTTACTGGTTGTCCTCCTAGAAGGTTCTCCCATCTCCACAGAGGAACTCTCTCGGAGCTCTTCGAATAATTCCTTCGACCTCATGCCTTGGTTTTTGCTTTGACATGCACTGTCAGCTGTGGGACCTTATATAGTCAGGTGTGTGCCTTTCCAAATCATGTCCACTGAATTTAAATAACCACAGGTGGACTCCAATCAATTTATAGAAACATCAAGGATGATCAATAGAAACAGGATGCACCCGAGCTCAATTTCGAGCAACATCGAAAAGGGTCTGAATAGTTATGTAAATAAGGTATTTACGTTTTTTTATTTTTAATACATTTGCCAAAAGCTCTAAAAAAACATTTCTACTTTGTCATTATGGGGTAGTGTGTAGATTGCTGGGGATTCTTTTTCATTTAATCAATTTTCGAATAAGGCTGTAATGTAACAAAATGTGGATAAGTCAAGGGGTCTGAATAATTTCCTAAGACAATAACGACCCAAACCATAACTACTAATCGACAGCTGTCTAACTACCATTGTACATGAACTAGTCACAAAATTGAATGTAGCAAGTGAAAGAACAGACAGTGGGCTAGTTACACACAACCCCCCCGCGCTCTTGTTTAGCTGAAGAGACATATGTCCAGGCAATCCCCAAAATGTGACCAGGAGACATTTCCTGCTCATGGGGAGGTGAGCTGACAATGCCATTTTTGCTTTCACACTAACACAATACCATCATAATAATAGCCTTTCAGTAGAAATACTATCAGAACATTGCCGTGACCATGTATAGAAGGTAGACAGTGTGGGGAAGGAAGGGAAGTCGAAATGTTGATTGTTCCAGATAGCGTGACCACAGGTCTTCATAAAATGTGCGCTGCTGTTTTGTTTTGAATGTTGGCTGGCACGCCCAACGGCTGTGCTGCTATTGACACGAGCAACGGTGACAAACAGACAAGCTTCTAATTATACGTGATTAGGGATCATTCAAAACAGTTGGCCTCCACTTTAGCTACTCTCACAGTGCTCGTGGTTTTATGCAGTTTAGATTGCGAGAGGTCTAGGAAGAACATTGAAAATTCAAATGAGAAAAACCTGACGCCATATTTACCCCAAACTGCACTGTATCCGTATGCGTTTATAAACAAAGGAATGATTCAAGTCAGAACAAAAGAGCAAAAGCAACAGACTACTTTCCCAGTTGGAAAGGTAGAGAAGTTCTGCTTTCCAAATGCTCTTGTTCACACCTTTCTAAACAGGCCTATTTTTATTTTACCTTTAACTAGGCAAGTCACTTAAGAACAAATTCTTATTTACAATGAAGGCCTATCCCAGCCAAACCAATTGTGTGCCGCCCTATGGGACAACCAATCACGGCCGGTTGTGATACAGCATGCAATCGAAACCAGGGTCTGCCGTGACACCTTTAGCGCTGAGATGCAGTGCCTTAGTATGTGGCTCCCGAGTGGCGCAGTGGTCTAAGTTCTCCAGTAGCATTCGGTGGAGTTTGTTTACACATTTTGGAGTGTGCTCAAGAAATGAGAATATTTGACACTGGAAATTCAAGCCACTTAATTTTATGCTACAGCAACTAGCCTACTTCTCACTTCATAAACACCCTAAGCTAATGACGGATTATGTTCTTTAGCTTTAATGATAACACTAATTATGTAAATGTGCGAGTAGCAAACAAGCTTAACTATGAGAATAGTTTCACTGCAGGGTATCTAAACAGGTTGGTGCAGAAACTGTTCTCAAGGACTTAATTTGAAGTGGGTTAGTATATCTGGCTATCTACTACTGATATATTACAAGTAGAGTGGTGGTCTAAGTTTGTTGGCTACTGGCTAGATCTCTGCTTATCAAATGACACTAAGTCATTTTCACTTGACATGTTGAAAAGATCTCCTCAAAAGAATCTCAAGACAAGTTTAGCGTTACTAATTGGGTACCTGACAAATGACTGACATGTCCTAACCAAACTGTCAACATTTCAAGATTAATTGTCATACTCAACTGTCTGCTCTCTTTTATGTATAGCCTACTTAAGGCAGTCCCAATTGAATAAACTTGAACACTGCCATTGTAACTTCCAAAAGCTAACCACGCTTCCATTTCAAAAGTAATGGTCACAGGGGTCGTATTTTTAGACATCGAATTACACATAAAACATAAGTAAAAGTCTTCAGAGCTCTCAATGTCTTGGTCCCACTAATCCGGGGCTATCTGATTCAGTGGTGTCCCTGTGGACTGGCCTGGTATAATCAACTGGGGTGTCTCCCTCCCTCAGCCTTGAGAGCCCTCAAGAGTACAGGTGGCACATCATGCCCCAGTGAGAGGCCAGCCCTCTAGAGGCACACCTTATCACTGATTTTATCTATCCTAACCCCCTACCCCCCACAAGGAGGGTAGGGATGCCTGTTGTGGCTAATCGTATATTTGAGGACCCTATTTGATTTTTTCTATTCAATTCAGTCTGGTATGAGAATGGTAGTCCATATCTGCAAAAGCAGGGTATCTTGGTTATTGCTCTGTGCCTTCAAAATCTTGTGTGACTTACTACAATATATGGGCATACGAATATAAGGGCAGGTCGAGACGATGACCTCATTTCAAGATGGCTGCTATCTACATTTCAGTAGCGTTGTGAAGCATAAACATGGAATACATTGATAAACACCGAAAGACTGTACTCCACAGATCATGAGGATTTCGACACGACCAACGAAGATTGCTTTCTCGAAGGATTGGATCCACTAAGACCTACAAGAAAAATTAATTGACTTTATATTGCTAATTTAATGTATTTTGTTTTCAAAAGTTGTCTGTTTTTGTACTTTTAGTTTACATTAGGCCTTTGTAACAAGTCATTTCCATGTTAAATAATTCCAAAGTAGTTGTCTGTTTCATATTAGTTCACTGTTCTAAGTTTCATCCTTGTAACTTTGGAGGCCATTAAACTCTCATGGCCACTTTATTTATTTGTAGTTGTCACCTCTGCCTTTGGAGACCGTGTTACTGTTTACATTGTATGTGTGTGCTTCACACCTTCTGTGTGAGTCACTGTACAGATATAGTTTAGGCTTGTGTTTTTACTTTACAGCCATGTCGTTTTGTAAATTGAGTCAACTGTAATTATGTGTCTTACAACAATATATCCCTTTATTTTATTCAGGATACAGAGGATTTGAATGATGACGTTTGGGAGCCACCCCCCCTGCCGGGCAAGGTCTTCAGTCCCACACTGCAGTGTCAATCATCCTATCTGATGTTTCTACATCCACTTTTCATAGACCCCTTGAAAAATAAAAGGACAAATGGTGCCACAAGCCCCTAAAAGAACCGGTTTCCCCAAGTCCAAGGTAAACAAAATCACAAAGACAGCGGAGAGGGGGACCATACGTTGGGTCAGGACTAACATGCCGTTTTGTGTAAAATGGAAGGACACTAGGGAAGTAACTATGCTTACCACACAGCATGAGGTATTCAGTAATGACCATGTCTCAAGGAGGGTGAAAAATGCCAATGGGGCATGACATGGGTGAGGAAGAATGTCCCAGTTCCTGTGAAGGACTACAATGCCAGCATGGGGGTTGTCAACCTATTTGATGCTCTGATAGGCTACTAGCAGGTCCTCCACCAGACCAGGAAGTGGTATAAGACTTTTTTTTTACCACTGTGTGGACATTGCAACAGTAAATGTTTTCATTCTCCACAAGCAGATGTCCAAAGCAAAAGGTCAAACTCCTCTCTCCCAGTTGGCCTTCCGAGAGCAGCTGGTGTTGGAAATGGCTGAATTGGGGGCCCAAAGCAACCTCACAACCATCACAAAACCCCCCACTCAAGGTCAGCATCATTATCCAACACACATGCCAAAAGGAAGAACTGCAAGTTTTGCAAAAAAACACATGGGGAAAAGGGGTGAAATACCAGTACGCCTTTTGTTTCCTGGCAGAGGGACTGCTTCAAAGACGATCACGACAGGCACAAGCTATGGTGAAAGTGAAAGCTATTCTACACCTGGAATGTAAAACTAACACAAATGCCATTTGTAAATAGTTCAGCTTATTTCTATTTTTGTGAAGGACACGTGTAACCAAGTGTGTGTTCGATAAGACTTTTTCAAAAAAAAAATTAAAAAAATAATAATATATATATATATATTATATAGCATTTCTATTGTTTTTGTTGGATACGCCTAGGCCAAACAGGATACGCCTAGGCCAAACAGGATACGCCTAGGCCAAACAGGATACGCCTAGGCCAAACAGGATACGCCTAGGCCAAACAGGATACGCCTAGGCCAAACAGGATACGCCTAGGCCAAACAGGATACGCCTAGGCCAAACATTCAGGCACTTTGTGGTGGTGTTGTCGGTATGGTAGAAATAGTTTTTATACTGAACAAATAGCATTTAGGGAATGCAAATATGTAATTATCTATTTACAGATATAAGCCACTTTGGAGAGGTTTATGGACACTTGGACATGTCCCGTGAACACACCTGACACCACTTACTAAAACATCTGCCCATTTCAAGTTGTTAGGTCTATCAATCCCTTTTTTTCTGATATTGTTCACGTTTTGGAAGCCGTCTGATGCGTTTCCAGGTCTAGTCGTTAAAATGTACTTATTGCTTTTCAATGAAAGATTACTTTCTTTTTTTATGTTTGTGTGTGCTTGATCTTGTGTATTCTGAACTATATAACTCCTGTTTTCTGAGCATTTCCTCATAGTTGCCTAGATTTCTTCTTTCCAAATAAACCCAGTTTTTCATTGTCAGAATCAAGTAATTACACATGAATAGTTATTACCCAAAAGTATGTCTATTTAGGCGGAAATCTAAATTTTGCCATTACATTTAAGAGGTTAATGGACTTTCAGTTGTCTACAGCAGGGAGGGGTAAAACAGGAAGGAGTTCTGTTTATGCAATCTGCTCTCCACTTTAAACATGTGGGCTTAATATCTCCCGAAAAAAAATCACTGTCCAACGCTGAGGCCTTTCCCTGGTCAAGAGTGGGGCCGAGGGGAGGAGTACTCTTGGGAATACAAAAGGTTGTCAGTAATATATTCAGCAGAACTTGACTCCCAGGGAATGGCGGCACCTTGCCTTCCTCTTTGGCACTCTTCGTCTGACTGGCTGCCCACCGGCAGAGGGACCTGCTGCAGCTCCCCCTAAGCACTCACCCCTGGGGCTTTTGGGCTGGCCCGTAGCAGGCCTGGGGGCGGCAGCCATGCATGTGGCCTTGACACGGGCGTGTGGGAATAAGGGGGGCTTTAACTTCCTGCCAGGGATGTCTGGCTCAGCAGAAAGAAATGACAGAGCCAGGGGAAGAGCGAGAGAGAGACGAAGTTAAGAGGAAAGACGTGGGGAGAGAAGAAGTTCAGCTTTGGAGGTTATCTTTTTCTGTCTGGAGTCCGTGGCATTGAGGGAATGTTTGGTATGGTAGAAAGAATGGCTCAATTCATTAATTTGTTCCTCCATAAATTCAGTCTGAAACAATCCCCCAAACTGTACTGAAGTTTGTGTGTGCCATTTTTCCTGGAAGAGTCTTGTTTGCAAATCATCCAGAATGATGTGCTTAGAGTGCATTTAGAGGTTATACGTAAATAACAAATAAAAAACAGACTGGGTCATACTAAAAATGTATCCAGCACATTTTTTTTATGTTGAGATGACTAATCAAATTTTTGGGTCACATGTTTAGCAGATGTTCTCAGGTGTAGCAAAATGCTTGTGTTTCTAGCTCCAACAGGGCAGTAATATGTAACAAGTAATATCTAACAAATTCACAAAAATATACAAATCTAAGTAAAGGAATGGAATTAAGAATATATAAATATATGGACGAGCAATGTCAGAGCGGCCTAGACTAAGATACAGTAGAATTGAATTCTACTACTAGCCTCTGCTTTAAAACAGACTATTGAGCAATTCAATTGGCACCAAATACCATGTTCAAAGTTGGTCTTACTATAAGTTTAACAGTTTCCATGGTGAACAGTTAAAACACAAAACCTCTATCCTTCCATTAAGAAGAATTAATTACAGGATTCCCGGGCCTCCCAGAGAGCTAAATCATTCAGAGAGACCACCAACACAACCATGCTGAAAGTATCAGTGGCTGTGAGTGTGACTGGTGGGAGGTGGTGCAAGGGCTACCAATGCACAGTTAAAAGCTGAAGCCTCCAGGTGGGTTTAAGACGCCAGCCAAACTGAAGCAAAATTGTCTAGCCGAACAAACGCGCGCGCTTGTTTGTTCATATTGAGATGCCGTAGCTAGTATACACTCCCCACAAAAGTTCAAATGAAACTAAAAGTACGCAAGAAAGCTGTCATTAATTAACATTTTTGCAGAGGAGATCTTAGTCTAACAGCACCATCTAAGATGTTTGGTGCAGTATTTTTCAATTAAAAAATGTGCATTGAAAACAAGGTATTTCTCATTGAATGAGAGACGATTGAAGAATCCCTACTGTTGCCCAATCACCAACGAAGGGGCGTAGACTTCGGCTCCGAACTTCAGCTTGTATTTAGAGAAAAATGTGTACCCGAACAGCCAAAGTTCAAAACATCACAAAACACTGTAATTAATATATACAAACTCTTCCGAACTGTTTCAGATTGGAAGCATGCGGATGGATGCCTTTAACCTATTAGTTTTATGACACGCTCCCTCAGGTCAAATGATTTCTGACTGTATTTCCTGAGGCCCTTCCGACAGAACACAAAACTCGCCTTAGGGGCGAGGTGTAGGGGCAACTTCATCCCACTCCTGCCGTAGGACTCAAGTCATGAATGGTGTCTCCTTTTCTACCGCTGCACTGATAGCCCTGGACAGGACAACGCGAGCCCTTGTTGTCTTTAGCTGTATTGCCTTCATCTACACTGAGTGTACATTAGGAACACCAGCTCTTTCCATGATTTAGGCTGACCAGGTGAAAGCTATGATCCCTTACTGATGCCACTTGAATCAGTGTAGATGAAAGAGAGGACACGGGTTAAAGAAGGGTATGAAAGCCTTGAGACATGGATTGTGTATGTGTGCCATTCAGAGGGTGAATGGACAAGACTTGATTTAAGTGCCTTTGAACAGGGTATGGTAGTAGGTGCCATGCGCACAGGTTTGAGTGTCAAGAACTGCAGCGCTGCTGGGTTTTTCATACTAAACAGTTTCCGTGTGTTTCAAGAATGTTCCACCACACAAAGGACATCCAGCCAACTTGACACAACTATGGCAAGCATTGGAGTCAACATGGATAGTGTGTCAACATCCCTGTGGAACGCTTTCAGCGCCTTGTGGTGTCCATGCCCTGACGAATTGAGGCTGTTCTGACGGCGGGCGGGGGGGCTCAATTTGAGAACGTTCCTCTAATGTTTTGTACACCGAGTGTATATGATTATACTATCATTTCAAATCCATGCCTAGGAAGGACCTACTTTACACTAATCTAGTGAGATGCTTCCCTGACTAATGTCTTTAAAATCTCCTCTAGGCTATCTTGAGATGAATTATCCTTCAGACACTAACACTTAAGCACTACACTGAATCGCAGCTGTGACTGTGCCATGGTTTGAATAAGAGGATGAGGACTGAGAGAAAAGGCCACCTAATGAATGGACAGAGGGAAATACCCTCTACTTCTGTCATAACTAGATGATGCTACTGGATGAAAAAAATGGGGCATCTAGAAATACAGATTTGACAAAAGCTGCCTCGCAGGAGCCATACAAAGGTGAGCAGAGTGAATAATACAATCTAATCAGCTGTTGCCAATCTTTAAACACATTCTGTTCAGAAGAAAGGAACTGTGACACACAAGCAAGGCTTGGGGGCTGGCTAGGCTTCACTTCAGACAGAAGCAGCAACTCAAATCTTCACCACTACTAGAGGTAGACAGATGGGTGAAGAGGGGGGGGGGTTGCTTGTTTTCCAGGCACAGGAGGCCAGCACAGCCCTCCTGCTAACCTCGGAGGAGAGGCAGAGGAGCAAAGGGAGGCCTGGGGGAGAGGGGCATGATGACAGAACCATGCGAAGCTTCTTCCACTGACAGGAGCAACAACCGCCACTTAACTAAACAAAATGGCAGTGATAATAAGTGGTCAGATGTGATGATCTACACAGACAGTGTCCATAGCATTCATACAAGGACTCAGTTGAGAGTCTTAAAACTGTCTTTATATACCCATTTAAGTCCTGATTAAGTCAGAGTAGTAGTTTGAACGTGCAACTGAAACCAGTAGGAGTAAAGATGCAGATTTCTGGACAGGGCTGCGCTCAGAGTTTCTTGCCTTGGTAAATCGCGCTGTTAAGACACAGACGCCCTTTGCAACCATGTACCTATGTGAGAGTGGATTCTCAGCCCTCACCAGCATGAAAACTAAATACAGGCACAGACTGTGGAAAATGATTTAAGACAAGACTCTCCAATACAACCCAACATTGCAGAGTTATGTGCATCCTTTCACGCACACCATTCTCATTAACATGTGGTGAGTTCACAATTTTTGATGAACAAATAAGGTTTTATGTAAGTTGCTTAAAGAGCAATGGCAAAACACATTTGAGAGTGCTCTGACCCTGGTGCTAGAGGCACGCAGCTGGAGGTTGAATGTTTGAAGGTGTACAGGACTAGAAAAAGTTTTGGAACCACTGCTCTACACCATAAAAATGGGGAGAGGGGGGGGCGCTGCTAAACAATGCTAATTTTCACAGAAAAAACAACATGGAACTGTTTACAAGGGACCCTAGTGTTCACTCTGTCAAGAGGGAAACAATGTATCTGTCTCCTCTTGGTTTCCCCTCAACTCTCCATCTTTGCATTTTAAGTTTAGTTTCTCGAGTGTGGCCCCTAGGGATCGACGGTGTATGCTTGTTAGGATCCTGTAGTTGCATCTATTTTTACATTTTAGTAATTTAGCAGACGTTCTTATCCGGAGCGACTTACAGTAGTTAGTGAGTGCATACATTTTCATATGGGTCCCCTGTGGGAATCGAACCCACAATCCTATGCTCTACCAACTGAGCCACACGGGACATATGGGGCTAAGATCTGAAACTGGGTTGAGTCATGTTTCTTTTTTGTTTTAAATACTGACACCACAGGTCTTAAAATCTGATCTCGCATACATCTTGCCGAAACACAGTTTCTCTCCAGTCTAAAGATGGATGAACTGGCACAATATCATACAAATATGAGGTAGTAGAGATCACTCCCAAAGTACTGTATGCAATTTTCCTACACTTGTGCTAGGTGGATTCAGAAATTCCATGGTCATAATCCTTCAAATGATCTTGAACTCTGACAGGGCCTTGGATTTTGTCGTCAAATATATATTTTTGCAAAAACTGTTTAACAGTAGGGCATCAAAGAACCCCACCACACTTCATACCCGACCACTTCATGAAGTTAACGCAACTATACAAGCCAGTCGAATAAAGTACCTCAACAACCACAAGGGCAGGCTATGGCGGAAGCCACAATAGTTAAAAACATCTGTTCCGCCCGACATACCCGGGACCTCTTATCTGTTGGCTGAGTGACCCAACTGACTTTAGAAGCTGCCATCTTAGGTTCGAGACTTCGCGGAAGGTGGGGTAGTATTTCATGGGATGCTCTATTATCTGTGAACACGTAGCTAGCCTGGTCGTTCAATAAAATTTATTTTTTTCTATGTACAGTTTTTTAAATAACAGTTCGTTTTCGTTCTGTTATGAAAGGTGGAAAGTAGTCACGTCTGTAGTTGCTGGCGACCCATTATGCTGGTTGACTGATTACAAAAGAATGGAGCGAAGACCGACGCGTTCGGGAAAATAATGGTAATCTCGCACTTAGAAATACAGCCAGGAACTATACAGCGGCAGGTGCTTTTTAATCGAAAATACATGGATGAACCGATGGTAACAAGTGAAGTTATTCCAAGTTCACCCAGATCCAATGTTTATGATAAACAAGCCCCCTTAAACGTTAAAATGCGGAAACGCACTACAACTGCAACCATCGCTTGCTGTTGATCAAAGTGGCACCGCAGGAAAATGTATGTGTAGGTTTTTTTTCGACGAGCAACAACCGCCATCAGTGTAGTCCACTGGCACAGGATTAGCCTTTGGGCTAGCAGCAAGACAACGAGGGCGATGATACAGTGCTCGAATGTTGGCTCCAGGCTCAACTTCTCCACTTAACAATGGGGCCACTTCCAACTAGCTAGCAGCAAGCTAATTAAGGCCATCACACAGCTGACGGAAACGCAGAGCTCGCCTAGTTATTCCCTACTAAAATATAATAATCCCGAACCATATAAAATGAATATAGTCCATGTACTTTAACAATGATATATAGATATAAAGGGAGAGTAAAAAACATGGCTAAACAGGAATGACCGTCTGGCCTCAAGCAACCCTCGGTCCATATTCATCGTCCAATAAAACAACAGACAGGCTACTTTTTTTATCTCGTCATTAGCAAGTTAAATACCATGTGAATGAACTCAATTTAAGAAATGCAAATTGGACTTCTGTCTGGATTTATGTATCAAAATCCAGCTGTGTGGTATGCCGTATTTAAAAAAAAATAGTTTTCATAGCTAGTGTGCACCCAGGGAATATCCCTTCGCTAGCAACCTACAGTATTAAATAATTCAGCTCCGCCACCGACTCACCTCTAACTACATTTAAACCACCTCGTGTCTCACTAGCTGAACACACAATTAACTAGCTAACCCAAGCGAACGAACACTCACCCTTGCCTATTGTAGTATAAATAAATAAAACCAATTCAAAATGTTTCCAAATTCAACAAGTTGTTTACATTGCTTGCTTAACGAGATCTCATCGTGTTGGCTAGATAATATTCTTCACCTAGTGAAAAAAAAACTATGGTGATCTCAGCGGAAGGCGAGTTAAACTTGCTAACTGTAGTTAGCGTTTCAGCATGGTAGTTTACGGACCTGCAGTAACTTGTGTTGGGAAATTACTGTATCCCATTCTCATTTACTTTTCAGAATAAACTGCGTTTACAGTAATTCGCTGAATAGACCAAAAGTCAGTTTCCAAACAAACTTGCATGGTAGATTAAAAGTCGATTGTAAGTGGGAAAACCCGTTCTATAACATTACATGGGTTACTTACAGGTAAGAGTAACACACAACTAATTTACCATGTGAACAAATGGGATATAGAGCGACTACGGAATTCAACCATTCAAAAAAAAATCATTGCTCGCTTACCCAACAAGCTTGGTCAATTCAGGGTTTCTCAAATTAACTCCCGTTAGTATCTCCAGTACAATCCTTTCTGGTCCGTTAATAAATTACGAAATTAAAGTTATTTTATAATGTTCGGCGTGTCGGTATCCCGTCTTCACCGGCTCGTTTTGTCCTTTGTGTTAATTTCACTCAATTCGAGTTTAATCCGATCGATCCCGGCAGTCGCGTACTTGAGTCGTCTCTTCCAGATACTCTCTCACCTTCTACGGGCAGGGGGCGCGTTCGTGGCTCCAATGGATAAACATGCGTGCGCGTGAATGACCCTGCTGGGCTGTGACGAATGTGCGCTTTATTTTTCAGTTCTTGTAACATAGTAGATGCGATTAAAGCTGCACCTTTTAATTTCTTATTTTGGCGTAGGGTTATGGGAGTTATTGATACATGCAATGTGGACATCAAGTTGATTTTAAATTGCTCCAATTGATTCTCAAATTAAAAACTGGAACTTGGCATGGGATAATGACGTCTATAAATTATAAACCTCAAATGATATGGTATTCTAAAAGCTCATACCGTTTCAAAACGAGTTCAAAACATGTTCCCAATTGCAATGGAACTGTATCAACTGAAATGAGTGGATGGTTTTATTTGTTTGGAGCATCAGTTCGTCCCCGATAACGACTTTCATAATAATTCCACGTGAACTGCAGATTAATAATTATGATTATTAGAGATGGACATCATGCAAGTTCACGATTCAAATTGACATAATACTTGTTCTTCTACCGAGCCTGAGAGCCTATTCTACCTGGTCCAATGGGCACGCACAGGGCCAACCTGAGGATTTCAGAGTAGTTCGAGTCCTTGCATTTTGCGAAGTTAAAAGCTAAACATGTGCAACCATTTTCGATAGAAATATATCAAAATGAAGAAATATGTATTCCACACTTGTGTGAAGGTCTCATCCTTGATGAACACTACAGAGGAATCATCGGGCAAGTTACCCGCAAGTCCTTTGCGCGGTCATTCATTTGCTGAGCATAACAACCTGCCCCACAGGAGTACTGTATTTAAAGGCGCAAGCATCCACTTTCTGTATGCCCAAATAAATGTCCTCTCAAATCGACTGGATATATTTTTGTGTTTACATGTGTATGTGGTGATGAATATAAGCTTGTAAATATTCCAATGGATCACTTATACATTTTGCAGTATTCGGAACATAATTTAATAGAGCATGTCTTTAAAAATATAAATGTCCTTAGCGTTTGTGGGTTTAATTTGCATGAGAGAAGGCTATCGTGAAGGTCACACTACTTGAATTGCATTCACTAAAATCAAACTTACATTTTTGAAACAGTTAATACAATTCATGCAGTAGGCATACTACTACCGTTTCAGAGGATTCACTAATCTGTTCAACACAAGCTTTTCCGTTTTCACATTTCCTTTCTTTACTGCTTTCAAAAGTAGGTCATGAGAATTGTAAGGATTTGATCATGTGATCACACCTATAACATCATAAGCTGTTGCTGTGCGTGACTACCATCAAAAAACAATTTCAGGTTACATCCTAATGTTAAGGGATGTAATGGGGATGATGAGTAAAGAATATATCTCATGAACTATATCTGACTGCAATGCACACCCACCCAACATTGATTTTTTGATTTGCTGTTGGCCTATTTGACAAACCTTGCACACTGGGCCGGTTTACCAAAAGCATATTAACAATAAATGGATTGTTTGAACTATAGGATCATATGGTTCTAAGGATGAACTTAGCCTTAGAATGCTTTTGGGAAACCAGGCCCAGAGCAGTGTTTATTTTATAATAGACTAAAGCACACAAATAAGGTGAAATAAGGTGCATATCCAGTAAGTTATGTGGAATTATTTCATAACGACATAGGAGACCTAGAAATTAAATCACACTTTCAATTGAATATCACCTGTAAACTATCAAGGCCTACCTGAAACACATGTAACACAGAGCAAAGTGTGTTAAAAAGCCAGTTGAATTGGTACTGGGTGCATATGCCCCTTTAACCTTAGTGTTCATATTTTAATGTGTAAATCATAGTCCACAGACATACAGTAGCTTCGCAGCTCTGCACCATCTGAGGATGCAAAGCCCAAACGTGCTCCTCCCCACAATTCCCAACCAACTCGGCTCCAGTATGCATCCTCTATTCATTTGAATGTGTTGACATTTGGAGAAATTGCTTGAGCCTTGCTGAAATATTCAGAAAGAATGAAAGCCAACAGTCCAATATTCCAGAACACTGCTGTGTGTAGGGGTACCCATTTTGGACTATGATAAATACATGGAAAGGGTGCAGTGATCATTTCAGAACCAAGCCTGTATGAAAGCGTTTCCCAAACTCGGTCCTGGGGACCCCAAGGGGTGCACATTTAGTTTTTTTGCCATAAAACTACACAGCTGATTAAAATTATTAAAGCGTGATTATTAGTTGATTATTTGAATCAGCTGTGTAGTGTGCTATGATGAAAAAACAAAAGGTTCACCACTTTGGTTATGAGGATGCTGCATAATCTTACAGGAATTCCAAAACTCCAGGCAGCTCTGAAGACACACATGCTTCACTTTATAAATTGATAAATCAAGAGATACAATACAGTATGGATCCATATATATATAATCGTTTCATTCATATACCAACACAGACACTCAGAAAAGTACTATAGGGAGATGCAAAATATCAACTCTAAAAAGGAAATTACAAAATGTAAGTTTAAACATTGCACATTTCTTCCACATAAATTTATATTTCATTTTATATATTTTTTTATTATTTGTGATAGCATTTTTTTTATTTTTAAGAAAAACCAACACAGCAAACGTCGGGGGGGTCACAGACACTCCAGGTTCGGCTTTTCCCGCGCCGCTCTTACAGACGCGATGTTCACCATAATATCTACTAACAGAACGCACTGCCAAAGAAAGCAAGGCTTTACACAGCCACTCACACACCTACAGGAAAACGCTGCTCTGCACTGATGCTCCACAGCGGACTGCTTGGAAAACAAAATCCTGAAGAGAAAATATGTATGCATGCAGACTTGTATGTATAAATAGACAACTGTGGGTACACATGTATGCATTTAGGAATGCATGTACTTTCTTAATATACGTGTATACATACACACATTTAGAGCAGGGGTTCTCAATCCTGGTCCTGGTGATCCAAAGGAGTGTACAGTTGTGTTTTTTCCATAACACTGCACACCTGAGTGAAATGACCAACTCATCATCAGGCTTCAATAATTAGAGTCAGGTGTGTAGTTCAAAAAGAAAACATGTGCACCCCTTTGGGTCCCCAGGACCAGGATTGAGAACCAGTGATTTAGAGAATGTCTGCAACACGTGTTTGAATGTAAAACAAACAAAAAAAGTGTTGTGTATGTGCTGTGCATGTATAAGACTATGCACATGTAGTTAGTGGAATGATTCCTTTGCAACCTGATTATGTTTTTCTATCGTTTTTCTGCTGTCCCAATCTTTTCGTTAAGGCAAACAGCTGAGATCCCTTTCCAGAGTAGAGGTGACCAAATTCTGGAGTTTGTGGTTATTGAACACAGGTAAACAACATTTTGGCATTAAAATAGATAAGATGCAGAATATTGAGCCAAAGTTTCTATACACAGTCATAGCAGATCTAGGGCACAGAGAGATAGCGAGGGGAGGGGGGAGGCAGATGGCAGGACAAACTAAAAGTAAAATCTTAAAATGGTGTCCAAGTAGGTTTTTTTAGCAATACTGTTGCAGTTTCAAGCTCTATTCGTAAAGTCTAGATTTTTCCAAGAAATTCAAAGATTCTAGCTCGGTCAACATACACCAAAGCAAGAAAGGATTACTATATATATATACAGAATGTGAGTGATAAATACAGAATTAAAACAGCCCTGTTTTTTCTCCTTTTAGCTTCTTCACTTCAGACATGGCTGCTGCTCGACACAACTCTACGTTTCTTTTTCTCTTTTATTTCAAACTTCTGCGTTAACCACACGTTCCCAAAGCTTTCTTTCTCCCACATGAAACCAATTCAAATACTAATTGATGACCAAGCTTGTAGTGTTTGATACAATTCAGCTTTAAGTCAAAACGTCAAAAAGAAAGACATGATCCACAACTGGCTCACAGATGTACAGATAGATACGAGTCCCTATCCTAAAGCATCCTGCCTGTTTGATGTACAGATAGATATGAGACCCTATCCTAAAGTATCCTGCCACAATAGTAACAGTAAACCCTACCATTCTACAACCCAGACAGGCTCCAATGCAGGACAAGCATTTTTGCCCCAGGACCGGGGGTACTTTAACGTGTTTTGCTTGGTATATATTGACTGACAGTCATGGAGTATACAATTAGACTCTCCTGTGGCAAGGCTGTGTAGAGGGAGGGGTTAAGAAAATGTTACTGAGCCCGACCAGTCCAGAAGAAACGCAGGGGGCAGGATGGGTGGTTGGGGGAGGGGTATGAGACAGAGGGGCAGGGTGTTCAGCAGCATCCCCCTCCAGCCTGTTGGCCTCCCTGGCTACCGGAGAGTGTGGAGTTGGTGGCAGCGTGCTGGGGCCCAATCTTAATGCCGTTAGCCTGCCGAGACAAAACCAGAACATGCAAACGGCTCGTCAGGAAAATGGAACGTGATGATGGTCAGGTGTGGTTTGACGATTTAGAGTTTGAGTGTTTGTGTTTTTCTAGCGTGGATTAAATGGATATAACAAGAAATATCAATTGTGACAAATTCTCTTTGGCTCACAGTCACATGCACACTCTTTTGTAAGCATCTCTCCCACACACACCAGCAAGTGGCACTTTCATGCATTGCCCCACTTTCATCTCTCCAGTCCTTTATTGGCTGAAGAGAACACAGAGTGGCTAAAAGGCATCACTCCAATATGAGCCTGTGCTGCTGTGGCTTTAAGCAGTAGTAGCTATTAAGTCAACTCAATCGTTCTAAATCACATTTATAGTGTTCAGGGAAGAGGAGGAGGTTGGAGGGGGGGGGGTTCTCACGACGCCTGCCAGCAAGCGACGGGAATTCTGACCAGGGCTTCCCCCACGTCAGTCAGCTGATGCGGTTTGGACCGTGTCCCTGGCCTCACTTTCCCCCACCCCCTCTCCCCCTTATTTTACCCTTTACTACCTCTCAAAGAAGGCATACCCAACGGCTGCTCAGGGACTCGCCTCCTTCACGCTGGCTGTAACCTTGTGGGATGTGAGGAATTTATGCACTGGCCAGCAGCCAGGGCTAGCGGAGAGAGGGAAGGAGAGGGAGGGGAGAAGGGGAAAAAAGTGGAAGTTTTGCTCGGCTCTGCAGACTGGAACCTGCTCTGCTTCTTCTTGCCTTTCTTTAGAGGAGAGAGATGGGGAGTGGGCCGCTACAAATAAGCTGATGTGGAGGGGCTGCCTCGAAAATATGAATATGGGTGCAGTGTCTCCTAGGAGCATGTGACTTCGTAACAGAGTAAGCTAACACAATGACTTTCTGGCCTTCAAATGGGCCTTTTTTTCCCCAATAGGATTTATCCAACGTCTGCTCTGTCAAGATTTTATACTCTTCACTCTGTTTATGACGTGGGCTTAGGGCACTACGAAGGGAGCAAGGGCATTTGACCACTTGGCCATATCTCAGTTGATGACTTAAATCTAAGAAGTCAAGTCATGTCAAGAAGATGGTCTGTCAAAACTGCAGTGTACAAAATGGACACAAAATGTGTCTCTCCTATGTCAAATGACCTCATTGTTGATGTCGAAGACACCCTCCTGGATCTTCTCGTAGATCTCCTTCGCTGTGTTGATGAATGCCTGAAAAGAGAGAGTGCCTAGTTAGTATAGGATCAGAGCTGAAATCCACAGCATCTAGATGGAACCGTTGTAATAACTGATAAACTCCCCTGCAAGATATCAAGCCTTGGACCAGTCAAACCATCATATACGTGGTTCTCGTTAACTGAATAAGTTCTAAAAGAGTGTGATTTACAGGAGTTCAGCCTCTGGCTTGTTGCCACAGATAATACATCTTCGTCACTCCGCTGTACAAACCACGCACGCAGACGTATAAAGAGACCCTTAGTTTTAGCCTGAATGTACAGCATGGTAGGCCTTATATAATCATTAAGTACACCTCAAAAGCGAGACGAGTCCAGGGTGCCCATCTATAGTAAATACTGCCTGTAATTCAGCTTTTTACCACAGAGGGAGGCCTACTTTAGAATCTGAAAGCAAATGTGCACCTCACATTTAGCTCAAGAGGCTCTGGCCTGATCTAGTCCCCTCTGGCCTGATCTAGTCCCCTCTGGCCTGATCTAGTCCCCTCTGGCCTGATCTAGTCCCCTCTGGCCTGATCTAGTCCCCTCTGGCCTGATCTAGTCCCCTCTGGCCTGATCTAGTCCCCTCTGGCCTGATCTAGTCCCCTCTGGCCTGATCTAGTCCCCTCTGGCCTGATCTAGTCCCCTCTGGCCTGATCTAGTCCCCTCTGGCCTGATCTAGTCCCCTCTGGCCTGATCTAGTCCCCTCTGGCCTGATCTAGTCCCCTCTGGCCTGA
The DNA here is from genome assembly GCF_023373465.1 of Oncorhynchus keta. Lineage (NCBI taxonomy): Eukaryota > Metazoa > Chordata > Actinopteri > Salmoniformes > Salmonidae > Oncorhynchus > Oncorhynchus keta. The sequence goes on from NC_068435.1 coordinate 18,933,429, forward strand.
TCTAGTCCCCTCTAACCTCCCTGCCTCTTCACACATGAAATTGTTTATCAGCAACAGATGGGTTTCCCTCAGCCTGAGGCAAATCTCCCCCACCTGACCATGTAGGCCCAGGGCATAACCCAGGGACCCAGCATTATCCTCAACACATTACTCTCCATATAGTGCATACGATAGTAGCATAGGAGCCTGATTGGCATTCGGCTGTCACTTAGGATAGGAGAGCAGAGGGGAGGCTATGAATGTCGGCGATGTACACGTCACTGAGGGAGAGGAGAGGTATCGGAAGGATTCAGGAGACACTAATGAGACAAATGAATCATATCAGGGGTTTCTGCTGGGGGAGGGGTTATATAAACCAGTCTCCCCCTGCCTTAAATCCTCAGAGAGCCTGGCTACCCAGCAAACTGAAGAACAGATGTGTATGTGTGCGTTCGAGTGTTTGAGAGGTGGGTAATATTAATAGGCAAACGTGTCAGTTCAAACAAACAAATGCACACACAATTTAGTGTGAGCAGGAGGTACCTCTTCTACATTGGATGCGGTCTTGGCGGAGGTCTCCATGAAGATAAGGCCGTGCTCTCTGGCGAAGGCCTCTCCCTCCTCCTTCTTCACCTCTCTCCTGGACTCCAGGTCACTTTGGGGAAAACGCCAAACACATTCAGTATTTCACACACATTACCATAGTTATTTTAGCATGGTCTTGTGTCTCTGTTTTATTGCAAATGTTAATTCATTCGGTTTCGTTTTCCAGTTAGGAGATATGTCATTAACTAGAGGAGACACGAGCACACAGGGAGCAGGGCTGTGACCTGGGTGGGTGTATATCAATTGTCAAAAATGGCTTCCTCACACTTTTTCCTTTCCTTCATTTGAAAGCAAAGAACACAAAGCATCCACCATTTAGACTTGACATAACCCATGCTTTAAGATAAGACAAAATGAAGAAAAGTTGCCATTTCAGAACCTTTGAGGCATAGCCTGTTTAGTAGCCATGACAACCACGACTAGGTCGTTTGGTAACCATGAGTGACAGGGAGATGTATCTGACCTCTTGTTCCCAATGAGCATGATGACCATGTTGGAGTTGGAATGTTGGCGAGCGTCCTCTAACCAGGTTGTCAAGTGGTTGAAGGTGTCCCTTCTAAAACAAAAACAGTTGAGCAATACTTAACATAAGAACAATAAATGTTCCTTTCCTAGTAAACTAATGCATAAACATGTCCTTCATTAGGTGAATGTAGGTCCCTTTTGTAACAACAGTTGACCCACATGAGCAAAATAAGGGCATTGGGGCGGGAGATTAAATTACATCCAAAATGTATTATACAAACAAATCTCAGTGGCTCCAACTATTGTTAAACTGAATTAACTTTATAAGAAAACAACATTTCCTTTCCTCTTAAACAAACTAATATATATATATTTTTTTTTACATTTGTCAAGAGCAATAGTCATGTCCTAAATCCTAGGGTAGACTTAGTGGCCAAAGTGTTTACATAGATAAGACCTGGGGAGAAAATGGCCACCAGACTGACCTTGTGATGTCATACACGAGCAGGGCGCCAGCTGCCCCTCTGTAGTAAGACCGGGTGATGGAGCGGAAGGACTCTTGGCCGGCCTGACACACACACACACACACACACACACACACACAATTAGTGCCAAAGACAAACAGACATAGTACACACACACACAGACGCTCTGTTAAAGCAAAGACAAAGTTCAGCACAGAAGCATAGTAACCCATAGAAAGGGTACAAACAAGAGCCAGCAGTACTTCAAAGTAGTAGTAGTAAGCTGAACAAAGCAACTACTCTTAAAGGAGTCTTACTTCAAGTGCTCAAGGGTGTGTTAGACAAAATACCAACACAGATGTACTGTGTTACTAGGATCAGGGGTTCTTCTGAGTCCATGTCCTGAAACTCCTGGCCCGAGCCATGTTTTACTCATGCATGTCCTGCCTACTACACTCCTCCAGTCCAGGCTTTCCAGCAGCTTTCTCCTAATCCATATACATTCCCAACACGATAGATATTCCCAACCAGACAGCCAAGCCTCCTGATTTTCCCTGTGCAGAGAGGCAGAGCACAGGCAAACCCCTGTCACTGTGTACAAAAGGCTCCTCTCTTTCTCTGCATCCCATACCTGACTGACTGAGTCCTCATAAACAAGGGGCTCATTGTGTTCCACTATAGCCCACAATACCACATTCTACCCCTCTCCCCACACTCAGTGTTGGGTTAAAACAGCAGGCAGGCAGATAAGACCTGTCGATAGATGCCATTGTCAGCAGCTTATAAAATGGCTTCCCTGTTCCCTGGCTAGCAGCTGTTGTACCTTGGCCTACTCTATGCTGTTCTACATCAATTCCAGCCTGGCAGCAGGTGAGTGAGAACCAGGCAGCCCAGCACTGCAGCACATTTGAATTCAATAAGGCCCAGTCAGTGAGTCAGTGGCAACAGTCCCCCTGAGGCAGCTGCTAACGTTGGAGCTAATGGAGGCCATTGTGAATAAATGATGAATGACACCTTTATGCCTGCCATCTGCCAGATCTCAAAGGTTACAGGAAGACCAGAAATGCAGATTTTGGCTATTACATCACTCCCAGGCCAGGCAGTACCTCCCTACTCCTCCTCCTGTGCTCACACACACATGGCGGAACACACACTGATACAGCTACACAGACGGTACCCACGCCCTGTGTTTGATTTGATGTAAGCTAAGCCACAGACCATTCTAAGAGAGGGTATATTAATAGTGGTGTTTCGAAAATATAAAAGTGAAATTGTCATTTCTCAAAATGGCAGCTACATTACCAAAGTGCCCAATCAAAGGTTGCCATTCTTATCCCCCTTGGCATCTATTTCTGCTGAATTCCAGCCGTACCTTTTCATCAACCAAAATGCACCTGTGTTGCCATGTGGCCTAGTAAGCACATAGCAGCTGGCTTGGTCTGAAGGCCAAAAGGCCTTCAGGGCCTCGACTTGCACCATCCATCAGAATTACTGCTGAGAAATTCAATTCTTATTTATAGAACTGTGTCTCCCCCTAGAGGCCAATAGAAATACTACACTAACACCAAGATCATATCCTGTAGTGTTCATATTTCCTCAGCACAGTAGGGCACTATAAAATCCGGGTTAAGTAGAAAATGGACGTAATCATGGAATCCAAACTTTTAAATGGAATTCAACAATATATTCAACTTGAAATTAATACATTTTCCCAAGTTAATCATATGACATGAACAAACGGCATCAGTGTATTTTCCTGCAACGGTTACAGGAATGCCTGTGTTTGTGGTGTGCATATATGCCAACACTTTATGTAACCGTCAGTCATGATGGTAATGATTAGCTTCTTCTGGTAGATATGGAAAAGCTTCAACAAAAAGATCCTCAATTTAACAAAAAAAAAAAAAAAAATTTACTACAAAAAGTAGCCTATAGCAGATCGATATGATGATAGTTTATCAATCCAGTGCCAATTTGTTTTGCACACCCCAAAAAATAAAAACATTTTTCCTAAACCTCAAAAGTCTCATGATGTGTTTTAAGCAGTGTTGTGTACTTAAAGAAATACAAATTGGATGTTCTATATATTTTAAGTATGATTTAGAGAGCAAAATAGATAAATGAAAAGAAACCTAGAAAAACAAAATGGGGGAAAATATGGAATTTGGGTAAATTCTAGAAGAAAAAAAAAAAAAAAGACCAAAAAAATGTAAACAGCTTTTAATGGGCCCTAGCAAAGCACAGGGAATCCCACATAATTAACAGTAGGGCACACTGAGAAACCCTAATTAACACTTCAATCTTTACTCCTAATTAGGGATGTTAAATGGTTAACGGCTAATTGGTTAGGCACCGAAAACACATTTGACTGGTCATGCTATAGGTTAATTTGTATAATTTAATGTAATTAAAAATTCCGGTGTGTGTTAGTCGTCATGCACCTTATTTATCACATGCAGAATAGCCTATCAAATCAAACTCCAATTTATTTATCACATGCACACAGCATACAGAGCCTAGTTTGAGGAGCGGAATAGCCTATCAAATCAAACTCCAATTTATTTATCGCATGCTTCATAAACAAGAGGTGCAGACTAGCAGTGACATTTTTACATATGGAGCCTTTTCAACAACGCAGAGAGAAATGACAATAGAAAAGTAACACGTAATAAAAAGTAAACCATAAGTAACGATAAGATGTCTTTATACACGGGGTACCATTCCTGAGTTGATGTGCAGAGGTACGAGATAATTGAGGTAGGTATGTACATATAGCTAGGAATAAAGTGACTAGGCAACAGGACAGAAACAGTAGCAGCAGCATATGTGATGAGTCCAAAAGAAGTTAGTGCAAAAAGGGTCAATGCAGATAGTTAAATAGTTAACCAAAAGCCACCCGGACTAACTATTTAACAGCCTTATGACTTGGGGGTAGAAGCTGTTCATGGTCCTGTTGGTTGCAGACTTGGTTTATTGGTATCGCTTGCCGTGCGGTAGCAGAGATAATATTCTATGACTTGGGTGTCTGGAGTCTGACAATTTTAAGGCCTTTGTCTATACCAGGCTGTGTCAGAGGTCCTGGAAGGAAGGGAGCTCGGCCCCAATGGGCTGTACTCACTACCCTCTGCAGCGCCTTACGGTCAGATGGCAGTAATTGCCATACCAAGCAGTCATGGAGCCAGTCAAGATACTCTCAAATGGTGCAGCTGTAGAACTGAGTATCTGAGGGTCCATACCAAATCGTTTCAGCTCCTGAGGGGGAAGAGAAATTATTCTACCCTTTTCATGACTGTGTTGGTGTGTGTGGACATTGAGATACTAAGTGATGTGGACACAGAGGAACTTGAAGATCTCGACCAGCTCCACTACAGCCCTGTCAATGTAAATGGGGTTGTGCTCGGCCCTCCTTTTTCTGTAGTCCACGATCAGCTCCTTGCTGACATTGAGGGAGAGGCTGTTGTCTCATCATCATCGTCGGTGATCAGGCCTACCACCGCTGTGTCATCAGCAAACTTAACGGTGTTGGAGTCGTGCTTGGCAACGCAGTCGTGGTTGAACAGGGAGTACAGGAGGGTACTAAGCACGCACCCCCAAGGGGCCCATGTTGAGGGCCAGCGTGGCGGTTGTGTTGTTGCCTACCCACACCACCTGGGGACGGTCTGTCAGGAAGTCCAGGATCCAGTTGCAGAGGGAAGTTTTCAGACCCAGGGTCCTTAGCTTAGTGATGAGCTTGGAGGACACTATGGTGTTGAACACTGCGCTGTATCACCCATCAGACAGCACTAGAGCAGCTTCTCAAAGAGCTGGTACTGGACTGAAATGTGCTTTTGTAAGCCCAGGCATTAAGCAACATATAACATTTCTAAAATGCAATCGCATGTTAAACTGTTTTGACGGCCACGGTTAAAAATAGCTACTATCTCAATCTAAACTGGTAATTAAAGCGCGCCTCCCATTTGTTATTTGAGTGCCTAGGCTATAGTCAACAGTATGCAGGCTATCAGCGCGTCACCACCACTTTGCAACGTGAGCTTGAGGCAGTAATCGTTTGAAACCTGAACGTTTTACTTTACTTCATATTATGAGTCATGTCTTACCTTGTTTCAAAGTAGCCTAGCCGAAATCCAGCCATAGAAAAGTGGAGGCAGATATTTTAGAAAAAAAGACTTCATGACATCAAATCAGCATTTCTCTGTGGTTCTATTGGTTTTACATCAACTTTTGTTGTCCAGAAACCAAAGTCGCAACCCATCCTAGTGGTTATTAGATTCCCCCTTTTGCTACAGATATTTTCATTATGGCACCGCTCTCATTATGTGTACTGTTTAAAACAGTATTTTCCTGTAAAATGCATTTTGGTAAATGTTTGAAAAATAGAGTTGAATGTTCAATAATAGACTATAGCCTTTTGACTGCATGACGATGGGCTTGCTATTGTTGCATGTCTCCATTAACTGCTTCATGAAAAATGTCCGGTCCTTGTATGCATGCACAGTACTGTATTTTCTACTGGTCACATCATTTTACTGTTTGGAAAGAATGTAACCGTTTGTTGACTGGTTAATGAGGGTCAGTTAGTATGCAACAAAAAAAACATTTAAAAATAGAAAACTTCTCACAATTACACAATCACAATTATTTGAGAAGAGGGTGAAACATGTGAACAGCGAACTGACAAATGCTGTTGTGTAGGGCTCTGTCATTGTTCTCTTTACAAGGCAAGCAACATGTCCATAGTGACACAAAATGGTGATACACATGCTGAACAAAACGTCAATAGCATGTACTGTATGTTGAAAATAAAAAAAAATTCTCCAGGTGTACAAGATTCCATTGACTCCAAGATTTAAAAATCTCCTTATCACTGATAAGATACCGATGTACCAAAGAGAATTCCGAGAATATCATGATTACAGTCGACCCCTGATAAGTGCACTTGAGATAGGCTAAGTATAAACTGTTTAATTGGCAGAATGAACCTGTATCACTTCAACAGTACATTGACTACATTCTTTATGATTGAACTGCATGCAGTAGTTGACAACTTAACTGATGAGAACTGTTCCACACTGCTGCATGTATCAGGAGTCGACTGTATCGTCTGTTCAGGTAAATAATCATATCTGTTCAATGTGAAAACAGGGCAGGTATCTTACCGTGTCCCAGATCTGCAGCTTGATCTGTTTACCATCTATGGTGATCATCCGCGCCCCAAACTCCACACCTGGGAAAGACACACCCACCACAAGGACACAGTCAGTCTACAACTCACTTGCATGAAAACACTAATACCAAGATTCAATGGAAATCATGAATGGTTAGTACTATAAGGAATCCTTGGGATGTCACTACCCTAAACTTAGCCAAAACATTTTGCAGGTCTGGGTTTGGGAAACACTGTTCTAGAACCCCTCCCCTGCCTCCACCACAGAAACACCCTAAAAGCCTATGTTGACTAATGGTTAGAGTTGACACAGTGTAGTAGAGGAGGCAGACACGCACTGGCCAAACATTAAATGATTTGTTTTTTAAATAGTCAAAAAAACTGAATTCAATTGTTGCCAGTAACACAGTGCAGTCACTAACTCTCTTGATAACATTTTACTCGCCCTAGCAGAGCTGATTTGTGTTAAGAGTGAGGTGTTCTGTTATGTGTCTTGAAGTAGTTAGCAAGCTAAAATAAAATCCATCTCCCTCATCGTCAGAGGTTAGACCAGAGGAGTGATGAAAATCCTTAGGAAATTAATTAAGACAAGGGCAGGGCGTGACATTAACGCTTGCCCAGGGCAACTAAAGAAAAGTTGTCCGATATGGAGATCACAACATGGAAACAATTAGGCTGCGCCAATCAGAATTGGAACAAAGCCCTTACACCCAGCAGCTCTCCAAATGGAGGGTTGACGGATCACGTGTTTTATACAGTAGCATATCAGTGGGGGGGTAAGAGCCTTGCACAAGGCCACAACGGCAGGAGATATAATGCATGGGATCAGAGACCAGCAGCCTTATATTGTCAATTCCAGTGAAAATAATGAATGTTATTTTGTGAAGTGGGTCCTTGCATCAACCCATTATTTTTATTTCTACTTTGCACATTCTTCCACTGCAAATCTACCATTCCCGTGTTTTGCTTGCTATATTGTACTTACTTTGCCACCATGGCCTTTTTTGCCTTCATCTCCCTTATCGCACCTCATTTGCTCACATCGTATATAGACTTGTTTCTACTGTATGTTTGTTTTACTCCATGTGTAACTGTTGTTGTATGTGTCGAACTGCTTTGCTTTATCTTGGCCAGGTCGCAATTGTAAATGAGAACTTGTTCTCAACTTGCCTACCTGGTTAAATAAAGGTGAAATAAAATTAAAATAAATCATACAACTCAATTTGTCACCTTTTTGGCCCATGGTGTTATACCTTTTTTGGGGGAGGAGGGGCAAGTGACCTGAGCTTTCAGACAAATGGCTAAAAAGGTTCATGCCAAGCCCTGGGCGTGGAGATCTGAGCTGAGCACAGATGATTTAATTGAGGTCCCTCCAGTGCAGCTAGGCAGTGCAGAGGCAGGATACATTTCAATCACAGTCGTTGTTAAACGTTATAATGAATATAGAGGAGCCTTACCGATAGTGAGGTCGTGCACCGGCTGAAACCGCTTGTCTGTGAACTGTAATAATAGGCATGATTTTCCCACACCTGTAAAACAAACATGCACAGTTAAACAGAGGCACACACATGACCAAATAGGCACTCTGTCTGCATAACTAACATCATTTAGCCAGTCACACACACGTTGGAAAACCAACAACACATCTGGTCGCACACACACATTAAAGAAGTTGAATCCCATTCTTTGATATGATGTGTCAGAGAACAAAAAATTACATAAGGAGGGTAATTTAATGAGATAAAAATGTCAGACTGTATCAGGCCCTACAGCCCTCTGACTACACCCACACACACAATGGTAAAGAAGCTCATAGTCAGTCCTGCTGAAGCCAAGAGGCTAGTCAAACAAGTAGAATTCTGGTTGTCATTTTTTTCTGGAGTAGGTAGAGGATGCATTAAAACACATTCAGGGTGAGATATCGTTTTATTCCCTCAATGGTCCAGGGTGCGATAGTGTTATCCGATCCTGGATCAGTGGTTAAGATGAGCCATTTCCTCCTCAAACTTGTTTCTTCAGGAGGACCTGTGTTCGAGGCACTGTCAACATGATGATGAAGCTCCTGATAGGGATGGACATTTTATCAAAAATGTCAACACACAAATGTCATGACTCATGAGGTTGTTTGGTGTGATGAAACAAAGATATTCCCAGGTAGCACTGACCATAATGAATGCAATAATTAGCCTAAAGATGAGCGGCTAACTCCATTTATTACAAAGTACACCTAAATATAATGTGTGGCTTGCGCCTGTGTGAATAATTAAATAAGTAAACGGTGACAGTGAAACACACTGCCATATTGTGGAGGGGGGACCTGTGAAAACGTGTCCTGCACTGTATGGTTATAAGGCAAACAGGTGAAACCTTTAGGACACCAGAGAAGGCTATCATTAGTGTTTCTATGGGTTACCACCACCGTTGCTAGGCAGGGGAGTCAGGGTGATAGAAGACATCATGAGAAGGATGTAACAAAACAAAGCTATGTCACCCTTTTAACTGTGTACCTGCTAGACAATCAGCCTCTAGCACTGAATAGATAGTCCATCTGGTTCTTTAGTGGTCAGGTCATTATCTTAAAGCAACAGCAATTAGACAGGGGTGCCAAATCAAAGACTAGCCTAATTACCCCCCCCATCACTAATTGAAAAACTGCATTTGATTGGGCAGGAAGAGGTGTACAACTGGATTTTGAATCAGGTGAAAACTATGGTTTATGGTATGGAGGCTGAGAAATAATGCATCCTTTTGGATAGGGGTTTCTCAACTATCACCTCATCTAGCCAAGTTACCAACCACATAGCGTAGACTATATCTTACTGCTTGAACAGCTGGGATAGCCATAACTAAACAGCAAAGTCATGTAGAATGTGAGTGGGTAATGTGAAAACACTGAATGATCAACAGCTTGGGTTGCAGGGGGTCACATGATGGCCCCCAGTGAAGCCAGGGCGATGACAGGTCTGCAGTGTTGCAACTAGAGCTGTGACGATACCAGTATCGCAAAAATATTCCATGGCAGAAATGAAAACAAAGCAGACCAAACTCTTTGGTCCTTTAAAAACCTACTGTATGTAAAATATTGTGTGCTATAGTTTAGAAAATAAATGTGACTGGATGACAACATGATGTTTGTTTCCACATCAGGGCTGTTTTTCTTGATGTGTAATCCCTTCGTGTTTTTTTCTTTCCTTGCCACAGTACTAACGAGTATCGCGATACTGGTGTCGTCCTGACCCTATTAATTATACAAATAAAACAAGGGGGAAAACTCTGCTGGATGTAGCCTGGGAAAAAAATGCACTGACAGATTTGTCCTCCCAAATGCTGACCACTGTTTTGGGTTGGAAATGATGTCTCCAGTTTGAAACAAGCAAATAGTCTGGTTCAAGTAAAATTCTGCCCTTTCATCTCAGAGAAATGCAGAGGAGCATGCTGCTTAATCTGTTATTGGCCTTCCTGCAAACAGGGTACACTTCCCTTCACGGATACTTTCAAACAGAATAAACCACAGTAAATTGGTACTTTTAAAAAGGCACTGTACCCTTTGAATGTACAAGCCTTATTGATCAATTAATAAACTAAAGTGAAGGAAGTCTTAGCATCACAACATTCCCCCTGTGGTCTTGAGATGCCAACCAGGTACATATGTTTATTTCTCAGTATCAAACACTGTCAATCTGTAGTCAGAGAGATAGGTAATCTCAGTATCCCTCGTTGTCCCTGGGTAATATGCATAGCAAGCGGTGCTGCTCTTAGGCTATTTCAACAAGGATCCGGGTTGAGCAATAGATGTATAACAGATCTAATCAAATAAGATGATGCACATAGTTATACTGTTTTTGATAAACAAGTACATACGTCGCCTGCTTCTAATGCAACCTGCAATAAATTATCTGGACAAAAATGTAGGTTGGCTTTGGCAGCATCCACAATATTTGGGAAACCTACTCAGTCCGCCTAGTCTAGGTAAACAAACGACAGTGAACTGCTTAACCTCATTAACATAACACCCGTGTAAAAGTACATTTTAACAACACGAGCATAAACAGCTAAACTAGAATGCTGCCGTAGCAGGCAACCGTACAAAAAAGTTGCTAAAACGCCATTTCGAGGGAGGGCGCTTGGTGCTTGTGGCCTAGCAATACAACCGCGCAAAAAAAAACAGACAGCCCAAAACCTTGGCTTGACTCTGTCCAAGTGACTGACATAGCCAGTGTTCACGCCCATGTTGTAGAGAAGCTGTCAAACTAGCTGTTTTTTTATGTCGCTGTAAACAGCTACTTTGCCAACGTTAACGTTACCTTGCTAGCTAATAGGCGAAGTAGCAAAACTAGCTTAGCACCCCCACCCTCAGTGCACAACCGAAGGACAATAGGCAGTCGGCTTGTTAAATTAACACGCTACTAGTTGACCACAACATTATGCGATGTAAAGTGGGAATTTTTGGGGAGGATTATTTCACGTTAATGACAAGCTATTAACGACGTTTGCAAGCGAGAAATCTGTCAGTCATCCCACCTCCCGCGTCTCCGCTTTTACCACGTCACATTGGACTCTCCAACACTGCGGAAATAAAAGATATCTGCTTGCTAACTACCGTTAGCAATATTTGCTGCTATTGACTAGTGCTTACCTGTGTCTCCGATAATGATGTATTTGAAAAGGTATGCATATGCCATGGCCACTGGGTCCTGTGTCAACCTTCCTCTGCCGTTGTTTTGTGTAATTGAAACCGTATGAAAATGGTCTATGTAATCGTTAAATCTTCCCCTTTCTAGCCTCCTTTCGCTCTTCGACGGGAAGGAACAAATAACACCTCCAAGCTTCAGCTGAAAACGTCATACGTTCCGCCCTCGCCACGCAAACTAAAAGCAATAATTCACCCCAGTTGCCACTGGTAGTAGGCTATTAATTGATATTGTGTCACTTAGACTCTTTAAAACAAATCTAAACCTGATTAACTAAACGATTTGCAAGACATGTAATTAATGTGCACATGATATAGCATAGCTGTTTAGACCTGCACAATCTGATGTAGGCCTGGTAGTCCTTGTTAAAAAAGGGTCCCCCTTAACGCATTCCAAGGAGTCCCTGTAAATCCATTTGTTTTCATTATTTGATAGTTGCTTGCAGATTATTTAACCCCTTATGACATGTCAATATTCATTTTATTGGGGGCAAAGACAGGTCAGTGAAAGACACTCAAAAGGGGTGCATGACATGTCCACCAGAACTGTTGGAGAGCAGAATGACAACAAGGTAAGTATTTTCTCTTTAACAGGAAATAGTTGATTACCAATGCAATGCATATTCTGCTGTGGTGTACATGACCATGAATATACACAAATCAGGCTACTATTCTGGAACCCACTCAGACCTGTGATACCAGAAGTGCCCCATTACTTCAATATTTTTTTCTTAATTGATTTGCCATTTCTTTTAAAATGCTGAAAACTCCACTTATGTATATGGGAAAACCCATTCTGGGAAAATCGCCTGTGGAACAAGAATAACAATTATTTACATCACAGCTACTTCAGCCATATGTTATATTACTGCAAAATAAAAGCTCTGCTATTGAAATGTATTCATTTAGGAAGGACTGTCCAGAGTTATACCTCAATAGGGTAGAGTGCATGGGGCAAGTTTCTGCCTGCCAACCTGGGAGCAATCAAATGGCACAGCCTGCCTGCCAACCTGGGAGCAATCAAATGGCACAGCCTGTCTGCCAACCTGGGAGCAATCAAATGGCACAGCCTGTCTGCCAACCTGGGAGCAATCAAATGGCACAGCCTGCCTGCCAACCTGGGAGCAATCAAATGGCACAGCCTGTCTGCCAACCTGGGAGCAATCAAATGGCACAGCCTGTCTGCCAACCTGGGAGCAATCAAATGGCACAGCCATTGGTGCCACGAGGGTGGTGTGTGGGCAAGGGAGCTGGCCAGGCCTCTGGCTTTGAGGCATTGTGATGGTCCTATTAGGGTACATCATTGTAGGGTATCTGCTGCCCCATAGACCAGCTGTAAGTGTTACATATGTTAGCAGGAGATCACCAGAGAGAGCAATGACTGGCTGGCACAGTATTGGAGCAATATTCAACTGCTTCACTCCTTCAGTCCTTTGGAAAGACTGCCAGAGTTCCCCAGATACCCATTCGTCCCCAACAGGGGAGGAAGTGGAACAAGCTTGTTCTGTAAAACACATCAACAGATTTTCAAAATTAGTTACATTCTCACATTGAAATTCAAAAGTCATCAATTGATTTAAATTGATCTGATTATTTGGAATGAATACCTCAGCATTGGGCTCACTTTTGTCGACCAACTCCGTATGGTCTGATCCCAGACAATCTGAGGGAGCAATGGGAATCAAGCTACAGAGAAATAGATGAATCCACTGAAGTGTCTGCATAAAGAATATAAATAACAGGTTCTTAATGGAGTTGTCTTTGTCATCAGTCAGATGAACCCCTTTCTTTTTGCCACCAATGACCCAGCTGAGCCAGCCTCCACTGTTTGGTGATTTCTGTACTGCAGGGGTCTCAGGCTAATCGGCTTGGCCTCTGGTTGGTGGTGGTCATCATAGCAGGGTCCACAACATATCTACTTTGGATATCTGTGACAAATGGGAGAAGTCAGGAGACTCCGCTCATGTCACTACACAGAACAATCACTACTAGCTGACAGTAGGAGCATCTTGCTCTGATACTCTGTTACAGCCCAAAGTATAATAGCCTAACCACCATATGAATAGCAGCCATTCCTCCAAACTGCCAGCGTACCTGAGCAGAGGGAGGGGATCCTCTCCACAGGTATCATTCCTCCACCACCACCTCCCATCATCCCCATGGTAGAAAAGGAAATACCCAGATTCTGCACTCAAATCTCATTTTATTTGTCACATATGCCGAATTCAACCTTACCGTGAAATGCTTATTTACAGGCTCTTAACCAACAATGCAGTTGAAGAAATAGATTTAAGAAAATATTAACTAAATAAACTGAAGTTAAAAATGTAATAAAAAGTAACACAATAAAACAAAGTCAATGTGCGGGGGTACAGGTTACCCAAGGTCATTTGTACATGTAGGTAGGAGTAGAGTGACTATGCATAGATAATAAACAGTGAGTAGCAGCAGTGTAAAACAAAAAAAGGGGAGGGTCAATGGAAATACTCCGGGTGGCCATTTCATTAATTGTTCACTATTCTGGGCGACTTTAACAACACCAGTCTGAGCCATGAGCTGTACAGTTACAAACAACTGTTGAAAGGCCACACAAGAAAACAGAAAACCTTAGATCACAGTTACAACACCATCAAAGGAGCATAACACGCTACCCCCGCTCCCCCCTGGGGAACTCTGACCATGTGATGATCCAACTCATCCCCTTATACAGACAGAAACTGACAACCGCCAAGCATTTTTTTTAAACGGTGAGGAAATGGACCGGTGAGGTCATAGGGAAATTTAAGGACAGCCTGGAATCCAACGATTGGGATATTTTCAAAAATGACAATACCACAATTCAGGATTTTTGACAGGGTCACATCTTACATTGGTATCTGTTAGGAAAACTGCATTCCAACCAGCACATTGTCACATTCAGCAAAGACAAACCCTGGTTCAATGCAGAGTTGAAAGGTCTATGCTCTGCCAAAGGTAAGGCACATAGGAGTTGTAATATGGACCATTACAGAGTGGAATAGCAGCCACTGAATTGACAATGGACATTACAAGGAGAGGCTAGAACAACAACTCTCCACGTATGAATAAACAGGTACAAAGTATTTTGGTTTAGGCATATGCTCTGGGGTCCTAGAATCTAATAACATCAAGAATGGACACTATATCATCAATGATTTGTTTTATATCTGTGATGTTTTAGCCTACTATTTAAAAATATTTCTGAAAGGTTGCTAGATTAAAATCCCTGAGCTGACAAGGTAAAAATCCGTCGTTCTGCCCTGAACAAGGCTGTCAACCCACTGTTCCTAGGCCGTCATTGTAAAAAAGAATGTGTTCTTAACTGGCTTGCCTGGTTAAATAAAAATGATCTCATTATTTGATAAATAGAACTACAAATAAAGACTGGACACTTGGGATAGGCTTAAAACAAATAATGTAGGTTGTGATGTTTTACTTCTCATATTAAAATAAAACCTCAGCATGCGCTTTTTACGGCCTGTCCCCTGCCCCGTATCAAGTGCCCCGCCAAGGCAACAAACATGAGCTGGTAGATTCCCATGCTGGAGAGGGGGACATTTGTTTAAAAACGTTTCATTTCCAAGAGAATGTAAGTGGCATGATTCAAATGAGTGGATTCAGCTATTTCAGCCACACCCATTGCTGAGAGGTGTAGAAAGTCGAGCACACCACCATGCAATCTCCATAGAAAAACATTGGCAGTAGAATGACCTTACTGAAAAGCACAGTGACTTTCAACGTGGCACCGTCATAGGATGCCACATTTCCAACTAGTCAGTTCATCAAATGTCTGCCCTGCTAGAGCTGCCCTGGTCAACTGTAAGTGCTGTTATTGTGAAGTGGAAACGTCCAGGACCAGCAACGGCTCAGCCGCGAAGTGGTAAGCCACACAAGCTCACAGAACGGGACCGTTGAGTGCTGAAGCGCATAGCGTGTAAAAATCGTCTGTCCTCAGTTGCAACACTCACTACTGAGTTCCAAACTGCCTCTGGAAGCAACGTCAGCACAAGAACTGTTTGTTGGGAAATGGGTTTCCATATCTGAGCAGCCGCATGCAAGCCTAAGATCACTTTGCGCCATGCCAAGCGTCGGCTGGAGTGGTGTAAACGTCGCCACTATTGGACTCTGGAGCAGTGGAAACGGGTTCTCTGGATTGATGAATCATGCTTCACCATCTGGCAGTCCGTCAGATGAATCTGGGTTTGGTAGATACACTACCTGCCCCAATACATAGTGCCAGCGGTAAAGTTTGGTGGAGGAGGAATAATGGTCTGGTGCTGTTTTTCATGGTTCGGGCTAGGCCCCTTAGTTCCAATTAAGGGAAATCTTAACGCTACAGCATATAATGACATTCAATCAATCAAATCTATTTATAAAGCCCTTCTTACATCAGCCGATGTCACAAAGTGCTATACAGAAACCCAGCCTAAAACCCCAAACAGCAAGCAATGCATATGTAGAAGCACAGTGGCTAGGAAAAACTCCCTAGAAAGGCAGGAACCTAGGAAGAAACCTAGAGAGGAACCAGGCTAGGAGGGGTGGCCAGTCCTCTTCTGGCTGTGCCGGGTGGAGATTATAACAGTACATGGCCAAGATGTTCAAATGTTCATAGATGACCAGCAGGGTCAAATAATAATAATCACAGTGGTTGTAGAAGGTGCAACAGGTCAGCACCACAGGAGCAAATGTCAGTTGTCTTTTCATAGCCGACTATTCAGAGTTAGAGACAGCAGGTGCGTTAGAGAGAGAGAGTCAAAAGAGCAGGTCCGGGACAAGGTAGCACGTCCGGTGAAAAAGGTCATGGTTCCATAGCCACAGGCAGAACAGTTAAAACTGGAGCAGCAGCACAACCAGGTGGACTGGGGACTGCAAGAAGTTATCAGGCCAGGTAGTCCTGAGGCAGGCCTCAGAGAGAAGAGAGAAAAGAGAGAGAGTTAGAGGGAGCATACTTAATTTCACACAGGACACTGGATAAGACAGGAGAAATACTCCAGATATAACAGACTGATCCTAGCCCCTGAAACATAAACTATTGCAGCATAAATACTGAAGGCTGAGACAGGAGGTGTCGGGAGACACTGTGGCCCCGTCCAACTATACCCCCAGTCAGGGCCAACCAGGCAGGATGTAACCCCACCTACTTTGCCAAAACACAACCCCCACACCACGAGAGATATCTTGAACCCACCGACTTACTACCCTAAGACAAGGCCGAGTATAGCCCACGAAGATCTCCCCCACTGCACAAACCCGAGGGAGCGCCAACCCGGACAGGAAGATCACGTCAGTGACTCTATCCACTGAAGTGACGCACCCCTCCTAGGGACGGCATGGACGAGCACCAGTAAGCCAGAGACTCAGCCCCCGTAATAGGGTTAGAGGCAGAGAATCCCAGTGGAGAGAGGGGAACCAGCCAGGCAGATACAGCAAGGGCCGTTCGTGGCTCCAGTGCCTTTCCGTTCACCTTCACACCCCTGGGCCAGACTACACTCAATCATAGGACCTGCTGAAGAGATGAGTCTTCAATAAAGACTTAAAGGTTGAGACTGAGTCTGTGTCTCTCATATGGATAGCCAGAACATTCCATAAAAATTGAGCTCTATAGGAGAAAGCATTGCCTCCAGCTGTTTGCTTAGAAATTCTAGGGACAATAAGGAGGCCTGCGTCTTGTGACGGTATGTACGGCAGGACCAAATTGGAAAGATAGGTAGGAGCAAGCTAATGTAATACTTTGTAGGTTAGCAGTAAAACCTTGAAATCAGACCTAGCCTTAACAGGAAGCTAGTGTAGAGAGGCTAGCACTAGAGTAATATGATCACATTTTTTGTTTCTAGTCAGGATTCTAGCAGCCGTGTTTAGTGTAGCCGATGTGAAATGGCTAGCTAGTTAGCGGTGGTGCGCGCTAGTGGCGTTTCAATCGGTGACGTCACTTGCTCTGAGACCTTGAAATAGTGGTTCCCCTTGCTCTGTGGCATCATCAGTTTGGAGAAGGCCCTTTCCTGTTTCAGCATGAAAATGCCCCTATGCACAAAGCGAGGTCCATTCAGAAATGGTTTGTCGAGATTAGTGTGGAAGAACTTGACTGGCCTGCACAAAGCCCTGACCTCAACCCCATCGAACACCTTTGAGATGAATTGAAACGCTGACTACGAGACAGGCCTAATCGCCCGACACCAGTGCCCAACCTCACTAATGCTCTTGTGGCTGAATGGAAGCAAGTCCCCGCAGCAATGTTCCAACATCTAGTGGAAAGCCTTCCATGAAGAGTGGAGGCTGTTATAGCAGCAAAGGGGGGACCAACTCCATATTAATGCACATGATTTTGGAATGAGATGTTCGACGAGCAAGTGTCCATGACTTTTGGTCATGTAGTGTACTTATTCTACTCTATTTGAGACTCTTCTGACACTACATTAGAGATGGTACTCTGCATCTCAAACGGCCCCTTCGTGTTGTTCAGCTGCCCCTGCATGTGGTTCATCGACTGCTTTACATTGTTCAGCAGGACCAAAATGTCACCCCTAGAGGAAATCAGGAGATCAACAGACTGAGATAAAGAGAGAGGCTTCATACCCATTGGACCATCTTTGTTTCTTTCTCACTTAACACCAATCTTATTAGGAAAGCACCATTGTGTAGATGTTAAGTCCTATTTAGAAAAGCCTTACCTTGACAGACGCCTTTGGACTGATGGGATGTCTTGCTCACCGATGGAGAAATGTGATTCAGATAAGAGGACAAAGCTGGACATTTGACATTTTTAGTGGCATATCCAGAGACCAAAAACCTGATTGTAAATCATTCATTTTTCATGATATACCGCCCAGAAGGGCAGGGTGCTGCTATTAATTGTTAAAAGAATAACGCCAGCTCTGGGGTTCACTCTCACTTTTAGATAAAGTTATACAAGTATTAGACCCATCCGAAGGGTAATTGCTTTGCTCCGTGAAAATATTGGCCCCTGTTATTTTTGGCATGTATTGTCCCCGTTTTGCACATATTGTGAAGAATCCTTAGTCAAGTCAACATTTTGTTAGCAATTCCAGAGAAAGAGCATTAACATTTCTACTTAAGGCAGTGCTTCTAGGTATGGGAGGTATAAAAGAAAGTCACGAATCTGTTGTCTGAGTACTTATTGGAGAGGTGTCCATGGTTAGCGTTCTAGATGAATGAAGCCAGAAGCTAGCACCCTGGCTGGGTCAAAAATAGATTGATACACAGCATTGGGCCTGGAGGATGAGACAGTACAGGTATCGCTCAGTTTTATGACATATTATTGATTCATAATCACGACTGCTTATTAACTAGGGAATCTCGAAATCATTGTGATATTCACCAATGTCATAGTAACCACTAACCAGACACACATACTGTTATCACTAACTATGTTATGATTGTGATGTAATCAATCAATATGTATGTAATCCATTATTGCATAGTATTTTCTGACTGTCTGTATGGAAGAAATGTGAAAGGTCATAATTATGACAAACAATTCCAACCTTTTTCCAACAATAGTCTTATAGGCCAATATCTTATTCAATAATTTTCTTATACTGTGGCGTATATACAGTGCCTTGCGAAAGTATTCGGCCCCCTTGAACTTTGCGACCTTTTGCCACATTTCAGGCTTCAAACCTAAAGATATAAAACTGTATTTTTTTTGTGAAGAATCAACAACAAGTGGGACACAATCATGAAGTGGAACGACATTTATTGGATATTTCAAACTGTTTAACAAATCAAAAACTGAAAAATTGGGCGTGCAAAATTATTCAGCCCCCTTAAGTTAATACTTTGTAGCGCCACCTTTTGCTGCGATTACAGCTGTAAGTCGCTTGGTGTATGTCTCTATCAGTTTTGCACATCGAGAGACTGACATTTTCTCCCATTCCTCCTTGCAAAACAGTTCGAGCTCAGTGAGGTTGGATGGAGAGCATTTGTGAACAGCAGTTTTCAGTTCTTTCCACAGATTCTCGATTGGATTCAGGTCTGGACTTTGACTTGGCCATTCTAACACCTGGATATGTTTATTTTTGAACCATTCCATTGTAGATTTTGCTTTATGTTTTGGATCATTGTCTTGTTGGAAGACACATCTCCGTCCCAGTCTCAGGTCTTTTGCAGACTCCATCAGGTTTTCTTCCAGAATGGTCCTGTATTTGGCTCCATCCATCTTCCCATCAATTTTAACCATCTTCCCTGTCCATGCTGAAGAAAAGCAGGCCCAAACCATGATGCTGCCACCACCATGTTTGACAGTGGGGATGGTGTGTTCAGGGTGTTGCTTTTACGCCAAACATAACGTTTTGCATTGTTGCCAAAAAGTTCCATTTTGGTTTCATCTGACCAGAGCACCTTCTTCCACATGTTTGGTGTGTCTCCCAGGTGGCTTGTGGCAAACTTTAAACGACACTTTTATGGATATCTTTAAGAAATGGCTTTCTTCTTGCCACTCTTCCATAAAGGCCAGATTTGTGCCTGATTTGACTGATTGTTGTGCTATGGACAGAGTCTCCCACCTCAGCTGTCGATCTCTGCAGTTCATCCAGAGTCTGATACTCCTTCCATTTCATTATTATCGCTTGCACAGTGCTCCTTGGGATGTTTAAAGCTTGGGAAATCTTTTTGTATCCAAATCCGGCTTTAAACTTCTTCACAACAGTATCTCGGACCTGCCTGGTGTGTTCCTTGTTCTTCATGATGCTCTCTGCGCTTTTAACGGACCTCTGAGACTATCACAGTGCAGGTGCATTTATACGGAGACTTGATTACACACAGGTGGATTGTATTTATCATCATTAGTCATTTAGGTCAACATTGGATCATTCAGAGATCCTCACTGAACTTCTGGAGAGAGTTTGCTGCACTGAAAGTAAAGGGGCTGAATAATTTTACACGCCCAATTTTTCAGTTTTTGATTTGTTAAAAAAGTTTGAAATATCCAATAAATGTCGTTCCACTTCATGATTGTGTCCCACTTGTTGTTGATTCTTCACAAAAAAATACAGTTTTATATCTTTATGTTTGAAGCCTGAAATGTGGCAAAACATCGCAAAGTTCAAGGGGGCCGAATACTTTCGCAAGGCACTGTAAATGATGTCTGAGTGTGCCCCTGGCTATCCGTAAAAAAAGAAAATAAATGGTGCCACCTGGTTTGCTTAATATAAGGAATTTGAAATTATTTATACTTTAGCTTTTGATACTTAAGAATATTTTAGCAATTACATTGACTTTTGATACTTAAGTATATTTAAAACCAAATGCTTTTAAACTTTTACTCTAGTGGTATTTTACTGGGTCACTTTTACTTGAGTCGTTTTCTTTTAAGATATATTTACTTTTCTCAAGTATGACAATTGTGTATTTTTTCCACCACTGCATATAAGCCATATAGACCTAGCACATATAGATCTAGTACATATGTCAGTCATCAGTCAAAAAGAGGGTGTCTTGTCCTGCTCCTGAAATCTGCTTCTGCATTTCATCAGCAACAGAGCATTGGGGTAGGTGCATGTCTGACATCAATGTGTGCACAATTACAATAATCATTTAATATAGTCAATTTTAGAAAATGTTATATAACTTAAGCATACTGTTGACAAGTACGCTATGGTTTAATGGAATGTTTTGCCTTGTGTGGTAGGTTTGCCTTGTGTGGTAGGCTTTGCCTTGTGTGGTAGGATTTGTGGGTTTTGACCCTCTTATTTAGGCGTCATAACCAGCCATAAAGTAACGCAATATGTCACAATAGGTCTAAATATATGTTATGACCATATTATGACAAGTTATGTCAACTGTTATGACATATTATGGCATAGTTATGACCATATCAAAACGTGTTATGATGCTGGGTGTCAAGTAAAGTGTTACCCACAGTTAACCCTAATTGCTCCTGTAAGATGCTCTATATAAGAGCACTTGCTGAAATGTAAATGGAATTGGTCTTTCCCAACCAAATTTTTATTAGCCTATCCCCAATTATTATGATTTTTTACTTTGATTTAATAAGAAGTTTCAGGGGGAACAGAAAGCTAGGTTGAAGATACTCTATCCCCGGCATAGAGCAGGATAGAGGCCTCTAGTGGCCAAAAGGCTGTTATAAACTGGGTGGTTTGAGCTCTGAATGCTGATTGACTGACAGACGTGGTATATCAGATCCAATACTACGGGTATGACAAAACACTTATTTTTACTGCTCTAATTCTGTTGGTAACCAGTTTATAATAGCAATAAGGCACCTTTGTGATATATGGCCAATATACCACGGCTAAGGGCTGTGTCCAGGCACTCCACGTTGCGTTGTGCCGAAGAACTTAACCGTGGTATATTGGCCATATACCACACCCCCTCAGGCCTTATTGCTTAATTATAGCATTGGCAGCACCATTGTGGGCTTCCATCATTTTAATGTAGTCAATTGGGTGGGACTTCAAACTTTATTGGTTGATTCCTGCTGATGACCCTGTTGGAGGGAGCAGCCAATTGTGAAGAAGAAAATGTACTACTTCTGAATGGAGATTGCCTTCATGGGGGTGCCGTCTGCTCAGACGAAATAATGGGAACTAACCTGAACTAAAATATGAACGCAACATGTAAAGTGTTTGTCCCATGTTTCATGAGTTCAAATAAAAGTTCCCAGAAATATTCCATACTCACAAAAAGCTTATTTCTCTCAAATTTTGTGCACAAATGTGTTTACATCCATGTTAGTGAGCCTTTGCCAAGATAATCCATCCACCAGACAGGTGTGGTATATCAAGAAGCTGATTAAACAGCATGATCATTACGCAGGTGCTGGGGACAATAAAAGGCCACTCTAAAATGGGCAGTTTTGTCACACAACACAATGCCACAGATGTCTCAAGTTTTGAGGGAATGTGCATTTGGCATAATGACTGCAGAGCTGTTGCCAGATAATTAAATGTTAATTTCTCTACCATAATGTAACGGCTCTCGTTTGTTGAATAAAGTGTGGACCAAGACACAGCGTGGAAAGTGTTCATGATTTTGATATTAAAAACCACTCAAACAAAAATAACAAACAGAAAACAAGATCCCACAAAACCCAAAAGGAAAATGACAACTTATATATGATCCCCAATCAGAGACAACGATAGACAGCTGCCTCTGATTGGGAACAACACTCGGCCAAAAACAAAGAAATGGAAAACATAGACTTTCCCACCCGAGTGGGGAGGGGAGGGTCCGGGTGGGCATCTACTCTCGGTGGAGGCTCCGGTGCGGGACGCAGACCCCGCTCCGCTTGAGGCTCCCCCCACTTTGGTGGCGCCTCTGGTGCAAGGATCGTTGCCGGGGCCTCCGGACTGGAGACCGTCGCTGGAGGCTTCCTTCCCTAGATCATCACTGGAGGCTCTGTGCCATAGATCATCACTGGAGGCTTCGGGCCATGGATCATCACTGGAGGCTTCCTTCCCTGGATCATCACTGCAGGCTCCGTGCCATGGATCATCACTGCAGGCTCCGTGCCATGGATCATCACTGGAGGCTCCGTGCCATGGATCATCACTGGAGGCTTCGGGCCATGGATCATCACTGGAGGCTTCCTTCCCTGGATCATCACTGGAGGCTTCCTTCCCTGGATCATCACTGCAGGCTCCGTGCCATGGATCATCACTGCAGGCTCCGTGCCATGGATCATCACTGCAGGCTCCGTGCCATGGATCATCACTGCAGGCTCCGTGCCATGGATCATCACTGCAGGCTCCGTGCCAAATCAAATCAAATCAAATTTTATTTGTCACATACACATGGTTGGCAGATGTTAATGCGAGTGTAGCGAAATGCTTGTGCTTCTAGTTCCGACAATGCAGTGATAATCAACAAGTAATCTAACTAACAATTCCAAAACTACTGTCTTATACACAGTGTAAGGGGATAAGGAATATGTACATAAGGATATATGAATGAGTGATGGTACAGAGCAGCATACAGTAGATGGTATCGAGTACAGTATATACATATGAGATGAGTGTGTAGACAAAGTAAACAAAGTGGCATAGTTAAAGTGGCTAGTGATACATGTATTACATAAGGATGCAGTCGATGATGTAGAGTACAGTATATACATATGCATATGAGATGAATAATGTAGGGTAAGTAACATTATATAAGGTAGCATTGTTTAAAGTGGCTAGTGATATATTTACATCATTTCCATGGATCATCACTGCAGGCTCACTGCAGGCTCCGTGCCATGGATCATCACTGGAGGCTCCGTGCCATGGATCATCACTGGAGGCTCCGTGCCATGGATCATCACTGCAGGCTCCGTGCCATGGATCATCACTGGAGGCTCCGTGCCATGGATCATCACTGCAGGCTCCGTGCCATGGATCATCACTGGAGGCTCCGTGCCATGGATCATCACTGGAGGCTCCGTGCCATGGATCATCACTGCAGGCTCCGTGCCATGGATCATCACTGGAGGCTCCGTGCCATGGATCATCACTGGAGGCTTTGGGCCATGGATCATCACTGGAGGCTTCGGGCCATGGATCATCACTGGAGGCTTCGGGCCATGGATCATCACTGGAGGCTTCGTACGTGGAGCCGGAACAGGTCTCACCGGACTGAGGAGACGTACTAGAAGCCTGGTGTGGGGAGCTGCCACAATGCGTCCTGGCAGGATACCCACTTCAGCTCGGTGAGTGTGGAGAGCTGGCACAGGAAACACTGGGCTGTGAAGGCGCACTGGAGGCATAGTGCGTAGAGCCGGCGCAGGATATACTGGGCCATAGAGGCGCACTGGAGGTCTGGAGCGTAGAGCTGGCACAACATGTCCTGGCTGAATACCCCCTATAGCACGGCAAGTTTAGTGAGCTGAAACAGGCCGCACTGGGTTGTGCTGGCGAACTGGGGATACCGTGCGTAGAGCTGGCGCAGGATATCCTGAACCGAGTAGACTCACCGGAGACCAGGAGCGCTGAGCTGGCACAATCCGTCCTGGCTGAATGCCCACTCTAACACGGCAAACGCGAGGAGCTCCATTCCGGCCTGGATCTCCTCCCACATCCAGGATCCTTTACCATCTCAGATGTCCTCCCATGTCCAGTCCTCCTGGTCAGGCTGCTTGGTCCGTTTTTGGTGGGATCTTCTGTAACTGCTCTCGTTTGTAGCATGAAGAGTAGACCAAGACGCAGCGTGGAAAGTGATTTTAATATTCAAAAACACTCAAACAAAATAACAAACGTGAAAGCGAACAGTTCTGTCAGGCAAAAACCACTAAACAGTGGCAGCTCCCCGCACCAGGTTTCTAGTACATAGAAAACATAGACTTTCCCACCCGAGTCACACCCTGACACAACCAAACATAGAGAATAATAAGGATCTCTAAGGTCAGGGCGTGACACATAAGCCGAGTCCAACGTCGTTTTAAAGATTTTGGCCGTATGTCCAACCGGCCTCACAACTGCAGACCACATGTAACCATGCCAGCCCAGGACCTCCACATCCGGCTTCAGATCGTCTGAGACCAGACACCCGGACAGCTGATGAAACTGTGGGTTTTTACAACCGAATAATTTCTGCACAAACTGTCAGAAACTGTCTAAGGAAAGCTCATCTGCAGTTCGGCGTCATAGCCAACTTCAGTGGGCAAATGCTCACCTTCTATGGCCACTGGCACGCGGGACATGTGTGCTCTTTACGGATGAACCCCCATTTCAACTCTACCGGGTAGATGGCAGACAGAGTGTATAGCGTTTTGTGGGCGAGCGGTTTGCTGATGTCAATGTTGTGAACAAAGTGATCCATGGTGGGGTTATATATAGGCCAGGCATAAGCTACGGACAACGAACACAATTGCATTTTATCTATGGCAATTTGAATGCACAGATATACCGTGACGAGATCCTGAGGCCCATTGTCGTGCCGTTCATCCGCCGCCATCACCTCATGTTTCAGCATGATAATGCACGACCCCATGTCGCAAGGGTCTGTACACAATTCCTGGTATCTGAAAATGGTCTAGTTCTTCAATGCCCTGCATACTCACCAGACATGTCACCCATTGAGAATGTTTGGGACGCTCTGGGTAAACATGTATGACAGCATGTTCCAGTTCCCGCCAATATCCAGCAACTTCGCACAGCCATTGAAGAGGAGTGTGACAACATTCCACAGGCCACAATCAACAGCCTGATCAACTCTATGCAAATGAGATGTGTCGTGCTGCATGAGGCAAATGGTGGTCACACCAGATACTGACTGGTTTTCTGATCCACGCCCCTACCTTTTTTTAAATGTACAGTAAGTGTCCTGCAATATCCTATATTGTCCACCAGAGAGCGGTGGTGTTATTGACTTTAGATCAAAATTGAAAAAGGTGCCTTGGACAGGAGTTGAGAGTCGGATCTGGCATACTCTGATGGCTAGAGAAACTATTTGTTATAAGAAATGCCTACAGCATTATACAAATCTGACAGAATACATTTAATAATACTATATTATAACACTAATAGATTTAGTGAATATTTGCAGTACCAGTCAAAAGTTTGGACAGACCTACACGTTCAAGGGGCTTTTCTTTATTTTTACTATTTTCTGCATTGTAGAATCATAGTGAAGAAGACATCAAAACTATGAAATAAGCAAATCAAAATATATTTGAGATTTGAGATATTTACATTTACATTTAAGTCATTTAGCAGACGCTCTTATCCAGAGCGACTTACAAATTGGTGCATACACCTTATGACAACCAGTGGAACAGCCACTTGCATCTAAATCTTGTTGGGGGAGAGAAGGATTACACCCTTACTTACCCTATCCTAGGTATTCCTTGAAGAGGTGGGGTTTCAGGTGTCTCCGGAAGGTGGTGATTGACTCCGCTGTCCTGGCGTCTGGAGTTTGTTCCACCATTTGCGAACAGTTTTGACTGGGCTGAGCGGGAACTGTACTTCCTCAGTGGTAGGGAGGCGAGCAGGCCAGAGGTGGATGAACAGTGCCCTTGTTTGGGTGTAGGGCCTGATCAGAGCCTGGAGGTACTGAGGTGCGTTCCCCTCACAGCTCCGAAGGCGAGCACCATGGAGCGGATGCGAGCTTCAACTGGAAGCCAGTGGAGAGAGCGGAGGAGCGGGGTGACGTGAGAGAACTTGGGAAGGTTGTTGGCTGCGGCGTTCTGGATGAGTTTAGGGGTTTAATGGCACAGGCAGGGAGCCCAGCCAACAGCGAGTTGCAGTAATCAAGAGGGGAGATGACAAGTGCCTGGATTAGGACCTGCGCCGCTTCCTGTGTGAGGCCGTACTCTGCGGATGTTGTAGAGCATGAACCTACAGGAACGGGACACCGCCTTGATGTTAGTTGAGAACGTCAGGGTGTTGTCCAGGATCACGCCAAGGTTCTTAGCGCTCTGGGAGGAGGACACAATGGAGTTGTCAACCGTGATGGCGAGATCATGGAGCGGGCAGTCCTTCCCGGGAGGAAGAGGAGCTCCGTCTTGCTGAGGTTCAGCTTGAGCGGTGATCCGTCATCCACACTGATATGTCTGCCAGACATGCAGAGATGCGATTCGCCACCTGGTCATCAGAAGGGGAAAGGAGAAGATTAATTGTGTGTCGTCTGCATAGCAATGATAGGAGAGACCATGTGAGGTTATGACAGAGCCAAGTGACTTGGTGTATAGCGAGAATAAGAGAGGGCCTAGAACAGAGCCCTGGGGACACCAGTGGTGAGAGCGCGTGGTGAGGAGACAGATTCTCGCCACGCCACCTGGAGCGACCTGTCAGGTAGGGACGCAACCAAGCGTGGGCCGCGCCGGGATGCCCAACTCGGAGAGGGTGGAGAGGAGGATCTGATGGTTCACAGTATCGAAGGCAGCCGATAGGTCTAGAAGGATGAGAGCAGAGGAGAGAGAGTTAGCTTTAGCAGTGCGGAGCGCCTCCGTGATACAGAGAAGAGCAGTCTCAGTTGAATGACTAGTCTTGAAACCTGACTGATTTGGATCAAGAAGGTCATTCTGAGAGAGATAGCGGTAGAGCTGGCCAAGGACGGCACGCTCAAGAGTTTTGGAGAGAAAAGAGAGAAGGGATACTGGTCTGTAGTTGTTGACATCGGAGGGATCGAGTGTAGGTTTTTTCAGAAGGGGTGCAACTCTCGCTCTCTTGAAGACGGGAGGGGACGTAGCCAGCGGTCAGGGATGAGTTGATGAGCGAGGTGAGGTAAGGGAGAAGGTCTCCGGAAATGGTCTGGAGAAGAGAGGAGGGGATAGGGTCAAGCGGGCAGGTTGTTGGGCGGCCGGCCGTCACAAGACGAGATTTCATCTGGAGAGAGAGGGAGAAAGAGGTCAGAGCATAGGGTAGGGCAGTGTGAGCAGAACCAGCGGTGTCGTTTGACTTAGCAAACGAGGATCGGATGTCATCGACCTTCTTTTCAAAATGGTTGACGAAGTCATCTGCAGAGAGGGAGGAGGGAGGGGGGGGGGGAGGATTCAGGAGGGAGGAGAAGGTGGCAAAGAGCTTCCTAGGGTTAGTAGCCATCCTTTTCCTTGATGACGGCTTCACACACTCTTGGCATTCTCTCAACCAGATCATGAGGTAGTCACCTGGAATGCTTTGCCAACCGTATTGAAGGAGTTCCCACATATGCTGAGCACTTGTTCGCTGCTTTTCCTTCACTCTACGGTCCAACTCATCCCAAACCATCTCAATTGGGTTGAGGTCAGGTGATTGTGGAGGCCAGGTCATCTGATACAGCACTCCATGATCTGATACAGCACTTGGTCAAATAGGCATAACACAGCCTGGAGGTGTGTTGGGTCATTGTCCTGTTGAAAAACAAATGATAGTCCCACTAAGTGCAAACCAGATGGGATGGCGTATTCCTGCGGAATGCTGTGGTAGACATGCTGGTTAAGTGTGCCTTGAATTCTAAATAAATTACTAACAGTATCACCAGCAAATCAGTGTAGCCTAGTGGTTAGAGCATTGGGCTAGTAACCGAAAGGTTGCAAGTTCAAATGCCCGAGCTGACAAGGTACAAAATCTGTCGTTCTGCCCTTGAACAGGCAGTTAACCCTCTGTTCCTAGGCCGTCATTGAAAATAAGAAATTGTTCTTAACTGACTTGCCTAGTAAAATAAAGGTAAAAAAAAAGCACCATCACATGCAGGAACCACACATGCAGAGATCATCCGTTCACCTACTCTGTGTCTCACAAAGACATGGAGGTTGGAACCAAAAAATCTCACATTTGGGCCAAGCAAGTCTCTTCTTCTTATTGGTGTCCTTTAGTAGTGGTTTCTTTGGGGGGGGGGTCTCAATATTAGGAAGATGTTCCTAATGTTTGGTATACGCAGTGTATACAAGGTTGTTATCAAAATGAATCAACAAAGAATATGAGAAAATTAACATAAAACTACAGTATATGAAGAAGTCAAGATTAGAAAAGAAAGAAAAGTAGACCAGTTTCCAAAATATATCCAGAATTGATTCGCGTCCGAAGAGGATTATCAGGCTAAAGTTATGCTATTTAAAAACAAATTGTTTTAAGCTCATATCTGGTCCTATGGGATCTAAATGACCTCATTATGAAGATTCTGACAGAGAGTGGGATGTGCAATCTATTCAATTTAGGAAATGAGGGTCAAGGTGGTTTCCTAGTACAGAATATTAAGCAATTAATCAATCTTATTCCCTTTGACAAATTCTATACTTTGGGACAGGCATATGACACAGTGGGATATATCATATCTTGCCAGAACAGTACTGGTCAGTTCTACTCTATAAGCTAATCCTCTATGTTTGCATCTATTGACAATGAAAGGATTGGTTTACTTTGTGCTGTAAGTAAGGAACCTTGCACAAGCCTTTATGCGAGCAGGAATGGCTCATAGGAGCTGGAGTCGTATTTCTGTAGCATGAGACAGTTTGATGTACACCACCTCAACAGGACACTAGTCTTAACCCAAATCTCTCTCCTTAATTCTGAGGGCCAAGCAGAGACGCACTGGGTACCAGTTTTTGTCTTTGGTATGACTCCCAACCTTCCAATCTCAAGACAGACACAAGGCAACAAGGCCACTAAGTGCTGAGTTAGTCAACAAAAAGCCTAGCCAGTAAAGGACTTCCACAGGAATGTGCACGTGTAATATGTGACACCACTTTTACATAAACCTTCTATTTTTCAAGAATAGTGTTAATCTGTTCTCTTTGCACAAACAGATAGACATTTTTTTCCCGGAAATCTCTGAGGAAACACAAATCTGGACAAACATTCTAATATGGAAATACTGACTGTCAATTTCTTCACCTGAAAAACATCAGGATCATAATATCTATTCCTAACAGTAACCCCTCTGAAAAGCGCTCCACTTCTCTTTTTGTTGTTGTTGGTATTGATTCCCATCAGCTGTTGCGAAAGCTGCAGCTACTATTCCTGGGGTCCATACAGAACATGAAATAATACAGAACATTAATAGACAAGAATAACTCAAGGACAGAACTACATACATTTAAAAATGGCACACAGCCTACATACCCAGGTCAAATAGGGGAGAGGCGTTGTGCCGTGAGGTGTTGCTTTATCTGTTTTTTAAACCAGGTTTCAAAAAACAGCAATATGGGATGGAAGGGAGTTCAATGCAATAATGGCTCTATATAATACTGTATGCTTTCTTGAATTTGTTCTGGATTCGCAGACTATGAAAAGACTCTTGTTGACATGTCTGGTGGGGTAAGTGTGTGTCACACTTACCCCACCACACACACACACACACACACACACACACACACACACACACACACACACACACACACACACACACACACACACACACACACACACACACACACACACACACACACACACACACACACACACACACACACACACACACACACACACACACACACACACAGATCTTCCTTTCCTTACACCACAGTGAATTGCTGAGCTGTTTAAAAGGTGCTCCACTTTGACAGGGACTTGACTCATCCAATCCAATCTCTGTCTGTGTGGGGCGGGGACTCTGTGGGCTGCTAGTGCTGAAAGAGAGTTTTGAAACTTACCTAGAGTGTCTGTTGATGGGAGAGTCTACACTGCAGCCGAGAGAGAGAGACTTTCACTCTCTCCTATTAGATGGACTGAGCAGGAAGAAAGAAAACGGATCAAATCAAAAGCCAAAGACTTTGACATCAAATCAAAGCAGGTGTGTTCAGTAAAAAGACTTGTTCCATACTGCCATGGCAGACAGCATGACTGAGGAGTCTGACTACTACCCTGGGAAGGATGATCTGGACTGGGGATATCAGGAAGGTAAGGGCTTTGGAGGTTTTTAGTAAACACTTGTGTACCGAACACTTGTTTCCCTTTCTCTCACAAAACATAACTTTCTTTACCATTTAGGCACTAAACAATGCATGCATTGATATGGAAATTCTTTCTTCTCAGATATAAACAGAAAAAAATAGCCATCTCTTCTCTCTCCCTCTCTCTCTCTCCCCCTCTTTCTCTCTCCCCTCTTTCATTCTCTCTCTCTCTCTCTCTCTCTCTCTCTCTCTCTCTCTAACATACAGTAGGTAAAGAACCCAAAGAAGGTAGGGTATTTTGATCAATGCACTTCTTATCGGGGTAACTTGATCATGCAAATGATGTATAGAGCTGAACTTGAGATTCTGGAGTCACACCCATGATTAAGTATTCTAAGAGAGTAGTGGTCTAGCTACCATGCTTTTATGGTTCTGGGCTTTCAAGTGCTCTTGTTCAGGGCACCATTGTGTGCATTGTCTCAAAATGCCTCTGGGCTCTTGGAGGGTAATTGTCAAGGTTTCCAGTAGCTGGGAAAAAAAGAGAGCTTTTATAACCAAAGTCAAGAGCTAAACTTTTAGTAACTAATGTTGTTATTGGTGTTGACTTGAAATAAAAAAGAATCTGGTTGGTAGGGGATAAAGTCATCCATACACTGAAAGAGAAGAGAGGACTTGTCTGTAGTCCTAACTAACTTAGCCTCACTGTTCCCGCACATTCTTCTTATTCTGTTTTTCACACTGTGTATTCATATATTCACTCAGCTCATTCTAATATATCTACTACTCTACATTGCATTTTGTTACACTGTTTATTCACACAGTGTATTGATATACTGGATTCTTGACATAGCTCACTGTCATTTATCTACCTTTGTACATGTCATTCTTACCCACTGGGCACACACTGGTTGAATCAATGTGGTTTCCACATCATTTCAATGAAATTACGTTGAACCAACGTGGTATAGATGTTGAATTGACGTCTGTGCCCAGTGAGTAGTATATATTTTTGGTTTGTAATACGCATAGATTGTATTTGGATTACTGATAGTGTTGTTTGGGTTGTTAACTGGATTCGTTGTGACATTTGTGATTTCTTGTTCTAGTTTTTGATTATTATTTGTGTTCTTGTTTGACATTTTACTGCATTGTAAGGAACGAGTAAGAAATATTTCACACTTACAGCCAAGTGATAAATAACTTTGAAATAATTCAGGGCATAATATGGAAAGAGCAGAGACCTAAGACCGCTAGCTAACAGAATGTTCTTACAAAGTGTGAAAAGAAGTGACAATGAGAAGGAGAAGATTTGTACTCTTTGTGGAAGATTGAAGGAGGGGGTATGACGAAATGTGAAAAAGAGAGGAAGAGTGTCAGTGAGGTATAGACAGAGAGGAAGATGGTGTCAGTGAGGTATAGACAGAGAGGAAGATGGTGTCAGTGAGGTATAGACAGAGAGGAAGATGGTGTCAGTGAGGTATAGACAGAGAGGAAGATGGTGTCAGTAGGGTATAGACAGAGAGGAAGATGGTGTCAGTGAGGTATAGACAGAGAGGAAGATGGTGTCAGTGAGGTATAGACAGAGAGGAAGATGGTGTCAGTGAGGTATAGACAGAGAGGAAGATGGTGTCAGTGAGGTATAGACAGAGAGGAAGATGGTGTCAGGGCGGTATAGACAGAGAGGAAGATGGTGTCAGTGAGGTATAAACAGAGAGGAAGATGGTGTCAGTAGGGTATAGACAGAGAGGAAGATGGTATCAGTGAGGTATAGACAGAGAGGAAGATGGTGTCAGTGAGGTATAGACAGAGAGGAAGATGGTGTCAGGGAGGTATAGACAGAGAGGAAGATGGTGTCAGTGAGGTATAGACAGAGAGGAAGATGGTGTCAGTGAGGTATAGACAGAGAGGAAGATGGTGTCAGTAGGGTATAGACAGAGAGGAAGATGGTGTCAGGGAGGTATAGACAGAGAGGAAGATGGTGTCAGTGAGGTATAGACAGAGAGGAAGATGGTGTCAGTAGGGTATAGACAGAGAGGAAGATGGTGTCAGGGAGGTATAGACAGAGAGGAAGATGGTGTCAGTGAGGTATAGACAGAGAGGAAGATGGTGTCAGGGAGGTATAGACATAGAGGAAGATGGTGTCAGTGAGGTATAGACAGAGAGGAAGATGGTGTCAGTGAGGTATAGACATAGAGGAAGATGGTGTCAGTGAGGTATAGACAGAGAGGAAGATGGTGTCTGTGAGGTATAGACAGAGGAAGATGGTGTCAGTAGGGTATAGACAGAGAGGAAGATGGTGTCAGTGAGGTATAGACAGAGAGGAAGATGGTGTCAGGGAGGTATAGACAGAGAGGAAGATGGTGTCGGTGAGGTATAGACAGAGAGGAAGATGGTGTCAGTGAGGTATAGACAGAGAGGAAGAGGATCCAGTAAAAAGAGAGGAAGTGTGAGCGGTGTTAAGAAAGAAGAGCTAGAACATCCTTGTGTCCCTCTGGTGAGGGTTATTCCTGGTACAGACTCCCCAGGTGCTCAGTTCAATGACATTCAGCGATTGGCGTACTCTTAGCCCAGTTTAGCTTCAGTGTGTGTGTGTGTGTGTGTGTGTGTGTGTGTGTGTGTGTGTGTGTGTGTGTGTGTGTGTGTGTGTGTGTGTGTGTGTGTGTGTGTGTGTGTGTGTGTGTGTGTGTGTGTGTGTGTGTGTGTGTGTGTGTGTGTGTGTGTGTGCATGCACATTTGTGTGTCCTCAGGTATACTTTGTTTATGCTGCTTGTGTATTCAAAGGCTGGATTTACACTCCACCAGACATCACCACTTTGTGACTTCACCACACACCATAGAGGACTCTGCATGGAGGTCTCAGTGCAAGCCAGAGGTTGTAACCTCACTGAGGTTACTCTAAGGAGAGCATTTGGTGGAGTTTAAGTCTAAGTTGTGTGGGTTTTCAGGTGTAGAGTGGGGTTTGCTGTTCCCTGATGCGAATGGGGAGTACCAGTCCCCGATCAACCTGAACTCCCGGGAGGCCCGTTATGACCCCTCTCTCCTGGACGTGGGGCTCACGCCCAATTATGTGGTGTGTCGGGACTGTGAGGTCATCAACGATGGACACACCGCACGCATCATTCTGAGGTCCAAATCAGGTGAAAGTTGATATTACATTACCACAGTATCATCAAAAGAATGAATGGGTTAACTGTACCTGAACACTCCACTAGACTGGGGATCTTGCAAACACCTTTTCAATGAGCTCACATTAACCGTAATAACTGAGCGTTGAGTCAATGACTGTGTGCTGCGTGTGATACACACTTAGAGAAATCAGAGTTGCACCAGAATTCAGACCTACATTCAAAACCCCCAGCTAATTTAGTATGTTCTTCATTTCTTGTGTCTGCTCTTGACGCTCTGGGTTTCCTGTCTGCAGTGGTAACTGGTGGCCCATTGCCAAGTGA
This sequence comes from Oncorhynchus keta, assembly GCF_023373465.1. Taxonomy (NCBI): domain Eukaryota; kingdom Metazoa; phylum Chordata; class Actinopteri; order Salmoniformes; family Salmonidae; genus Oncorhynchus; species Oncorhynchus keta. Next base: position 18,967,531 of record NC_068435.1, read on the forward strand.
CCACGAGTATGAGCTACATGAGGTGCGCTTCCACTGGGGCAAGGAGAACCAGCGGGGATCAGAACACACCGTCAACTTTAAGGCCTTCCCCATGGAGGTATGAGTCTCAGCCAAACACACACACACACACACACAGACACAGACACACACACACACACACACACACACACACACACACACACACACACACACACACACACACACACACACACACACACACACACACACACACACACACACACACAGTCTACTTCAAGGCCATGACCATGGATGTTTGTCTCAGTTAGAGGCCACTGTCACAGTACTCAGATTGAGTTGGTATGTTATTTTCACATAAAACAAGGTTATTTAAGGTCAGGGCTTTTGTAACGGAGTCCTGTATGGCTCAGTTAGTAGAGCAGGGTTGGAATTCCTGGGGCCACCTATACACAAAAATGTATGAACAAATTACTGTAAGTTGCATTGGATAAAGCATCTGCTAAATGACATATATTATTGTTATTATTATTATACAGTATATTAGCTCGTTACTGTTTCATGTATTTACAAATCACTGAGACCATTGATGTAAACAAGTGTTTGAAAGGCCCTGAAGAAGCTATGCCGCTGGTGGTTTGGATTTATAAGCTTCCTTCTCTATCACAGGTGCTTGGTACTCTATTTCAAATTGAAGAGTGCACTTACGTCCCATACACCTGCCCTGTCGTCTACAGCCTCATTCTGCCTATGATCTTTCTGTCTGTCTGTCTCTTTCTCTGAGTATCAAATGTGGTTGATCTCTTTTGTGATCAACTTCCCTGTAATATGATACAATATAAATATAATACAATAAGTGTGCTTCCCCCCCAGCTCCATCTGATCCACTGGAACACAACGCTGTTCAACAGTGTGGAAGAAGCCCTGGCGAAGAAGAACGGAGTTCTCATCATCGCTCTGTTTGTGCAGGTATTGATTTGGTTCACTCTGTAGTGATATGAGTCCTCTCTTCTCGTGGTCTGTATGGTTTTTAGGGACTTGCCAACTTGGTACTGTAATTTATATCATATGAGCTAAAGTCAACATATATCCATCCACTTGTTTTTCAATTGGACTGAGAAAACCCCCAACATTCAAATAACCACAATAACATTTGATTGACGTGAGCTGGCTTGAGGCTTACTGTTTACCTAAACGTATAAAACCGTCTGTTTTAAGTGAACCCATCACTTTGCCCTTCCTGTTTTTGAAAGCTCCAAGAGTTTCCCCCGCCACCACCACATCCTGGCAGGACTCACGTCAGCAGCCCCATGTTAACACCTGTTAACATCGCAACATAATGCTTATATGTTAGGACAGTGATATTCAAACTCGGTGTCGCAAAAACTGCAGTGGGGTCGCCAAATTATTAATTTTTTATAAAAAAAATATATATTTTTTTTTTGGGAAGAGTACAGATTATTGTATGGCACGTTTTTGTGAAAGAATTTGAAAAATGTAATTGGTTTATTTGAATTTTGTTAAGAGATGAAAATGTAATGAATTGAAGGTTATTTGTTAAAACTTCTCTAGGGTAGGGGGCAGCATTTGGAATTTTGGATGAAAAGCGTTCCCAAATTAAACTGCCTTCTACTCAGGCACAGAAGATAGGATATGCATATAATTGGTAGATGTGGATAGAACTCTAAAGTTTCCAAAACTGTTAAAATAGTGTCTGTGAGTATAACAGAACTAATTTCCATTCAGGAAGTAGGATTTTTGTTGTTGTTGTAGTATTCTATTCAATGCCATTACAGTATCCATTGACTTAGGACTCAAATTGCAGTTCCTATGCCTTCCATTAGATGTCAACAGTCTTTAGAAATTGTTTCAGGCGTGTATTCTGAAAAAGGAGGGAGTAAGAGCAGTCTGAATGAGTGGACCCTGCCGTGTCACAGAGCTTTTTCATGCGCGCGACAGAGAGTGCCTTTCTTGTTTACCTTTTCTATTGACGACGTTATTGACCGGTTAAAATATGATCGATTATTTAGGCTAAAAACAATCTGAGGATTGATTATGAACATCGTTTGAAATGTTTCTACAAACTTTATGGATACTATTTGGATGTTTTTGTCTCCCTGTTGTGACTGCATTTGAGCCTGTGGATTACTGAAGAAAACGCGCAAACATAACGGAGGTTTTTGGATATATAGAGACTATCAAACAAAAGGAACATTTATTGAATAAATGAATGTCTTCTGAGTGCAACCATATGAAGATCATCAGAGGTAAGTGATTAATTGTATCTCTATTTCTGACTTGTGTAACTCTTCTACTTGGCTGGTTACTGTTTGTAATGATTTGTCTGCTGGGCTATGTTCTCAAATAATAGTAAGGTATGCTTTCGCCGTAAAGCATTTTTTAAATCTGACACCGTGGTTGGATTCACAAGAAGTTCATCTTTAAACCTATGTAAAATAGTTGTATATTTTCTGAATTATTATAATGAGTGTTTCTGTATTTGAATTTGGCACTCTGCAATCTCACTGGATGTTGGCCAGGTGGGACGCTAGCGTCCCTACATACCCTAGAGAGGTTAATTTAAAAATCGAAATGGACGGATTTTTAAGGTTGTGTCATTATATTTGGGGTGGGGTCTTGAAAAAAATGCTAAAACAAATGGGGTCCCCAGAAATTCTGGCAGAAAAAAAGGGTCCCTGCTGAAAAGGTTTGAATACCACTGTGTTCGGACCCTCTTTCCTTAACTCTTTCTGACTCAATGCCCTTGACGTTGTTTCCTTCAGATAGGGAAGGAGCATCTGGGGTTGAAGGCCATAACAGAAGTGCTGCAGGACCTACAATACAAGGTAAGACGTTGCCATTCATTTTGTTGTCCAAGTGATTATTTAGTGATTAGTGATTATTTAGTTATTATTCAACCATGCTGGTCATTTATGAACATCTTGGCCACGTTCTGTTATAATCTCCACCGGCACAGCCAGAAGAGGACTGGCCACCCCACATATGCTCTCTCTAATTCTCTCTTTCTTTCTCTCTCTCGGAGGACCTGAGCCCTAGGACCGTGCCCCAGGACTACCTGACACAATGCCCCAGTCCACCTGACTGTGCTGCTGCTCCAGTTTCAACTGTTCTGCCTTATTATTATTCGACCATGCTGGTCATTTATGAACATTTGAACATCTTGGTCATGTTCTGTTAAAATCTCTACCCGGCACAGCCAGAAGAGGACTGGCCACCCCACATAGCCCGGTTCCTCTCTAGGTTTCTTCCTAGGTTTTGGCCTTTCTAGGGAGTTTTCCTAGCCACCGTGCTTTTACACCTGCATTGTTTGCTGTTTGGGGTTTTAGGCTGGGTTTCTGTACAGCACTTTGAGATATCAGCTGATGTACGAAGGGCTATATAAATAAATTTGATTTGATTTGATTTGATTTGATATTGTTATGGCGATGATGTTATGGTTATGAGTTTTCATGGTGATGAGAGGGCAGATGTTATGATAAATTACTGATATGACCTAAGGGTGTAGACGCCCAATGCTTAACTGAGAGATAGAGGAAGACATACAGAACATAGACATTCAAATTAGGGTCTGTGCTATCGGGGCTCCTTGGGACGTCCCTACTCCATTGAAGTTGACATTTAAAAGGGTTAAAGTAAGGGTTAAAGTAAGGGTTAAAGTAAGGGTTAAAGTAAGGGTTAAAGTAAGGGTTAAAGTAAGGGTTACGGTTAGGGTTAGGGTAGGAGTTCAGGTCCCAAGACATCCCTACCCTAAATAGCATTAACCATCAAATTAGGCAGTTAACAGACAAATCAGCAGCTGCAACAGTTGGAGCATGCGGCAATTTATTAGTTTATAGATTTTTCAATGAAACCTGATGCAATTAATGCTCCAGGTTGATTTGAGACCATGTGAAACATGTAAGATTAGACAGGAGAAATGTTGAATGTGAAGAATGTGAAGGAAGAGGTCCAGTAGTACAGATGACATGGTGGCTAAATGAAGAGTACATTACAAATTAAGAAAAACAACCAATATTCTTTGTTTTGTTTTGACTTATCTTTACAGGGGAAGACCAAAATAATACCGTGCTTCAATCCCAACACACTACTTCCTGGTGAGTCCTTCATCTAATTGTGTATAATTCCTGCTTGCATGTATGGTGTGACACAGTATTAGATGAAGTTATGGTATGTGTTTGTTACTCCCTACAGACCCCCTCCTGAGAGACTACTGGATATATGAGGGCTCCCTGACCACACCTCCATGTAGTGAGAACGTCACCTGGATCCTGTACCGCTACCCACTCACTATCTCACAGTTACAAGTAGGCCATCTGACACAATGGCCTGGTCAAAGCAATCAAATGTATTTTATAAATCTATTTGTACATCAGCAGTTGTCACACTTCTATATTTTGTCTTGCCAATTCACCCTCTTAATACACACATAAACAATCAATGTCTCAAAGTTTAAAAGTCCTTATTTAACCTGTGTCCTCCCCTTCATCGACACTGATTGAAGTGTATTTAACAAGTGACATCAATAAGGGATCATAGATTTGACCTGGATTCACCTGTTTTGTACACTGTGTACTGCCGACGTGATCGCCCGATGTGGTCTCAATAGGCTATTATGTCGCTGAAGAACCATCTACCAGCCCCGGCCCACTAGCTTTTCTGAACTCTGTGTCTCCTGCTCACTTAGCGTAGTAGTGACAACCGAACGGCACCCTGACTCACCTATTGCTGCTCTTTTGAACCTATGATCACTCGGCTACACAGCTGATGCCTCCTGGACTGTTTCAATAACACGGTACCTCATTTTGTTTACCTGTCAGCCCCAGCCTCGAACTCAGGTTCTGTATGTACCTAACTGACCTGCTCTGCCCATTCATCGCCATTTACCTGTTGTTGACTTAGCTCTTCTGATCAACACCTGTGATTGCTTTATGCCTCTCTCTAATGTCAATATGCCTCGTCTACTGCTGTCTTGGCTAGTTCTTACTGTTTTATTTCACTGTAGAGCCGTCAGTCCCGCTCAACATGTCTTAAATAGCTCTTTTGTCGCACCCCACACACATGCGGAGACTTCACCTGGCTTAACTGGTGCCTCCAGAGATGAAACCTCTCTCATCGTCACTCAACACCTAGGTTTACCTCCACTGTACTCACATCCTACCATTCCATTGTCTGTACATTATGCCCTGAATCTATTCTACCAGCCCAGAAATCTGCTCCTTTTATTCTCTGTTCCCAAAGCACTAGATGACCAGTTCTTATAGCCTTTAGCCGTACCCTTATCCAACTCATCCTCTGTTCCTCTGGTGATGTAGAGGTTACCCCAGGCCCTGTAGCCCCAGTTCCACTCCTATTCCCCTGGCGCTCTCATTTGTTGACTTCTGTAACCGTAAAAGCCTTGGTTTCATGCATGTTAACATCAGAAGCCTCCTCCCTAAGTAGGTATATTTCACTGGTCATCCCCAAACCCAACTCCTCATTTGGCCACCTTTCCTTCCAGTTCTCTGCTGCCAATGACTGGAACAAATTGCAAAAATCACTCAAGCTGGAGTCTTATATCTCCCTCACTAACTTTAAGCATCAGCTGTCAGAGCAGCTTACTGACCATTGCACCTGTTCACAGCCTATCTGCCAATAGCCCACCCAACTACCTATTGTTATTTTGCTCCTTTGCAGCCCAGTATCTCTACTTGCACACTCATCTTCTGCATATCTGTCACTCCAGTGTTAACGCTAAATTGTAATTATTTCGCCACTATGGCCTATTTATTGCCTTACCTCCCTATTATTACTAGATTTGCACACAGTGTATATAGATTTTTCTATTGTGTTATTGATTGTATGTTTGTTTATCCCATGTGTAACTCTGTGTTGTTTGTGTCACACTGCTTTTCTTTATCTTGGCCAGGTCACATTTGTAAATGAGAACTTGTTCTCAACTGGCCTACCTGGTTAAATAAAGGTGAAATAAGAAAAAAAAACAAGAAAAAAAAACATAATAGGGCTCACATGGAAAGAGGAGTCTAAAATAGCCCAGGACAGGCATTCAGTAAAATGCTAATATTTATCCACACCATAATCACTACACAGAACACTTAATTAATCTATCACCACTCATTCCCTTCCGTGTAACTTCTCTCTCTTTCTTCCTCCATTTCCCTAATTTCCCTCATCTCATCACTCTCTTTCTCATGCCTCTCTCCCAGATAGAGGAGTTCAGGAGGCTGAGGTCCCATCTAAAAGGTGCTGAGCTTCCTGAGGGAAACGATGGGATGTTGGGAGACAACTTCCGCCCCACTCAGCCCCTTAGTGACAGGACGGTCCGGGCTGCCTTCCAGTGACACCCCCTCCCACAGTCCATCCTCCACGGGAATCCCTAGCTACATGTTCCACAGGTAAAGGTCAACAGTCAGACTGTTCTGAGCCCCTCACAACCTCACATATAGTTTCAGGCCCTTAGAAGGTTTCTTTTTAGAAGTTGTGGCCCTCTTTCTTGCGGAGAGGTACTTTTAGCAATACAGCCAATAGTTTAGCAGCGGTCCTGAATGGCGCAGTGGTCTAAGGCTCTGCTTCGCAGTGCTAGAGGCGTCACTACAGACCCGGGTTTGAGCCCATGCTGTATCACAACCAGCCGTGATCGGGAGTCCTATAGAGCAGCGTACAATTGGCCCAGCGTCCGGGTTAGGGGAGGGCTTGGCTGGGGGGGACTTTACAAGTAGGCCGTCATTGTAAATAAGAATTTGTTCTTAACTGACTTGCCTCATTTAAAAGGGTTAAATAAAAATAAAATATTGATGCATAGACTATGTTCTTCAATGACCTGGATTGATGGATAATAATGTATACCACGAAGAACCATGTATCAGGGTCACATTGGCTTGCCCTGGAAGTTATACTTTAACAGAAATAGGCCAGGTATTTCCCAGAGGTACAATCATAATGGTACCACTAAACACTGGAGCCGTGGCAGAGCTATAGTAATAATGAGCTAACCCAGTTCTCCCACTAATCTAGGACTAGCTGTGTTGTGTGTGTGGACCGGAGTGATATATCTATTTTAGAGCTAGCATTGGGAACACCTAGGATACTGGCAAATTACTCATTTTGAAAGGAGTGGGTGGATTTGGATGTGCTCAATTGAAGGCACATGGACAAAGTGTGTCTAGACTCACAACTGTATTATGCAAACAGTGAAGAGAAAGAACAGGATTGTATCAAAGAGCCAGATAAGCCCATTGTTTGGTAGTTTGACAGTGTAAGTATAAGCACATCAACGTTTCAACTGGGTGGAAAAGGTTGTATAATAGTTGTGAGCTGCTATGTAGCTACAGAGGGAAATGCCAGAGGGACTGTGGAAGAGATAGTGGAGTATTGTCTCTGGTAAGGGATATTTAAGTGGTCATGTGACCTGGCCAGACCTAAGAGGGGCCAGGAAAGGGGGAATAGAGGAAGAAGGAGGAGGGATAGAGGAAGGGGGTTCTGAAGGGACTCAAATTGCATAATTAAGCAATACCTTAAATTACATTGCCAAACCATTCGTAGTTAATTATAAGGGAATAATGCATGTAATTACATTGTAGCATGTTTGTAAATGCAGGTACTGTAGTTAAATGGGTCTGCCAAATGTTAGTTCTGTTTACCATGGAAATACAAAAAGGACGGTGGTCAGTACTGCATAATTGCATGTACTTACTAGATATAATTGTAGCAATCATATAAAGTGCATAAGTGATTATGTGACAAAACGTGTGGCCGAAAACATCACATTTCTAGCTCTGTAACCATCATAGCTCATCCAAAGAAAACAGGATATTAGTTTGTGGATTTTAGAGCGGAAAATAGTACATCTTAACATTGCACAATGTCCAACAATTCCAATCCAAAACATGGGACTTATAAAATAACACTTTGCTCTTCTATCTGCCACCTTTGTTTCCAAAGTCTTAGGGCGACATTATTGCTGGAATGTTCCGACATCTACAAAATATTCAATTTTTTCTTTTCATAGTGAAACAAGAGGAGGAGATAAAGGAGAGGAGAGGGAGAAACAACCTTGCTGACTCAGCTGGATGGTTGGATGTTATGTTACATTGGATCACTTGGACTGGGAGGGAGCTAACAAAGGCACCATTTTACTCCGTGTTGATGAAGGCAGTGCTGACAGATCAACCGGCTTACTTCACCTGTGACCTGGAACCAATGGCATTAATACGTGTCATATATCAATTTTCAAACAACGTAAAAAATATATATATATATTGAGTTAATAAAGTCGCATACAAACATGGTCTCTTTTCTTCTTTGTTGAGTAAGGCAGCTCCAAAATGCAGGTGTTTCAGCCGAGCTCAGTGCTTTCTGTGGAGGGACAGCATGCGGAAAATACAGTGTAGGGATTGGTAATCTTCTCTAGTTGCGCTGTGATTGGCTCAGTCTTGTCACTCACGGAGACACTGCGTCACAGCAAAATCTACAGGGAGAGCTAGAAAGTTCAAGCCCCTTTGGGTGCTGCCATAGATTTACATTAGAAGTGCCCATCCAAGAAGGCTCAAGGTCATTGGCCACAGATAGCAAGCTAGATAAGCTGTTATCATCATGAATCACGTCGACAATCTACTGCCAAATCCTTTTCAATACTTGTCATATGAAGATAAATTATAGATAAAAAGTATTGGTGCTCATCGGCCATTGGACATTACACAACAAGTTGGAAATCGCAAATTCAACAATGAGGTGGTGGAAGGAATCAGTGGCTAACTGCAAGCGTTGCAAAGTAATCACCATTTTTCATCCCCTGCCTGCTATTCGGTGGAGAAGGTGTGTGGTTCAAGTTTTCAGTTTAAGGGTCTCTTAAACGTTAACAAGGTTGGGTAAGTTACAACCAAACGGCTCTCCTGTGAAGTCGTGACTTGCGACATACACGTAGTTTCCTGAATCAGGTCACAAATGACAGTTACTAGCTACCTGTCCAAAATTGTAATCAGTAACGTAACTTTTTACCCAAACTCAATCTGATTACATTCAGTTACTTTTAGATTACTTTCCCCTTAAGAGGCATTAGAAAAAGACAAACATGTATGTTACCAATTGAAGGACATCTATTGCAGGATAAATCAATGTTAAAGTTTACAGAAAGGGAAAAAAGTATTTGATCCCCGTTTGCCCACTGACAAAGAAATTATTAATCTATAATTTTAATGGTAGGTTTATTTGAACAGTGAGAGACAGAATAACAACAAGAAAATCCAGAAAAACGCATGTCAAAAATTTTCTAAATTGATTTGCATTTTAATGAGGGAAATAAGTATTAAACCCCCTCTCAATCAGAAAGATTTCTGGCTCCCAGGTGTCTTTCATACAGGTAATGAGCTGAGATTAGGAGCACACTCTTAAAGGGAGTACTCCTAATCTCAGTTTATTACCTGTATAAAAGACACCTGTCCACAGAAGCAATCAATCAATCAGATTCCAAACTCTCCACCATGGCCAAGACCAAAGAGAACTCCAAGGATGTCAGGGACAAGATTGTAGACCTACACAAGGCTGGAATGGGCTACAAGACCATCGCCAAGCAGCTTGGTGAGAAGGTGACAACAGTTGGTGCGATTATTCGCAAATGGAAGAAACACAAAATAATTGTCAATCTCCCTCTGCCTGGGGCTCCATGCAAGATCTCACCTCGTGGAGTTGCAATGATAATGAGAATGGTGAGGAATCAGCCCAGAACTACACGGGAGGACCTTGTCAATGATCTCAAGGCAGCTGGGACCATAGACACCAAGAAAACAATTGGTAACACACTACGCCGTGAAGGACTGAAATCCTGCAGCGCCCGCAAGGTCTCCCTGCTCAAGAAAGCACATATACATGCCTGTCTGAAGTTTGCCAATGAACATCTGAATGATTCAGAGGACAACTGGGTGAAAGTGTTGTGGTCAGATGAGACCAAAATGGAGCTCTTTGGCATCAACTCAATTCGCCGTGTTTGGAGGTGGAGGAACGCTGCCTATGACCCCAAGAACACCATCCCCACTGTCAAACATGGAGGTGGAAACATTATGCTTTGGGGGTGTTTTTCTGCTAAGGGGACAGGACAACTTCACCGCATCAAAGGTACGATGGACGGGGCCATGTACCGTCAAATCTTGGGTGAGAACCTCCTTCCCTCAGCCAGTGCATTGAAAATGGGTCGTGGATCGGTATTCCAGCATGACAATGATCCAAAACACATGGTTAAGGCAACACAGGAGTGGCTCAAGAAGAAGCACATTAAGGTCCTGGAGTGGCCTCGCCAGTCTCCAGACCTTGATCCCATAAAACATCTGGAGGGAGCTGAAGGTTCGAGTTGCCAAACGTCAGCCTCGAAACCTTAATGGCTTGGAGAAGATCTGCAAAGAGGAGTGGGACAAAATCACTCCTGAGATGTGTGCAAACCTGGTGGCCAACTACAAGAAACGTCTGACCTCTGTAGTTTTACCACCAAGTACTAAGTCATGTTTTGCAGAGGGGTCAAATACTTATTTCCCTCATTAAAATGCAAATCAATTTATAACATTTTTGACATGCGTTTTTCTGGATTATTTTTGTTGTTATTCTGTCTCTCACTGTTCAAATAAACCTACCATTAAAATGATAGACTGATCATTTCTTTGTCAATAGGCAAACATACAAAATCAGCAGGGGATCAAATACTTTTTCCCCCTCACTGTACATAGCTGGCCATATGGATGTTAAATTTTACTTTATGGGTCGGTTATGTAGGCTTCTTCTAACCCATCGCTTTCTACCACATATAGTAATACGATTCAATTAGACATTGATTTAATGTAAATATATATCAGAATTCCAGTCATTCCAATAAATGTTATACCCCTTGATATTCAAGAAGAGGACTTGGAAATATAGATTAGCCAAATTGTTTTACCTGAGCATAACCCCAAAACTAAGGACTTCTTAGCCAGCCCTACTCTGTTGTTTATGATTGTTGTCGTCATGGAGGACAGATTGGGCTCATTGATTCAAGTTGGAAAAATAAATACTGCGCTCATTGAATGGCATGGTTTGAGCACTACCGAAAAGTGTTATTTACATGTGAAAAATGAATGCTATATGCTGCATTTGCTGTAGGCCTATTGCTGACCTTTTTGTTGGTGACACTTTGGTATCTTCATAATATGTAGCTGTTTAAAGGGCAAATCTACAGGTGAAACAATAATAAAACATACACTGGACAGAGGAATTTTGGAAAAAAGTGTTATGGACAGACAAATCTAAGTTTGAGGTGTTCGGATCACAAAGAAGAACATTCGTGAGATGCAGAAAAAAAATGAAAAGATGCTGGAGGAGTGCTTGACGCCATCTGTCATGGTGGAGGCAATGTGATGGTCTGGGGGTGCTTTGGTGGTGGTAAAGTGGAAGATTTGTACAGGGTTGAAGGTGATCTTGAAGAAGGAAGGCTATCACTCCATTTTGCAACTCCATGTCATACCCTGTGGATGGTGCTTAATTGGAGCCAATTTCCTCCTACAACAGGACAATGACCCAAAGCACAGCTCCAAACTATGCAATAACTATTTAGGGAAGAAGCAGTCAGCTGGTATACTGTCTATAATGGAGTGGCATGCACAGTCACTGGATCTCATCCCTATTGAGCTGTTGTGGGAGCAGCTTGACTGTATGGTACATAAGAGACCATCAAGCCAATCCAATTTGTGGGAGGTGCTTCAGGAAGCATGGGGTGAAATCTCTTCAGATTACCTGTCACGATCGTCGTAAGAAGCGGACCAAAGCGCAGCGTGGTGTGAATGCATCATTTAATAGATGACAATAAACACAAAGTAAACTGTACAAAAACAATAAACGGCCGTGAAGCTGTCATAAGAACTGTGCTGACACAAGCAACTAACATAGACAATCACCCACAAACAAACAGTGAAACCCAGGCTACCTAAGTATGATTCTCAATCAGAGACAACTAATGACACCTGCCTCTGATTGAGAACCATACTAGGCCGAAACATAGAAATCCCAAAATCATAGAAAAACAAACATAGACTGCCCACTCAAACTCACGCCCTGACCATACTAAATAATGACAAAACAAAGGAAATAAAGGTCAGAATGTGACATTACCTCACCAAATTGACAACTAGAATGCCAAAGGTCTGCAAGGCTGTAAATGCTGCAAATGGAAGATTCTTTGACGTAAGCAAAATTTAAAGGACACAATTATTATTTCAATTAAAAATCATTATTTATAACCTTGTCAACATTTTGACTATATTTCCTATTCATTTTGCAACTAATTTCATGTATGTTTTCATGGAAAATAAGGTCATTTCTAAGTGACCCCAAACTTTTGAACGGTAGTGTACATCAATAAGGGATCATAACTTTCACCTGGATTCACCTGGTCAGTCGATGTCATGGAAAGAGCAGGTGTTCTTGATGTTTTGTATACTCAGTGCACATGGGCAGGTCTGGTTTAATAATGTATAATAATTTCAGGAGACTCATAGACTAATATTTGTTGAGATATTTTGGTTGGCTTCTAACTCCTGTCCTTGCGGTATTGAAAGCTGAAGAGTGTTTTGGTGTTTTTAGATAACTGCTTATCTAGTGGTAGGAAGCTTGACAATATACGTTAAGACCACAGGGTGCCCTCTCTTGTAAAAACAAAGGAAACATGCATCAAAGGTAAATTACCTCAAGGGCTACAGACACACAGAATGGCTCAGATTTATAGGTTATGAAAATTAAACAATGAGAGACTTGATATGATGTTTTTAGACATTTTACACGGTACTGTGATTCTTGTACTGATAGTCATTTGATGATGATAAAGATGACTATTACTGTAAGTTAACAATAAAAGGTCAAACTGTTCTTAGTAATACATTTGTCATTGGTGTTATGTCAACCATCTAGCCTGTCACATGGACCTACTCAATTTCCCATTACACCACTAAAAAAGTTCACTACCATCCAACTAACTGCCAAAATAAAGGAAACACTTGAGTAAATGAGGGATACATTTGATTTGATTTGATATAAAGTACTGTATATTCAAAGCAGGTGCTTCCACACGGGTGTCGTTCCTGAGTTAATTAAGCATTTAACATCCCTTCATGCTTAGGGTCATGTATAAAAAGGCCCAGTTGGTCATTATTTTGGCTAACATGGCTAGAAGAAGAGATCTCAGTGACTTTAAAAGAAGGGTCGTGCGTGCATGTGTGTCTCTCAGTTACCAAATCTCAACCCAATTGAATACTTATGGGAGATTTTGGAGCGGCCCCTGAGAGAGCGTTTTCCACCACCATCAGCAAAACACCAAATTATGTAATTTCCCGTGGAAGAATGGTGTCTCATTCCTCCAAGAGTTCCAGAATCACTTCTTGACAGTAACGTACTGTTAAACCAAAGTTTATTTGGAATTTATGGTAACATCCTATACTTTTTTTAAACTTTAGCTTACAGGTAACTAGCTGCCAGGAAATTCCCTTAAAAACAACAGGATTTTTTTTTACAGTGTACATCCTGGTGTAATCATACCCACCTATCTAACACAACTAATCTGCCCATAGGGAGCTCTCATCTCACAGCGCAAAAGTACAACAAAGTTCCACACATAGTATTAGTATAAGCTTAAACACACAGCTAAGCCATAAACATGCTGTAATACAGTACAGGACAGTGACTGAGGTCCTTCTAGTGCCTTGCGGTTGGAGGCCGAGCAGTTGCAATACCAGGCGGTGATGCAACCATTGCTCTCAATGGTGCAGATGTAGAACTTTTTGAGGATCTGAGGACCCATGCCAAATCTTTTCAGTCTCCTGAGGAGGAAAAGGCGTTGTCGTGCCCTCTTCACGGCTGTCTCGGTGTGTTTGGACCATGATAGTTGTCAGTGATCAGGCCAACCACTGTGTGTCATTGGCAAACTTAATGATGGTGTTGGAGTTGTGCTTGGCCATGCAGTCATAGGTGAACAGGGAGTACAGGAGGGGACTGAGCACACACCCCTGAGGGGCCTCGGTGTTGAGGATCAGCGTGGCAGATGTTTTGTTACCTCCCCTTACTGCCTGGGGGGCGGCCGGTCAGGAAGTCCGGGATCCAGTTGCAGAGGGAGGTGTTCAGTCCCAGGGACCTTAGCTGAGTGATGAGCTTTTAGGGCACTATGGTGTTGAACACTGAGCTGTAGTCAATGAATAGCATTCTCACATAGGTGTTCCTTTTGTCCAGATGGGAAAGGGCAGTGTGGAGTGCAATAGAGATTGCGTCATCTGTGGATCTGTTGGGGCGGTATGCAAATTGGAGTTGGTCTAGGGTTTCTGAGATAATGGTGTTGATGTGAGCCATAACCAGCCTTGCAAAGCACTTCATGGCTACAGACTTTAGTGCTACGGGTCGGTAGTCATTTAGGTAGGTTGCCTTTGTGTTCTTGGGCACAGGGACTATGGTGGTCTGCTTGAAACATGTTGGTATTACAGACTCGGTCAGGGACAGGTCGAAAATGTCAGTGAAGACACTTGCCAGTTGGTCAGCGCATGCTCGGAGTACACATCCTGGTATCTGTTTGAATGTTGATCTGTTAAAAGGGCTTGCACACCTCGGCTACCGAGAGCGTGATCACACAGTCATCCCAGAACACCTGGTGCTCTCATGCATGCTTCAGTGTTGCTTTTCTCGAAGCGAGCTTGGAAGTAATTTAGCTCGTCTGATAGGCTTGTGTCACTGGGCAGTGGCCGTGCTTCCTTCTGTGGCCCATAATAGTTTGCAAGCCCTGCCATATCTGACAAGCGTCAGAGCCGGTGTAGTATGATTAAATATTAGTCCTATATTGACGCTTTGCCTGTTTGATGGATCGTCGGAGGGCATAGCATGATTTCTTATAACTGTCCGGGTTACAGTCCCACTCCTTAAAAGCGGCAGCTCTACCCTTTAGCTCAGTGCAGATGTTGCCTGTAATCCATGGCTTCTGGTTGGAGTGTGTACGTACAGTCACTGTATGGACGACGTCATCGATGCACTTATTGATGAAGCCAGTGACTGATGTGGTTTACTGCTCAATGCCATCGGGAGAATCCAATAACATACTCCAGTCTGTCTTAGCAAAACAGTCCTAAAGCTTAGCATCTGCATATTCTGACCACTTCCGTAATGAGCGAGTCACTGGTACTTCCTGCTTTAGTTTCGCTTGTAAGCCGGAATCAGGAGGATAGAGTTATGGTCATATTTGCCAAATGGAGGGCGAGAGAGATTTTTGTATGCGTCTTTGTGTGGAGTAAAGGTAGTCTAGAGTTTTTTCCCTCTGGTTGCACATGTAACATGCTGGTAGAAATGAGGTAAAATGGATTTAAGGTTCCCTGCATTAAAGTTCCCGGCCACTAGGAGTGCCGCTTCTGGATGATAATTTTCTTGTTCGCTTATGGCCTTATACAGCTCATTAAGTGTGTTCTTAGTGCCAGCATCGATTTGTGGTGGTAAATGGACAGCTATGAAAAATATAGGCTCTCTTGCTAAATAGTGTGGTCTACAGCTTATCATGTGATACACTACCTCAAGCGAGCAAAACCTAGAGACTTCCTTAGTATTAGATTTTGTGCAGCAGTTATTATTTACTAATAGACACAGACCGCCACCCCTTGTCTTACCGGAGGCAGCTGTTCTATCTTGCAGATGGATAGAAAACCCAGCCAGCTGTATGTTATCCATATCGTTGTTCAGCCACGACTCAGTGAAACATGAGATATTACAGGTTTTAAAACCTCACAAGGGTAGGGGGCACTATTTTCACCTCCGGATGAAAAGCGTGCCCAAAGTAAACTGCCTGCTACTCAAGCCCAGAAGCTAGGATATGCATATAATTAGTAGATTTAGATAGTAATAATATAATAATAATAATAATATATAGAAAACACTCCAACGTTTTTAAAACGGTTAAAATAATGTCGGAGAGTATAACAGAACTGAAATGGCAGTCGACAACCTGAGACAAATCCATCCTGGAAGTGGGATTTTTTTATGTTTGTCGTTTTCCATTGACTGCCTATACAGATTCCATTGACTTGGGACTCACATTGCACTTCCTATGGATTCCACTAGATGTCAACAATCTTTAGAAATTGTTTCAGGCTTGTAGTCTGTAAAATGAGGGAGTAAGAGCAATCTGAATGAGTGGACACTGCAGTGTCCCAGAGGTTTTTCATGTACGCGACTGAGTGCGCCTTTTTTGTTTTCCTTTTATAATGGTCGAAGCTTTTGTCCGGTTGAAATATTATTGATTATTATGACTAAAAACTACCTGAGGATTGATTATAAACATAGTTTGACATGTTTCTATGAACTTTACGGATACTTTTGGGATTTTTCACCTGCCTGTTGTGACTGCCTTTGAGCCTGTGGTTTACTGAACAAAACGCGCTAATAAAACGGAGGTTTGTGGATATAAAGAGGGACTTTATCGAACAAAATGAACATTTATTGAATAAATCCATGTCTTCTGAGTGCAACCATATGAAGATCATCAAAGGTAAGTGATTAATTTTATCTGACTATTTCTGACTTGGCTGGTAACTCCTCTACTTGGCTGGTAACTGTTTGATATAATTTGTCTGCTTGGCTATGTTCTCAGATAATCGCATGTTATGCTTTCGTAGTAAAGCATTTTTGAAATCTAACACCGCAGTTGGATTAACAAGAAGTTCATCTTTAAACCGATGTATAACACTTGTATGTTTTATGAATTTTTATAATGAGTATTTCTGTTTTTGAATTTGGCACTCTGCAATTTTACTGGATGTTGGCCAGGTGGGACGCTACCGTCCCACACCCCCTAGAGAGGTTAATGTTCCGTTGGTAGGATAGTCTTGATCGGAGCTCATTCAGTTTATTCCAATGATTGCACGTTGGCTAATAGGATTGATTGATGGTAGAGGCAGATTACTCACTTGCCGTCGGATCCTTTCAAGGCACCGCAATCTACGTCCCCATTATCTCCGTCTCTTCTTCATGTGAATGAGGGGATTTGGGCCTTGTCCGGTGTCTGAAGTAAATCCTTAGCTTCCAACTCGTTAAAGAAAAAATCTTTGTCCAGTACGAGGCGAGTAATCGCTGTCCTGATATCCAGAAACTCTTTTTGGTTAGAAGAGATGGTGGCAGTACCATTATGCACAAAATATATTTTTTAAACATACACAATAGCACAATTGGTCAGGAGCCCGTAAAACAACAGCCATCTCCTCCGGCACCATTCTATTCAGCATGTTTTACTGTTTGTGGCCTTGACGAGAGCAGAACACTAGATAAAGAGACTGGAATTAGTCAGCGTCGTGACCGGAACTGCAGTGCGGTCGCCAGTACAGATTATTGTATGGGTGAGTAAAAGATCATTTTAACATTTTGATTTTATTATGTAAATGTATTTACTGGTTTAATTTCATTTTGATAAGAGACAAAAATGTAATTAATGAAAAGTTATTTGTTGACATTTTTTGTAACTGATTTTAAGGTTGCGTCATTACATTTGGGGTGGGATGGGGTCCCCAGAAATTCGAGTGGAACATTTTTGAAAATATTCATACAAATATTGGGTTTATTCATAAAAAGAATAATGCCATTCAAATATTTTCCATCTGTCATACAATATATACATTATAATTCATTATATGATTGCTACACATTTAATAGAGCAACTTAATATATAGTGTGATGGATTTCAGCAGGAAACCATATAGAGTGCAGCAGTACTAGTATGACAGTGCCCTCCTCTGTCTGAAAGACTAATGGCAGCATAGAAAACAGAGCCCCTTCAAATGTCAGAGAAAACACACTGCACCTCATTACCATTTAAGTATGCTCTCTCTAATTCTTTATTTCTTTCTCTCTCTCGGAGGACCTGAGCCCTAGGACCATGCCTCAGGACTACCTAGCATGATGACTCCTTGCTGTCCCCAGTCCACCTGGTTTTGCTGCTGCTCCAGTTTGAACTGTTTTGCCTGCGGCTATGGAACCCTGACCCCTTCATCGGACGTGCTAACTGTCCCAGACCTGCTGTTTTCAACTCTCTAGAGACAGCAGGAGCGGCAGAGATACTCTGAATGATCGGCTATGAAAAGCCAACTGACATTATACTCCTGAGGTGCTGACCTGTTGCACCCTCGACAACCACTGTGATTATTATTATTTGACCCTGCTGGTCATCTATGAACATTTGAACATCTTGGCAATGTTCTGTTATAATCTCCACCCAGCACAGCCAGAAGAGGACTGGCCACCTCTCATAGCCTAGTTCCTCTCTAGGTTTCTTCCTAGATTCTGGCCATTCTAGGGAGTTTTTCCTAACCCCTGTGCTTCTACACCTGCATTGCTTGCTGTTTGGAGTTTTAGGCTGGGTTTCTGTACAGCACTATGAGAGATATCAGCTGATGTAAGAAGGGCTTTATAAATACATTTGATTTGATTGGACCAGGCAATGTTTTTCCATTCCTCAATTGTCTTGTTAGCTGATAGGAGTGGAACCCGGTGTGGTTGTCTGCTGCAATAACTAATCCATGGCAAGGATCGACTAGTTGTGCGTTCCGAGATGCCGGTCTGCACACCACTGTTGTACTGTGCCATTATTTGTCTGTTTGTGGCTTGCCTGTTAGCTTGCACAATTTATTGCCATTCTCCTTTGAACCTCTCTCATCACAAGCCGTTTTCGCTCAAAGGCTTGCCACTGACTGAATGTTTTTTGTTTGTTGCACCATTCTCTGAAAACTCTAGACACTGTTGTGCATGAAAAGCCCAGGAGGACAGCTGTTTCTGAGATACTGGATCTGGCACCGGCAGTCTTACCACGCTAAAAGTGACTTAGGCCACTCATGTTGCTTATTCTAACTTTCAATCGAACAGTAACTGAATGCTTCAATGCCTGTCTACCTGCTTTATATAGCAAGCCACGGCCACACAACCAATTTTCGTGAATGGGATGATGTACCTAATAAATTGTCCGGTGAGTGTATATAGAGTTGAAGTCGGAAGTTCACATACACCTTAGCCAAATACATTTAAACTCAGCTTTTCACAATTCCTGACATTTAATCCTAGGAAATATTCCCTGTTTTAGGTCAGTTAGGATTACCACTTAATTTTAAAATGTGATTTTTAAAATTTTATTTCACCTTTATTTAACCAGGTAGGCGAGTTGAGAACAAGTTCTCATTTACATCTGCGACCTGGCGTAGTTGTAAATAATAGTAGAGAGAATGATTCATTTCAGCCTTTATTTCTTTCATCACATTCCCAGTGGGTCAGACGTTTACATACACTCAATTAGTATTTGGTAGCATTGCCTTTAAATTTTTTAACCTTGGGTCAAACATTTCGGGTAGCCTTCCACAACCTTCCCACAATAAGTTGGGTTAATTCTAGCCCATTCCTCCTGACAGAGCTGGTGTAACTGAGTCAGGTTTGTAGGCCTCCTTGCTCATACACGCTTTTTCAGTTCTGCCCACAAATTTTCTATAGGATTGAGGTCAGGGCTTTGTGATGGCCACTCCAATACCTTGACTTTGTTGTCCTTAAGGCATTTCTCCACAACTTTGGAAGTATGCTTGGGGTCATTGTCCATTTGGAAGACCAATTTGTTGACTGATGTCTTGAGATGATGCTTCAATATATCCACATAATTATCAATCCTCATGATGCCATCTATTTTGTGAAGTGCACCAGTCCCTCCTGTAGCAAAGCACCCCCACAACATGATACTGCCACCCCCGTGCTTCACGGTTGGGATGGTGTTCTTCAGCTTGCAAGCCTCCAACCTTTTTCCTCCAAACATAAAGACGGTCATTATGGCCAATCAGTTCTATTTTTGTTTCATCAGACCAGAGGACATTTCTCCAAAAAGTATGATCTTTGTCCCCATGTGCAGTTGCAAACCGTAGTCTGGATTTTTATTGCGGTTTTGGAGCAGTGGCTTCTTCCTTGCTGAGCGGCCTTTCAGGTTATTTCGATATAGGACTCATTTTACTGTGGATATAGATACTTTTGTAGCTGTTTCCTCCAGCATCTTCACAAGGTTTATTTGCACATTTCACACCAAAGTACGTTCATCTCTAGGAGACAGAAAGCATCTCCCTCCTGAGCGGTATGACGGCTGCATGGTCCCATAGTGTTTATACTTGCGTACTATTGTTTGTACAGATGAACATGGTACCTTTAGGCGTTTGGAAATTGCTCCCAAGGATGAACCAAACTTGGAGGTCTACAATTTTTTGGGGCTGATTTATTTTGATTTTCCCATGATGTCAAGCAAAGAGGCACTGAGTTTGAAGGTAGGCCTTGAAATACATCCACAGGTACACCTCCAATTGACTCAAATTATGTCAGTTAGCCTGTCAGAAGAAGTTTCTAAAGCCATGACTTCATTTTCTGGCATTTTCCAAGCTGTTTAAAAGCACAGTCAATTTAGTGTATGTAAACTTCTGACCCACTGGAATTGTGATACAGTGAATTATAAGTGAAATAATATGTAAACAATTGTTGGAAAAATTACTTGTGTCATGCACAAAGTAGATGTCCTAACCGACTTGCCAAAACTATAGTTTGTTAACAAGAAATTTGTGGAGTGGTTGAAAAACGAGTTTTAATGACTCCAACCTAAGTGTATGTAAACTTCCGACTTCAACTGTTGCAAACATGACACCTGGGGAAGCAGTGACTAGGTGAAAAATATGATGATGTGCCTTTGTGCAGAACACTTAACCCTAATTGCTCCTGTAAGTTGCTCTGGATATTTTTTTATTTATATAACTTGGCAAGTCAGTTAAGAACAAATTCTCATTTTCAATGACAGCCTAGGAACAGTGGGTTGGTTAACTGCCTTGTTCAGGTATAGAATGACACATTTTCACCTGGTTAGCTCAGGGACTTGATCCTTCAACCTTTCGGTTACTAGTCCAATGCTCTAACCACTGGGCTACCTGCCGCCCCAATTGTGGGCCACCCTATGGGACTCCCAATCACGGCCGGTTGTGAAACAGCCTTCAATCGAACCAAGGTCTGTTGTAACACCTCTAGCACTGAGATGCAGTGCCTTAGACCGCTGCGCCACTCAGGAGCCCATATGAGTGTCTGCTAGATGACTAAAATGAAAGGTCACTGGTAAAGGTCATATGACTGTGGCTAGATGTACTGTAGGCTAATACCTTGACTACACTGCTTGCATCGCGAGCGTTGCAAAATAAACCTTGAAATCTATATTATTCAATTATTGCACCCACACTGATCGCGCACACCAACCAACGAGTGTCTGCGTTTCCAAGTGCTAAAATAGAAGTCAGTTCTATTTGTGATGCAGATCGCGCAGCAAGTCCTGCCTCTCCCATCTCCTCATTGGTTTATAGAAGCAGGTACCCCTTTCCATCTCCTCATTGGTTATACCCACATGGGTGACTGAAAGACGAACGAGGTCGGTGCCGGTAATGCACCTAATTTATGAACGTTGCCATTCGCAATATAAAGTCAAGAGAAGAAAAAGCCTTGAATGAGAGATGACTAGAAACGATTCGGTTGACCTTTTCAAGTGTGGATTAATTGGTGGAGTAGAGGACCTTGTGCATTTCAGGTAAAATATCAACTCAATGTTTATATCCCAGTACAAATGAGCTACCAACAGCAAGCTAGTTAAATAGGACAAATTAGCTAGCAAGTGCAGGCTAGCTAGCTAAATTGCCATAAATTTGTAATACTTTTTGATCTGTCCTCAAATTAATATAATCGGTTCAGAGTTTTTCATATTTTAACCTGCGTGTCGTGATCGCTTTTGGTGTGGGGGGACAAAATACATTTATGCATGATGGGTTCCGTGTAATAGGGTGAGTCTTAGTGAAAAGACATGTATTTGACACAAATTTACCATCATTACCTTACTTGTTTGACAATCCTCTGTTTGTGACTTAATAATATTTCTTATCTTAAGATTCACCATTTAATTCTTTAAAATCATGGAGTTAATTGTGTGCATGCAGGGGAGCCGTATGGGGGGGAAAGTTCGGACGATTCTAAGGGCCTGTGTTACGCACGCCTCTATGAAGAGGGAACGCAACACCCTGCTACAACTAAACTCTCCGTGAAGTGAAAAAGGTATGGACTGTAGGTGCGAGTAAGGATGACAACAGACAGAATGTGGTACCGTTTACAAGGACTTTATTCCTTTACACGGTAATATGGGGAAAAGGGGCTGGACGGAACCAAAGCAAAGAAAGTAACTCAAAGCCCCCTCCTATCTTACCTGCCTACCCACTACTTACCTAATTTAGCACCACCTGGTGCCCTAACCAAAATACAAGCGCGAGTCAATCACCACCTTCCAGAGACACCTGAAACCCCACCTCTTTAAGGAATACCTAGGATAGGATAAAGTAATCCTTCTCACCCCCCTTAAAAGATTTAGATGCACTATTGTAAAGTGGCTGTTCCACTGGATGTCATAAGGTGAATGCACCAATTTGTAAGTCGCTCTGGATAAGAGCATCTGCTAAATGACTTAAATGTACAAGGGGGTAGTCCGCCCAGGTCTTACCTAGTGTGCCTAGACAGCGAATATGCTACGGGTATATGTATGCCCGCGGGCCTCTTGCCTAAGCACTCCCTAGGTGCCTTCCCCTTCCCCCCTGGGAACAAATGAAACAGAATATTAAACAATTTCACAAACAAACTAAGAAACAAACAAAGGACATCAAATAAGCTCTATCTGAGCAACAAACTTACAAAACATACCAACTCTCAGCAATGAACTCCCAGCAAAATCTCTTTCCTACAAAATTTTCTCTAGCAAATCTACCTCCAGCAAAATCTCCTTCTCCTGAACAGAACACTGGCTTTTGTATATCTTCAGATGGAATGGGTAATTGGAGACAGCTGTCTTGACGAGGGGGCGGGGTCAGCTCTCCAATTAGCCATGGAGTCGACCAATCAGCTGCCTGAGGGATTTCAGGAAGCCATTTTCCTGAAATAAACACATGCAAATACACAAACTACAACACATAAACTGGGGAACGTAACAGCCTGTGATTGCCTGTCACATATACACTCCCTCTCTGGCCTCTAGATCATCAGGCTGCTGATTATCCTCCTTGATTATCTTCTCTATATCTGTCACTCCCCTTGGTTCTTCCCCCAGGTGTTATTTACTCTGTTTTCATGTTGGTGCGTTGTTTGTGTTTCGTGTTTATTGTTTTGTTTATTTATTAAAACACTCCCTGTATTTGCTTCCCGACTCTCAGCCTACTTGTTACAGAATAACCCCTCACCTAAGGGAAGCATCAGGGAGTGTTTTTTTATTTTATTTTTGTGTCAGAGTAATGACGTTGGGTCCGGGAACTGCTGCAGGCTCTCATGCTTCAACCAGATCGCCAGGCTCCACTACCTCCGCCGGCTAGTTGGGCTTTTATGCCTTAGCCGGTTCCCCTGCCTCAACCGATCTGTCAGGTTCCCGCGCATCAGCAGGGGGGACTGGTCCAATTCTGATTCCCGGGGTTCGTCCCCTTTGATGGCGTCCTGCACGTTGGGGAGGGGGTGCTGTCACATTCTCCCACTCCGTCCTATATGTCATCAGGCTGCTGATTATCCCGCACACCTGTCACCAGTGTCTCGCGCACCTGCGCCTCATGACACTCACCTGGACTCCATCACCTCCTTGAATATCTTCTCTATATCTGTCACGCCCCTTGGTTCTTCCCCCAGGTGTTATTTACTCTGTTTTCATGTTGGTGCGTTGTTTGTGTTTCGTGTTTATTGTTTTGTTTATTTATTAAAACACTCCCTGTACATGCTTCCCGACTCTCAGCGCACTCATTACACTGACAGGGGTTCTAAAAGATTATTAGAATTATTTTTTTCAATATTAAATTATTAACCTATCATAAATATTCTATTTTATTTGCAATGTACTAATAAAACTAACGGTTTGTTTTTATTTTCTTGTTTTCGGCAAAAAGTAAACATCCAGAGAGCCTCTGTATTCTGGCTTCTAAAAACGAAAAGAAAGACAGGAGAGAACATTTCTCACAGAGGAAGGTGGGTGTCATTCGTGAGATGTGGAAATGAACCTGTTAGCTTAGTCCATAGTGAAAGGCTACTTTTGCTGCCCTAACATTAGTTTTCTTCACAGAAAATTCGGAGTGTTTACATTTCACTCCTATTTTAGTCGACATTTAATCAATGCAGGCAAACTTTTAGCAAGCTATTCATTCTAAATCAGTTGTCTCTGCCCCTGACTAGTGCCAGGCCCAACACATGTAGCTTCAGGCTCAGCAACCCTGTCTCCCCATCCCCATACCCCTTAACCAGCCTTACTCCCGACTGAAGGAGGTGAGCAGCATTGTGTTGAATGACATGTCAGTTGGCAAAATTGCAGGTACTGCAATGCATTGAGAACAGGAATGTGATTCTCCAGTCAGGAAAAATCTCACTTGACACAAAGGCATCCAATATCAGAGCCTTTAAGGAAGAGATGCAGGCTCTTAAGAGATGGATGGAAGTCTCTCCTGTCTGAGGCAACACTGATTGCTACACAAATGGATGTTGCACTTCAATTTAGCATGGAACACCGCCAGAGGAAGAGGAAGAGACTCCATGATGAGACCTCAAGAGGAGACAGCTCAGGACAGTGCAGCAACGGTGTTTTGGAACACAGTGTTTTTTACTGCTATGGACAACATCATAAGTGACTTGGAAACGAGGTTCCACACCACTGCCAAAAATTGTAGAATGATTTTCTGCTGTTCTGAAAGTTGGGCAGATTAGTGAGGGTAAAGTCCCTTCTGTGTGCCAACCACTGATCATGAAGTATTGCAGAGATGAGAGATCTTACACCTGAGTTTCAAAATGAAGACACCTGAAGACTGTATATTCTGCCACTTTCCCCCCTAACTTGTCCCCCCTTGGTCTCCTGAATGCAATTTGTAAGATGCAGCTGCATTTTTGGAGAAGTGTGCATTGCTTTATGTATATTTTGCACACTGCCTGTGACTGTTGCTGGTGGCGAGAGCTTTCAGTAAGATAAAACTACTAAACTATTTGAGGTCCACTGTGTCCCAGGACAGGCTGTGCAGTCTTGCCAAGCTGTCCCATTGAAAGTCAGTTAGCTAGAAAGCTGGACTTCAAAGACTTGATCAGTGACTTTGCTAGCAAGAAGGCTCGGCACTGGGCTCTTGGTGAGTAAGGCTGAGCAAGGCCCAGTGATAACTGTTTAATGGCATGGCTGTGGATATTGGGTCACTACACACATGATGCCCACAGGCTGAGAACAAGACTGAAAACAGACTGAGAACAAGATATATCTCAAAGTAATGGCTGGATTGCCATAAAATTACTGGTGCACAATCAGGACCCCACGTGGAAGAAACATATTGTTTTTTAGTTCAAAAATCTGCTGCTGATTTTATTATTTTGTTTGTTATATTATTCTATAGATGATGATGTAAATGTATTTTAATTGAAGAGGTTAATGTATATTTAAGTTATATTTATTTTAAGTTATTCATTAATGTTGAGAATTTTCCATTCAAGAATTTTACCATTAAAATGACATTTTACTGTAAAAGATGGCCTTTAGCACATTTCTTGTAGAGGGCATCAGTCCTGCATCAAATAGTGAATTCCACTGTATGCAGAATGTTGCATGCATGTCTGCACAGTGTTATATTTTCACAGCTCACTGTCAGTAAATATCATACAGTAATTGGACTACAAGAGAGTCGCAAGCCTGCAAAAGTAGTTATATAAAGCTTTGAATGGGTCGATTGGGTTCTGGAGGTGTGTGGTTACAGCAATTGCGCTGGGTTGGCGTGGCCTGATATCTTTTCACATGGCCCAAAATCCCTGGCGCCCCTGTGTGCATGCATCATTCACAGTAATTGCCTCCATAGTTTCCTTACTTATGTTTCTGAGTTGCAGTTCTTCAGTGAAACAGTTGGGGGCACTCTAATCTAATCCTGCGAGAACCTGGTATCAACTACAGCGGTACAGAGACGGAGAGGCATGGGGAGCGGATATGGAGGAGACAGGGGGAATGTTCCGGGCCACAGAGCATCTAACTGTCTTATCAGCTGTGGCTTTTCACACACCGAGAGAGACTATTGGAGATGATGGAACATCTTGTCTGACATTTCTTCTATTTTTCAGCTTCTTCCTCTCTCACAGGGAGGGAGGTTAGAAAAAGCTACTTTATATGATTATATGATCGAGAGAGAGAGAGAGAGAGAGATAAAGCGAGAGAGAGGAGAAAAGAGAGAATTCAAATTGAGCCTTTCTGTAGTAAAATGTCCCTCTTGCATCCTCAAGAGATTGCAATTGTATAGCACAGTGTACCTTCACTTCACTAGATGCTCTCTCACTGAGTCAGGAGAAAAAGGCATCCGGGCACTAGCCTGGTTAGCCATCTCTGTTCAGGTATTAAATTCCACTCCTTGCCACTCCTGTCATTTGCCAAAGAGACGGGCCTTTCTGCAATCTTCAAATATGAACATTCTATCATTAATGAGCTCAAGGAGATCAGAATATTTGGTCCTGGTTCGATAACCCTCAAAACTATCATCCAATCACAATGTGTATGCAAATTAGACTGATAGGAAAACATTCTACTTCATACATTTTATTGGAAACATTCTAACTTTGGGCATTCTGACTTAGTACATTTAATTGTAAACATAAGCATTGGGAGGCATTTTGACAACCACATCATGCCAGATCAGCTCTCACCATTCAAACTTCCACTTCAGTTCATTGAAAACGCTTTAACCTATTTTATCTCCAGTAAGCAAGAGCAAGGTGCTTATTTCCTCGAATATACAGTGGCCCAGTGGCCCGAGGTGGGAGAAAATGGAGCGAGATGGATTTTGGCCGACATTCTGCACATTTTCTCATCGATTAAACCTTTGATTTCTATACACTTTTCTGTTTCCAAAACTAGATCTGTAACAAACAGAGTGGACTGCGCTTTACCATATGCCAAAGTTTTAAAAAATTGCCTTGTTTAGAAAGAGTTCAAGTGAGAATTGAGTTATTGCAGACGCGCATTTCACAGAGTAAACGTTCCCAACGGAAATGTGCAAATAAATGCTAGAATGTGCCATTAGGATCTCACTAGCTCATGTCCACTTCTTTGCTTGTTTTTTGAATGTTTTTATTTAACTAGGCAAGTCAGTTAAAACAAATTCTTATTTACAATGAAGGCCTACCCCTGCCAAACCCTCCCCTACCACGGACAATGCTGGGCCAGTTGTGCACCGCCCTATGGGACTCCCAATCATGGCAGGTTATGATACAGCCCAGGATCGAACCAGGGTCTGTAGTGGCGCCTCTAGCCCTGAGATGCATTAGACTGCTGCGCCACTCAGGAGCCCTCTATGATTCATTTGCTCCCATTGGAAACAACAGGACCTGGTCTATCTTGGGTTAATTATACAAATCTTAGTCCTGTGTTTATTTGTTATTGGAACATACAATCTACCTGCAGTGAAGCTGCTCAACATTTACATTACATTCAGTCATTTAACAGACTCCCATCCAGAGCGATTCACAGGAGCAACCAGGGTCAAGCGCCCCAACCAAGGGCACGACGACAGATCTCCCACAAAGTCAAAAACAGGGACGTGTTACATGTAGTTTTGTAATTGACTAAAACAAGCAGAGAACAAGAAAAATAATATTGACTCAGAGTATAGTCCCAGTCGGTATTAGATAGAATGTGCGGCCCACCTGCCTGTGGGGAAAACAACCTATGGTTACCTAGGTTACCCCATTGGATTACAGCAAAAAATGTGACCTTTTTGAAACGCAATTTTCATGTGGTCTGCTTGCTTTAGTCAATTACAAAACTACATTTAAGACCATGTCGAAAGATTACTTTTCAACATTGCCACGTGAGTTGAGTGCTAGCTAGCTACCAACCAGAACATTAAGGTATCCAAGACCAACAACACAAACAAACTGACTATGGAGCTACAACTAGTGAGTGGATTTACAAAAATACTAAACAAGTTAAATGTCTTACCTGTGATGAAATGTTTCCACACACACATAGCTACGTATGGCCTACTCGGACACTGGGTCTCTTAATTTCCCACTCCCCAATGCCAAATAGCCTGAATCCACAGGTCTCTATTTCCCTACATGGGAGCATTGTGAACCGTAGGTTGGGATTTTTGACCTGGTTACATATACATTGAACAATACAGCAGCTTTTCAGCATGTTTTGTTATTTCTTCTATGGGAAAGCATGTTTACTATCCCCAATTTGTGGGCGTGGTCGAGGAGAATTCCTTCTTATGACATGACTATGGACTCGGAGCATCCTCCTATTTGTCCACCTCAGCATTCTCTCTCGGCGTAATAGATTTATCTACATAGAGCAGATGATGTTTGACGCAGAGGTACTGACCATAGTCCAGCAATGGGCTCTTCTATTGTTCTGCACCCATTCAGAGGTTTATTGATGTACCTCTTAACGTGACCCTTTTGACTCAAATTGTTTGGACAATAGAGACAGAAGCCCAAACAGATGGGCAGGTCTTCACACACAGAAGAGGAGGAGAGACTCTGACCTTGGTAAGCTATAGCTGCCATAACATTACACCAATGTTATTCTGTACCCAATCATTCACATTTCAGCGAACCAAGGGGTGGTAATGAAAGTGTAATGACAGGTAATGATGGCCGATCCTTACTCTGTGAGGTGGGGGAATGAGTGTAGATATCTATAGGTATCTAATAGGTTGGTAATAGCTAGGCCAGGGGTGTCAAACTCTATTTCCCTGCATGTCGCATTGGGTCTTCACCGAGGTCCAGGTGGGCGCACATAAAATGTATCATATTTCCTCGCCATCAGGATTTGCTAAAAAAAATATTTTGGAATTATCGATGGTTCCTGAATGTTGGCTAGCCTTCATTTCGATTACTTTTAGCAAGCTGGACAGAGTGAAGAGACTAGAAATGTACACACGTACTCATTCAAGGGTTTATCTTGATTTGTACTATTTTCTACATTATAGAATAATAGTGAAGACATCAAAATTATGAAGTAACACATATGGAATCATGTAGTAACCAAACAAGTGTTAAACAAATTAAAAGATATTTTATATTTGAGATTCTTCAAAGTAGCCACCTTTTGCCTTGATGACAGCTTTGCACACTCTTAGCATTCTCTCAACCAGCTTCATGAGGTAGTCACCTGGAATGCATTTCAATTAACAGGTGTGCCTTGTTAAAAGTTCATTTGTGGAATTTCTTTCCTTCTGAATGCGTTTCAGTTGTGTTGTGACAGGTAGGGATGGTATACAGACGATAGTGCTATTTGGTAAAAGACCAAGTCCACATTATGGCAAGAACAGATCAAATAAGCAAAGGGAAACGACAATCCATCGTTACTTTAAGACATGAAGGTCAGTCAATCTGGAAAATGTAAAGAACTTTGAAAGTTTATTCAAGCGCAGTCGTGAAAACCATCAAACGCTATGATGGAACTGAATCTCATGAGGACCGCCACAGGAAAGGAAGACCCAGAGTTACCTCTGCTGCAGAGGATAAGTTCATTAGAGTTACCAGTCTCATAAATTGCAGCCCAAATAAATGCTTCACAGCATGCTCTTGGCATAGGATCTTAATTTGTGCCAGTGTGCTACAGCAGGAAATTAATCCTGCTGCAACAGGAAATGTGAATCATTCTGTTGATTATAATCCACGATTTTCTTTTAGGGGTTGATACATTTTTTGTTACAGCAAATCTAGTCGGAAATGTTTAAATGGAAATGTCAAACTTTAGAAGCCTTTTTAAACCTCGAATACAATACACATTTGCATTTCCTTCCTTGCAGGAAAATTCTCAACAACAAAAGAGTGCTAAAATTAAGATCTTACATCTGTATCTAGTTCCCCCATTTGAAGGTGTCATAAGTATTTGGACAAATTAACTTATATGTGTATTAAAGTAGTCAAAGGTTTATTATTTCATCCCATATTCCTAGCACACACTGACTACATCAAGCTTGTGACTGTACAGCAGTTTGTTTTGGTTGTGTTTCAGATTACAGTATTCATACCCGTTGATTTATTCTACATTTTGTTGTGTTACAGCCTGAACTCAAAATTAATTCAATTGTATTTTCTTCTCACCCATCTATACATAATACCCCATCATAACAAAGTGAAAACATGTTCTTAGAAATTTCAGCAAATTTATTGAAAATTAAATACAAAAATATCTAATTTACATAAGTATTCACACCCCTGAATCAATACATGTTAGAAGCACCCAGGGAGGAATCAGACAGCATACTGTAGACAGGGAGGAGTCTTTCTGGGTAAGTCGCTAAGAGCTTTGCATACCTATATTGTACAATATTTGTCCATTATTCTTTTCAAAGTTTTTAAGCTCTGTCAAATGTGTTGTTGATCATTGCTGGACAACCATTTTCATTTCTTGCCATGGATTTTCAAGCAGATTTAAGTCAAAACTTTAACTCAGCCACTCAGGAACCTTCACTGTCTTCTTGGTAAGCAACTCCAGTGTAGATTTGGCCTTGTGTTTTGGGTTATTGTCCTGCTGAAACATGAATTCATCTCCCAGTGTCGGGTGGAAAGCAGACTGAATCAGGTTCTCCACTAGGATTTTACATGTGCTTACACCATTCCATGTATTTTTTTATCCTAAAAAACACCCCAGTCCTTAACGATTACAAGCATAGCAATTAAACATGATCAAATCAAATTGTATTAGTCACTTGCACTTACAACAGGTGAAATACGTACTTGCGAGCCCTTTCCCAACAATGCAGAGTTAAAAGTACAAAAATTAAAACGAGCAAATGAGATATAAAAGGAAATAGTAACACAATAAAATAACAATAATGAGAAAGTTACAGAGACAAACACATTATACCACAACACATTCTAACCTCTCACCATTACCAATAACAGGGAAGGTTAGCATTTTTGGGGGGGTATGATATTTATGTGCCTGTAACTTTCTCACTCATCATTAGTCATGATTCATTCATGATTATCCATTATCATGGTAGCATCCATGGTAATGTTGAAGTGTTCAGAAACATATTCTATTCTTATTTAGAATAAAACCGACTCATAAATGACATAATCCATTACTTACCATTAATTTCTATTGGGCACAAACTAATCTGAAACACAACCAAAACAAACTGCAAATACATCCAACAAGTTTGTAGAGTCACAAGCGTGATGTAGTCATTGTGTGCTAGGAATATGGGTCCAAATAATAAACTTTTGACTAAATTGATTACAGAATAAGTGAACTTGTCCAAATACTTATGACACCTTCAAATGGGGGGACTATATACATAGAGTGCATTCATTTCTAAACGGCAAAATGTATGTATGAACATTCTGTTGCCTCAAAATAAAAATTTGATCTCAAACCCAAAATGCTGGAGTATATAGCCAAATTATACGTTTTAGCTTCACTGTCCAAATAAATACATAGGGGAGTGTACGGGCATGTGTTCCTGCATACATGTGTATGTATTACGTGAGTACATACCCCAGGTATCTGTGAGGAGGGTACTGACCCCACCCTGCATTTCGTTGGACATGTGTGTCCTGTACATACAACTTATAAAACTTGAAACTTAAAACTATACTGTATAGCAGGGGTTGACTGCAGGCCTGAGTGGAGTGGGCCATTCCTGGAGTGCAGCGGAGCATCGTAGGGACAGATTGGAGCTGATGTGTGATTGTGTGAGGGCAGGGACCCAGAAAATAGCCTGCTATTGAGCCCACTCTCTTTGGAGGGGGCAGCAAAACAATGTCCCTTTCAAACCCTGGGAGTTGCACAAGTATACCCATGGATACTGACGGTAAAACACAAATATGAAATGTACTTCCTGGTTGGTGCGACACTGAGCCACCCAATGGTATACATTTGGGTTTGGGTGTGAGTGAGGGCACAGAACCAGCTCTGCTCATCTTCAACAGTGTCGTAATCCATTGGTGAAAAGACTTCTCTGATCTGTTGTGGACAGACTACGTAACATAGAGACCTGAGACTTGTGAGAAATGATGTCTATTCCTGAGTGTGAAAAGGTAGTTTTAGTTTACAACAGCAAGATCGCTGTAAAATAATCATTGGTAAAAGAGGTAGAATTGTGGCAGAGCGGTAATCTTTTTCTGACCAACAGCAACTCGGCTAGAGCCTGGGTGCCAGAATGTTTATACTTTAGCCAACTAATTGGTCTTTGTCATGCCTAACTGAGAAAAATGTTGTGTCAAACTACTCACCACCACACTGACACGTTGCATGGGTTGTGCTCTGTAAGTTTGATGGACCTAGCCTGTGTTCTATAAGCTAATGTATCACTACTGTTCTGCATTGCAGTATGTACTGTCAATTATTTTGTGTTCTCTGGAAACTATGCTTGTTCTCAGTTCAATAAGTCTGGCTTGATCTTGCTCATCTGTTATTTCTGATCTCTCATCTCTGTATCATGTAAGTTATTCCTCATTGTTTATAAATTAAACCTATTCTCTACATAACTTCAGCCTGGTGTGTATTATTTTTCATGACTCTCTACCCCAAAGGGAATGAAGGGATGAGGGGGGAGGGGAGCATGTAAATGCAGCTGCCCCTTATAAAACATTGCTGTCGTTCCCAAACTCAAATGCCACAACGGAGTCATGGAGCCAAGTCAAACATCATGCACTTTATACCGTTTATTACATGTATACACTGGATGATTGATGGATCCTACCGAAAAAAAAGCTCTTCTGTTAGTTCTCTACTCCTTTGTGAGCCATTGGTGGCTTATCATCAATGTATTGATTAGTAATTTGTTATGCTTTGGATTACGGGATATGGTCTGGCCCTAGGTGTCTGATTATGAATTGCAATCAAATTTGCCAAACAAATTTGTCTAAAAGGAGAGAGACAGAGAGCAAGAGAGAGACAGAGAGCAAGAGAGAGAGAGAGAGAGACAGTGTGAGAGAGAGAGAGAGACAGTGTGAGACAAAGAGAGAGAGAGAGACAAAGAGAGAGAGACAAAGAGAGAGAGAAACAGACAAAGAGAGAGAGACAAAGAGATAGAGACAGACAAAGAAAGAGAGAGAGAGAGAGAGAGAGACAGGGAGAGAGCGAGAGAGGGAAAGAGAGAAACAGTACACAGAGACCCAGATAATGGTAAATTCCATAATTACTACTGTGAGACTTTAAAACTCTATAAAACTCGTACACTTAGAACCAAAAAATAACAGTACAACAGCAAGCAGCTAACACTAAAGTACAAGCTCAGTGAGCACAGCCTTGCCATTGAGAAGGGTAGACACAGGAAAACCTGTGAGAGAGAGCGAGAGAGAGAGAGAGAGAGAGAGAGAGAATGAAGCAAACAGCAGAATGCTATTTGTGTGCAGGAGTGTCACGAGTCGGCCCCTCTCCTTGTTCGGGCAGCGTTCGGTGTTCGGTGCTCGGCGTTCGGCGTTCGGCGGTCGACGTCACCGGCTTTCTAGCCATCGCCGATCCATTTTTCTATTATCCATTTGTTTTGTCTTGTTCCATTCACACCTGGTTTTCATTCCCCAATCACCCTACTTGTATTTATTCCTCTGTTCCCCCTCATGTCTTTGTGTGAAATTATTTGTGTGTTACGTGTTGTACGCACTAGGCTAAGTGTTTGTTATTTTCCATGTGTTTTCACGAAACTTATTTGTATTGTTATACATTTATGTTGTGTGACTATTGTGTGCGCTATACACTTTACCTTGCTGGCTGGAGGAGGTTTTTGAGGCAGCTGCATCCGTCTGTATATCTCTCCTGCCGTAATAAAGTGTGCCTGTTCACAATTCTCTGCTCTCCTGCACCTGACTTCACCTCAGGTACGCACACGCCTGACAAGGAGACATGTTCAGAATTTCTGGAACTACAAGATAGTGGTACTCATCAGAGGCAGTGTGAATAGTAGTTTTGTGAAACAACAGTGTGGCACTTTTGTTTTTTCCAATAAATGAACTTCCATGGTATAAAATACAGTATTTCCATATTATTGATAAGAATAACAGGAATTGTCCAAACATGTCTTAATAACCCATTTAGTACAAGACAAATTTTATTTCTCTCTTTAAAGGCTCTAGAGAAGTAAAATTTGAACTCAACAAATAAGTAATATATTATCCATTATTAAAGTGTCTAGTATGATTCAGAGAAGTTTCATATGATTTCTTAAAAGACCACAAGCATAAATCTCCAAGGTGTACTCTTACAGGGTGAATTTGGCACCAGAATTCTGTACTCAACAGCATAAAAAACAAATACATTGTTGAAATGTAATTTATTTGTAAATATAATGTTTAAAGGGTCTAATTTACATAATGTCTTCAGAAAGTATTCACACCCCTTGACTTTTTAAATCTAGATGTGTTTGTCACTTGCATACACACAATACCCCATAATGTCAAAGTGTAATTATGTTTTTTGAAATGTTTACAAATTAATAAAAAACGAAAAGCTGAACTGTCTTGAGTCAATAAGTATTCAACCTGTTTGTTATGGCAAGCCTAAATCAATCAACCAATCAATCAATCAATCAATGAATTAAATGTATTTATAAAGCCCTTCTTACATTAGCTGATGTCTCATAGTGCTGTACAAAAACCCAGCCTAAAACCCCAAACAGCAAGCAATGCAGGTGTAGAAGCACGTTGGCTAGGAAAAACTCCCTAGAAAGGCCAGAACCTAGGAAGAAACCGAGAGAGGAACCAGGCTATGAGGGGTGGCCAGTCCTCTTACATTTACATTTACATTTAAGTCATTTAGCAGACGCTCTTATCCAGAGCGACTTACAAATTGGTGCATACACCTTAAGACATCCAGTGGAACAGCCACTTTACAATAGTGCATCTAAATCTTTTTAGGGGGGGTGAGAAGGATTACTTACCCTATCCTAGGTATTCCTTGAAGAGGTGGGGTTTCAGGTGTCTCCGGAAGGTGGTGATTGACTCCGCTGTCCTGGCGTCGTGAGGGAGTTTGTTCCACCATTGGGGGCCAGAGCAGCGAACAGTTTTGACTGGGCTGAGCGGGAACTGTACTTCCTCAGTGGTAGGGAGGCGAGCAGGCCAGAGGTGGATGAACGCAGTGCCCTTGTTTGGGTGTAGGGCCTGATCAGAGCCTGGAGGTACTGAGGTGCCGTTCCCCTCACAGCTCCGTAGGCAAGCACCATGGTCTTGTTGGCGGATGCGAGCTTCAACTGGAAGCCAGTGGAGAGAGCGGAGGAGCGGGGTGACGTGAGAGAACTTGGGAAGGTTGAACACCAGACGGGCTGCGGCGTTCTGGATGAGTTGTAGGGGTTTAATGGCACAGGCAGGGAGCCCAGCCAACAGCGAGTTGCAGTAATCAAGACGGGAGATGACAAGTGCCTGGATTAGGACCTGCGCCGCTTCCTGTGTGAGGCAGGGTCGTACTCTGCGGATGTTGTAGAGCATGAACCTACAGGAACGGGACACCGCCTTGATGTTAGTTGAGAACGACAGGGTGTTGTCCAGGATCACGCCAAGGTTCTTAGCGCTCTGGGAGGAGGACACAATGGAGTTGTCAACCGTGATGGCGAGATCATGGAACGGGCAGTCCTTCCCCGGGAGGAAGAGGAGCTCCGTCTTGCTGAGGTTCAGCTTGAGGTGGTGATCCGTCATCCACACTGATATGTCTGCCAGACATGCAGAGATGCGATTCGCCACCTGGTCATCAGAAGGGGGAAAGGAGAAGATTAATTGTGTGTCGTCTGCATAGCAATGATAGGAGAGACCATGTGAGGTTATGACAGAGGCAAATGACTTGGTGTATAGCGAGAATAAGAGAGGGCCTAGAACAGAGCCCTGGGGGACACCAGTGGTGAGAGCGCGTGGTGAGGAGACAGATTCTCGCCACGCCACCTGGTAGGAGCGACCTGTCAGGTAGGACGCAATCCAAGCGTGGGCCGCGCCGGAGATGCCCAACTCGGAGAGGGTGGAGAGGAGGATCTGATGGTTCACAGTATCGAAGGCAGCCGATAGGTCTAGAAGGATGAGAGCAGAGGAGAGAGAGTTAGCTTTAGCAGTGCGGAGCGCCTCCGTGATACAGAGAAGAGCAGTCTCAGTTGAATGACTAGTCTTGAAACCTGACTGATTTGGATCAAGAAGGTCATTCTGAGAGAGATAGCGGTAGAAGCTGGCCAAGGACGGCACGCTCAAGAGTTTTGGAGAGAAAAGAGAGAAGGGATACTGGTCTGTAGTTGTTGACGTCGGAGGGATCGAGTGTAGGTTTTTTCAGAAGGGGTGCAACTCTCGCTCTCTTGAAGACGGAAGGGACGTAGCCAGCGGTCAGG
This sequence comes from Oncorhynchus keta, assembly GCF_023373465.1. Taxonomy (NCBI): domain Eukaryota; kingdom Metazoa; phylum Chordata; class Actinopteri; order Salmoniformes; family Salmonidae; genus Oncorhynchus; species Oncorhynchus keta. Next base: position 19,003,887 of record NC_068435.1, read on the forward strand.
GATGAGTTGATGAGCGAGGTGAGGTAAGGGAGAAGGTCTCCGGAAATGGTCTGGAGAAGAGAGGAGGGGATAGGGTCAAGCGGGCAGGTTGTTGGGCGGCCGGCCGTCACAAGACGCGAGATTTCATCTGGAGAGAGAGGGGAGAAAGAGGTCAGAGCATAGGGTAGGGCAGTGTGAGCAGAACCAGCGGTGTCGTTTGACTTAGCAAACGAGGATCGGATGTCGTCGACCTTCTTTTCAAAATGGTTGACGAAGTCATCTGCAGAGAGGGAGGAGGGGGAGGATTCAGGAGGGAGGAGAAGGTGGCAAAGAGCTTCCTAGGGTTAGAGGCAGATGCTTGGAATTTAGAATGGTAGAAAGTGGCTTTAGCAGCAGAGACAGAGGAGGAAAATGTAGAAAGGAGGGAGTGAAAGGATGCCAGGTCCGCAGGGAGGCGAGTTTTCCTCCATTTCCGCTCGGCTGCCCGGAGCCCTGTTCTGTGAGCTCGCAATGAGTCGTCGAGCCACGGAGCGGGAGGGGAGGACCGAGCCGGCCTGGAGGATAGGGGACATAGAGAGTCAAAGGATGCAGAAAGGGAGGAGAGGAGGGTTGAGGAGGCAGAATCAGGAGATAGGTTGGAGAAGGTTTGAGCAGAGGGAAGAGATGATAGGATGGAAGAGGAGAGAGTAGCGGGGGAGAGAGAGCGAAGGTTGGGACGGCGCGATACCATCCGAGTAGGGGCAGCGTGGGAAGTGTTGGATGAGAGCGAGAGGGAAAAGGATACAAGGTAGTGGTCGGAGACTTGGAGGGGAGTTGCAATGAGGTTAGTGGAAGAACAGCATCTAGTAAAGATGAGGTCAAGCGTATTGCCTGCCTTGTGAGTAGGGGGGGAAGGTGAGAGGGTGAGGTCAAAAGAGGAGAGGAGTGGAAAGAAGGAGGCAGAGAGGAATGAGTCAAAGGTAGACGTGGTGAGGTTAAAGTCGCCCAGAACTGTGAGAGGTGAGCCGTCCTCAGGAAAGGAGCTTATCAAGGCATCAAGCTCATTGATGAACTCTCCAAGGGAACCTGGAGGGCGATAAATGATAAGGATGTTAAGCTTGAAAGGGCTGGTAACTGTGACAGCATGGAATTCAAAGGAGGCGATAGACAGATGGGTAAGGGGAGAAAGAGAGAAAGACCACTTGGGAGAGATGAGGATCCCGGTGCCACCACCCCGCTGACCAGAAGCTCTCGGGGTGTGTGAGAACACGTGGGTGGACGAAGAGAGAGCAGTAGGAGTAGCAGTGTTATCTGTGGTGATCCATGTTTCCGTCAGTGCCAAGAAGTCGAGGGACTGGAGGGAGGCATAGGCTGAGATGAACTCTGCCTTGTTGGCCGCAGATCGGCAGTTCCAGAGGCTACCGGAGACCTGGAACTCCACGTGGGTCGTACGCGCTGGGACCACCAGATTAGGGTGGCCGCGGCCACGCGGTGTGGAGCGTTTGTATGGTCTGTGCAGAGAGGAGAGAACAGGGATAGACAGACACATAGTTGACAGGCTACAGAAGAGGCTACGCTAATGCAAGGAGATTGGAATGACAAGTGGACTACACGTCTCGAATGTTCAGAAAGTTAAGCTTACGTAGCAAGAATCTTATTGACTAAAATGATTAAAATGATACAGTACTGCTGAAGTAGGCTAGCTGGCAGTAGCTGCGTTGTTGACACTACACTAATCAAGTCGTTCCGTTGAGTGTAATAGTTTCTACAGTGCTACTATTCGGGGCTAGCTGGCTAGCTAGCAGTGTTGTTTACGTTACGTTGCGTTAAAAGAACGACAATAGCTGGCTAGCTAACCTAGAAAATCGCTCTAGACTACACAATTATCTTTGATACAAGGACGGCTATGTAGCTAGCTATGTAGCTAGCTACGATCAAACAAATCAACCCGTTGTACTGTAATGAAATGAAATGAAAATGTGATACTACCTGTGAATGCGACCGGGTTGTTGAATACTATTCAGTAGACGTTGGCTAGCTGTTAGCTGTTAGCTGTTGGCTAGCTAGCAGAGTCTCCTACGTTAAGGACGACAAATAGCTGGCTAGCGAACCTCGGTAAATTAAGATAATCACTCCAAGACTACACACTCTAAACTACACAATTATCTTGGAAACAAAGACAGCTATGTAGCTAGCTAACACTAAACTAATCAAGTCGTTCAGTTGAGTGAATAGCACTACAGTGATGCTAATCTGTGGGCGTTTGCTAGCGTATGCTAGCTGCTGGGCGAATAGCAGTGAAGGCTACGTTAGGGCGACGAAATACGATAATTATGCAATTATCTCTGATACAAGGACGGCTATGTAGCTAGCTAAGAAGAAATTGCTAAGATTAGACAAATCAACCGTTGTACTATAATGAAATGTAATGAAAAAGTTATACAACCTGCGGAGCGAAGTGCGATGCGACCGCTCGCTCCAACCCGGAAGACTGTCGGAAGACTCTTCTGGCTGTGCCGGGTGGAGATTATAACAGAAGATGGCCAAGATGTTCAAATGTTCATAGACGACCAGCATGGTCAAATAATAATAACCACAGTAGTTGTCGAGGGTGCAGCAAGTCAGCGCCTCATTTTTAAGAGTATCTCTACCGCTCCTGCTGTCTCTAGAGAGTTGAAAACAGCAGGTCTGGGATAGGTAGCACGTCCGGTGAACAGGTCAGGATTCCATAGCCGCAGGCAGAACAGTTGAAACTGGAGCAGCAGCACGGCCAGGTGGACTGGGGACAGCAAGGAGTTATCAGGCCAGGTAGTCCTGAGGCATGAGAGAGAGAGAGAGAGAGAGAGAAAGAAAGAAAGAAAGAAAGAAAGAAAGAAAGAAAGAAAGAAAGAAAGAAAGAGAGAGAGAGAGAGAAAGAAAGAGAGAAAGAGAGAAAGAGAGAAAGAAAGAGAGAGAAAATAGAGAAAATAGAGAGAATTAGAGAGAGCATACTTAAATTCACACAGGACACCGGATAAGACAGGAGAAATACTCAAGATATAACAAACTGACCCTAGCCCCCCGACACATAAACTACTGCAGCATACATATTGGAGGCTGAGACAAATAAATAAATAAGTTCAGAAGTAAAAATGTGCTTTACAAGTCATATAATAAGTTGCATGGACTCACTCCGTGTGCAATAATAGTGTTTAACATGATTTCTGAATGTGTACCTCATCTCTGTACCTCACACATACAATTATTTGAAAGGCCCCTCAGTCGAGCAGTGAATTTCAAACACAGATTCAATCACAAAGACAAGGGAGGTTTTCCAATGGCTCGCAAAGAAAGGCACCTATTGGTAGATGGGTAAAAATAAAATAAAAAGCAGACATTGAATATCCCTATGAGCATGGTGAAGCTACAGTAGACTTTACTAATTGGGTTCAAAGCACAGCTGCAGACTTCATAGACATGTCAAATGGAGCTGAAGTACAGGTGCAACCCTGGTTTGTATGAATATTGGTGCTGAAGTACACCTTTTTTTTACATTTGGGGCTGACATGTTCCAATAGACATGCTTCAAAAAATAATCTATATTGGGTTAGACGTACCTGGTCTGTAAAAATATTGGGACTACAAGTGTAGACCTGGTTTATATGAATGTTGAGGCTTGGGCACTGTGGCATGGATTTACCTGGTTTATATGAGTATGCCCATGGATTTACCTGGTTTATATGAGTATGCCCATGGATTTACCTGGTTTATATGAGTATGCCCATGGATTTACCTGGTTTATATGAGTATGCCCATGGATTTACCTGGTTTATATGAGTATGCCCATGGATTTACCTGGTTTATATGAGTATACCCATGGATTTACCTGGTTTATATGAGTATGCCCATGGATTTACCTGGTTTATATGAGTATGCCCGTGGATTTACCTGGTTTATATGAGTATGCCCATAGATTTACCTGGTTTATGAGTAATGGGTTGCAGGGATACACAAGGTTCATACAGGTAATGGGTCTGGATGGACTTGTATTGCCCATTTAAATCCTTTCGGGGAACAATTTTGTGGTAGGAAAAAAGATAATGGGGCTGTACTATGAGTTTATCTATTAAACTATTAGTGTATACAGGTCACAGGTCACAGGACTAAGATATGCAAATATCAGGGTTGGGGTTTGCAGCAAATAGCTGGGTATAGGTTACTGCTGGTGACCTGGGGAATACAGGAAAGAGGGTAACAGGGCTGAGATAGGCAAGTAACCGGGATGATGTGTATTGGCAAAGGAACTGGGGTCTCGGAGTAACAAATAGGGCATTCAGGGCTAGGGTATGGGTGTATCATTCAGGGCTATGCTATGGGTGTATAATTCAGGGCTAGGGTATGGGTGTATCATTCAGGGCTAGAGTATGGGTGTATCATCAGGGCTAGGGTATGGATGTATCATTCAGGGCTAGGGTATGGGTGTATCATTCAGGGCTAGGGTATGGGTGTATCATTCAGGGCTAGGGTATGGGTGTATCATTCAGGGCTAGGGTATGGGTGTATCATTCAGGGCTAGAGTATGGGTGTATCATTCAGGGCTAGGGTATGGGTGTATCATTCAGGGCTAGGATATGGGTGTATCATTCAGGGTTAGGATATGGGTGTATCATTCAGGGCTAGGGTATGGGTGTATCATTCAGGGCTAGGATATGGGTGTATCATTCAGGGCTATGTTATGAGTGTATCATTCAGGGCTAGTGTATGGGTGTATCATTCAGGGCTAGGGTATGGGTGTATCATTCGCGGCTAGGGTTTGGGTGTATCAGTACTTGATTGTATCAATATTAGGGTGTTGGCATGTGGGTTTCAGGGTTAGGGCATGGGGGTAACAGGGCTGAGGTGTGTGGGTTATTGGGTTTGGGTTTAGGTGTGTGGGTAAGTGGGCTGAGGTACATAGATATTGGGGCTGAGGAAATGGGTCTGTTAATGTTATTATAGGCATCGGTCATGTCTGTGACAGAGAATAAAAAATATTTTTGTACATACTTTTCTATATAATAATAATAATAATAATAATATAGCTATAATGGCGTAAGATTAACATGGTCTGGGAAAAATGTGGGAACAAATGGGTTAAACATGGAAAGTACACATTGACAACAGTGGTGTACTGTAGTAGTGTAACCTATAACCTCAGCTCTCATAGTTACAGTAGTGTGTTTTGTGTATTCTCAGCAGCATTGATAGTAACAGTTTATTATTTCTCATAGCAGCCAATGTTCTGTGCACTACTCCACTGGTTCCAGGCAGTCTGGGCTCTACAGTTAGCCTGTATAGAGGGCTTTTTGTTCAAGTCCCGCTGGACCAGTCTTGTTCTACGTTATATCCTTTTCTGACAGCAAGAGTCTGTAGTACACCACCACAGTACAAACAAAATCAGCTTAACACAATATTATTACAGATGAACAAAATGAAACCAGATGACCCAAAGCAATCTATTTCTCCGAGGTTTATTGCCTCATCATTTTCACCTTTTTTCATTAAATCTTTCATTTTTCCCTCTCCTTTTCCTGCTTTTAAACAAGAGGTGATTCGATATCTCAACACAGAGTCATTTCCCCGTTTATTGACTGTGGCACAGGTACAGAAACACACGCAGTGGAGCGTGGGATACGCTCCATCTGGAGGACTGGAGGACTGAGGCGACAGTAAAGAACACACAAGCTACGGTTCCCTCAACAGAACACCGATATGAGTTTTCTTGCAAGATTACAACAGATAACAGTGCACATCTCATCTGCTGCACTTTATGGATTTAGTAACTGATGATTTTGATTGTAAAAGATTGATTGATTGATTGTAAAAGACCTGTGTACAATTTTAGCACAGTTGATAGTAATATAATAATAATATAATATATGCCATTTAGCAGACGCTTTTATCCAAAGCGACTTACAGTCATGTGTGCATACATTCTACGTATGGGTGGTCCCGGGGATCGAACCCACTACCCTGGCGTTACAAGCGCCATGCTGTACCAACTGAGCTACAGAAGGACCCATTACAGTAATAGCAGTGATTGGCACGGTTGTCTGTACATGGCGGATCTACTGTGGTCAAGTTGTATTGGCATATATGCACATTGCACAAATGTGTGAAACACTACTATACTCTGCAACCCATTATTATTGAGCCAGGAGATTCTTTGTGATCCAATGTGGTCGTGTTTAATCTTGCATCCTACTCATTTCAGTGCCTACACAGTCTACGTCAAAACCAAAGTCTTTTTAAGTCTATGGTTCTGCCGTATTAACTTCCTGTTGCTTTTCTATCAGCAGCCTGTGTGAGCTAAATAAACCTGATAAACCTGCATGGTGTTACGTGGAAACATCATGGGTGAATTAGGGCCAATTTGACCTGCTTGCAGACAGCCTGTCCTCAGGGTCATTACCCATCAACCTCCCCATCAACCCTAACCCATCCCCTGATTTGTCTCAGAAAAATTCCACTCACGAAAAGAACAAAATGGTGCTTGTGATAGAGATGATGGATAGCGACTATTTGCCATTAATTACAGGAGAGGGTAAAGGAGAATGACGGGTAGAAAAAAAGAAGAAAAAAAGAGGAAAAAGAAAGATGGTGGCGGATGGTGGTGGGGATTTGCTGAGAATGTTTTCCAGGGTAATATTAGTGTAAGCTAGGGCCTGAATACTGCCTTTGAGGGATGGGGGAATGGGGAACTCTGTCTCTGGCAAGGGTCCTAGAATCACAGAGACAGAGCAGAGGCTGGTGAGGTCATGTGGTTGTCCACAGTAATAGCTGGGTTCACAGAGGTATGCAGCCAGGCCACATTTGAGCCTTTTACCTTGAGCTCTATGACAGATGGAAGCAGAGCCATGGCTTGTAGTTTTGCCAATGCACTTTACCATCAGGATTCCTGGAGTTGGATCTATTGCAAATAAGGAATGATATACCCGGGGGTATGCTTATACAATGAAGCCTATACAGTGCCTTCAGAAAGTATTCACACACCTGAACTTTTTTCACACACCACATTTTGTTGTGTTACAACCTGAATTTAAAATGGATTAAATGTAGAATGTTTGTTACTGGCCTACATGCAATATAATATAATACTACTACATGTTATTAGAGCATTTACAAATGTATAAAAATGGCAACAAGCTCAACAATTCACATAACAAGTTGCATGGACTCACTCTGTGTGCAATAATAGTGTTTAAGATTTCTGAATGACTACATCATCTCTGTACCTCACACATACAATTATCTGTAAGGTCCCTCAGTCGAGCAGCGAATTTCAAAGGTAGATTCAACTACAAAAACAAGGAAGGTTTCCCAATGCCTTACAAAGAAGAGCACCTACTGGTAGATAAATATCACTTTGAGCATGGTGAAGTAATGAATTACACTTTGGAAGGGGTATCAGTACACCCAGTCACTAGAAAGACACAGGTGTCCCTTCTAACTAAGTAGTCAGAGGGGAAGGAAACCACTCAGGGATGCCAATGGTGACTTTCAAAATCAAATCAAATCACATTTTATTTGTCACGCGCGCCGAATACAACAGGTTACCTTACCGTGAAATACTTACTTAGAAGCCCTTAACCAACAATGCAGTTTTAACAAAATGTTAAAATGTGAGTTTACCAAAAAATAAATAATAATAATAAAGAGTCTAGATAGATGTAGGTTAAAAAGTGTTGTCATGCCGTCTTCACGACTGTCCTGATGTGTTGGCTCCACTACAGCGCCATCGATGTGAATGGGGGCGTGTTCAGCCCTCCTTTTCTTGTAGTCCACGATCATCTCCTTTGTCTTGCTCACGTTGAGGGAGAGGTTGTTGTTCTGGCACCACACTGCAGGTCTCTTACCTCCTCCCTATAGGCTGTCTCATCGTTGTTGGTGATGAGGACTACCACCGTTGTGTCATTGCGAAGGTAATAATGGTGTTGGACTCGTGCTTGGCCATGCAGTCGTGGGTGAACAGGGAGTACAGGATGGGACTAAGCACGCATCACTGAGGAGCCCCCGTGTCGACGATCAGCGTGGCAGATGTGTTGTTGCCTACCCTTACCACCTGGGGTCGACCCATCAGGAAGTCCAGGATTCAGTTACAGAGTGAGGTGTTTAGTCCCAGGGTCCTTAGCTTAGTGATGAGCTCTGTGGGCACTATGGTGTTGAACACTGAGCTGAAGTCAATGGACAGTATTTTCACATAGGTTTTCCTTTTGTCCATGTGGGCAAGGGCAGTGTGGAGTGCGATTGAGATTGTGTCATCTGGGGATCTGTTGGGGCGGTATGGGTCTAGGGTTCCGGGATGATAGTGTTGATGTGAGCCATGACCAGCCTTTTAATGCACTTCATGGTTAACAAAGTGAGTGCTACGGGGCTTTAGTCATTTATACATGTTATCTTTGCTTTCTTGGGCACAGGGACTATATGGTGATCTGCTTGAAACATGTAGGTATTACAGACTTGGTCAGGGACAGGTTGAAAATGTCAGTGAAGACACTTGCCAGTTGGTCCGCGCATGCTCTGAGTACACATCCTGGAAATTCGTCTGGCCCCATGGCCAGACGTTTGAAGGTACTGACCTGTTTAAAGGTATTGCTCACATCGGCTACAGAGAGCTTGATCACACAGTCGTCTGGAGCATCTGGTGCTCTCATGCATGCCTCAGTGTTGCTTGCCTCGAAGCGAGCATAAAATACATTTAGCCCTTTTGGTAGGCTCTCGTTCCTGGGCAGCTTGAGGCTGGGTTTCCCTTTGTAGTCTGTAATAGTTTACAAGCCCTGTCACATCCGACAAGTGTCAGAGCCGGTGTAGTAGGATTCAATGTTAGTCCTGTATTGACTCTTTGCCTGTTTGATGGTTTGTCTGAGGTCATAGCGGGATTTAGACCTGCGTCCGGATTAGTGTCCCGCTCCTTAAAAGCAGCAGCTCTAGCCTTTAGCTCGGTGCGGATGTTACCTGTAATCCATGACTTCTGGTTGGGGCATGTACGTACAGTCACTGTGGGGACGATGTCGTCGATGCACTTACTGATGAAGCCGGTGACTGAGGTGCTTCCTGCTTTAGATTTTGCTTGTAATTAGGAATCAGGAGGATATAATTATGGTCAGATTTGCCAAATGGAGGGTGAGGGAGAGGTTTGTATGCATCTCTGTGTGTGGAGTAAAGGTGGTCTAGAGTTTTTTTCCTCTGGTTGCACGTGACATGCTGGTAGAATTGAAGTTTGCCTGCATTAAAGTCCCCGGCCACTAGGAGCTGGATGAGCATTTTCTTGTTTGCTTATGACCTTATACAGCTCTTTGAGTGTGGTCTTAGTGCCAGCATCGGTTTGTGGTGGTAAATAGATGGCTACGAAAAATATAGATGAAAACTCTCCTGATAGATAGCATGGTCTACAGCTTATCATGAGATATGCTACTTCAGGTGTGCAATACCTAATATTAGACATCGCGCACCAGCTGTTATTGACAAATAGACACACACCCCCACCCCTCGTCTTACTGGACGTAGCTGTTCTGTCCTGCCGATGCACAGAAAACCCAGCCAACTCTATATTATTTGTGTTGTCGTTCAGCCACGACTCGGTGACACATAAGATATTCGATTTTTTAATGTCCCGTTGGTATGATAGTCTTGAATGGCGCTCATCCAGTTTATTCTCCAGTAATTGCACGTTTGCCAATAAAACGGATGGTAGAGGCTGGTTACCCACTCGTCGACGAATTCACACAAGTTACCCTGATCTGCGCCCCCTGTATTTCCTTATTTTCTTAATGTAAATGATGGGGATTTGGGCCTGGTCCGGGAGCAACAATATATCCTTTGTGTCAGACTCATTAAAGAAAGAATCTTTGTCCAGTTCGCAGTGAGTAATCGCTGTTCTGATACCCAGAAGCTATTTTCGGTCATAAGAGACGGTAGCATCAACATTATATACAAAATAAGTTACAAACAATTGGTTAGGAGCTCATAAAACGGCAGCCTTCCCCTTCGGCGACATTCTTCGTCTTTAAAACAGTTACAGAGTTAAATGGCTGTGATAGGAGAAAACTGAGGATGGATCAACAATTTTGTAGTTATTCCACAATATCAAACGAGTTGACAGAGTGAAGAGAAGGAAGCCTGTACAGAATAGAAATATTACAAAAGAAGGGCTGGGAAGTTTTTCAAGATAAAAAATAAACGGAATGGAGCTAAGCACAGGTTAAATCCTAGAGGAAGACCTGGTTCAGTCACCAGACACTGGGAGATGAATTCAACTTTCAGAAGGAGAGGCTCCTGAGTGGCGCAGCGGTTTAAGGCACAGCAGCTCAGTGTAAGAGGCGTCCCTATATTACCTGTTTCGAATCCTGGCTGTATCATATACAGCTTTTATTGTGACTCCCATACTGTGGTTCACTATTGTTCCGGATTTGGCCGGAGTAGGCTGGTATTGTAAATAAGAATTTGTTCTTAACTGACTTGCCTGGTTAAATATAATAATTTAAAGGATGCTAACCTAAAACACAAGGCCAAATCTACGCTAGAGTTGCTTACCAAGAAGGCAGTGAATGTTCCTGAGTACAGTTACAGTTTTGACTTGAATCTACTTGACAATCTATGGCAAGATCTGAAATGGTTTTCTAGCAATGATCAACAACCATTTTGACAGAGCTTGAAGAATTTTGAAAATAATGATTGGCAAATGTTGCACAATCCAGGCGTGGAAAGCTCTTAGAAACTTACACAGAAAAACTCAAAGCAGTAATTGCTGTCAAAGGTGCTTCTACAATATATTGGCTCTGGGGTGTGAATACTTATGTAAATGAGATATTTAATTTTCAATAAATGTGCAACATAAAAATAAAAATGTAGTTTTCACTTTGTTATTATGGGGTTTAGATGGGTGAGAAAAAAATCTATGGAATCAATTTTAAATTCAGGCTGTAACACAACAACATGTGAAATAGGTTAAGGTTTATGAATACTTTCTGAAGGTATATGGACCAATGCTACTAGAGAGACAAATGTTAACTTAATACTTGTGCTTTTTCAACGCAAATCTTTCGTTGACATCAATCCATTATTTCTTTGAAGCTGCATGCACAAATCTCAAGATAGGATTTGAACTCACTGTACATTTGAATGTTGGAATCTCTGTTGGTTGTTGTCTATATTTATATTCATAATCAAATCAACATAACACATTCATAATCAAATCAACATAACACATTCATAATCAAATCAACATAACACATTCATAATCAAATCAACATAACACATTCATAATCAAATCAACATAACACATTCATAATCAAATCAACATAACACATTCATAATCAAATCAACATAACACATTCATAATCAAATCAACATAACACATTCATAATCAAATCAACATAACACATTCATAATCAAATCAACATAACACATTCATAATCAAATCAACATAACACATTCATAATCAAATCAACATAACACATTCATAATCAAATCAACATAACACATTCATAATCAAATCAATATAACACATTCATAATCAAATCAACATAACACATTCATAAGCAACACAGAGGGCATTGACCTTTCATCTTCAACCTTTTTGTCCTTCATTGTGTTACCAAACCGCCATTACATCTCTCAGAGTAGCTTCTTAACGTGTATATACTCTGAGGTTCTCTCAGAGCCCGTCGGACAAAAATGCAAACAGCCACATCTTCTAAAGGCTTGATTAAGCACTCGAGGTCAGAGTTCTACAGTAGTGAAGAATCTCCAAGAAGCCATCTTCGTTTATGGAGTGACGATAACTCATCCTAGAGCCATATTTTACCACCATATAGAGAGTGTAGAGAGGATAGAGAGTTTTTGTGGGTTTTAACCCTTTGAAGCAGGAATCATTATGGGAAAAAGTCAGGCATTCTTATAGTACCAACCCCCCACCACAACACAACCCAATCCATTATTTATCAATGCAGATTCCCCTGCTATCGATGGTCCTTTCTGTTGAAGACTCTCATCACATTGACAGTTGAGCATTAATAAAACATAACTTCTTTGCATGATGTCGTCTATATGCCAAACACCCGCCATCAGCATGCCAGAATAATATTATCTCCTTCTTGTCTGCCATGAGGTGATCTGAAGAAAGAGCGAGAAAGGGAGACACAGGTGGTGATTGTTTTTTACTTCAGAAGACCAGCACCTTAAGTCCTGGTTCATCTAAGCACTATACAGATTATGGTGGTGGAGGTGGGATGGGCCTGTGGTACAATTTGATCAATATACGATATATACAGTTATTGTTTGGTTTTGATCAATAAAAATAACTATTATTTTTTATTGTTGTTGTTTTTATTATCGCATCACCTTTTAGATCCTGAATGTGGAAACATTTTAATATAAGCCTATGTGTCACGCCCTGGTCGAAGTATTTTGTGTTTATCTTCATGTATTGGGTCAGGCCAGGGTGTGGCATGGGGTTTTTGTATTGTGTTGTGTTTTGTCTTAGGGTTTTGGTGTGTATGTATTGGGATTGTAGCTAGTGGGGTGATCTAGCAAAGTCTATGGCTGTCTTGAGTGGTTCTCAATCAGAGGCAGGTGTTTATCGTTGTCTCTGATTGGGAACCATATTTAGGCAGCCATATTCTTTGAGTTTGTCGTGTGTGATTGTCCTTAGTGTCCTTGTTCCTGTCTATGTTAATTTTCACTAGTATAGGCTGTTTCGGTTTTCGTTACGTTCTTTGTTTTGTAGTGTTTGTGTTTTAGATTCGTGTTACGTTTTTTGTTCATTAAACATGGATTGCAATCTACACGCTGCAGTTTGGTCCGACTCTCCTTCACCACACCTAGAAAACCGTTACAGAATCACCCACCGTAAATGGACCAAGCAGCGTGTCAATAGGCAGGAGCAGCCCAAAGAGGAGATGCGAAATAAGGATTTCTGGACATGGGAGGAAATCCTCGATGGGAGAGGACCCTGGGCTAAACCAGGGGAGTGTAGCCGCCCAAAGGTGGAACAGGTGGAGGCAGCGAGGAGAGCAGAGTCAGCCGGTGAGAGGAGCCGGCGATATGAGGGAACACGGTTGGCAAGGAAGCCTGAGAGTCAGTCCCAAAAATGTTCTTGGGGGGCTCAGGGAGAGTGTGGCAGAGTCAGGAGTCAGACCTGAGCCAACTCTCCCTGTTTATCGTGAGGAGCCAAGGAGGAGACCAGAACCAGAGCCGGTGTTGGAGGTGAGCGAAGCAGAGACCGTGAAGGAGTTAATGGGGAAATTGGAGGAGAGAGAAATGAGGGAGTTGCTGTGTTGGTGCTTTTTGCATGGAATTCGCCCGACGGAACGTGTCAGGGATTTGATGGCACCTGGGTCAGCGCTCCATACTCGTCCTGAGGTGCGTGTTAGTCGCCTGGTGAAGTTGGTGCCAGCCTCACGCATCAGGCCTCCTGTGCACATCCCTAGCCTTGCACGTCCTGTGCCAACACTGCTCTCAAGATCTCCAATACGCCTTCACGGTCTAGCCCATCCTGTGCCACCTCCACACACCAGCCCTCCGGTAGCAGATCCCCGCACCAGGCTTCCTGTGCGTGTCCTCGGCCCAGTACCACCAGTGCCAGCACCACGCATCAGGCCTACAGTGCGCCTCGCCTCTCCTGCGCTGCCGGAGCCTCCCGCCTGTTCAGCGCTATCAGAGCTGTCAGTCTGCATGGAGCAGCCAGAGATTTCAGTCTGCATGGAGCAGCCAGAGCTGTCAGTCTGCATGAAGCAGCCAGAGCTGTCAGTCTGCATGAAGCAGCCAGAGCTGTCAGTCTGCAAGGAGCTGTCAGTCTGCAAGGAGCTGCCAGTCTGCAAGGAGCTGCCAGTCTGCAAGGAGCTGTCAGTCTGTAAGGAGCTGTCAGTCTGCAAGGAGCTGCCAGTCTGTAAGAAGCCGCCAGAGCTGTCAGCCCACATGGAGCAGCCAGAGATGTCAGTCTGCATGGATCAGCCAGAGATGTCAGTCTGCATGGAGCAGCCAGAGCTGTCAGTCTGCATGAAGCAGCCAGATATGTCAGTCTGCATGAAGCAGCCAGAGCTGGCAGTCTGCAAGAAGCTGTCAGTCTGCAAGGAGCTGCCAGTCTGCAAGGAGCTGTCAGTCTGAAAGGAGCTGTCAGTCTGCAAGGAGCTGTCAGTCTGCAAGGAGCTGCCAGTCTGCAAGGAGATGTCAGTCTGCAAGGAGCTGTCAGTCTGCAAGGAGCTGCCAGTCTGCAAGGAGCTGTCAGTCTGCAAGGAGCTGTCAGTCTGTAAGGAGCTGTCAGTCTGCAAGGAGCTGCCAGTCTGTAAGAAGCCGCCAGAGCTGTCAGCCCACATGGAGCAGCCAGAGATGTCAGTCTGCATGGATCAGCCAGAGATGTCAGTCTGCATGGAGCAGCCAGAGCTGTCAGTCTGCAAGGAGCTGCCAGTCTGTAAGGAGCTGTCAGTCTGCAAGGAGCTGTCAGTCTGCAAGGAGCTGTCAGTCTGCAAGGAGCTGCCAGTCTGCAAGGAGATGTCAGTCTGCAAGGAGCTGCCAGTCTGCAAGGAGCTGCCAGTCTGCAAGGAGCTGTCAGTCTGCAAGGAGCTGTCAGTCTGTAAGGAGCTGTCAGTCTGCAAGGAGCTGCCAGTCTGTAAGAAGCCGCCAGAGCTGTCAGCCCACATGGAGCAGCCAGAGCCGCCAGTCAGCGTGGAGCAGCCAGAGCCGCCAGTCAGCGTGGAGCAGCCAGAGCCGACAGTCAGCATGGAGCAGCCAGATCTTTCAGTCTGCCCAGCGCCACCAGTGCCGCCAGTCTGCCCAGCGCCGCCAGTCTGCCCAGCACCGCCAGTCTGCCCAGCGCCGCCAGTATGCCCAGCGCCGCCAGTCTGCCCAGCGCCACCAGTTCCGCCAGTCTGCCCAGCGCCGCCCGCGCCGCCAGTCTGCCCTGCGCCGCCAGTCTGCCCTGCGCCCCCAGTCTGCCCAGCGTCGCCAGAGCCCCCAGTCTGCCCAGCGCCGCCAGTCTGCCCAGCGCCGCCAGTGCCCCCCGTCTGCCCAGCGCCGCCAGTGCCGCCAGTGCCGGCGAGGGTGGACTATCCAGGGACGCAAGGAGAGGGGACTAAGACATTAACTGAGTGGGGTCCACGTCCCGCACCAGAGCCGCCACCATGGACAGACGCCCACCCGGACCCTCCCTATTGTTTTGAGGTGCGTTCGGGAGTCCGCACCTTAGGGGGGGGTTCTGTCACGCCCTGGTCGAAGTATTTTGTGTTTATCTTCATGTATTGGGTCAGGCCAGGGTGTGGCATGGGGTTTTAGTATTGTGGTGTGTTTTGTCTTGGGGTTTTGGTGTGTATGTATTGGGATTGTAGCTAGTGGGGTGATCTAGCAAAGTCTATGGCTGTCTGGAGTGGTTCTCAATCAGAGGCAGGTGTTTATCGTTGTCTCTGATTGGGAACCATATTTAGGCAGCCATATTCTTTGAGTTTGTCGTAGGTGATTGTCCTTAGTGTCCTTGTTCCTGTCTATGTTAGTTTTCACTAGTATAGGCTGTTTCGGTTTTCGTTACGTTCTTTGTTTTCTAGTGTTTGTGTTTTAGATTCGTGTTACGTTTTTTGTTCTTTAAACATGGATCGCAATCTACACGCTGCAGTTTGGTCCGACTCTCCTTCACCACACCTAGAAAACCGTTACACTATGCCTTGTGGAAGCCTATGCCTTGTGGAAGCCTATGCCTTGTGGAAGCCTATGCCTTGTGGAAGCCTATGCCTTGTCTTACATCAGTAAAGAAATATCAACAGTGAGGTTATTACAGTGAGACAAGCGTATTTAGCAGAATTATATGTAGAAAAGCTTTCCTTTAGATCAATGTTCAGACCATCGAAATAGAATAATGGTGTTTAATGTTATATGGTGTTTTCATGGTGTTTAGATGAAACACAGCAACGACACACATTATTGTGAACAGTCTTTCACCGAACCACTCACCATATACAGTATCATAACGGTTGACTGTCTGTTCCATCTAAGATGGAAGAGGTAAAATGATTAAGAATATTGTACTTGGTTGCCATGGCACTGTGGATTTGCTCATCTTGCAGAAGTGTAATCACTACAGTTTCAATGACGGCCAGATAGTGGTGCTTGAGGGATATTTCCATGGCAACAGCAATAGTAATAATCCTATGGTTGATGTTCCACTCTGCTTTTTCCTGTTTTGGCTGTTCTCTCTCTCTCTCTCTCTCTCTTTCTCTCTTTCTCTCTTTCTCTCTTTCTCTCTTTCTCTCTTTCTCTCTTTCTCTCTTTCTCTCTCTTTCTCTCTTTCTCTCTTTCTCTCTCTTTCTCCCTTCAGCAAGGCTTCATATAGTTTATTAGTCTGTCAGGCTAGTTTATGAGATGCTGCTGAGAATGCAATAACCTTGTTCCTGCCCATAATGACATGCCACATTCAGTGTTTACACAGTCCCTGAGTATAGAACAATCATCAACAAATTCATCATGCTTCAACACAATCTACTATTGAATCTTGAGTAAACAAACTGATAATTACTATACCTAGGTTGTATGAAATTAAAGCAACAGGATGTTAAAGCTCATACAGAAATAGTTATCCCATTATGTGGTTTTTGATAATTACGTTGACTTGATATGGAAAATGTAATGGGAATGCTATTTGAGTAGGTACATTGTGTGTGTGTGTGTGTGTGTGTATGTGTGTATGTATGTACAGTTTAAGTCGGAAGTTTACATACACTTAGGTTGGAGTCATTAAAACTAGTTTTTCAACCACCATAAATAAGTTTTTCAACCAACCATAAATTTCTTGTAAACAAACTATAGTTTTGGCAAGTCAGTTAGGACATCTACTTTGTGCATGACAAGTTATTTTTGCAACAATTGTTTACAGACAGATTATTTCACTTATAATTCACTGTATCACAATTCCAATGGGTCAGAAGTTTACATACACTAAGTTGACTGTGCCTTTAAACAGCTTGGAAAATGCCAGATAATGATGTCATGGCTTTAGAAGCTTCTGATTGACATCATTTCAGTCAATGACATAATTTGAGTCAATTGTAGGTGTACCTGTGGATGTATTTTAAGGCCTACCTTCAAACTCAGTGCCTTTTTGCTTGACATCATGGGAAAATCAAAAGAAATCAGCCAAGACCTCAGAAAAAATATTGAAGACCTCCACAGGTCTGTTTCATCCCTGGGAGCAATTCCCAAACGCCTGAAGGTACCACGTTCATCTGTACATACAATAGTAAGCAAGTATAAACACCATGGGACCACGCAGCCATCATACCGCTCAGGAAGGAGAGGCGTTCTGTCTCCTAGAGATGATCGTTCTTTGGTGAGAAAAGTGCAAATCAATCCCAGAACAACAGCAAAGGACCTTGTGAAGATGCTGGAGGAAACAGGTACAAAACAATCTATATCCACAGTAAAACGAGTCCTATATCGACATAACCTGAAAGACCGCTGCTCCAAAACCGCAATAAAAAAGCCAGACTTCGTTTTGCAACTGCACATGGGGACAAAGATCATACTTTTTGGGGAAATGTCCTCTGGTCTGATGAAACAAAAATAGAACTGTTTTGGCCATAATGACCATCATTATGTTTGGAGGAAAAGGGGGGTGGCTTGCAAGCCGAAGAACACCATCCCAACCGTGAAGCACAGGGGTGGCAGCATCATGTTGTGGAGGTGCTTTCCTGCAGGAGGGACTAGTGCACTTCACAAAATAGGTGGCATCATGAGGATGGATAATTATGTAGATATATTGAAGCAGCATCTCAAGACATCAGTCAGGAAGTTAAAGCTTGGTCGCAAAGGGGTCTTCCAAATGGACAATGACCCCAAGCATACTTCCAAAGTTGTGGCAAAATGGCTTAAGGACAACAAAGTCCAGGTATTAGAGTGGCCATCACAAAGCCCTGACCTCAATCCTATAGACAATGTGTGGGCAGAACTGAAAAAGTGTGTACAATCAAGGAGGCCTACAAACCTGATTCAGTTACCACAGCTCTGTCAGGAGGAATGGGCCAAAATTCACCCAACTTATTGTGGAAAGCTTGTGGAAGGCTACCCAAAACATTTGACCCAAGTAAAACAATTTAATGGCAATGCTACCAAATACTAATTGAGTGTATATAAACTTTTGACCCACTGGGAATGTGATGAAAGAAATAAAAGCTGAAATAAATCATTCTCTCTACTATTACTCTGACATTTCACATTCTTAAAATAAAGTGGTGATCCTAACAGACCTAAGACTGGGAATTTTTACTAGGATTAAATGTCTTTGGCTAAGGTATATGTAAACTTCCGACTTCAACTGTATGTGTGTGTGTGTGTGTGTGTGTGTGTGTGTGTGTGTGTGTGTGTGTGTGTGTGTGTGTGTGTGTGTGTGTGTGTGTGTGTGTGTGTGTGTGTGTGTGTGTGTGTGTGTGTGTGGACACCCTGAGCATGGTTCTTTAGTGTAAGCTCAATGGAACAATGTCTCGCCATACTGGTTCAATCCACTGCTATGAGGTTGGTAATGACTCTACTCTGCAGTGAGCCACACAAGTAAACCACCATTCACCTCAAAACAGTTAATCTAATAAGCAGTGGATAGATCACTGGACTTGGATAATGTTATTGCACTGGGGAACCTATTTAGTAAAGTAGTGTTCTTTAGCTGTTTGCTGGGCGTCTCATTTATTTTTATCCACTAAACTTCAGTTATTCAACTAAATTCAGTTATTCGACTATATTCAGTCATTCCACTCTACTCAGCGGACCACAGTTATTGTGTTCTGTCTAAATGTTGTGTTTTTCAAATCCACACTGAACCAAGAGGTTATCAACCTCATTCAGCTACTGGTATTCCACTCTCCCCTTGGTACTATACAGTATTCTCTGAGACAGGTATTCTGACCACGCGTTGTCATGCTAAACCTTGCATCTGCCCAAACAAGACAGTACCCTACTACCAAATCCAAACCATGAGATTGTTATTGCTTTCAGGGTATTCGGTTATCATAATGCATTATAAATATTAATATCAAGACTTACCTATCAACACAGATGTCCATTTTTACATGACAACACAGTGCTACTTGAGCAATATGAGAAAACAAAACACATTTAACCCTTTATAGTACTTCAGCTGAAATGAGGAGATGATGTAAGGAGGAGAATATAAGCGTATAAGCTGCAGGGTTGTAGGACTTGGGCTGATGAGAAGAGGAGGGAGGGTGGAGAAATCTCTCCAGCATGAACCCATGTGACATTATTCAATCTGATGGTGATGTGCCCCATTTAAGAGACTGAATCAATCTCACTGTGTCATTGTGTTAAGAGCATTCAGGTGTGTGTGTGTGTGTGTGTGTGTGTGTGTGTGTGTGTGTGTGTGTGTGTGTGTGTGTGTGTGTGTGTGTGTGTGTGTGTGTGTGTGTGTGTGTGTGTGTGTGTGTGTGTGTGTGTGTGTGTGTGTGTGTGTGTGTGTGTGTGGAATAAAGAAACATTTCTATCCGGGATCCTTGGAATGTCCCTACCACATTGAAGTTGACATTAAAAATGGTTAAGGTAAGATTTTATCAAGTCAGTTAAGAACAAATTATTATTTTCAATGACAACCTAGGTACACTGGGTTAACTGCCTTGTTCAGGAGCAGGACGACAGATTTTTACCTTGTCAGCTCAGGGATTCAAACTTGCAACCTTTCAGTTACTAGTCCAACACTCTAACCACTAGGCTATCTGACACCCCAGTTAGCCTAGATAAGGTAAGGTAAGGGTTAAGGTTAAGGTTAAGGTTAGGTAAGGGTTATGGTTATGGTTAAGGTTAGGGCAAGTGTAGGAGTTAAAGTTAAGGTTAGGATTTAGGGTAGGAACATTCCAAGTATACCAGATAGCACTAACCCTCAACAGTACCATCACAGTTACAAATCCATCTATATTGATACAGTTCCACACATTACCACCAAGCCCATATTATCTCATGTATATAGCTGGTGTTTTGCGGACTGTCACTCCACATAAAGAACAATATCACATTAGTTCTAATCAAGCCAAGCATGATTTGTCTCACAATTTAGAAATGTTGACATATTAATCACATTAAAATTGTGACATATTAATCAGTGAGGTAGATAAGGAGATAATAGTGGGGGAGACGGATGAACCTTCAGACAACTCTAATATAAACTAATGAGCCAGTCACAATTACTGTCTCCTCTGGACAGACAGACAGGCTCACATCATAGGAAAGTCTTGTCAGTAGCCTTGCTTCACTGTGGCATGTTATAGATTGCAGGGATGGTCAAGCACAGGCTAGTGTATCGAAGACAGGCTACTGACAAGCCATTCAATGGTAACTGGAGGATACTTGTGCGTAATTCAAGAATATAAAGTTGGGCAAAAAGGTTCACGTGTATGAGAAGGAGTATAAGGTGTTACGGAATATGCATTTGTGTGTGTATGTACTGTATGTCTGTCTGTCTGCTCTGTTTATCTGTCTGTCTCTCTGTCTGTCTGCTCTGTTTATCTGTCTGTCTCTCTGTCTGTCTGCTCTGTTTATCTGGTTGTCTCTCTGTCTGTCTGCTCTGTTTATCTGTCTGTCTCTCTGTCTGTCTGCTCTGTTTATCTGTCTGTCTCTCTGTCTGTCTGCTCTGTTTATATGTCTGTCTGCTCTGTTTATCTGTCTGTCTCCTCTGTCTCTCTCGCTGTCTGTCTGCTCTGTCTCTCTGTCTGTCTGCTCTGTTTATCTGGTTGTCTCTCTGTCTGTCTGCTCTGTTTATATGTCTGTCTGCTCTGTTTATCTGTCTGTCTGCTCTGTTTATCTGGCTGTCTGCTCTGTTTATCTGTCTGTCTCTCTGTATGTCTGCTCTGTTTATCTGGTTGTCTCTCTGTCTGTCTGCTCTGTTTATCTGGTTGTCTCTCTGTCTGTCTGTCTGCTCTGTTTATCTGGTTGTCTCTCTGTCTGTCTGCTCTGTTTATCTGTCTGTCTGCTCTGTTTATCTGGTTGTCTCTCTGTCTGTCTGCTCTGTTTATCTGGTTGTCTCTCTGTTTATCAGGCTGTCTCTCTGTCTGTCTGCTCTGTTTATCTGCCTGTCTCTCTGTCTGTCTGCTCTGTTTATCTGTCTGTCTGCTCTGTTTATCTGGTTGTCTCTCTGTCTGTCTGCTCTGTTTATCTGGTTGTCTCTCTGTCTGTCTGCTCTGTTTATCTGTCTGTCTGCTCTGTTTATCTGTCTGTCTGCTCTGTTTATCTGGCTGTCTCTCTGTCTGTCTGCTCTGTTTATCTGCCTGTCTCTCTGTCTGTATTTTTGACTGTGAGAGGCAGACGCCCTGTCAGATTGTGTAGTCTGAAGACAGAGTGCGACAAATGTCTGTTCCGTTTTGACAGGCTGTCCACTCCACATTGGAGAATCACAAAACAAATTGGATTTGATCAGATGGACCTCCTTGGAAGACCTGGTTGTCAAGGTGACCGGAGTGAACCTAAACTGAGCTATCAGATCGAGCTGATAGGTTTGATCAATGGAGGACACTAAATGGGTCACTCTGCATGCACAGAAACAAACAATAACATACATCGTAAAGACAATAACAACAACATCATTATCATCACCACATCATCATCAACAACAACAAAAACAAAAACTGCATCATCAACAACAACATTACCATGTTCATTATAGTGTAATTACTGTGGTGTAATACATTGTGTGCTGGCGTGTTGTAATACAAGGTATAATGTATACAGTGTCATTTAATATTATACCATATTATGACTCACAATCACAGTGAAATGTGCACAATACAATGCACCTCAAGAGGAGCTCTATCAAATGCTGCTTACCTATGCCGTGTGTTCGCATAGCTATAGCTTATTACATATGTAGGGTCTGAATACTTATGTAAACACGCTATTTCTGTTTTTTATTCTTAACACATTTGCATTATGGGGTATTTTGGGGTATTGTCATTATGGGGTGCTGTGTGTAGATTGATGAGGATTATTTAAAATGTTGTTATCCATTTCAGAATAAGGCTGTAACGTAACAAAATGTGGAAAATGTCAAGGGGTCTGAATACTTTCCGAATGCAATGTATAGCTTAATACAAATGTATAACATAAAGTTAAATTGGTACGAGACATAACTAGCTGTACATCGATGACTTCCAGCGCCGACAGAGATGGCCGCCTCGCTTCGCGTTCCTAGGAAACTATGCAGTTTTTTGTTTTTTTACGTGTTATTTCTTACATTAGTACCCCAGGTCATCTTAGGTTTCATTACATACAGTCGAGAAGAACTACTGAATATAAGATCAGCGTCAACTCACCATCAGTACGACCAAGAATATGTTTTCCGCGACGCGGATCCTGTGTTCTGCCTTACAAACAGGTCAACGGAATTGATTCCATGCAGCGACCCCCCAAAAAAACGAGTTCGTAAAAGAGGGAAACGTAGCGGTCTTCTGGTCAGACTCCGGACACGGGCACATCGCGCACCACTCCCTAGCATTCTTCTTGCCAATGTCCAGTCTCTTGACAACAAGGTTGATGAAATCCGAGCAAGGGTAGCATTCCAGAGGGACATCAGAGACTGTAACGTTCTCTGCTTCACGGAAACATGGCTCACTGGGAAGACGCTATCCGGGGCGGTGCAGCCAACGGGTTTCTCCACGCATCGCGCCGACAGAAACAAACATCTTTCTGGTAAGAAGAGTGGCGGTGGCGTATGCCTCGTGACTAACGAGACATGGTGTGATGAAAGAAACATACAGGAACTCAAATCCTTCTGTTCACCTGATTTAGAATTCCTCACAATCAAATGTAGACCGCATTATCTACCAAGAGAATTCTCCTCGATTATAATCACAGCCGTATATATCCCCCCCCAAGCAGACACATCGATGGCTCTGAACTAACTTTATTTAACTCTTTGCAAACTGGAAACCATTTATCCGGAGGCTGCATTCATTGTAGCTGGGGATTTTAACAAAGCTAATCTGAAAACAAGACTCCCTAAATCAGCATATCGATTGCACAACCAGGGGTGGTAAAACCTTGGATCATTGTTACTCTAACTTCCGCGACGCATATAAGGCCCTGCCCCGCCCCCCTTTCGGAAAAGCTGACCACGACTCCATTTTGTTGATCCCTGCCTACAGACAGAAACTTAAACAAGAGGCTCCCACGCTGAGGTCTGTCCAACGCTGGTCCGACCAAGCTGACTCCACACTCCAAGACTGCTTCCATCACGTGGACTGGGACATGTTTCGTATTGCTTCAGATAAAAATATTGACGAATACGCTGATTCGGTGTGCGAGTTCATTAGAACATGCGTTGAAGATGGCGTTCCCATAGCAACGATAAAAACATTCCCTAACCAGAAACCGTGGATTGATGGCAGCATTTGCGTGAAACTGAAAGCGCGAACCACTGCTTTTAATCAGGGCAAGGTGTCTGGTAACATGACCGAATACAAACAGTGCAGCTATTCCCTCCGCAAGGCTATTAAACAAGCTAAGCGTCAGTACAGAGACAAAGTAGAATCTCAATTCAACGGCTCAGACACAAGAGGCATGTGGCAGGGTCTACAGTCAATCACGGACTACAAGAAGAAACCCAGCCCAGTCACGGACCAGGATGTCTTGCTCCCAGGCAGACTAAATAACTTTTTTGCCCGCTTTGAGGACAATACAGTGCCACTGACACGGCCTGCAAAGAAAACATGAGGTCTCTCCTTCACTGCAGCCGAGGTGAGTAAGACATTTAAATGTGTTAACCCTCACAAGGCTGCAGGCCCAGACGGCATCCCCAGCCGCGCCCTCAGAGCATGTGCAGACCAGCTGGCCGGTGTGTTTACGGATATATTCAATCAATCCCTATACCAGTCTGCTGTTCCCACATGCTTCAAGAGGGCCACCATTGTTCCTGTTCCCAAGAAAGCTAAGGTAACTGAGCTAAACGACTAATTGGTCCACTCACACTGACAGCGTCGTGAAGTGAACCTCAGGAGGCTGAAGAAATTCGGCTTGTCACCAAAAGCACTCACAAACTTCTACAGATGCACAATCGAGAGCATCCTGGCGGGCTGTATCACCGCCTGGTACGGCAACTGCTCCGCCCTCAACCGTAAGGCTCTCCAGAGGGTAGTGAGGTCTGCACAACGCATCACCGGGGGCAAACTACCTGCCCTCCAGGACACCTACACCACCCGATGTTACAGGAAGGCCATAAAGATCATCAAGGACATCAACCACCCGAGCCACTGCCTGTTCACCCCGCTATCATCTAGAAGGCGAGGTCAGTACAGGTGCATCAAAGCTGGGACCGAGAGACTGAAAAACAGCTTCTATCTCAAGGCCATCAGACTGTTAAACAGCCACCACTAACATTGAGTGGCTGCTGCCAACACACTGTCATTGACACTGACCCAACTCCAGCCACTTTAATAATGGGAATTGATGGGAAATTATGTAAATATATCACTAGCCACTTTAAACAATGCTACCTTATATAATGTTACTTACCCTACATTATTAATCTCATATGCATACGTATATATACTGTACTCTATATCATCGACTGCATCCTTATGTAATACATGTATCACTAGCCACTTTAACTATGCCACTTTGTTTACTTTGTCTACATACTCATCTCATATGTATATACTGTACTCGATACCATCTACTGTATGCCCCTTACACTGTGTATAAGACAGTAGTTTTGGAATTGTTAGTTAGATTACTTGTTGGTTATCACTGCATTGTCGGAACTAGAAGCACAAGCATTTCGCTACACTCGCATTAACATCTGCTAACCATGTGTATGTGACAAATAACATTTGATTTGATTTGATTTGATCAATGATAGAGCATCCCCTCAGCTACCATTAGTGACAGCCTGACACAGTATGTCAGAGCAGCACTATATCCCACTGTAAGTATTCCAGTATGGATCAATGTGACGTAAATGTGCCTCCCTTCTCTTCGTAGCGCAGTTCTGTAATAAATAGCCTGGCATGAAATAATGATGAGATATGTGATAAAAAAAAAAAATCACCAGAAAAATAGTGTTGAATGATGCATGGGCCTCTGGCTGAAAATGTGCAAATGAATTCTATGTACTTCACAATCATCTATGAGGAGATTGTCAGATCACAGGAATTGTGTGTGAGTGTGTGCGCGTGTGCGTGTGTGTATGTGTGTGCATGCTTGCGTGCGCGCGTGTGTGTGTTTGTGTGTCAGAGAGCGAGGGAGAGAGAGAGACAAAAGACAGAGAGAGAGAGAGAGAGAGAGAGAGAGAGAGAGAGAGAGGAGACAGAAAGAAAGAAAGAAAGAAAGAAAGAAAGAAAGAAAGAAAGAAGACCGTGAGTGATAGAGGGTGAAAGTGTGAGGGTCAAAGCAGTACAGGGCCTTCAGAAAGTATTCGTACCTGTCACGCCTTGGTCATTGTATTTTGTGTTTTCGTTATATTTTTGGTCAGGCCAGGGTGTGACATGGGTTTATGTTGTTGTATTTCGTATTGGGGTTTTTGTATTATTGGGATTGCGGCTGAGTAGGGGTGTTGTATGGGCTTGGCTGCCTGAGGCGGTTCTCAATCAGAGTCAGGTGATTCTCGTTGTCTCTGATTGGGAACCGTATTTAGGTAGCCTGGGTTTCGCTGTGTATTTCGTGGGTGATTGTTCCTGTCTCTGTGTAGTTTCACCAGATAGGCTGTAATTAGGTTTCACGTTCCGTTTGTTGTTTTGTATTTTGTATCGTTATTTCATGCGTCACTTTCTTCATTAAAGTCATGAGTAACCACTACGCTGCATTTCGGTCCGACTCTCTTTCCACAAACGAAGAACGACGTTACAGTACCACTTGATGTATTCCACATTTTGCTGTGTTACAGCCTGAATTAAAAATGGATTTAAAATAAATCCATCACCCATCTACACACAATACCCAATAATGATGAAGTGAAAAGTATTCACACCACTGAGTCAATTACATGATAGAATCACCTTTGGCAGCGGTTACAGCTGTGAGTCTTTCTGGGTAAGTCTCTATAAGCTTTGCACACCTGGATTGTACAATACTTGCCAATTATTCTTGAACAAATTCTTCAAGCTCTGTAAAATTGGTTGTTGATTATTGCTAGACAACCATTTTCAAGTCTTATCACATTTTTACACCTATTTAGGCTTCCCATAACAAACGGATTGAATACTTATTGACTCAAGACATTTCAGCTTTTCACTTTTTATTCACTTGTAAAATAAAATCTAAAAACATAATTCCACTTTGACATTATGAGCTATTGTGTATAGGCCAGTGACAATAAAAATATATATTTTATCCATTTTAAATTCAGGCTGTAACACAACAAAATGTGGAAAAAGTCAAGGGGTGTGAATACTTTATGAAGGCCCTGTACATAATGAACATGTTATATTTTCTCCATGTTTGCTTGGGGTGTATTGCACTGCATGTAACAAAGGAAAGATATATTAGGATTGGTAGCCGATTACCTATTGTGCTCCAGACTCCACACTGTATTGATTTAAAGGCTAATACCATATCTCTTAATACAATTGTCTGTCTCGTCTTACAATAAATTAGTGAAGTTGTGGAGTGGTTGAAATGATTTGATCCTTCTTATTACAAATCCACATCTTAGGAGTGGACATTTGGGGCATGTAAAAAGTAGGCATTTGTGGAAAGCCATCTTGTGATTCACATGAGTGATTTATATTATGTTGATGTATATTCTTATCAGGGACATGTTGTGTTGCATTGTAATACGTGGAGACTATTTGCTCTGGGGTAGTTGTAATGACATCATACATGATGAGTTAGTGCTAAGTAGAATATACATGAGGAGACCATGCTCTAGGCTAGTTGGTAGAATTTCATGCTAATGAGGAAAAGTATTGCATTCCATGCTAATGACGAAAAGTATTGCATTTCATGCTAATGACGAAAAGTATTGCATTTCATGAAATGTTTCTCAGGATAAATCAGTTTCCACTCAGTATCTGTCTCTGCACAAGGGCTGTGCATTTCTAATGCAAAGTCAGTGCTATGACACAAACCATTCAAAATCAAATCAGGAATTTCATGAAAAACTGCAGCATGCCTGTTTTCTTTGTGTTGTGTGTGTGTGTGTGTGTGTGTGTATGTGTGTGTGTGTGTGTGTGTGTGTGTGTGTGTGTGTGTGTGTGTGTGTGTGTGTGTGTGTGTGTGTGTGTGTGTGTGTGTGTGTGTGTGTGTGTGTGTGTGTGTGTGTGTGTGAGAGAGAGAAAGAGAGAGAGAGAGAGAGAGAGAGAGAGAGAGAGAGAGAGAGAGAGAGAGAGAGAGAGAGAGAGAGAGAGAGAGAGAGAGAGAGAGAGAGAGAGAGAGAGAGAGAGAGAGAGAGAGAGAGAGAGAGAGGGTTTATGGAGAGAATATGAGGTTTTGTGGTGTGTGGAGGAGAAGTATGCTGGTGTGCATTAATGCTATTTTTGAGGGGGAGGGTTGTGTGCGGGGGGATGGGCCAATGTAAGACTACTTATGTATGCTAAGTGTATGTTGGATGATGGTGTGTGTGTACGGGTGTGCGTGTGCATGCGTGCGTGTGTATGTGCGTGTGTACGTGTGTGCGTGTGTGCGTGTGTGTGCGTGCGTGTGTGCGTGTGTGTGCGTGTGTGTGTGCGTGTGCGTGTGTTCGTGTGTGTGTGTGTGTGCGTGCGTGTGTGCGTTCTTCTGAGTGTGAATGTGTGTATCTGTGTGCAGGGATTAACATTAAAGTCTGAAAAGCACTTGCCCATTTGGCAAGTCGGGAGTATTTCTTGGGTTGCCAGAAGATTATGATCACTTGCCAGAAAATATAAATGAGCTGTTCTTTGTATTTTGGTTGTTATCAGAAGAAAAAAAATCTCAGCGCATGCTCAACATGCACGACTGCTAAATTGACTTGCCCCAGGCATAAGGGCAACATATAGTCTCAATCTCTGGTGTGTGTGTGTGTGTGTGTGTGTGTGTGTGTGTGTGTGTGTGTGTGTGTGTGTGTGTGTGTGTGTGTGTGTGTGTGTGTGTGTGTGTGTGTGTGTGTGTGTGTGTGTGTGTGTGTGTGAAAACAGTCCCCTTGATCCGCAGACATTTTAAATAAACTGATTAATGGATGTATGGAATAATCAGGATCCTATAGAATGTGTCTGGACAACTACCTGTGTGTGTTAATGCGTAGTGTGTGTGTGCATGCGCATTTACTTGTGTGTGTCGGCCCACCTAAGTAGGTGTGTGTGTGGGCGCCCACGTAAGTGTGTGGTGTGTGTGTGGGCGCCCACGTAAGTGTGTGTGTGTGTGTGTGTGTGTGTGTGTGTGTGTGTGTGTGTGTGTGTGTGTGTGTGTGTGTGTGTGTGTGTGTGTGTGTGTGTGTGTGTGGTCGCCCACGTATGTGTGTATGTGGTGTGTGTGTGGGCGCCCACGTAAGTGTGTGTGTGTGTGTGTGTGTGTGTGTGTGTGTGTGTGTGTGTGTGTGTGTGTGTGTGTGTGTGTGTGTGTGTGTGTGTGTGTGTGTGTGTGTGTGTGTGTGTGTGTGTGTGTGTGTGTGGGCGCCCACGTATGTGTGTATGTGGTGTGTGTGTGGGCGCCCACGTAAGTGTGTGTGTGTGTAACTCTAAACCCCGTAATATTAGTCTGCAGCCTCCTGCTTTGAATGCCAGTTCATATTCTAAAAGGTTAATGGAACAGAGAAGTCATTGTGCGTTTTGTTCACTGGATGTGGGCATCGTATTGTTCCTTAACCAAATGTCAGGGTTTCTCCAAAGGTTAATGATTTCAACTGTTTCTCATGCTTTGCTTGTGTGCAGGGTATTTGGCCAGTCAGTAGTTCATAGGCCTCAATGCAGTGGTGTGAATGACTAAGTTTCTTATTTAAAGAGCTGTGATGACTCTTACTATTAAATATAACCAAGAGTAAATCCTCTCTGTTGTTGACTTAATTGCTGATGGATGTAACTAGAAGTAGCCTATAATCATCAACGTCTATAAACTGTTCCTGTACAGTAGTTTATATTTCTTGTTTGTGTTTTAACAAACTCAGAACGAATGAGTAATTCATTTATAAATCAACTGTCATAACCAATATACTCGATCATTTTAACAAGATAGTGGACCCTAAAGTAAAATAAAGTGTAACCAATGCTTTTCAGTGTACCAGCCTTGATCAGGGTGCTAAACAGGGGAGCGAGACTTCCCACCCAAAAATGTGATGAAGCCAAAGCGTTTTAGAGGCTTGCTTTGTCATATTGTATTGAGATTAACAGTCATTGAATGAAAAGGTGCTGACAAGACATGAATCGGACAGCTGCTTTGAGCTGGCATTCCACATTGCCTCCACCACAGCAGACACATCTAAATGCACAGAGGGCATTCACACTATACAGTACATTGCCTCCACCACAGCAGACACATCTAAATGCACAGAGGGCATTCACACTATACAGTACATTGCCTCCACCACAGCAGACACATCTAAATGCACAGAGGGCATTCACACTATACAGTACATTGCCTCCACCACAGCAGCCACATCTAAATGCACAGAGGGCATTCACACTATACAGTACATTGCCTCCACCACAGCAGACACATCTAAATGCACAGAGGGCATTCCACTATACACAGCCTCCACCACAGCAGACACATCTAAATGCACAGAGGGCATTCACACTATATACATTGCCTCCACCACAGCAGACACATCTAAATGCAGAGGGCATTCCACAGTACATTGCCTCCACCACAGCAGACACATCTAAATGCACAGAGGGCATTCACACTAAATACAGGGCATTACATTGCCTCCACCACAGCAGACACATCTAAATGCACAGAGGGCATTCACACTATACAGTACAGTGCCTGCGGAATGAGGGCATTCACACTATACAGTACAGTGCCTGCGGAATGTATTCAGACGCCTTGACTTTATCCACATTTTGATAGGTTAAGACCTTATTCTAAAATGGATTAAATAGTTTGGAGCAGGTTTTCATAAAGAACTCTTTGTACTTTGCTCCGTTCATCTTTGCCTCGATCCTGACTAGTCTCCCAGTCCCTGCCGCTGAAAATCACCCCCACAGCATGATGCTTCCACCACCGTGCTTCACCGTAGGGACTGTGCCAGGTTTCCTCCAGACGTGATGCTTGGCATTCCAGCCAAAGAGTTTGGTTTCATCAGACCAGAGAATCTTTTTTCTCATGGTCTGAGAGCCTTTGGGTGCCTTTCGGCAAACGTCAAGTGGGCTGTCATGTGCCTTTTACTGGGGAGTGGCTTCGGTCTGGCCACTCTACCATAAAGGCCTGATTGCTGGAGTGCTGCAGAGATGGTTGTCCTTTTGGAAGGTTCTCCACAGAACTCTAGAGCTCTGTCAGAGTGACCATCGGGTTCTTGGTCACCTCCCTGACCAAGGCCCTTCTCCCCCGATTGCTAAGTTTGGCCGGGTATCCAGCTCTAGGAAGAGTCTTGGTGGTTCCTTACTTCTTCCATTTAAGAATGATGGAGGCCACTATGTTCTTGGGGAGCTTCAATGCTGCAGAAATGTTTTGGTACCCTTCCCCAGATCTGTGCCTCGACACAATCCTGTCTCGGAGCTCTACAGACAATTCTTTCAACCTCATGGCTTGATTATTGCTCTTACATGCACTGTCAACTGTGGGACCTTTGACAGGTGTGTGCCTTTCCAAATCATGTCCAATCAATTGAATTTACCACAGGTGGACTCCACTCAAGTTGTAGAAACATCTCAAGGATGATCAATGGAAACAGGATGCATTTCAGCTCAATTTCGAGTCTCATAGCAAAGGGTTTGAATTCTTATGTAAATAAGGCATTTCTGTTTTTTTTGTTTAAAAAAATATATAAATTAGCATAAAATATGCTTTGTCATTATGGGGTGTTGTGTGTAGATTGATGAAGATTTTTTACTTTTATTGTCCATTTCAGAATAAAGCTGTAATGTGTTGAAATGTGAATAGTACAAGTCAATACTTGGAAGTGAATACTTTCCGAGGGCTGTATATACATGCGTTACCACAGATACAGGAGCCTGACATCTGATTCCAGTCATATTTATGTCCTTTTTATCACTATGATGTCACTAACATTCAACTCCTGTTTTTTTTTATCGCTTTAGTGCATTTTTCACAGGTATGTGGTACATTTTCACAGGTATGTGGTACATTTTCACAGGTATGTGGTACATGTTCACAGGTATGTGGTACATTTTCACAGGTATGTGGTACATTTTCATAGGTATGTGGTACATTTTCACAACTCTTAGTACAAAACTCAAAACAGATCATAAAAAAAGCAGTTGTTTCCAAACTCGATACACGTTTTCATTTAACTAAGTACAACACACAAAATCATACAGTCCCTCAATTTTAATCTGTGTTTCATCTAGAAATTCATGTTCCACATTGCAATACATATTCATATAAAGTAATTGCCTTTCACAATGCAATACTCACATTACTTTAGATGTTATTCTCTTTCTTTTGTTAAAATACATTTGACTATTGCTTAATCTGACTGCTGTTAATTGATGATCATGTAAACGTTTGGTAAACCTATAGATTTAACATGTCAACTGGTTTGTCTACTACAGGTTTTGACCTTTGACCTGATGTCTGTAAAGCAGAAACATAAAGAGTGTGATACTGTATGTAGTCGATGCACTACTATGATGACTATCGAATATTGACAAGATGAGAGATGTACTGTATGTAACAAATCAAATTGGGTGCGGACACAGATTAGCAGATGTTACCATTGGTGGAAAAAGTAACCATGACTCGAGTAAAAGTGAAAATCACAGAGTAAAATACTACTTTAGTAAAAGTCTAAAAGTATTTGGTTTTAAATATACTTAAGTGTCAAAAGTAAATGGAAAGGCTCAAATGTATTCAACAGTAAAAGTAAAAGTTCCTTATATTAAGCAAACCAGACGGCACAATTGTCTTTTTTAAAATGTTATTGACATATAGCCAGTGGCACACTCCAACACTCAGACAGTAATTTACAAACAAAGAATTTGTGTTTAGTGAGTCTGCCAGATCAGAGGCAGTAGGGATGACCAGGGATGTTCTCTGTTTAGTGAGTCTGCCAGATCAGAGGCAGTAGGGATGACCAGGGATGTTCTCTGTTTAGTGAGTCTGCCAGATCAGAGGCAGTAGGGATGACCAGGGATGTTCTCTGTTTAGTGAGTCTGCCAGATCAGAGGCAGTAGGGATGACCAGGGATGTTCTCTGTTTAGTGAGTCTGCCAGATCAGAGGCAGTAGGGATGACCAGGGATGTTCTCTGTTTAGTGAGTCTGCCAGATCAGAGGCAGTAGGGATGACCAGGGATGTTCTCTGTTTAGTGAGTCTGCCAGATCAGAGGCAGTAGGGATGACCAGGGATGTTCTCTGTTTAGTGAGTCTGCCAGATCAGAGGCAGTAGGGATGACCAGGGATGTTCTCTTGATATGTGTGAATTGGACCATTTTACGGTCAAAATGTAACAAGTACTTTTTGGGTGTCAGGAAAAATGTTTGGAGTAAAAAGTACATTATTTTCTTTAGGAATGTAGTGAAGTAAAAGTTGGCAAAAATATAAAAATATAAAAAGCAAAGTAAAGTACAGATACCCCCAAAAAACAACTTAAGTAGTACTTTAAAGTATTTTTACTGAAGTACTTTACACTACTGGAAGTTACAACAGGTGCAACGAAATGCTTGTGTTTCTAGCAGTGCAGTAATACAATATAAAATCAAATAAAATCAAATGTATTTGTCACATACACATGGTTAGCAGATGTTAATGCGAGTGTAGCGAAATGCTTGTGCTTCTAGTTCCGACAATGCAGTAATAACCAATGCAGTAATAACCAATATCAATACAATACCAATACGCAAATAATCCATAAAGTCCACAACAAGAAAAATGTATCCCCTATACAGTAAACATGTATCCAAAATGAAGTTGCTGGGGTCTTATTGATGGCAGGAGGGTATTACAATACTGTAATATCGTAATAGATGAAATTACGCAGCAGACACTATTATGTGACGACAGTCCACACCTCTTGGTATGTGTCCCCAGTGGGAATCAAAGCAACACCTCTGGTATTGCTAGTGCCATGCTCTTATGAACCGAGCCATGTACAGGACTACTACAATACATAAGTACAATACAATACGGTAAAATACAATACACTCTTGCAATAAAGGTGAAAGATGTATTATTCCCATCCCCGTGAGTGTACCATCCTCCTTCAAGCCATGCAATGATTTAAATTCAGACCTATGCTAGGTTTGGATTCGCCATGCCAACAGCCTTTCTCCCCAGGTGCATGAACAATGGGAATATTTACTGTGATTTTGATGAGAACCGATAGCCAAATGCTCAAGACAGGCTTGATGCAAACTAGTGCCTGCTAAACATGATGTTTCATTTAAAAAAATTGTAGTACCGCGTAGCTCAGTTGGTAGAACATGTCACTTGCAACACCGGGGTAGTGGGTTTGATTCCCACGGGGGACCAGTATGAAAAATGTATACCCTCACTACTGAAAGTTGCTCTGGATAAGAGTGTTTGCTAAAATCTAAGATTATTACATTGTGAAAGATGTCTTCAATGATCACACATGGCATACTGTAGATATCATGGACATTTTCTGTTCAGTCAATTTTAATGGCCTAATGTGAAAACAGTGCAATGTACTGTAATTTACAGTACTGTAGCATACTACATTCAAAGGCCAATGTTGAAACACGGATTTAAACAATTTTGCGATTGGATTAACTGGTTGTTAAAATAACTAAATTCAGGAAGATATTACAGTATGTTGAGTTTTGGGGATTAAACCAATGTTCTCATCATATTTCACAGTAAACTCATGTTTTGGATCAATGGTTATGTGGTGAAAGATGTCTACTAACAAAATGAATGCACAGTGAAAGGTCTTGAATGTAAAACTGGCTGTGTTACAAGTGGTACCAGTTTGGAGTTTTGTAATATTCACCACATACTTGTGAAAATAGTACCAAAGTGATGATTTAAAAAAAAAATGTATGTCAGCCCTGTGTTGTGTAGTAATGCTGTTGGAAATGTTAGAAGATCCTATCTGACAGTCATTGACCAATATCATAATCTTTATCTATCTACTCATATGTCACTCAGTGGTCCCTCTGCCTCGACCACTACCTAAGTGTTTTATATAGTATGAATTTGTATCTTCAGATGAGTATAATGACCTAAATGACCTAAATGGGGCAATTACACAACACAATATACAAACCAATGCATTATGGGTAAGATCTAAGAGGAAGTCTACACTAAGGAGTTAAGCTGGTGCTTACTGTACAAAGGTCATATTGACCTCTCTGCCTCTTTATATAATCTTTACAATGAGCAGAAGACAGAAGATCTTATTACTTTTCTCTTTCTCTCACACACAATTCAATTTCTCTTTCTCACACAATTTCTCTCGCTCTGTCTCTCGCTCTTTTTCTATTTCTTTAAAGTCTGTATATACACTGAGTATACAATCATGAACACCTTCCTAATACTGAGTTACACCCCCTTTGCCCTTAGAACAGCCTCAATTCGTCGGGGCATGGACTCTACAAGGTCTCAAAAGCGTTCCACAGGGATGCTGGTCCATGTTGACTCTAAAGCTTCCCACAGTTGTTTCAAGTTGGCTGGAAGTCCTTTGTCAACCTGACTCAAGAATCTACATCCTGTCTTAGGACAACATGTTTCTGGCTTATTAAAATGGACCACAACAGAGGTCGTATCTTTGGAAAATCCCACCAAGCGAGAGCAAGAGGAGAGAAGAAGAGCATTTTGGATTTTACCGTAGAATGTCGACTTGACAGCTGAATGACAATGAACCACCCTGGTCAGGTCTCGCCTCTGACACCGCCTGGTATAGAGGTCCTGTATGACATGGAGCTCGGCCCCAGGGATGTCCTGGGCCGTACACATTACCCTCTGTAGCGTCTTGCAGTCAGATGCCAAGCAGTTGCCATACCAAGCAGTGTTGCAGCCAATGGTGCAGCTGTAGAACTTTTGAGGATCTGAGGGCCCATGACAAATCTTTTCAATCTCCTGAGGGGGAAGAGGTGTTGTCATCCATTTTCACGACTTTATTAGTGTGTTTGGTACATTACAAGTCCTTAGTGATGTGGACACAGAGGAACTTGAAGCTCTCGACCCGCTCCTGTACAGCCTGATCGATGTGAATGGAGGCGTGCTCAGCCCTCCGTTTCCTGTAGTCCATGGTCAGCTCCAACACTTAATGAGGGTGTTGGAGGTGTGCGTGGCCACGCAGTTGTAGGTGAACTGGGAGTACAGGGGGGAACTTTAGTGATTTGGGACATCAGTGACTTTGCTACAAGTAATTTTAGCTCTGTAAGTCATGCAAGTCAGCTACAGTAGGTTTTGTATGAGTGAGAAAGATAACAGGCCTATTAATGTTTTTTGTGCAAGTTTTTTAAACAAAAAAGACATCAAAAATAAACAATATTGGAGCCTCCCGATTGGCGCAGCGGTCTACGGCACTGCATCGCAGTGCTTGAGGCATCACTACAGACCCGGGTTTGATCCCAGGCTGTGTTGCAGCCAACTGCGACTGGGAAACTCATGGGGCGGCTCACAATTGGCCCAGCGTCGTCTGGGTTAGGGGAGAGTTTGGCCTGCCGGGATGTCCTTGTCCCATCGTGCACTTGCGACTCCTTGTGGCGGGCTGGGCGCATGCATGCTGACTTCAGTCGCCAGTTGTATGGTATTTCCTCCGACTCATTGGTGTGGCTGGCTTCCGGGTTAAGCGAAAAGTGTGTCAAGAAGCAGTGCGGCCTGGCAGGGTTGTGCTTCAGAGGTCGCATGGCTCTCGACCTTCGCCTCTCCCGAGTCAGTACCGGAGTTGCAGTGATGGGACACGACTGTAACAACCAATTGGATATCACGAAAAAGGGGTAAAAAAGTAAACAAGATCACATTTTTTTAATGTAATTGAAGGTTTTTCTGTAAACACCATGTTCAGCTGACTGCACTTTTAAGACGCTCCCTTGGCAGCAGCCACATACTATTCTCCCCTTGAAACCAACTGAAAGTCACTTTTTGAAAACAGAATGGGAAAAAAGGCACAAAAAAGCTGTACCTTGCTCTCTGTCGTCATCTGTTTTTAGATATATCACCCTCATCATGATAGGACCTTCTGTCGAAGAGGTATTGAGGAGCAAACCAATAGCCTATCCAAACTGAAAACAAATTTACTGCGGCATGCAACCGACGCAGGCGCTGCATTCCCCATTGCGCCCCCTAGGTGGAGCACGTCGCCATAGCCGCACTCTTGCCCCTGCCCCGTCTGTAAAGTCCTTTGTATGAATCACAAGTGAACAGGCAATCCTACCATGCCCCATTCGCTTGCAGATGACGGTAGCCGCTGGATAGAAACAACTACTGTCGCTGCAAATGCATCTGTCAGAAAGAGAAAGACGCGCAATAACTTCTTCAACAATTGAGTGATAGCTTACATATTTTGAAAGTTACAACATTTTAACTGCGTTTACCCGTTTACCAAGTCCGTCGTTCATAGTGCGTTGATAATATAAGTTTTTCTTTCTCCTGAAAAACCGCGAACGCATGTGAGAGCATAACAGTTTGCCATTTTTAGATTCAAACCCTACACTTTTTCCGACTTCGTCCATCAGTCTTTATAGAGCCTTCAACTTTTGAGGAATCGAAAGTAGAAGCCTGAGTGGAAAAGCTTGTGTGGAGATTGATGTTTTACTGAAATGGACGTGAGAGTATATCCACCTCCACCACAGTCTTTATCAGCAACAGATTCTTCCCGATTGGGACCCTTGCAGTATACCGATTCCCCGTACTGCAATAAGGTGAGTCGCATCTGGACAAGGTTATAGAAACCTAGGTTATTGGTTTCATTGTTCACAATGTTATGGAGATGCGTAAAAACGCTGTTCAGAAAGTGAACACTGTTAATATCCGTTACGCCCTGAAATTAAACGACTTTCTGTCCATTCATTTGAAAGCAGTGATAACAGTAACAAACACTCGTGCACAACATGTATAGTTATTTAATGTCATATGTTATATTTAAAAAAATGATTGCTTGATTGCTTGTTTTATCCTTTGTCAGTACGTATAAACTGGTGATGAACGCAGCGCATCACTGTCAGTGAAGTTGCTTTCAAAGTGCTCAACTTAGTTTTTATCTCAGTTGATGACAACATGGGCTGTTGTTTCTATGTGATTGCATCACTTACAGGGTTTGGATATAATAACCATTACAAAAATGCCTTATATTCAATGCAATCCTATACCTCTGGTTATATGAAGTAGCTGTGCCTTTATTACGCACTGTAACTGAACCCTTGTCTTGTTTATACACATCATCTCACTATAATAAAACCTTTGTTATTTACAGTCTGCTTTCAAACACACAGTTTAAATTGACTTTCACATTAAGATTGTCTGAAGAAGGCCTGTCCTGCATAATAATACTATTCTGTGTATGTGTGTGTGTGTGTGTGTGTGTGTGTGTGTGTGTGTGTGTGTGTGTGTGTGTGTGTGTGTGTGTGCGTGTGTGTGTGTGTGTGTGTGTGTGTGTGTGTGTGTGTGAGGGAGAGCGAGAGAGAGAGACCGTATGGGGGTAGGGATGTTG
Source organism: Oncorhynchus keta (assembly GCF_023373465.1). NCBI lineage: Eukaryota > Metazoa > Chordata > Actinopteri > Salmoniformes > Salmonidae > Oncorhynchus > Oncorhynchus keta. The sequence continues at coordinate 19,041,523 of NC_068435.1, forward strand.
AAGGGAGGGTTAGAGCAGAGTGGGGGTAGGGATGTTGAAGGGAGGGTTAGAGCAGAGTGGGGGTATGGGGGTAGGGATGTTGAAGGGAGGGTTAGAGCAGAATTGGGGTATGGGGGTAGGGATGTTGAAGGGAGGGTTAGAGCAGAATGGGGGTATGGGGGTAGGGATGTTGAAGGGAGGGTTAGAGCAGAATTGGGGTATGGGGGTAGGGATGTTGAAGGGAGGGTTAGAGCAGAGTGGGGGTGAGGGGGTAGGGATGTTGAAGGGAGGGTTAGAGCAGTATGGGGTAGGGATGTTGAAGGGAGGGTTAGAGCAGAGTGGGGGTATGGGGGTAGGGATGTTGAAGGGAGGGTTAGAGCAGAATTGGGGTATGGGGGTAGGGATGTTGAAGGGAGGGTTAGAGCAGAGTGGGGGTGAGGGGGTAGGGATGTTGAAGGGAGGGTTAGAGCAGTATGGGGGTAGGGATGTTGAAGAGAGGGTTAGAGCAGAGTGGGGGTATGGGGGTAGGGATGTTGAAGGGAGGGTTAGAGCAGAATTGGGGTATGGGGGTAGGGATGTTGAAGGGAGGGTTAGAGCAGAATGGGGGTAGGGATGTTGAAGGGAGGGTTAGAGCAGAATGGGGGTAGGGATGTTGAAGGGAGGGTTAGAGCAGAATGGGGGTATGAGGGTAGGGATGTTGAAGGGAGGGTTAGAGCAGAATGGGGGTAGGGATGTTAAAGGGAGGGTTAGAGCAGAATGGGGGTAGGGATGTTGAAGGGAGGGTTAGAGCAGAATGGGGGTATGAGGGTAGGGATGTTGAAGGGAGGGTTAGAGCAGAATGGGGGTAGGGATGTTGAAGGGAGGGTTAGAGCAGAATGGGGGTATGGGGTAGGGATGTTGAAGGGAGGGTTAGAGCAGAATGGGGGTAGGGATGTTGAAGGGAGGGTTAGAGCAGAATGGGGGTATGGGGGTAGGGATGTTGAAGGGAGGGTTAGAGCAGAATTGGGGTATGGGGGTAGGGATGTTGAAGGGAGGGTTAGAGCAGAATGGGGGTAGGGATGTTGAAGGGAGGGTTAGAGCAGAATGGGGGTAGGGATGTTGAAGGGAGGGTTAGAGCAGAATGGGGGTAGGGATGTTGAAGGGAGGGTTAGAGCAGAATGGGGGTATGAGGGTAGGGGTGTTGAAGGGAGGATTAGAGCAGAATGGGGGTAGGGATGTTGAAGGGAGGGTTAGAGCAGAATGGGGGTATGGGGGTAGGGATGTTGAAGGGAGGGGGGGTTAGAGCAGAGTGGGGGTGAGGGGGTAGGGATGTTGAAGGGAGGGTTAGAGCAGTATGGGGGTAGGGATGTTGAAGGGAGGGTTAGAGCAGAGTGGGGGTATGGGGGTAGGGATGTTGAAGGGAGGGTTAGAGCAGAGTGGGGGTATGGGGGTATGGATGTTGAAGGGAGGGTTAGAGCAGAATGGAGGTATGGGGGTAGGGATGTTGAAGGGAGGGTTAGAGCAGAATGGGGGTAGGGATGTTGAAGGTAGGGTTAAGAGCAGAATGGGGGTATGGGGGTAGGGATGTTGAAGGGAGGGAGGGTTAGAGCAGAGTGGGGGTATGGGGGTAGGGATGTTGAAGGGAGGGTTAGAGCAGGATGGGGGTATGGGGGTAGGGATGTTGAAGGGAGGGTTAGAGTAGAGTGGGGGTATGGGGGTAGGGATGTTGAGGGAGGGTTAGAGCAGAGTGGGGGTATGGGGGTAGGGATGTTGAGGGAGGGTTAGAGCAGAGTGGGGGTATGGGGGTAGGGATGTTGAAGGGAGGGTTAGAGCAGAATGGGGGTATGGGGGTAGGGATGTGGGAGGGAGGGAGGGAGGGAGGGAGGGTTAGAGCAGAATGGGGGTTGTACTATTTCTCCCTATGCCTTTTGATTCACTGCTCTGTCTTTTTTATAGAATATCTCATAAGTATCTGCAATGAAAATGTAAGAGAGGGAGATAAAGAGAGATGGAGGAAGTCCTATAGATATAATCCGAAATATTGAATTGTACTGGTGGAGAAAGTCCATGTAGTGTAAACACTATCCAAGATTTTCCATTTTAGCATTCAGAGTAATGAAATGGGGGGGTAGGGAGGTTCATAGAGGTAGAGAGAGAGAGGGGGGAGAGAGAGAGGGAGGTTCATAGAGGTAGAGAGAGAGAGAGAGAGAGAGGGGGAGGGAGAGAGAGAGAGAGGGAGGTTCATAGAGGTAGAGAGAGAGAGAGAGAGAGAGAGAGAGAGAGAGAGAGAGGGAGGTTCATAGAGGAAGAGAGAGAGAGAGAGAGAGAGAGAGAGAGAGAGAGAGAGAGAGAGAGGGAGGGAGAGAGAGGGGGAGAGAGAGAGAGGGAGGTTCATAGAGGTAGAGAGAGGGAGAGAGAGAGAGGGAGGTTCATAGAGGTAGAGAGAGAGAGAGAGAGAGAGAGAGAGAGAGAGAGAGAGAGAGAGAGAGAGAGAGAGAGAGAGAGAGATGGACTGGCAGAAAAGGAGAGAGAGAGAGAGAGAGAGGGAGAGAGAGAGAGGGAGGGAGAGAGAGGGAGGGAGAGAGAGAGAGAGAGGGAGGGAGAGAGAGGGAGGGAGAGAGAGAGAGGGAGGGAGAGAGAGAGGAAAGTGAGAGAATCAGAGGGAATGAGAGAGGGTGTGGTAGAGAGAGGGAGAGAGTGAGGGTGTAGAGCAAGAGAAATACAGACAGAGGGAATGAAAGAGAGAGATATAAATCTGTGTGGTAGAGAGAGGGGGGGGGGGTGAAAGAGAGATGTGATTGTGAGAGGGGAGTGAGGTATGTCCAGTGCAAACAGACAGAGATGGCCTGTGTGCTGCTGTTTGAGGTATCTGTATGTGTGAATACCCAGAGATAGAGGCAGTCCTATACTGACTGCACTGTTATCTGCAACAATTCATCTAATACTTAAAATATTTCTGTCCGGGGATCACTGTTGTGACTGCTGCTATGTCTAAGCAGAGGTTTTATTCACCTCTAGTTTAATTCAGAATCGTGGTTTGATTCAGGCCCATTTCTCTTGACAGTAGATTGGCTGTTTGATTAGCTATTCTGTCTGACTCCCTCGTCTAAAATATTATTCATGAACATCAGTTCACGATCACTTGCCATTTAGTTGGTGCAAAGTAATTGAGGAAAGAGAGAGAGGTCCATAATTTGATTTCTTGTTATGATTATGATACTGTAATGTAATAACATCATCAAATCGTAGTTGCTATGGGAGATGGGGTTGTTTGCTCTTATTGTCTAGAATTGCAGAAAGACTGAATGATACTCCAGAGCTTTTATTGGTGACTGGGTAACTTTTGCTTTTGTGACAGTTTTCATTGATTCCGAGATGGTTGAAGAAATATGGTTTCATGTAACACTCTACAACATGCCCTGGGTGCAGCCATTTTGCTTCCTGGTTCTCATCTAAGATGATAAATCTGATATGTCAGTTCTGCATTCTTGTCATGGACTTTACTCAGTTGTACTGACACTGTGGTGTCTTTGTCGGTCTGTGTGTTTGTGTGCGTGTCATTGTTCTGTATGAGTGTGAGTGTTTGTATCATTGCTCTGTGTGTGTGCATGTGTGTCATCTCTGTCTGTGCGTTTGTCTTAGCCTCAGGCATTTTAAATTAAGTCCAAATTACTGAGCTCTTTGGTGGTCCTGGAACTCTGAGGGGCTCTGGGAAGTCGACCCCGACATTAATACTCTGTCCTTTGTGTTTACTAACCAAGCACACACAGCGCCACAGACCTGGGTTCAAATACTATTTGATATCTTTGAGCGTTGACTCTAGCTTGCTTGGAGTCCCAGATGAGCAGTGTTTATAGTTTTGGGACTATTCTATTGGTCCATTAAGCCAGGCAAGTTCAGTTGAGCAGCAGATAAAGTATTTGACATTATTTCAAATTGTATTTGAACCCAGGTCTGCACAGCACAGGCCTCGAACAGGCAGGGAGCACAAAAGCACAGCAGTTAGGCTCATTGTCAGCCTCATCCACAGAGAGCTGGCTCACGTTTTGAATATTATCTGCATCTATATTTACATTTCTGGTCCATTTATGGCATTGACATTTCTCATCCTACCTACAGAGAGAATGTTGAGCTCCTAGTAGCTGTCAAGCATAGTAATCTTTGTAAGGCAACTTACTGATTGATGTAGAACAATAGTTCCAGACCTACTTATTTAACTTGCTATGAAAAAGTATTTCTACTTGTTTTGTTTTTTTGTGCATATTTTTGACAATGATCCAAAACACACAATCAAGTCTACATGAAAATGGTTAAAAAGCAACACATTTGAAGTTTTAGAATGGCCTAGTCAAAGTCCAGACCTAATCCCAATTGAGATGTGGTGGCAAGACTTGAAACGAGCAGTTCATGCTTGAAAACCCACAAATGTTGCTGAGTTAAAGCAGTTCTACATGGAGGAGTGGGCCAAAAGTCCTCCACAACGACGTGAGAGACTGATCAACAACTACAGGAAGCATTTGGTTGCAGTCATTGCAGCTAAAGGTGCCACAACAACCAGTTATTGAGTGTAAGGGGGCAATTACTTTTTCACACGGGGGAACTGGGTGTTGCATAACTTTGTTAATTCAATAAATAAAATAAGTATCCAAGTATCCATATTAGGTTTGGTTGAAGATCTTCAGTAACAAAAATATCAGAAAGGGGATATTTTCTTTCACGACAATGTACATCGCTGTGGCAGCAGTAGTCTCTGATTCAATGAAGTTATACTCCAGTAACATTCCAGGGTTTGTCCTGGAAAATGGCTTAGGTGGTGCCTCAGTTTCTTATGCAGGAGAAACCTTACATTCCATTTACACTTACCTAGATGCAATGCCTAAGTTGTGTGTACTGCACTGTTCTAAATGTGTTGAGAGGAAGATTAATGTAAACCCGACTACATACCTAGATATCAATCTGGTTTCTTTTGTTCTTTTCACTACTTCAAAGCAATGCTGTAAATCTGCCAATCACAGAATCCAGATCCCAACTCAGATATATTTACTGTACAACATGGACACATTCACAAGATAACCCTGTCGTCTTTTGTGAACAGTAAATTGCTGTATGAATGTTACTTTGTGATTCATAAGCATGTTATAAAACTTCAGAAGCCTATTATAAACCTTTTTTAAGGCTTCATAAGCTGTGACCTTACACTGAGGGATATCTACCTGGTTATGGCTAGAGTCAACAGCTTCTGTCAACAACAAACTCAAGTGTGTGGATCAACATACTATAGACAGATTGTAATCCACACATTGTGGAAATGTGCCTTTGTCTTTAGGCAATGACATTGACAGAGATGAGAAACATCAACCACATTTCATACGTCAGAATGCTTGACTACTGACTCCAACTGTAGATGTAGACCAGTTAGTTTTCTTTATGTTGGAAGGGATTGAATGATCTTCACCGACCCGTAAACTAAAAACTCTGCCCAGGGATGCACAGTGGTTTTAAAGGAGGCATTGTAGGCACACATGTAAAGTAAGACAGCAGTTGTCTTTGAGGGAATCCTCCTCAGTCCCAGGGCCAGATTCATGAAGCATATCAGGGTAGAATTGCTGATCTAGGATCAGTGTTGCATTTTAGATCATAATGAATAAGATTATATGGACTGGGGGAACCTGATCCTAGATCAGCACTCTTACTTTGAGACGCCTCATGAACACGGGTCATCGAGTAGCCTATCCCTCTCGGTTGATACATTCTCCTTACAGAGAGACATCAGGGACTGTGACATACTCTGTTTCACAGAATCATGGCTCTCTCCAGATATACTGTCCCTGTCCATACAGCAAGCTGGGTTCCCAGTACATCGCGCAAACAGGAATAAAGAACTCTCCGGGAAGAAGAAAGGCGGGGTGTATGTTTCATGATTAACTACTCATGGTGTGAGATAACGTACAGAAACTCAAGTCCTTTTGTTCACCCAACCTAGAATATCTCACAATCAAATGCCGACCGTATTACCTCCCCAGATAATTTTCTTCGGTTATAGTCACAGCCGTGTATATTCCTCCTCAAGCCGATAACCTCAAGGAGCTACACTGGACTTTGTGCAAACTGGAAACCACATATCCTGAGGCCGCATTTATTGTAGCTGGGGATTTTAACAAAGCAAATTTGAGGAAAACGCCACCGAAGTTCTATCAACACATTGACTGTAGTACTCACACTGCTAAAACACTTGATCACTGCTACTCCCCCTTCCGGGATGCCGACAAGGCTCTCCACAGCCCTACCTCAGGGCAAATCAGTTCACGGCTCCATTTTGCTCCTCCCTTCCTGTAGGTAGAAACTCAAACAGGAAGTACCCGTGGTTAGGTCTATGCAACACTGGTCTGACCAATCGGAATCCATGCTTCAAGACTGTTTTGATGTATACACGGACACGGTGACTGAGTTCATCAGGAAATGCATAAGCGATGTTGTTCCCACTGTGACTGTTAAAACCTACCCAAACTAGAAACCGTGGCTAGACGGCAGCATTCGCAAAAAACTGAAAGAGTGAACCCCCGTATTTAAGCATGGCAAGGTGACTGGGAATATGGTTGAATACAAACAGTGTAGTTATCAAACAGGCATAACGTCAGTACAGAGACAAAGTGGAGTTGCAATTCAACGGCTCAGACACGAGACGTATGTGGCAGGGTCTACAGACTATCACGGATTACAAAGGGGAAACCAGCCACGTCGCGGACACCAACGTCTTGCTCCAGGACAAGCTAAACACCTTCTTTGCCCGCTCCCAAGGACTGTGGGCTCCCTTTCTCCGTGACCGACGTGTGTAAGACATTTAAGCGTGTTAACCCTCACAAGGCTGCCAGCGCAGACGGGATCCCTAGCCGTGTCCTCAGAGCATGTGCAGACCAGCTGGCTGGAGTGTTTACGGACATATTAAATCTTTCCCTATCCCAGTCTGCTGTCCCCACTTGCTTCACGATGTCCACCATTGTTCTTGTAACGAAGAAAGCAAATGTAACTGACCTCAATGACTACCTGACTCCCTGGACCCACTTCAGTTTGCATACCACCCCAACAGATCCACAGACGATGCAATCGCCATCACACTGCACACTGCCCTATCCTATTTGAACAAAGATGAATACCTATGTAAGAATGTTGTTAATTGACTATAGCTCAGCCTTCAATACCATAGCACCCTCCAACCTCATCATTCAGTTTGGGCCCCTGGGTCTAAACCCTGGCCTGTGCATCTGGGTCCTGGACTTCCTGACGGTCCGCCCCCCAGGTGGTGAAGGTAGGAAACAACACCTCCACTTCACTGATCCACAAGGATGTGTGCTCAGCCCCCTCATGTAATGCCTGTTCACCCATGAATGTGTGGCCACGCACGCCTCCAACTCAATCATCACGTTTGCAGATGACACAACAGTAGTAGACAGCCTACAGGGAGGAGGTGATGGCCCAGCCAGACTGGTCCAGGAAAATAACCTCTCCCTCAACATCAACAAAACAAAGGAGCTTATCGTGGACTTCAGGAAACAGCAGAGGGAGCACGCCCCTATCCACATCGACAGGACTGCAGTGGAGAAGGTGGAATTGCTTCAAGTTCCTCTGCGTACACATCACTGACAATCTGAAATGGTCCACCCACACAGACAATGTGGTGAAGAAAGCGCAACAGCTCCTCTTCTACCTCAGGAGGCTTAATAAATGTGGCTTGGCTAATTGACATAATTTGAGTCAATTGGAGGTGTACCTGTGGATGTATTTCAAGGCCTATCTTCATACTCAGTGCCTCCTTACTTGACATCATGGTATAATCAAAAGAAATCAGCCAAGACCTCAGAAAAATAATTGTAGACCTCCACAAGTCTGATTTATCCTTGGGAGCAATTTCCAAAGGCCTGAAGGTACCATATGCATGTGTACAAGCAATAGTACGCAAGTATAAACACCATGGGACCACGGAGCCTTCATACCGCTCAAGAAGGACACACGTTCTGTCTCCTTAGAGATGAACGTACTTTGGTGTGAAAAGTTGTGAGGGTGCTTTGCTGCAGGAGGGTCTGGTGCACTTCCCAAAATAGATTGCATCATGAGGCGGGAAAATCATGTGGATATATTGAAGCAACATCTCAAGACATCAGTCAGGAATTTAAAGCTTGGTCGCAAATGAGTCTTCGAAATGGACAATGACCCCAAGCATATTTCCAAAGTAGGGGCAAAATGGCTTAAGGACAACAAAGTCAAGGTATTGGAGTGGCCATCACAAAGCCTTGACCTCAATCCTATCTGAAAAAACTGAACTGAAAAAGCGTTTGCGAGCAAGGAGGCCTACAAACCTAACTCAGTTACACCAGCTCTGTCAGGAGGAATGGGCCAAAATTCACCCAACTTATTGTGGGAAGCTTGTGGAAGGCTACCCAAAACGTTTGACCCAAGTAAAACAATTTAAAGGCAATGCTACCAAATACTAATTGAGTGTATGTAAACTTTTGACCCACTGGGAATGTGATGAAAGAAATAAAAGCTGAAAGAAATAATTATCTCTACTATTATTCTGACATTTCGCATTCTTAAAATAAAGTGGTGATCCTAACTGACCTAAGACGGGGAATTTTTACTAGGATTAAACGTCAGGAATTGAAAAACTGAGTTTAAATGTATTTTGCTGAGGTGTCTGTAAAGTTCTGACTTCAACTCTACTGTATATACTGTATTCTATTCTACTGTATTTTAGTCAATGCCACTATGACATTGCTCGTCCTAATATTGATACATTTCTTATTTCCATTCTTTTACTTTAGATTTGTGTGTTGTTAGATACGACTACACTGTTGCAGCTAGGAACAAAATACATTTGTATACACCCACAATAACATCTGCTAAATATATGTATGTGACTAATTTGATTTGATTTGATATGTGCAGGGTTGATGCAAGTAACATGTGTTGTATGTTAAAGTCTTTAGTCACACCCTCTCAATAAAACCTGGGTTGTATAGCTCCACATACGTAATCAACATACATGTTGTGTTGGTTGCTAAGCACTGTAAGTGTAAGTGCAATGCTCTCACTTAACCTACACTGGGTGCTAAGCATACTATTCACACTTAAGCAATGGTACAGAATCCACACATGACAAGTAGCCCACTATGGCTGCTCCTTCTGCTGAGATGCTTTTCCTGTCTACTAACATCATGAGTAATGCTTGGTATCAGGTCAACTCTGACACATAACTACTTCACGTTACTTTCCTGAATGTAGTATGCTTCCAAAGGGTTTATTTATGTATTACCATTCAATCCATAGGATATACTCAAATAGAATATAACATGAGCCTGGTTACATAAGTCTTGTGCCTGGTTATATAGTACTATATAGTCTTCTTCTCTCTCGCAATTCAATTTCAATTTAGGGGCTTTATTGGCATTGGAAACACATGTTTACATTTCCAAAGCAAGTGAAATAGATAATAACCAAAAGTCAAATAAACAATCAGAAATTAACAGTAAACATTACACTCACAAGTTTCAGAATATTAGAGACATTTCTCTCTCTGTCTCGGTCTTCTTCCGTCTCTTTGTGTGTTTGTTTCTCTCTCTAAGTCTGTCTCTCTCTCTGTCTCATTGTGTGTCTGTCTGTCTGTCTGTCTGTCTGTCTGTCTGTCTGTCTGTCTGTCTGTCTGTCTGTCTGTCTGTCTGTCTGTCGGTCTCTCTCTCTTTCACTCTTTCTCAACAAGCTACCACAGAGCAGAGCACGAGGCTCACTATGCTGAGGGCTTCCTAAAAAGCCGGGCCTAATTGCATCTGAATTCGTGCTTGCTGGTAACAATAGCAGGGACGCTGTGTGTCCCTGTGCTGCGGCCAGCGGTCCACGGTTCACTGGGCGCTGTCGATAGGCATGGGCCCTCTGATTGACAGTTTCAGCCCAACAGCAATAAAGGATTTAATTGCGCATCGTGTGCCTATCGACAGATAGAGAAACTCAGAGGGCTAGCTATGATGGTACTGTGGTGCTACTGTAAACACACACACACACACACACACACACACACACACACACACACACACACACACACACACACACACACACACACACACACACACACACACACACACACACACACACACACACACACACACACACACATACACAGGTTGCTATCAGAAGTTGATCTGATTCTGATTAGTCATTAAGATTAAAAAGGACATGATTCATATCAGAGGTTATTGGGTTGTTGATCCATGTCCGTTAGTGGCTTGACATATTGCTGAGTTTTTCCACTAAGCATTACAATAGGAAGACAGCCTGTTTCTGATTGTTGTTTGACTCATGGAACAACATGACATAGAATGGAACCGAGCTGAATCATCACTTGATGATGTCATGCCAGATTAGATGTGGATTTGGGATGTTATGAATTTCTCATGTTTTGAAGCTAGAATCCTTAGTTGCTACATCCATTTTTGATTCTTGAAGAATATAATATATGAATGCAACATCAGTGGTTACATTTCTCCAGGCTCATTCCTCAGATTTTTACTAAAAGAGAGGCGGTGTGACTGCCGTAGCACTCAATTTTGTAATCATGAAGTGGTTTGAGAGGCTAGTTTAGGATCATATCACCTCCACCTTACCTGACACCCTAGACCCACTTCAATTTGCCTAACGGCCAATAGATCTACAGACGATACAATCGCAATCACAGTGCACACTTCCCTATCGCATCTGGACAAGAGGAATACCTACGTCAGAATGCCGTTCATTGACTATTGTTCAGCCTTCATTGGCCCATTCCTGTAACTGAGTCAGGTTTGTAGGCCTCCTTGCTTGCACATGCTTTTTCAGTTCTGCCCACAATTGTTCTATGGGATTGAGGTCAAGCTTTTGTGATGGCCACTCCAATACCTGGACTTTGTTGTCCTTAAGGCATTTTGCCCCTACTTTGGAAGTATGCTTGGGGTCATTGTCCATTTGGAAGACCCATTTGCGACCAAGCTTTAACTTCCTGACTGATGTCTTGAGATGTTGCTTCAATATATTCACATAATTTTCCCTCCCAACCTATTTTGTGAAGTGCACCAGTCCCTCCTGCAGCAAAGCACCCCTAAAACATGATGCTGCCACCCCCGGATTTCACGGTTGGGATGGTGTTCTTGTGCATGCCAGCCTCCTCCTTTTTCCTCCAAACATAACGATGGTCATTATGGCCAAAACAATTCTATTTTTGTTTCATCAGACCAGAGCATAAAAAGTACAATCTTTGTCCCCATGTGCAGTTGCAAACCGTAGTCTGGCTTTTTTATGGAGGTTATGGAGCAGAGGCTTCTTCCTTGCTGAGCGGTCTTTCAGGTTATGTCGATATATGACTCGTTTTACTGTGGATATAGATACTTTTGTACCTGTTTCCTCCAGCATCTTCACAAGGTATATTGTTGTTGTTCTGGGATTGATTTGCACTTTTCGCACCAAAGTACGTTCATCTCAAGGAGACAGAACGCGTGTCCTTCCTGAGCGCTATGACGACTGAGTGGTCCCTTGGTGTTTATACTTGCGCACTATTGTTTGTACAGATGAACGTGGTACCTTCAGGCGTTTGGAAGTTGCTCCCAAGGATGAACCAGACTTGTGGATGTCAGCAATTTTCTTTTGATTTTCCCATGATGTCAATCAAAGAGGCACTGAGTTTGAAGGTAGGCCTTGAAATACATCCACAGGTACACAAATTGACTCAAATGATGTCAATTAGCCTATCAGCAGCTTCTAAAGTCATGACATAATGTTCTGGAATTTTCCAAGCTGTTTAAAGGCACAGTCAATTTAGTGTATGTAAACTTCTGACCCACTGGAATTGTGATTTATAAGTGAAATATTCTGTCTGTAAACAATTGTTGGAAAAATTCATTGTGTCGTGCATTAAAGTAGATGTCCTAACCGACTTGCCAAAACTATTGTTTTTTTAATAAGAAGTTTGTGGAGTGGTTGAAAAACGAGTTTATGACTCCAACCTAAGTGTATGTAAACTTCCGACTTCAACTGTATATACTGTATTCTATTCAACTGTATATACTGTATTCTATTCAACTGTATATACTGTATTCTATTCAACTGTATATACTGTATTCTATTCAACTGTATATACTGTATTCTATTCAACTGTATATACTGTATTCTATTCAACTGTATATACTGTATTCTATTCAACTGTATAAACTGTATTCTATTCTACTGTATATACTGTATTCTATTCGACTGTATTTTAGTCAATGCCATTTTGATTTGATTTGCTTTGTTATTGTTTCAATGAAGGATTCTAGCTTTAGATACTACAAATGAAACTGGAACTGACTTTTTGAATGGTCAAAGGAATTTCCTTTTGGCTGAGGTAACTGTGGAATCGTTTTTTTTACTGTGTCTGTGATCTTGAGCACGTTAGCAGAGATCGAGTTAGATCGTTCTGTCAACGAGTGTCAGAACATTTGGAAAATGACAGTGAATGGATGATATGACACAGTGTGGCATTCATAAATTCAGCATCCCTGCATTGAAAAGACAGCGGTCAAAATCACCTGTGTGTGTTTAACATCTTTGTGACTGTGTGAACTTTGTCAACAATGATTCTAATATGGTTTTCTCAACCATTCAGGTGTCAGATCGTAATTTGATCCAGTCTCCTACAGCGGGAAAATAAACCTGCAGCAATGGAAAATGTGAATTATTATGTCAATTATAATTATGGACATTTTTCTAGTGGTTGATACAATTTTCGGAAGGGCAAATCAAGTTTGGAAATGACAAACTTTTGAAGACTTTTTAAACCTACAAATAGAATATAAGTTGTCCAGCAACAGGGTGATCAGATTCAGATCTTATGACGCTAACACAAAGACAACTTCCAACTTCTGTAAGATGTGATACAAAAAACACTGCCTCAATCCTATATAATTAGCTACTTCTCCCTGGCATTGTGGTGGATGTAGTGTTGCATAGACAAAGCCAAAGGATCAGCTAATTAAGTCGCTGAACATAATGATCATAAAATCTGGACGTCTGTTGGTTCCAGTTTGGCGCCGTTATCCGTGTTTCACCCTGTCCGTATCGCACACTTACAATCTCTGGCACTGAATGGTGATTGGGATCCGTCTGACAAAGGCGAACTCACCCGCACACGCGCGGGAACGCACACGCACAATCATGCACGCACACACACACACACACACACACACACACACACAGAGCGATGACACTCACACACACACTTCCCTGGCTTGAGTGTGCCCAAAGATATGAAAGAGTGATTAGGCTCCTGGTTTGAGAATACAATCCAAACAGATGGGGCGTGAATAACGGATCCAGAATAGCCTAATTGTTTGGTTTAATCTCCAAGCAAAACATATTGCCATCATTTTCACATGAAGATAATTCTTTCCTCTGTTTATTTAGTGTTTGGATTAAGTGACTTTTGTGGTGGCTGGAGTTTTTGGAGAGATTTTAAGAATAGCTTTATTATAGTATTAACATGATTGACTACTGTGGTTAACATGATTGACTACTGTGGTTAACATGATTGACTACTGTGGTTAACATGGTTGACTACAGTGGTTAACATGATTGACTACTGTGGTTAACATGGTTGACTACTGTGGTTAACATGATTGACTACTGTGGTTAACATGGTTGACTACTGTGGTTAACATGATTGACTACTGTGGTTAACATGGTTGACTACTGTGGTTAACATGGTTGACTACTGTGGTTAACATGATTGACTACTGTGGTTAACATGGTTGACTACTGTGGTTAACATGATTGACTACTGTGGTAAAACATGGTTGACTACAGTGGTTAACATGATTGACTACTGTGGTTAACATGGTTGACTACTGTGGTTAACATGGTTGACTACTGTGGTTAACATGATTGACTACATTAATGTGTTGTGTGTTTAGACTGTCTTTACCATAACCGTGATTTATATATTGCATTTCTTCTTAGATATTGTCTTAGCTGGTGTTTCTGTCAAATGACTACCTTGGTATGTGTTCTTTGTGGGCGTGTGTGTGTGTGTGTGTCTGCTGTGTGTGTATATACGTTGTGTGTGTTTGTGCGTGCGTGCACCTGCCAATCATTATCATACTATAGTACTATCTACTACTCTCATACTGCATATTATGCTCTCTGTCATATAGTCCTATAGCAACAAAACCCAGTTACAGTACATCTTCAGGCTGTGCTCTGTCCATGACAGTCTGACCAGGTGAATCCAGGTGAAAGCTATGATCCCTTATTGATGTCACTTGTTAAATACACTTCAGTCAGTGTAGATGAAGGGAGACAGGTTAAAGAAGGATTTTTAAGCCTTGAGACAATTAAGACATGGATTGTGTATGTGTGCCATTCAGAGAGTGAATGGGCAAGACAAAATATTGAAGTGCCTTTGAACGGGGTATTGTAGTAAGTGCCAGGCTCACCCGTTCGTGTCAAGAACTGCAACGCTGCTGGGTTTTTCACGCTCAACAGTTTCCCGTCTGTATCAAGAACGGTCCACCACACAAAGGACATCCAGACAACTTGACAACTGTGGCAAGCATTGGAGTCAACATGGATCTCCCAACATGGGCCAGTCCATGCCCCGACTAGTTGAGGCTGGGGGGGAGATTGCAACTCAATATTAGGAAGGTGTTCCTAATGTTTTGTACGCTCAGTGTATTGGCTACTGTTACAGAGTATACTGCAGAGCAGAGCCGTTCTCTTTTTACTCCATTGTTTGTCAACAAACACTGTAAAGCCTCAAAACATGGCTAAAACTATACATTTGATCTCATGGATGGTCAGTACTTGTGTCTATGTCTATGAATTTGAGAGAGGTTATATTTCCACTGTTCCACCTCAGTCATTGACCAAATTCAGTGGTGGGGTGACCGCTTTATTATTGTTTGAACTCCATATCTTTATTGAAAGATCTATCCATACTTACACATTATATAGGTCAGAAGATGAGTTGGGCCTCTATCCATACTTACACATTATATAGGTCAGAAGATGAGTTGGGCCTCTATCCATACTTACACATTATATAGGTCAGAAGATGAGTTGGGCCTCTATCCATACTTACACATTATATAGGTCAGAAGATGAGTTGGGCCTCTATCCATACTTACACATTATTTAGGTCAGAAGATGAGTTGGGCCTCTATCCATACTTACACATTATATAGGTCAGAAGATGAGTTGGGCCTCTATCCATACTTACACATTATATAGGTCAGAAGATGAGTTGGGCCTCTATCCATACTTACACATTATATAGGTCAGAAGATGAGTTGGGCCTCTATCCATACTTACACATTATATAGGTCAGAAGATGAGTTGGGCCTCTATCCATACTTACACATTATATAGGTCAGAAGATGAGTTGGGCCTCTATCCATACTTACACATTATATAGGTCAGAAGATGAGTTGGGCCTCTATCCATACTTACACATTATATAGGTCAGAAGATGAGTTGGGCCTCTATCCATACTTACACATTATTTAGGTCAGAAGATGAGTTGGGCCTCTATCCATACTTACACATTATATAGGTCAGAAGATGAGTTGGGCCTCTATCCATACTTACACATTATATAGGTCAGAAGATGAGTTGGGCCTCTAATCCATACTTACACATTATATAGGTCAGAAGATGAGTTGGGCCTCTATCCATACTTACACATTATATAGGTCAGAAGATGAGTTGGGCCTCTATCCATACTTACACATTATATAGGTCAGAAGATGAGTTGGGCCTCTATCCATACTTACACATTATATAGGTCAGAAGATGAGTTGGGCCTCTATCCATACTTACACATTATATAGGTCAGAAGATGAGTTGGGCCTCTATCCATACTTACACATTATATAGGTCAGAAGATGAGTTGGGCCTCTATCCATACTTACACATTATTTAGGTCAGAAGATGAGTTGGGCCTCTATCCATACTTACACATTATATAGGTCAGAAGATGAGTTGGGCCTCTATCCATACTTACACATTATATAGGTCAGAAGACGAGTTGGGCCTCTAATCCATACTTACACATTATATAGGTCAGAAGATGAGTTGGGCCTCTATCCATACTTACACATTATATAGGTCAGAAGATGAGTTGGGCCTCTATCCATACTTACACATTATATAGGTCAGAAGATGAGTTGGGCCTCTATCCATACTTACACATTATATAGGTCAGAAGATGAGTTGGGCCTCTATCCATACTTACACATTATATAGGTCAGAAGATGAGTTGGGCCTCTATCCATACTTACACATTATATAGGTCAGAAGATGAGTTGGGCCTCTATCCATACTTACACATTATTTAGGTCAGAAGATGAGTTGGGCCTCTATCCATACTTACACATTATATAGGTCAGAAGATGAGTTGGGCCTCTATCCATACTTACACATTATATAGGTCAGAAGACGAGTTGGGCCTCTAATCCATACTTACACATTATATAGGTCAGAAGATGAGTTGGGCCTCTATCCATACTTACACATTATATAAGTCAGAAGATGAGTTGGGCCTCTATCCTTATATCTGTTTCCCTATCCTCCTTCATTCTGAACAGTTATTCATGTATCTGTTTCCCTATCCTCCTTCATTCTGAATAGGTATTCATATATCTGTTTCCCTATCCTCCTTCATTCTGAATAGTTATTCATATATCTGTTTCCCTATCCTCCTTCATTCTGAACAGTTATTCATGTATCTGTTTCCCTATCCTCCTTCATTCTGAACAGTTATTCATGTATCTGTTTCCCTATCCTCCTTCATTCTGAACAGTTATTCATATATCTGTTTCCCTATCCTCCTTCATTCTGAACAGTTATTCATGTATCTGTTTCCCTATCCTCCTTCATTCTGAACAGTTATTCATATATCTGTTTCCCTATCCTCCTTCATTCTGAACAGTTATTCATGTATCTGTTTCCCTATCCTCCTTCATTCTGAACAGTTATTCATGTATCTGTTTCCCTATCCTCCTTCATTCTGAACAGTTATTCATATATCTGTTTCCCTATCCTCCTTCATTCTGAACAGTTATTCATGTATCTGTTTCCCTATCCTCCTTCATTCTGAACAGTTATTCATATATCTGTTTCCCTATCCTCCTTCATTCTGAACAGTTATTCATATATCTGTTTCCCTATCCTCCTTCATTCTGAACAGTTATTCATATATCTGTTTCCCTATCCTCCTTCATTCTGAACAGTTATTCATGTATCTGTTTCCCTATCCTCCTTCATTCTGAACAGTTATTCATGTATCTGTTTCCCTATCCTCCTTCATTCTGAACAGTTATTCATATATCTGTTTCCCTATCCTCCTTCATTCTGAACAGTTATTCATGTATCTGTTTCCCTATCCTCCTTCATTCTGAACAGTTATTCATATATCTGTTTCCCTATCCTCCTTCATTCTGAACAGTTATTCATGTATCTGTTTCCCTATCCTCCTTCATTCTGAACAGTTATTCATATATCTGTTTCCCTATCCTCCTTCATTCTGAACAGTTATTCATATATCTGTTTCCCTATCCTCCTTCATTCTGAACAGTTATTCATGTATCTGTTTCCCTATCCTCCTTCATTCTGAACAGTTATTCATATATCTGTTTCCCTATCCTCCTTCATTCTGAACAGTTATTCATGTATCTGTTTCCCTATCCTCCTTCATTCTGAACAGTTATTCATATATCTGTTTCCCTATCCTCCTTCATTCTGAACAGTTATTCATGTATCTGTTTCCTATCCTCCTTCATTCTGAACAGTTATTCATATATCTGTTTCCCTATCCTCCTTCATTCTGAACAGTTATTCATGTATCTGTTTCCCTATCCTCCTTCATTCTGAACAGTTATTCATGTATCTGTTTCCCTATCCTCCTTCATTCTGAACAGTTATTCATGTATCTGTTTCCCTATCCTCCTTCATTCTGAACAGTTATTCATGTATCTGTTTCCCTATCCTCCTTCATTCTGAACAGTTATTCATGTATCTGTTTCCCTATCCTCCTTCATTCTGAACAGTTATTCATGTATCTGTTTCCCTATCCTCCTTCAGTCTGAACAGTTGTAATTCTCTGAAGTGTGCTGTCGTTCTGTGTTTTTAGTCTACTATATACAGTAATGTGGCCTTTGAACAGCTGTATTTGAACTTAACTTCGAGCCAGAATAGCAGTCGTTGAGAGAGTAATTGCATGTTTGACTTTGAGGGAAACTGCAGTAATTCAGAGCTCATGGTGGAGTTCGCTGCTCCGAAGCGTCAGGCACCCATGCACTTTCATTTCAAAAGCCAGAGGATCAGTCAATAGGTTTTTTTCTTGATATATTGGTAGATATTTATGAATTTACTACAGTACTGTGGCACCACTGTATAACTGGTTGTTTCCGTATTATATACAATAGTTACCTGATAACAACGTATGGTGGTCCTTTTACTGGGGTGCCATGTTGTTCTCCATGCATTATGTAAATGGAATCATCGATATCAATTTACAGCCATAATCAGATAAGCAATGATTTATATGCTGTGACTATGCAATATAGCAAAGGATAGGAATTGATAATAATGTGTACTATAATAATAATATAATATATAACAATGTTCTATATTATCATGAGAAGAACTGGAAAGGAGAGGAAAATAGGAGGAAACAGAGAGAGAGGACTAACATATAGGGCATTTCACTAGGAATCCAGCTGAGAGTCATATCCCATTTAGTTTTGCATTAGTCAGAGGCTCTCAGTGGTTTAGTATGGAGGGCGAGAGCCGGGCCTGAAAAAGGCTCCCTAACCAGGCTGCTTTAAAAAGGAACCTTGTGGCTTAACCTACACAAGATAATCTTCCACAGGAAAGATACTTATCCATGCATAAGTATAGGGCTCTTGCTCGCTGTTTATGAAATAGCTTTTACTTTTTATATGGGACTGCTTTTAGGATTTTTGGACATTTTAAATTTAGCTAAATGTTGAGGGAAAATTATATTTTGGGGTTTAAAGAGAATCACATTTTCTGGTGAAATTTTCCCTGCCTGACCTGAAATGACATGTACCCAGCCATGTCTGTGGCATGCCCATATCTACTCTTTAGGTTATAACGAGTGCCTGGAGTTTTTCCTGAAGAGACATCTATCTACACTGACTATACCAGACATTAGGAACACCTTCCTAATATTGAGTTGCACCCCCATTTGCCCTCAGAACATCCTCAGTTTGTCGGGGCATGGACTCTACGAGGTGTCGAAAGCATTCCACAGATGCTGGCCCATGTTGACTCCAATGCTTCCCACAGTTGTGTCAAGTTGTCTGGATGTCCTTTGTGTGGTGGACCATTCTTGATACACACGGGAAACTGTTGAACGTGAAAAACCCAGCAGTGTGTCCGTTCTGGACACAAACCAGTGCACCTACTACTATACCCCATTCAAAGGCACTTAAATATTTTGTCTTGCCCTTTCAACCCCTCAATGACACACTGACACAATCCATGTCTCAAGTCTTAAATATCCTTCTTTATCCCGTCTCCTCCCCTTCAGCTACACTGACTGAAGTGCATTTAACATGTCTCCTCCCCTTCATCTACACTGACTGAAGTGGATTTAACATGTCTCCTCCCCTTCATCTACACTGACTGAAGTGCATTTAACATGTCTCCTCCCCTTCATCTACACTGACTGAAGTGGATTTAACATGTCTCCTCCCCTTCACCTACACTGACTGAAGTGCATTTAACATGTCTCCTCCCCTTCATCTACACTGACTGAAGTGGATTTAACATGTCTCCTCCCCTTCATCTACACTGACTGAAGTGGATTTAACATGTCTCCTCCCCTTCACCTACACTGACTGAAGTGGATTTAACATGTCTCCTCCCCTTCATCTACACTGACTGAAGTGGATTTAACATGTCTCCTCCCCTTCATCTACACTGACTGAAGTGCATTTAACATGTCTCCTCCCCTTCAGCTACACTGACTGAAGTGGATTTAACATGTCTCCTCCCCTTCACCTACACTGACTGAAGTGCATTTAACATGTCTCCTCCCCTTCAGCTACACTGACTGAAGTGGATTTAACATGTCTCCTCCCCTTCACCTACACTGACTGAAGTGCATTTAACATGTCTCCTCCCCTTCAGCTACACTGACTGAAGTGCATTTAACATGTCTCCTCCCCTTCATCTACACTGACTGAAGTGGATTTAACATGTGTCCTCCCCTTCATCTACACTGACTGAAGTGGATTTAACATGTCTCCTCCCCTTCACCTACACTGACTGAAGTGGATTTAACATGTCTCCTCCCCTTCATCTACACTGACTGAAGTGGATTTAACATGTCTCCTCCCCTTCACCTACACTGACTGAAGTGGATTTAACATGTCTCCTCCCCTTCACCTACACTGACTGAAGTGGATTTAACATGTCTCCTCCCCTTCATCTACACTGACTGAAGTGGATTTAACATGTCTCCTCCCCTTCATCTACACTGACTGAAGTGCATTTAACATGTCTCCTCCCCTTCATCTACACTGACTGAAGTGGATTTAACATGTCTCCTCCCCTTCATCTACACTGACTGAAGTGGATTTAACATGTCTCCTCCCCTTCACCTACACTGACTGAAGTGCATTTAACATGTCTCCTCCCCTTCATCTACACTGACTGAAGTGGATTTAACATGTCTCCTCCCCTTCACCTACACTGACTGAAGTGCATTTAACATGTCTCCTCCCCTTCATCTACACTGACTGAAGTGCATTTAACATGTCTCCTCCCCTTCATCTACACTGACTGAAGTGCATTTAACATGTCTCCTCCCCTTCATCTACACTGACTGAAGTGGATTTAACATGTCTCCTCCCCTTCACCTACACTGACTGAAGTGCATTTAACATGTCTCCTCCCCTTCATCTACACTGACTGAAGTGCATTTAACATGTCTCCTCCCCTTCATCTACACTGACTGAAGTGCATTTAACATGTCTCCTCCCCTTCATCTACACTGACTGAAGTGCATTTAACATGTCTCCTCCCCTTCATCTACACTGACTGAAGTGGATTTAACATGTCTCCTCCCCTTCACCTACACTGACTGAAGTGCATTTAACATGTCTCCTCCCCTTCATCTACACTGACTGAAGTGCATTTAACATGTCTCCTCCCCTTCATCTACACTGACTGAAGTGCATTTAACATGTCTCCTCCCCTTCATCTACACTGACTGAAGTGGATTTAACATGTCTCCTCCCCTTCATCTACACTGACTGAAGTGCATTTAACATGTCTCCTCCCCTTCATCTACACTGACTGAAGTGGATTTAACATGTCTCCTCCCCTTCACCTACACTGACTGAAGTGCATTTAACATGTCTCCTCCCCTTCATCTACACTGACTGAAGTGCATTTAACATGTCTCCTCCCCTTCATCTACACTGACTGGTGCATTTAACATGTCTCCTCCCCTTCATCTACACTGACTGAAGTGCATTTAACATGTCTCCTCCCCTTCATCTACACTGACTGGTGGATTTAACATGTCTCCTCCCCTTCATCTACACTGACTGAAGTGGATTTAACATGTCTCCTCCCCTTCATCTACACTGACTGAAGTGGATTTAACATGTCTCCTCCCCTTCAGCTACACTGACTGAAGTGGATTTAACATGTCTCCTCCCCTTCAGCTACACTGACTGGTGGATTTAACATGTCTCCTCCCCTTCATCTACACTGACTGAAGTGGATTTAACATGTCTCCTCCCCTTCAGCTACACTGACTGAAGTGCATTTAACATGTCTCCTCCCCTTCATCTACACTGACTGAAGTGGATTTAACAGGTGACATCAAAAAGGATCATAGTTTTCACCTGGATTCACCTGGTCAGTCTATATAATGGAAAGAGCAGGTGTTCTTAATGTTTTGTATACTCATTGTATATGGCTGTGGTCAGGGAAAACTCCTGGCCCTATGGTCTCTGGGCTATCTGATGATAACATCTGCCTTTCAACCTTATAACACTGTCCATAACAACAACGCCTGTACCCTGCTCATGTCTGTTCTGTCCCACACTGACACACATCGGTCTAAAGTTGCAGTTCGGCACTGACCTAGTATCAGCTCACCTTCCCCAAATCCTTAAATCAGTGTCTCGGAACAAGAGGGGCTATTTCTCCGTACTCCCACAATTTTTTTTTTTTAAAGAACCCAATCCAGCTTTAAACGTACTCTTAAAAGTTGTAATAGTAGAATGCACAAGGTGGAATTTCCATATTTGGTAGCGCATCATAAGTTCCTATTGCCATGTTAGTCATTGTGTACCTTAGAGAGCTATTTATAACTTATCAGAAATGTCCAGATCAACTAGACCATGTTAGTCATTGTGTACCTTAGAGAGCTATTTATAACTTATCAGAAATGTCCAGATCAACTAGACCATGTTAGTCATTGTGTACCTTAGAGAGCTATTTATAACTTATCAGAAATGTCCAGATCAACTAGACCATGTTAGTCATTGTGTACCTTAGAGAGCTATTTATAACTTATCAGAAATGTCCAGATCAACTAGACCATGTTAGTCATTGTGTACCTTAGAGAGCTATTTATAACTTATCAGAAATGTCCAGATCAACTAGACCATGTTAGTCATTGTGTACCTTAGAGAGCTATTTATAACTTATCAGAAATGTCCAGATCAACTAGACCATGTTAGTCATTGTGTACCTTAGAGAGCTATTTATAACTTATCAGAAATGTCCAGATCAACTAGACCATGTTAGTCATTGTGTACCTTAGAGAGCTATTTATAACTTATCAGAAATGTCCAGATCAACTAGACCATGTTAGTCATTGTGTACCTTAGAGAGCTATTTATAACTTATCAGAAATGTCCAGATCAACTAGACCATGTTAGTCATTGTGTACCTTAGAGAGCTATTTATAACTTATCAGAAATGTCCAGATCAACTAGACCATGTTAGTCATTGTGTACCTTAGAGAGCTATTTATAACTTATCAGAAATGTCCAGATCAACTAGACCATGTTAGTCATTGTGTACCTTAGAGAGCTATTTATAACTTATCAGAAATGTCCAGATCAACTAGACCATGTTAGTCATTGTGTACCTTAGAGAGCTATTTATAACTTATCAGAAATGTCCAGATCAACTAGACCATGTTAGTCATTGTGTACCTTAGAGAGCTATTTATAACTTATCAGAAATGTCCAGATCAACTAGACCATGTTAGTCATTGTGTACCTTAGAGAGCTATTTATAACTTATCAGAAATGTCCAGATCAACTAGACCATGTTAGTCATTGTGTACCTTAGAGAGCTATTTATAACTTATCAGAAATGTCCAGATCAACTAGACCATGTTAGTCATTGTGTACCTTAGAGAGCTATTTATAACTTATCAGAAATGTCCAGATCAACTAGACCATGTTAGTCATTGTGTACCTTAGAGAGCTATTTATAACTTATCAGAAATGTCCAGATCAACTAGACCATGTTAGTCATTGTGTACCTTAGAGAGCTATTTATAACTTATCAGAAATGTCCAGATCAACTAGACCATGTTAGTCATTGTGTACCTTAGAGAGCTATTTATAACTTATCAGAAATGTCCAGATCAACTAGACCATGTTAGTCATTGTGTACCTTAGAGAGCTATTTATAACTTATCAGAAATGTCCAGATCAACTAGACCATGTTAGTCATTGTGTACCTTAGAGAGCTATTTATAACTTATCAGAAATGTCCAGATCAACTAGACCATGTTAGTCATTGTGTACCTTAGAGAGCTATTTATAACTTATCAGAAATGTCCAGATCAACTAGA
Organism: Oncorhynchus keta; assembly: GCF_023373465.1. Taxonomy (NCBI): domain Eukaryota; kingdom Metazoa; phylum Chordata; class Actinopteri; order Salmoniformes; family Salmonidae; genus Oncorhynchus; species Oncorhynchus keta. The sequence goes on from NC_068435.1 coordinate 19,065,386, forward strand.
CCATGTTAGTCATTGTGTACCTTAGAGAGCTATTTATAACTTATCAGAAATGTCCAGATCAACTAGACCATGTTAGTCATTGTGTACCTTAGAGAGCTATTTATAACTTATCAGAAATGTCCAGATCAACTAGACCATAATATATGCCATTTAGCAGACGCTTTTATCCAAAGCGACTTACAGTCATGTGTGCATACATTCTACGTATGGGTGGTCCCGGGAATCGAACCCACTACCCTGGCGTTACAAGCGCCATGCTCTACCAACTGAGCTACAGAAGGACCATGTTAGTCATTGTGTACCTTAGAGAGCTATTTATAACTTATCAGAAATGTCCAGATCAACTAGACCATGTTAGTCATTGTGTACCTTAGAGAGCTATTTATAACTTATCAGAAATGTCCAGATCAACTAGACCATGTTAGTCATTGTGTACCTTAGAGAGCTATTTATAACTTATCAGAAATGTCCAGATCAACTAGACCATGTTAGTCATTGTGTACCTTAGAGAGCTATTTATAACTTATCAGAAATGTCCAGATCAACTAGACCATGTTAGTCATTGTGTACCTTAGAGAGCTATTTATAACTTATCAGAAATGTCCAGATCAACTAGACCATGTTAGTCATTGTGTACCTTAGAGAGCTATTTATAACTTATCAGAAATGTCCAGATCAACTAGACCATGTTAGTCATTGTGTACCTTAGAGAGCTATTTATAACTTATCAGAAATGTCCAGATCAACTAGACCATGTTAGTCATTGTGTACCTTAGAGAGCTATTTATAACTTATCAGAAATGTCCAGATCAACTAGACCATGTTAGTCATTGTGTACCTTAGAGAGCTATTTATAACTTATCAGAAATGTCCAGATCAACTAGACCATGTTAGTCATTGTGTACCTTAGAGAGCTATTTATAACTTATCAGAAATGTCCAGATCAACTAGACCATGTTAGTCATTGTGTACCTTAGAGAGCTATTTATAACTTATCAGAAATGTCCAGATCAACTAGACCATGTTAGTCATTGTGTACCTTAGAGAGCTATTTATAACTTATCAGAAATGTCCAGATCAACTAGACCATGTTAGTCATTGTGTACCTTAGAGAGCTATTTATAACTTATCAGAAATGTCCAGATCAACTAGACCATGTTAGTCATTGTGTACCTTAGAGAGCTATTTATAACTTATCAGAAATGTCCAGATCAACTAGACCATGTTAGTCATTGTGTACCTTAGAGAGCTATTTATAACTTATCAGAAATGTCCAGATCAACTAGACCATGTTAGTCATTGTGTACCTTAGAGAGCTATTTATAACTTATCAGAAATGTCCAGATCAACTAGACCATGTTAGCTAACATTTTTTAACATAGGTTTTTGAGCCCCTTAGATTTGTTGTAATCTTTTTGTCGCTCAAATATCACATGAATACACATTAGACATGGCACAATCTATAGAATTGCATTTTCTGATAAAACTGCTAAATTCTCCCCACCAACAAGAGGGGTGTGAACAGTACTTGTGTCCATAGAAATAGACGTTGTGTGTGTGTTCCCTAATGCTGGGAGGGGGTGAAAAACGTTTGGAACCCCTGCAGTAGTCTACTGTACAGTAGCCATGGTAACGGGGACTATGGCTGTAGTGGGTAATGGGTTCTGTCCTGTACTCTGTTCTGTATAAACAGCAGGCGCCATGGAGGCAGGGTGACATGACAGATATATTACCTCGTTGTGTAAACCAGCAACAGCTGCACTATTGTAATTAAACACAGGTTAAGAAGAGAGAACCCCGTACAAACAAAGGAGTCTGGTTACTATACTGTAGTAGCAGATCCTGAGGTGTAGGGAGAGATTAGGTCTATTGAAGCTCACGAGTGAATTGACAGGATGTAGTTTCCCAAATAAGACACTGAGCTAAAGTCAGTTTTGCATTATTCAGTTCCTCCAGCATTCCATGAAACCACATATTTTTTCTAAATCAACAATTCTCTGCATATTGCACGGGGACTTGCAAATTTTATCAATCACCGCACTATTTCTGCATAAAACTGTCAAATAATAGCAATATCATCATATAAAACGGACCCATCACAGCAGTACAAAAAGAGGGCTCGCTATTTCAACCAATCACCGCACATTTACTGCATAATATGGTTCAATCAAGCCACACGTCAGCAAACCTTTTACCTCGTCAGTGCATTTTTGCAACAAATTGGACAAAATCATCGCAAATTGCCATGCAAAATGTCAGCATTTCCGGGGCAAAATGCTTGATTTGCAAATATTACAAAAAATCTCTGAGAAATCCTGGAGTGACTGATTAGTGCCCCTAATGGTTAAGATTATCCATGAGTAAGATAAAGCTGATTCTAGATCTGTGGCTATGGTGTTCTGTATGCTTTTTCCCTCTTCCTAGATCTCTTTGTTTAAAGGGATTGGGATCTAAAAAAGATTCAGATTCAGTTTAGACTAAGTAGTTTGACTGCTATACATCAAAGCAGGGGCGCAACTTTGGTTTTAGACGTGTGGGGGACAGCCTACCCGACTGCTCGGAGGCATTCGCATGGTCCTAAAGCACACCGTTGCCTCATTTTGTATCACATTCCAATGATGAAACTGGGGGGGACAAAAATGCCATTTCAGAATTTGTGGGGGGACATGTCCCTCCTGCCCCCAGTGAAAGTTGCGCCCCTGCATTGTCTAGTTATCTTGCTGTAGCCCAGCTCTGTGATTGTAGCCTTGGCTATCCCAGATGCATATGACTCTCTCTGGGTTGTTTTCCTCACAGTCTCACACCCCTACTGAGTCGTATCACATCTGTGTGCGTTCCTGTTTATATTACACCTATCTATATGTTAATCTACATCTACATGTTAATCTATATGTAAATGTAAGCATGAAACACTAGGTGTGATGCAATTCGTATAGCGATAGGGACTAAAGGCACCCGCATACTAGGTTCGGTTTTCTCCCAGCAAATGTCTATGCCTCACATACTCCCTTAAAAGTTCTTGAAAAATTAGAAAGAAGTGGCAATATTAACGTTTGTCCCTCTTGAGATGCCATAGCAACAACATAGCCAGTGTTCCTCAGAATAGATAGAATGAATCTAAGATTCATTAAGAAATCTGTAATTAATTAACTAAGATGTTTGGTGCAGTATTTCTCAAGTTAAAAAAATAGCATGAAAACTAGTCATCGCTTATTGAATGATAACATGTCTAGCTTCATTGAAGAATCCTGTCCATAGCTCCCAATCCTACCAGGAGTAGTACTGTTGAACAATCACAGACAAAGAGGCATAGACTTCAGCTATCTAACTTTGACTTGCCTCAAACAAAGAAAATTGTGTGTGCGAACAGCCTAAAAAAAAAAATGGACAAAAACCAAAAGGAACAAAACGTCAAAACTCTACCGGTGTTCATCGTCTCGTTCTAACCAGGGACTTATTCAGACCGTGGACACCAGGTGAGTACAATTAACTTCCATGTAGAAACAAAAAACAGAAGTGTTTCAGCCTTCCAAGACCGGAATTGAGCAGTATTCACATGTGAAAATCTCTTGGGTGAATGAAGCATCTTGCCATAGAGATCTGGCATTTACATAATGACACTGATTGTCCCAAGGGGGGGGAGAGTTATAATAATGAACTGTACATACGTTAATCACAAGCAATATCTCAGACACAACTGGCCCGATTTTTAAGAAACTTGGTTGAATGATGCATCTTGCCATATGCTGATTGGCCCAAGGGGGGCGCTACATCATTTGTGGGAGACTACATGTTTACTGTTGCCTTTATTTAATCACGGTTAGCAGTCATACAAACGTTTTTCACATGTGAAAATCTAATTTGTAGTCTCACATGTAAGAACTCCACATTTACTCCAATGTTTGTAAGCAAAGTAAGCACTGTATAGCCTAAAAATATCTCAGTCAGCACTGGCCTGAGTTTGACAAAACTTGGGTGAATAATGCGTCTTGCCATAGAAACCAGGCATTTACAAAATGACACGGATAGGCCCAAGGGAGGTGCTATAGTAATGAATTGAAATTCCAAACTTTGAACAAGCAAATTTCCTGTCCTGTTTGAGCTTGAATTGTTGTCACTAATTGTGCCTGCATAATTTGTGGGGAACAACATGTTTACTGTTGCCTTGTTAATCTTTCAATGAAGGATTCAAGCGTTCCAGTAATAGTGTTATTATATGATGCAATCCTTTAGTAAGTGACTTACTTTTGTGCCATTAATATCAAGGAAAATGCCTGAAATTGAGAACAAAAATTATTATTATTACAAACAAAAATAATTGATATTATTGAAAGCAAAACATAAACCCAAAAGTATTGATAGTAAAACAACATTTTGCAAGGTAATATCTTTTAAATGCGAGTGCAAATGAATTGTAAATGGATGGTAAAAAAACATTTTTTTAATGATTTGCGCAATTAAATAAAACTCCTCCCTCTTTCCTGCAATGTTCCCTATCTTTGGTTATGTTACCCTGGCCTTTGCTTTCTCTGCCTTTTTTCCAGTGGCATGTTTTGGCACATTCATTCCAGCAGCATTCCACCCTGCATCCCACTGCTGGTTTACCTCTGAAGCTAAGCAGGGTCGGTCCTGGATGGGAGACCAGGTGTAGCTGACAGTGGTGAAAAATAAACATGTTATTTTTCAATTTTTTAAACAATTCGCATGAGGGAAAATCCCATGTAAAAAAAGGGAGATGTGAAACTACGGTGGTACTAGCGAGCTAAGGCTTCATTGTAGCTAATGTATTACATTTGAGTTCTAGTCATTTAGCTATACCGATGGACTTAAGTCAATTCAACTAAAGTAAGTGAGGCTGAACCAAGTTAAATCGGATTGAAGAATAGCTTTTAGTAGTAACATCAATGATGAGGTCTCATATCCTTCTGGAACGGATCCTTTTGGAATGATGTCACTTCTTGTTAGTAGAGACCTCTTGTTCATTCTAGTATTACGTCTTTGTCCAAGTGGCACATATGAGCAGTTAATAATGTACATGTTACAGAACACTGTCCATGTTACACAGGTTCCCTATGAGACTATCCCAATTCTCCTTCATTTATGATGGTTCCAACAGACAGATAGTTGATTGTACATATCAGTACCCGTGGCTGGTGTAGCAGTCTTAAGTTCCCGACTCCAGACCACATCAAATCAAATCAAATTGTATTGGTCACATACACATGGTTAGCAGATGTTAATGCAAGTGTAGCGAAATGCTTGTGCTTCTAGTTCCGACAGTGCTGTAATATCTAACAAGTAATCTAACAATTCCCCAACAACTACCGTATACACACAAATCTAAAGGAGTGAATGAGAATATGTACATATAAGTATATTGATGAGCGATGGCCGGGCGGCACAGGCAAGGTGCAATAGATGGTATAAAATACAATATTTACATGTGATATTAGTAATGTAAGATATGTAAACATTATTAAAGTGGCAATATTTAAAGTGGCATTGTTTAAAGTGTCCAGTGATCAATTTATTAAAGTGTCCAGTGATTGGGTCTCAATGTAGGCAGCAGCTCTTTAGCAGTCTGATGGCCTTGAGATAGAAGCTGTTCTTCAGTCTCTTGGTCCCAGCTTTGATGCACCTGTACTGACCTCGCCTTCTGGATGGTAGCGGTGTGAGAGCCTTGCGGCCTTGCGGTTGAGGGCGGTGCAGTTGCCATACCAGGCTGTGATAAAGCCCGACAGGATGCTCTTGATTGTGCATCTGTAAAAGTTTGTCAGGAATTTGGGTGACAAGCCAAATTTCTTCAGCCTCCTGAGGTTGAAGAGGCGCTGTTGTGCCTTCTTCACCACACTGTCTGTGTGGTTGGACCATTTCAGTTTGTCTGTGATGTGTACGCCCAGGAACTTAAAACTTTCCCCTTTCTCCACGGCTGTCCCTTCGATGTGGATAGGGAGGTGCTCCCTGTGATCCTTGACTAGCCTCTCAAAGCACTTCATGATGACAGAAGTGAGTGCTACGGGACGATAGTCATTTATTTCAGCTATCTTTGCCTCCTTGGGTACAGGAACAATGGTTCCTGATTAAAAGCTTAATGACTGAACAAGACTCCCGAAGTCAGTTTTGATCTTCATAACAGATGGTGGAATTATTTTCTATTCAGAATTCAGATTCTGTAAATCAGACTTGAGAAGATGGAAATGTGGGGTCTGTCAGTTTGTTGCATTGAGGACGAAAAAACTGCTTGTTAATGATCTAATAAGCATTTTACCTGTTGCGTTAAGCAGGTGTCACAAGAGGTGAAGAGAGAGAGAGAGAGATGTGGAGAGAAAGAGAGGGCATCTAAATTGAATGGGATGCTGATGCATATTTTAATGAGGCACTGTGCACGGCGTTTTGCTTAGAGAATGATTCACCCAACATCTGAATTAATTGGGCTGGAAGTTAGATTTTAGATTAATTTAATGGGACATTGACAAAGGGTTATGCTGAGGAAACATAATGGCTGAAATGAGAACTTAGTTACCAGCGTGTTATCATGTCCCTGGGTTGGTATTTGTTCATTGTACCAAGTAGTGATTGTGTGTTTGCGCAGTGTGGTTGGTCGTAGTTGGTATTCTGTATAAATACTTTTGTAATATCCCGTGTGTGTATCATACTGTAAGTGATTAAATGTCATTTTTGAGTTATTTCAGATTGTGTGTCTGTGTGTTTGTGTTGTCATGGTATCTCTGGCAGCCCCTACAGATGTTTAACTTGCAGTGGATTTGCATTTTATAAGGGCTTCTGAAGTTTATAATTTCCACTTGATTTTCCCTTACATAAAATGTATCAACTTCTACAAAAATGTCCTTGATTATAATCCACTTAATAATTCACATGACCTGTTGCTGCAAACTGGCTCAGATGAAGATCTGCCATATAGTATGCAGGTTATCTTTGAGCACAAGGTATATGGTCATATTGCTCCACATCATGCCTTGGGATAAATCAGCACAGAAACCACCCCAACCACTTCAAATAAGCATAACAAAAAAGTGCTGGAAATCAACTTATCTAACTTTCAGCTGTAGCATCCTGAGATAAACTGATCAACTTTTACCTTGGTCTAAACACGCTGCACAGTGTGGTTCCTCACACTACAGCAGGTAACAATCACAAAATAGGAAATACATGTACTGTACTTACAAGATCAAACAAGCAAATCAAAAATGTATCTTAGATTATGCAGGGTCTGAGAAACGTTCATGAAATTGAAAGGTGATATCAAACCTAATTTTCTTCACAGATTAAAAGGAAAGTGTCAAATCCTGACTGAGGGCATAACTCAAACACTGGTGTTAAATCATCATAATGTTTTGAGTATATGAAACATCGTTATCGTTTTTGCCATTAAAACCCCCTTATCCGATGTCGTTATAAACTCACATTTTTACCACTATGAATTTCAGCTCCTTACAGCACTCACTCCTGTCTTTACGAGGCAGTGCCAGAGAGAGTGAAATGCTTCCAGGCTATGATTTATATAGGCCTGAATCCCTACTCCCTCTCTCACCTACTCTCTCCCTCTTCCCAGTGATATGAGTCACAGCAGGGCTTGATAAGTAGTCATGAAAGTGCCTATTATAGTCAGATAGGTAGTCATGAAAGTGTCCTGGCTGTTATAGTCAGATAAGTAGTCATGAAAGTGCCTATTATAGTCAGATAGGTAGTCATGAAAGTGCCTATTATAGTCAGATAGGTAGTCATGAAAGTGCCTATTATAGTCAGATAAGTAGTCATGAAAGTGCCTATTATAGTCAGATAGGTAGTCATGAAAGTGCCTATTATAGTCAGATAGGTAGTCATGAAAGTGCCTATTATAGTCAGATAGGTAGTCATGAAAGTGCCTATTATAGTCAGATAGGTAGTCATGAAAGTGTCCTGGCTGTTATAGTCAGATAGGTAGTCATGAAAGTGTCCTGGCTGTTATAGTCAGATAGGTAGTCATGAAAGTGTCCTGGCTGTTGTAGTCATGAAAGTGCCTATTATAGTCAGATAAGTAGTCATGAAAGTGCCTATTATAGTCAGATAGGTAGTCATGAAAGTGCCTATTATAGTCAGATAGGTAGTCATGAAAGTGCCTATTATAGTCAGATAGGTAGTCATGAAAGTGCCTATTATAGTCAGATAGGTAGTCATGAAAGTGTCCTGGCTGTTATAGTCAGATAGGTAGTCATGAAAGTGTCCTGGCTGTTATAGTCAGATAGGTAGTCATGAAAGTGTCCTGGCTGAAAGTGCATTATAGTCAGATAGGTAGTCATGAAAGTGCCTATTATAGTCAGATAGGTAGTCATGAAAGTGCCTATTATAGTCAGATAGGTAGTCATGAAAGTGCCTATTATAGTCAGATAGGTAGTCATGAAAGTGCCTATTATAGTCAGATAGGTAGTCATGAAAGTGTCCTGGCTGTTATAGTCAGATAGGTAGTCATGAAAGTGTCCTGGCTGTTATAGTCAGATAGGTAGTCATGAAAGTGTCCTGGCTGTTATAGTCAGATAGGTAGTCATGAAAGTGTCCTGGCTGTTATAGTCAGATAGGTAGTCATGAAAGTGTCCTGGCTGTTATAGTCAGATAGGTAGTCATGAAAGTGTCCTGGCTGTTATAGTCAGATAGGTAGTCATGAAAGTGTCCTGGCTGTTATAGTCAGATATGTAGTCATGAAAGTGTCCTGGCTGTTATAGTCAGATAGGTAGTCATGAAAGTGTCCTGGCTGTTATAGTCAGATAGGTAGTCATGAAAGTGTCCTGGCTGTTATAGTCAGATAGGTAGTCATGAAAGTGTCGTGGCTGTTATAGTCAGATAGGTAGTCATGAAAGTGCCTATTATAGTCAGATAGGTAGTCATGAAAGTGCCTATTATAGTCAGATAAGTAGTCATGAAAGTGCCTATTATAGTCAGATAAGTAGTCATGAAAGTGCCTATTACAGTCAGATAGGTAGTCATGAAAGTGCCTATTATAGTCAGATAGGTAGTCATGAAAGTGCCTATTATAGTCAGATAGGTAGTCATGAAAGTGTCCTGGCTGTTATAGTCAGATAGGTAGTCATGAAAGTGTCCTGGCTGTTGTAGTCATGAAAGTGTCCTGGCTGTTATAGTCAGATAGGTAGTCATGAAAGTGTCCTGGCTGTTATAGTCAGATAGGTAGTCATGAAAGTGTCCTGGCTGTTATAGTCAGATATGTAGTCATGAAAGTGTCCTGGCTGTTATAGTCAGATAGGTAGTCATGAAAGTGTCCTGGCTGTTATAGTCAGATAGGTAGTCATGAAAGTGTCCTGGCTGTTATAGTCAGATAGGTAGTCATGAAAGTGTCCTGGCTGTTGTAGTCATGAAAGTGTCCTGGCTGTTATAGTCAGATAGGTAGTCATGAAAGTGTCCTGGCTGTTATAGTCAGATAGGTAGTCATGAAAGTGTCCTGGCTGTTATAGTCAGATATGTAGTCATGAAAGTGTCCTGGCTGTTATAGTCAGATAGGTAGTCATGAAAGTGTCCTGGCTGTTATAGTCAGATAGGTAGTCATGAAAGTGTCCTGGCTGTTATAGTCAGATAGGTAGTCATGAAAGTGTCGTGGCTGTTATAGTCAGATAGGTAGTCATGAAAGTGTCCTGGCTGTTATAGTCAGATAGGTAGTCATGAAAGTGTCCTGGCTGTTATAGTCAGATAGGTAGTCATGAAAGTGTCCTGGCTGTTATAATCAGATAGGTAGTCATGAAAGTGTCCTGGCTGTTATAGTCAGATAGGTAGTCATGGAAGTGTCCTGGCTGTTATAGTCAGATAGGTAGTCATGAAAGTGTCCTGGCTGTTATAATCAGATAGGTAGTCATGAAAGTGTCCTGGCTGTTATAGTCAGATATGTAGTCATGAAAGTGTCCTGGCTGTTGTAGTCATGAAAGTGTCCTGGCTGTTATAGTCAGATAGGTAGTCATGAAAGTGTCCTGGCTGTTATAATCAGATAGGTAGTCATGAAAGTGTCCTGGCTGTTATAGTCAGATAGGTAGTCATGAAAGTGCCTATTATAGTCAGATAGGTAGTCATGAAAGTGTCCTGGCTGTTATAGTCAGATAGGTAGTCATGAAAGTGTCCTGGCTGTTATAGTCAGATAGGTAGTCATGAAAGTGTCCTGGCTGTTATAGTCAGATAGGTAGTCATGAAAGTGTCCTGGCTGTTGTAGTCATGAAAGTGTCCTGGCTGTTATAGTCAGATAGGTAGTCATGAAAGTGTCCTGGCTGTTATAGTCAGATAGGAAGTCATGAAAGTGTCCTGGCTGTTATAGTCAGATAGGTAGTCATGAAAGTGTCCTGGCTGTTATAGTCAGATAGGTAGTCATGAAAGTGTCCTGGCTGTTATAGTCAGATATGTAGTCATCATGGAAAGTAAAGTGTCCTGGCTGTTATAGTCAGATAGGTAGTCATGAAAGTGTCCTGGCTGTTATAGTCAGATAGGTAGTCATGAAAGTGTCCTGGCTGTTATAGTCAGATAGGTAGTCATGAAAGTGTCCCAGATATGTAGTTAGTGTCTGTTATAGTCAGATAGGTAGTCATGAAAGTGCTGTTATAGTCAGATAGGTAGTCATGAAAGTGTCCTGGCTGTAGTCATGAAAGTGTCTGTTATAGTCAGATAGGTAGTCATGAAAGTGTCCTGGCTGTTATAGTCAGATAGGTAGTCATGAAAGTGTCCTGGCTGTTGTAGTCATGAAAGTGTCCTGGTTATAGTCAGATAGGTAGTCATGAAAGTGTCCTGGCTGTTATAGTCAGATAGGTAGTCATGAAAGTGTCCTGGCTGTTATAGTCAGATAGGTAGTCATGAAAGTGTCCTGGCTGTTATAGTCAGATAGGTAGTCATGAAAGTGTCCTGGCTGTTATAGTCAGATAGGTAGTCATGAAAGTGTCCTGGCTGTTATAGTCAGATATGTAGTCATGAAAGTGTCCTGGCTGTTATAGTCAGATAGGTAGTCATGAAAGTGTCCTGGCTGTTATAGTCAGATAGGTAGTCATGAAATGTAGTCATGAAAGTGTCCTGGCTGTTATAGTCAGATAGGTAGTCATGAAAGTGTCCTGGCTGTTATAGTCAGATAGGTAGTCATGAAAGTGTCCTGGCTGTTATAGTCAGATAGGTAGTCATGAAAGTGTCCTGGCTGTTATAGTCAGATAGGTAGTCATGAAAGTGTCCTGGCTGTTATAGTCAGATAGGTAGTCATGAAAGTGTCCTGGCTGTTATAGTCAGATAGGTAGTCATGAAAGTGTCCTGGCTGTTATAGTCAGATAGGTAGTCATGAAAGTGTCCTGGCTGTTATAGTCAGATAGGTAGTCATGAAAGTGTCCTGGCTGTTATAGTCAGATAGGTAGTCATGAAAGTGTCCTGGCTGTTATAGTCAGATAGGTAGTCATGAAAGTGTCCTGGCTGTTATAGTCAGATAGGTAGTCATGAAAGTGTCCTGGCTGTTATAGTCAGATAGGTAGTCATGAAAGTGTCCTGGCTGTTATAGTCAGATAGGTAGTCATGAAAGTGTCTGGCTGGCTGTAGTCATGAAAGTGTGGCAGTCAGATAGGTAGTCATGAAAGTGTCCTGGCTGTTATAGTCAGATAGGTAGTCATGAAAGTGTCCTGGCTGTTATAGTCAGATAGGTAGTCATGAAAGTGTCCTGGCTGTTATAGTCAGATAGGTAGTCATGAAAGTGTCCTGGCTGTTATAGTCAGATAGTGTCCTGGCTGTAGTCATGAAAGTGTCCTGGCTGTTATAGTCAGATAGGTAGTCATGAAAGTGTCCTGGCTGTTATAGTCAGATAGGTAGTCATGAAAGTGTCCTGGCTGTTATAGTCAGATAGGTAGTCATGAAAGTGTCCTGGCTGTTATAGTCAGATAGGTAGTCATGAAAGTGTCCTGGCTGTTATAGTCAGATAGGTAGTCATGAAAGTGTCCTGGCTGTTATAGTCAGATAGGTAGTCATGAAAGTGTCCTGGCTGTTATAGTCAGATAGGTAGTCATGAAAGTGTCCTGGCTGTTATAGTCAGATAGGTAGTCATGAAAGTGTCCTGGCTGTTATAGTCAGAAAGTGTCCTGGCTGTTATAGGTAGTCATGAAAGTGTCCTGGCTGTTATAGTCAGATAGGTAGTCATGAAAGTGTCCTGGCTGTTATAGTCAGATAGGTAGTCATGAAAGTGTCCTGGCTGTTATAGTCAGATAGGTAGTCATGAAAGTGTCCTGGCTGTTATAGTCAGATAGGTAGTCATGAAAGTGTCCTGGCTGTTATAGTCAGATAGGTAGTCATGAAAGTGTCCTGGCTGTTATAGTCAGATAGGTAGTCATGAAAGTGTCCTGGCTGTTATAGTCAGATAGGTAGTCATGAAAGTGTCCTGGCTGTTATAGTCAGATAGGTAGTCATGAAAGTGTCCTGGCTGTTATAGTCAGATAGGTAGTCATGAAAGTGTCCTGGCTGTTATAGTCAGATAGGTAGTCATGAAAGTGTCCTGGCTGTTATAGTCAGATAGGTAGTCATGAAAGTGTCCTGGCTGTTATAGTCAGATAGGTAGTCATGAAAGTGTCCTGGCTGTTATTATAGGTAGTCATGAAAGATCAGAGGTAGTCATGAAAGTGTCCTGGCTGTTATAGTCAGATAGGTAGTCATGAAAGTGTCCTGGCTGTTATAGTCAGATAGGTAGTCATGAAAGTGTCCTGGCTGTTATAGTCAGATAGGTAGTCATGAAAGTGTCCTGGCTGTTATAGTCAGATAGGTAGTCATGAAAGTGTCCTGGCTGTTATAGTCAGATAGGTAGTCATGAAAGTGTCCTGGCTGTTATAGTCAGATAGGTAGTCATGAAAGTGTCCTGGCTGTTATAGTCAGATAGGTAGTCATGAAAGTGTCCTGGCTGTTATAGTCAGATAGGTAGTCATGAAAGTGTCCTGGCTGTTATAGTCAGATAGGTAGTCATGAAAGTGTCCTGGCTGTTATAGTCAGATATGTAGTCATGAAAGTGTCCTGGCTGTTATAGTCAGATAGGTAGTCATGAAAGTGTCCTGGCTGTTATAGTCAGATAGGTAGTCATGAAAGTGTCCTGGCTGTTATAGTCAGATAGGTAGTCATGAAAGTGTCGTGGCTGTTATAGTCAGATAGGTAGTCATGAAAGTGTCCTGGCTGTTATAGTCAGATAGGTAGTCATGAAAGTGTCCTGGCTGTTATAGTCAGATAGGTAGTCATGAAAGTGTCCTGGCTGTTATAGTCAGATAGGTAGTCATGAAAGTGTCCTGGCTGTTATAGTCAGATATGTAGTCATGAAAGTGTCCTGGCTGTTATAGTCATCAATTACAGTGCTGGGACATAGAAGAAGACACACTCAGCCTTACTCTAGACCCTCACCAAATTGGCATTTGGGGAGGGAGGGAGGGAGGGAGGGAGGGAGGGAGGGAGGGAGGGAGAGAGAGAGAGAGAGAATCACTTGGAGATGTAATGTGCCACAGACAGAGGTTGTTCATCAAGGCTATGATTTGGAGTCCAAGATTAATGCCACACTTGATATTGAATACTGGGGGAGCAGAAACTGAGATCCACACTTCTCCCCCTTCCCCCTCTCTCTCATCCCTCTCTCTTTTTCATCCCCCTTTTGCTCTTTCTCCCCCTTGTTCGCTCCCTCTAGCCCATTCCTTCCTCTCTCTTGTTTCTCCCCCTTGTTCGCTCCCTCTAGCCCATTCCTTCCTCTCTCTTGTTTCTCCCCCTTGTTCGCTCCCTCTAGCCCATTCCTTCCTCTCTCTTGTTTCTCCCCCTTGTTCGCTCCCTCTAGCCCATTCCTTCCTCTCTCTTGTTTCTCCCCCTTGTTCGCTCCCTCTAGCCCATTCCTTCCTCTCTCTTGTTTCTCCCCCTTGTTCGCTCACTCTAGCCCATTCTTTCCTCTCTCTTGTTTCTCCCCCTTGTTCGCTCACTCTAGCCCATTCCTTCCTCTCTCTTGTTTCTCCCCCTTGTTCGCTCACTCTAGCCCATTCCTTCCTCTCTCTTGTTTCTCCCCCTTGTTCGCTCACTCTAGCCCATTCATTCCTCTCTCTTGTTTCTCCCCCTTGTTCGCTCCCTCTAGCCCATTCCTTCCTCTCTCTTGTTTCTCCCCTTGTTCGCTCACTCTAGCCCATTCCTTCCTCTCTCTTGTTTCTCCCCTTGTTCGCTCACTCTAGCCCATTCCTTCCTCTCTCTTGTTTCTCCCCTTGTTCGCTCACTCTAGCCCATTCCTTCCCTCTCTTGTTTCTCCCCCTTGTTCGCTCACTCTAGCCCATTCTTTCCTCTCTCTTGTTTCTCCCCCTTGTTCGCTCACTCTAGCCCATTCCTTCCTCTCTCTTGTTTCTCCCCCTTGTTCGCTCACTCTAGCCCATTCCTTCCTCTCTCTTGTTTCTCCCCCTTGTTCGCTCACTCTAGCCCATTCATTCCTCTCTCTTGTTTCTCCCCCTTGTTCGCTCCCTCTAGCCCATTCCTTCCTCTCTCTTGTTTCTCCCCCTTGTTCGCTCACTCTAGCCCATTCCTTCCTCTCTCTTGTTTCTCCCCCTTGTTCGCTCACTCTAGCCCATTCCTTCCTCTCTCTTGTTTCTCCCCCTTGTTCGCTCACTCTAGCCCATTCATTCCTCTCTCTTGTTTCTCCCCCTTGTTCGCTCCCTCTAGCCCATTCCTTCCTCTCTCTTGTTTCTCCCCCTTGTTCGCTCACTCTAGCCCATTCCTTCCTCTCTCTTGTTTCTCCCCCTTGTTCGCTCACTCTAGCCCATTCCTTCCTCTCTCTTGTTTCTCCCCCTTGTTCGCTCACTCTTGCCCATTCCTTCCTCTCTCTTGTTTCTCCCCCTTGTTCGCTCACTCTAGCCCATTCCTTCCTCTCTCTTGTTTCTCCCCCTTGTTCGCTCACTCTAGCCCATTCCTTCCTCTCTCTTGTTTCTCCCCCTTGTTCGCTCACTCTAGCCCATTCCTTCCTCTCTCTTGTTTCTCCCCTCTCTTCCCTTTCCTCTTTTATTTCTCACTCTACCATTATTCCTCTCTATTCCCCCTCCCTCATCTCTATTCCCCCTCTCCCTCCCTTCCCCCTCTCTCTTCCCTTCCCTCTTCTCTTCCCCTCTCCCCTCCCCTTCTCTCCCTCTCCTCTTCCCTTCTCTCTCTCTCTCTTCCCTTCCTCTCTCTCCCTCTCCCCTCTCTCTCTCCCACTCTCTCTCTCTCTCTCTCTCTCTCTCTCTCTCTCTCTCTCTCTCTCTCTCTCTCTCTCTCTCTCTCTCTCTCTCTCGACCCTGACCCACTTAGCTAGCTGCTTGTTATTCAGACTAGGGTTTATACACGGAGAGAGTGTGTGTAATTTGGTTTGACAACAAACCCAGTCATGCTCCTCACAGGGTAGGGCTGCCTGATATCAACAGCCCTCCCCACACAGCCACATGTGATGCTGGAAATGAAACACTATCAGATCAGACCCACTGTGATGTTAGAGTGATAGAGAGAAAGACCACAGAGATGTGCAGTGTTGTAGATAGAGAATGAATGGACGGTAATGGTGATGGATAGGATCTTGACGTAGCACTGCACATGGTGTGAAGACACTAATACTTTATTTATTTTATATTGCCGTTATTTCAAAGGAAAGTTGACTGAGCACACATTCTCATTTACAGCAACGACCTGGGAAATAGTTACAGGGGAGAAGGGGGGTGAATGAGCCAATTGTAAACTGGGGATGATTAGGTGACCGTGATGGTATGAGAGCCAGATTAGGAATTTAACCAGGACACCGGGGTTAACACCGCTACTCTTATGACAAGTGACATGGGATCTTTAGTGACCACAGAGAGTCAGGACACCCGTTTAACGTCCCATCCAAAAGACAGCCCAATCAGTGTCCCCAATCACTGCCCTGGGGCATTGGGGTATTTTATTTAGGCCTGAGGAAAGAGTGCCTCCTAATTTCACTCCAACACCACTTCCAGCAGTATCTGGTCTCCCATCCAGGGACCGACTAGGACCAATCCTGCTGAGCTTCAGAAGCAAGCCAGCAGTGGGATGCAGAGTGGTATGCTGCTGGTATATATGCAGTGGGATGCAGGGTGGTATGCTGCTGGTATATATGCAGTGGGATGCAGGGTGGTATGCTGCTGGTATATATGCAGTGGGATGCAGGGTGGTATGCTGCTGGTATATATGCAGTGGGATGCAGGGTGGTATGCTGCTGGTATATATGCAGTGGGATGCAGGGTGGTATGCTGCTGGTATATATGCAGTGGGATGAAGGGTGGTATGCTGCTGGTATATATGCAGTGGGATGCAGGGTGGTATGCTGCTGGTATATATGCAGTGGGGTGCAGGGTGGTATGCTGCTGGTATATATGTAGTGGGATACAGGGGGTATGCTGCTGGTATATATGCAGTGGGATGCAGGGTGGTATGCTGCTGGTATATATTCAGTGGGATGCAGGGTGGTATGCTGCTGGTATATATGTAGTGGGATGCAGGGTGGTATGCTGCTGGTATATATGCAGTGGGATGATACATTTGAGATATGTTCCTAGGCCGTCATTGAAAATAAGAATTTGTTCTTAAGTGACTTGCCTAGTTAACTAAAGGTTAAATAAATATATATATATGTGTGCATACAGCAAAATAAAGTGTTATCAAGCAATGTATTAGTGTTTTAGATGTAGTAGTGTTTAGATGTAGTAGTGTTTTAAATGTAGTAGTATTTTAGATGTAGTAGTGTTTTAGATGTAGTAGTATTTTAGATGTAGTAGTGTTTTAGATGTAGTAGTGTTTTAGATGTAGTAGTGTTTTAAATGTAGTAGTATTTTAGATGTAGTAGTGTTTTAGATGTAGTAGTGTTTTAGATCTTAAAGCCAACCAACAGGCTAGTAAGGACACACTATCTGACCAGTCCACACAAAGTAACCTGTAGTATTATTTGGGCCTCATTTTTATTTTGGGTTTGTCGGTAGTGAAACTGCAATGTTACCCACTGCATATAGAGACATACTTTATTAAGATAAGCCTTTGGTTGCAACATAAAAAGCTCCCAGGATATAGGAGCCTCTTATGTTCCTCTTCTCCGGCCTCTCAGAGAAAAACCGATGAAGAGTGAAATAGGTTCCACCGTCTGATTCACATCAGAACGCGTAAGATGGAAAGAAAATGACAAAAATCATCACAATTTCCACTTCTTTTTTTGGACTCTGTCAGGCTGATATTCTAGACAGGTATGTCCTCTACGTCGGTCTGTTTGCAGACACTGAAGAGACTGCACTGAAAACTAGTGTTAGCAAGCTAGCAAGTTAGCATAGCTTCCATGGTACGACACTGTGTGTATGTCACAACATTTAATCATCCTCTACACCTCTATGACCAAAAAGACTATAACAATGAAGGAGATTACGGCGTGCCCATCTGCGTCACAGGAGCCTATCGAGTACAACCAGGCAATAAAGGACAGAGCACAGGTGCAGAGGCAGAAAATAGAACTCACTCTATTTCATTACAGTATGTATCAGCGAGCAGGAGATCTGTCAGTTCGGCACATATCATCCCGCGCCAGGAAAAGCAAATGGATAAAGCCAATTTGACAAAGGGGTCAATATACACCATCTAATAAAAAATGGAATCTACAAGACCTGTCAGGGGCTATAAACATCACGGTAATGACCCAACTGTTCAACAGAAATACATTCAGATCAAATGGGTTCTCTCTCATTGGTCTAGTCTACGCGTCTTGGGTTATTCTCTAGTTTTGCCTTTTACAATGTTTACTGTATATTTGATGAGGAAGATGCCACACCCACAGCGCAACAGTGTTTAGTATATTGAAAAAAGGCAGCGGGAGAAACTGTTGTCACTACGACCACTTTGACTGACTGACTATTACTGTTGGGAGGAAGTCCTGAACAGATCAATGGGATGCTGTCTCTTGCACTGACACTCTTTATAGTTGACAGCAAAGAGCATCTATTGGTTAATTTGAGTGAATGGGCGGGGTCAGATGACTCCAATCAGTATAGGGGTCAGAGTTTCTATATGCCCTACTTATTACATGACATAGCTGTTAGCCTTTCTTTATCAAAAGCAGAACACATTTGGGGTTTATCTAACAGTAGCATAAGTCACTGAGGCTAACAAAAGCAGAACACATTTGGGGTTTATCTAACAGTAGCATAAGTCACTGAGGCTAACAAAAGTAGCACTCCACATGTGTTTGTTTTTTTCTCACAGCATGTCAATGTATTGGTTTATTAGCTTGGGTGTTTATGTTGGCTTTGCTCTACAGTTTACAGTTTACTCCCATCCTTATGTAACTTTATGGAAGAAGAGGGGGGATTGAGTGAGAGAGAGAGAGAAATGGTTTGATGAAGAATGATCAAATACAAATCTTTGAATCAACTATTAAAGACTACTAGAACCCACTGGATTCTCCAATTACATTGAATGAACTAGAGGACAACATACAAACCCTCCAACCCAAAAAGGCCTGTGGTTTCATAGTATCCTAACTGAAATGATAAAATATACCGACCACAAATTACAATTGGCTATACTTCAACTCTTTAACATCATCCACAGCTCTGGCATCTTCCCCAATATTTGGAACCAAGGACTGATCACCCCAATCCACAAAAGTAGAGACAAATTTGACCCCAATAACTACCGTGGGATATGTGTCAACAGCAACCTCTCGAAAATACTCTGCATTGTCGTTAACAGCAGACTCGTACATTTCCTCAGTGTAAACAATATACTTAGCAAATGTCAAGTTGTCTTTTTACCAAACTATCGTAGGACAGGTGTTGCGGGAAAAACATTATAAAATCCATGTACACAAACAACAAGTGTGCTGTTCCAATTGGCAAACAACACACACACAAACAACACACACATTTCTTTCCACAGGGCCGTGGGGTGAGACAGGGATGCAGTTTGAGCCCCACCCTCTTCAACATATAAACAAATTTGTAATGGCACTAGAACAGTCAGCAGGACCCGGTCTCACCCTACTAGAATCTGAAGTCAAATGTCCTACTGTTTGCTGGTGATCTGGTGCTTCTATCCCCAGCCAAGGAGGTCCTACAGCAGCACCTAGATCTTCTGCACAGATTCTGTCAGACCTGGGCCTTGACAGTAAATCTCAGTTAGACAAAATGAATGGTGTTCCAAAACAGGTCCAGTTGCCAGGACCACATACATATTCCATCTAGACACCGTCGCCCTAGAGCACACAAAAAACTATACATACCTCGGCCTAAACATCAGTGTCACTGGTAACTTCTCCAAAGCTGTGAACGATCTGAGAGACAAGCCAAGAAGGGCCTTTTGACTCATCAAAGGGAACATACAATTTGGCATACCAATTAGGATCTATCTAAAATACTTGAATCAGTTATAGAACCCATTGTCCTTTATGTTTGTGAGGGCTGGGGTCTGCTCACCAACCCAAAAATTACAAAATGGGACAAACACCAAATTGAGACTCTGCATGCAGAATTCTGCAAAAATATCCTCTGTGTACAACGTAAAACACCAAATAATGCATGCAGAGCAGAATTAGGCCGATACCCGCTAATTATCAAAATCCAAAAAGAGCTGTTAAATTCTACAACCACCCAAAAAGAAGAGATTCCCAAACTTTCCATATCAATGCCATCACCAACAGAGAGATGAACCTGGAGAAGAGTCCCCTGAGCAAGCTGGTCCTGGGGCTCTCTCTGTTCACAAACACAAACACACCCCACAGAGCCCCAGGACAACAGCACAATTAGACCAACCAAATCATGAGAAAACAAAAAAAATAATTACTTGACACATTGGAAAGAATCAACAAAAAAACAGAGAGTACTTCTGCCACTGTGACTGACCCAATATTAAGCTTTGACTATGTACAGACCTGGCTCTCAAGAGAAGACAGGCTATGTGCACACTGCCCACAAAATGAGGTGGAAGCTGAGATGCATTTCCTAACCTCCCGCCAAATGTATAACTATATTAGAGACACATATTTCCCTCAGATTACACAGACCCACAAAGAATTTGAAAACAAATCCAATTTTGATAAACTCCCATATCTATTGAGTGAAATACCACAGTGTGCTATTCACAGCAGCAAGATTTGTGACCTGTTTGCCACAAGAAAAGGTCAACCAGTGAAGAACAAACACCATTGTAAATATAACCCATATTTATGTTTATTTATTTTCGCTTTTTAACTATTTGCACATCGTTATAACACTGTATATATACATATGACATTTGAAATGTCTCTATTTCTTTGCAACTTTTATGAGTGTAATGTTTACTGTTCATTTTTTATTGTTTATTTAACTTTTGTCTATTATTTATTTAACTTACTTTGGCAATGTAAACATATGTTTCCCATGCCAATAAAGCCCTTTGAATTGAATTGAGAGAGAGAGAGAGAAACACTGTTGAGAGTCAGCTCTCATAGAACTTGTATAGATTGTTTGTCCAGTGCTGCTGTTGCGAGTCTGTTCCATGTTCCACGGACACATGCAGCTGTTCCATGTTCCACGGACACATGCAGCTGTTCCATGTTCCACGGACACATGCAGCTGTTCCATGTTCCACGGACACATGCAGCTGTTCCATGTTCCACGGACACATGCAGCTGTTCCATGTTCCACGGACACATGCAGCTGTTCCATGTAATCATTAATAATGCAGAGGTGTCGGTTCATTTGGAGGAATAAGTGTCTGTGTTACAACCCTACAGCCTCCCCTTTCCTTGGACTGCCAGGCAGATGCTCCATTCCAAACTCTGTGTAGAGAGAGAGAGAAGGGGGGGGGTCGTCTTACAAGAGGTCAGCCGTGACACCCTGTTTTGGCTTTTTGTTGATTTAGTCATCCGATCGCTCATTTGCATTGGTGTGACAGCTGGCGAATTGTGAGCAGTCGTTTGTTCAGTGTCTACCTGTGTGGATGGGCTTCGCTTTTTCACCTGGCATGTCCCTTGTAGGACAGGACAGGTGCATGGGATGGTTAGAACAGGATGCTACTGCTGAGGTTGAGACAGAGCTCTTTGTCCAATCAGCTCGTACTAAAACTGTCCTAGCACCAATCACAACTCTGTATCTTGTATCCAAT